>NC_091064.1:173690271-174310262 GCF_000393655.2 Nicotiana sylvestris | reverse complement strand
AAATATAATACCACCAGTCACCAAACACACACCACCACAACCTAGGATAGAAAAAAATGCCTCAAAATAGCACCTCCAGCCCCAAATTTTCGGCCAAAAAGGGCCCTCCACCAAACTACACCGCAAAGATTATTTCTAGGCCTCCAAATCATCTAAACAGCCCCCACAATCGAAGTATAAGAAAAACCCAACCATTTTAACACCAAACAAATCTACAAGAAGCAAATACAACAATAAAAATAGAGAAGAAACAAATATTGAAAAAAAAATCTACACTATTCCCACCTAGGGTTTAACTAAGCAATGTTAGACTAGCTTACACTAATTAGAAGAGGAAAGAGAATAAAAAAAACAGAACACTTACTTGATGAAGGTTGGAAGGGGTGGGTGTTGGTGAGAGGGTTGTGTGGAGGAATTTGAGCGAGAAAGAGAAGAGAGGATTTGGGTTTTCTTTTGGGAGGGGTTGTTTTTGATTCTGAATGGGGAGGGGAAATAAATGTTTTGGGGTGGGTGAAGGATTAGGTTAATTAGAAAAAAAAGGGGGGGTGAATAAAAAAAAAAAAATCGCATACCTGGGCCGACGGGGTCTGCCGCGGTCGCGGTATAACCGCGGTTTGACCGCGATCGTGGTAGAAGCGCGGTAGATGAAGTTCAGAGAGGGTCTCTGACCGCGGTCGCGGTGGAACCGCGGTCTGGGCAGTTGTCTGATAATTTTTTTTTTATTTTTTTTTTATTTTTTTTATATAATGTGTTACACTTACAACAGTTTCGTGGGTTGCCTCCCACGCAGCGCCTGATTTAACGTCACGGCACGACGCAGGATGAGCGCATTTAAGGCTCGCTCGACCTTTGTGGGTCAGTCAGGTGCAGCTCAGACACATCTTTTTTTTCCGCTCATGCCCACATATGGCTTCAATCTCTGACCATTGACTCTGAATGTACGAGAGTCATTCTCTGTGGCAATCTCAACAGCTCCTGAAGGGAAAACATCAACTACTCGAAATGGTCCAGAACATCGTGACTTAAGTTTACCTGGGAACAGAAGTAGTCTTGAGTTGTATAGCAGTACCATGTCCCCGGGTTTGAAATTTCTCTCAACAATGTTCTGGTCGTGCAGCCTCTTCATTCTCTCCTTGTACAATTTTGTGCTCTCAAAAGCAAGATATCTGAACTCCTCGAGCTCATGCAATTCAGTGACTCTTGACGTGCCCGCAACTTCTATGTCTAAGTTTAGCTGTTTCAATGCCCACCACGCTTTATGTTCAAGTTCCACTGGCCGGTGGCAGGCCTTTCCAAACACCAACTTGTATGGTGACATACCAATTGGAGTTTTGAAGGCAATTCTGTAAGCCCAGAGTGCATCATCTAGCTTCCTAGCCCAATCAGTTCTTGTGGCGTTTACAGTTTTGGTTAACACACTCTTGATTTCTCTGTTGGACACTTCAACCTGTCCACTAGTCTGCGGGTGGTAAGGAGTAGCCACCTTGTGGCGCACATCGTACTTAGCAAGCAACTTTTCAAAGGCCCTGTTGCAGAAATGAGTGCCTCCATCACTGATAATTGCTCGTGGTGTCCCAAAGCGGGTGAATATGTTCTTCTTTAGAAATCCCACCACCACTTTTGCATCATTGGTGGGTAACGCCGCAGCTTCCACCCATTTGGACACATAGTCTACAGCAACAATAATGTACTTATTGCCATAAGAGCTGACGAAGGGACCCATGAAGTCAATCCCCCAGACATCAAACACTTCCACCTCTTGAATTGGGTGTATGGGCATCTGGTGGTGTCGGAAAATGTTCCCGGTCCGCTGACATTCATTGCAGCCCTTCACCCATAGGTGCGCATCTTTAAACACTGTCGGCCAGAAGAATCCAGCCTCTAGCACCTTTGCCGTTGTCCTAACCCCTCCAAAGTGTCCACCATATGCTGATGCGTGACAAGTCTGCAAAACAGAAAATTGCTCTATCTCGGGGACGCATCTCCGGATCATATTATCAAGGCATATTCTAAGCAGATAAGGTTCATCCCAGTAATACTGGCGGCTTTCACGAAAAAATCTTTTCCTTTGGACCGATGAAAGGTCGTGAGGGACTATACCACTGGACAAGTAGTTATCAAAGTCTGCATACCATGGAGCTTCCTGATGAGTGGTGGCGAGCAGCTGCTCGTCTGGAAAAGTTTCCAGTATTTCTTCAACCTCAACCACATTTTCAGCTCCCTCAAGTCGTGAAAGATGATCAGTGACTTGATTCTCAGTGCCCTTACGGTCACAAATCTCAAGATCGAACTCTTACAATAGTAACACCGAACGAATCAGGCGTGGCTTAGATTCTTTCTTTTATATTAAGTACCTGAGAGCTGCATGGTCAGTATATACAATTACCTTGGACCCTATCAGGTAGGATCGGAACTTGTCAAATGCGAACATTATAACTAACATCTCCTTTTCAGTCACAGTGTAGTTCAACTGGGCTCCGCTCAGCGTTCTACTAGCATAGTAGATTGGGTGCATCAGTTTGTCTTTCCGCTAGCCCAGCACTGCTCCCAATGCATAGTTACTGGCATCACACATTAGTTCGAACGGTTGCTCCCAGTTGGGGGCGACAATGATGGGTGTTGTGACCAGTCTCTTTTTTAACTCCTCAAATGCTACCCTGCAATCATCAGAAAACAAAAACGGGTGATCTTTTTCTAACAACTTACAGAGGGGGTTGGAAATTTTGGAGAAGTCTTTTATGAACCTCCGGTAAAAACCGACATGTCCAAGGAAGCTTCTGATGGTTTTGACTGAAGTTGGTAGAGGCAGCTTTGCTATTACATCAACTTTCGCGCGATCCACCTCTATTCCCTTACTTGACACCCGGTGCCCCAATCTTGTACCATGAAATGGCACTTCTCCCAGTTCAGAACCAAGTTAGTCTCGGTGCACCGTTTCAGCACATGCATCAAATTTATCAGGCACTCATCAAATGAATTCCCCACCACTGAGAAGTCATCCATGAACACCTCCATTATGTCCTCAACCATGTCAGTGAATATGGCCATCATGCACCGTTGGAATGTGGCAGGTGCATTGCATAGGCCAAAGGGCATCCGTCTAAAGGCATAAATGCCATACGGGCATGTGAAAGAGGTCTTGTCTCTGTCCTCCGGTGCAATGGAGATTTGATTGTACCCTGAGTACCCATCCAGAAAACAGAAGTGTGACCTCCCTGCCAATCTGTCCAACATCTGATCAATGAAGGGAAATGGGAAGTGGTTTTTCCGGGTGGCTAGATTCAACTTTCGATAGTCCATACAAATTCTCTAGCCTGTGACGGTTCTTGTTGAGATCAATTCATTGTTGTCATTTGTCACAACCGTCATGCCACCCTTTTTAGGAACACATTGCACTGGGCTCACCCAGCTGCTGTCAGAGATTGGGAAAATAATTCCCGCATCCAACCACTTTATCACCTCCTTCTTCACCACTTCCTTCATGTTGGGGTTCAGCCTCCTCTGATGTTCCCTGGAAGGTTTGTGCCCCTCTTCCAGCAGAATCTTGTGCATGAATGCACGCGGGGCTGATCCCCCTGATGTCTGCCATGGTCCACCCTATGGCAGTTTTGTACTCCTTTAGTACCTGTAAAAGTTTTTGAACCTGCACATCTAACAAACTAGATGAGATAATAACAGGTAATATGGAGTCAGGTCCCAGAAATTCATAACTGAGGTGGGCTGGCAATGGCTTTAACTCCAGCTTTGGTGGTTCTTCAATGGATGGCTTGGCTGGCGGAGTTTCTCTCTTTTCTAAGTGCAAGGGCTCCCACTCTCTATTTCTCTCCCAGAACTCTCTTCCTTCCAATGCCAACACCCATTCTGCCAAATCCTCACCAACTTCATCTAAGTTCATCAAACATGCAGAAAGGGGGTCCTCAATTGTCAACACCTCATCATCAGACTCTACAATAACATCCACGGCATCAATAAGAGAGCAATTGGCGAACTCGCTCTGTCGCCTCATAGACTTCTGCACATTGAACGTTATTTCCTCATCATTAAGTCTCATTTTGAGCTCCCCAGTCTCACAGTCAATCAGAGCTCTCCCTGTGGACAAGAATGGTCTTCCTAAGATTATAGGAATCTCTTCATCCACTTTGCAATCCAAGATCACAAAATCTGCAAGGAACACAAATTTCCCCACCTGAATCAGCACATCATCGAGGATACCGAATGGACGCTTCACAGTCCTGTCGGCCAGCTGTAGCAACATGGAGGTGGGTCTAGCTCTTCCAATGACCAACCTCTTATAGATAGCCAGGGGCATGAGATTAATGCTGGACCCTAAATCATAGAGTGCCTTAGCAAAGGCGAAATTCCCAATAGTGCATGGAATTGTAAAGCTACCTGGGTCAGACAGTTTTTCAGCAATAGGTCTCGTCACCTCTGCACTACAGGTTTGAGTAAGTGTAACCGTAGCCAAGTCTTGAAAATCAAATTTCTAGGACATCAAGTCCTTCATCATTTTTGCGTACCCATGCATCTCCTTTAAGGCTTCAATCAGTGGAATATTTACCTAGATTTGTTTGAGCATTTCAAAGAACTTTTTATACTGCTCCTCCTTTTGATGCTTGGCCAGCCTCTGTGGAAAGGGTGCAGGAGGTCTCTTCTTCCCAATCACTTGGGACTTCTCTTTATCAGATTCTATTTCAACTACTGGCTCTTCAACTGGCTCAACTACTTTCTCGGTCTCCTGCTGAATGTTCTTTTCTTCCTGAGCAGGTTGGACTTTCACTTCTGTCAGTATCGTAGACTCATCCAGCTCAATGGGCACTGGAATGAATGTCTCAGCCTGTATATTTTCTCGAGCTCTCTCTTGTTCTACATCTATATCCCTGCCATTACTGAGATCACCGCCATCAGCTACTTTGGGCCCTGATCTTTTGGATTAATCTGGGTGTCTGCAGGTAATGTCCCCTGAGGACGATTGTTCAGAGACATTGAAATTTGGCCCAATTGCACTTCAATATTTTTGATTGATGCGTCATGTGCATCTACTCTTTCATTTATTTTTGCATTGGACCCAATCACATGCTGCATCATTGCTTCAAGTCTTGTGAACCCATCTTCTTGCCTTCCACCATGTTGTTGCTGAGGCGGGAGATACCCTTGTTACTGATTGTTGTACCCCTGTGGTCTTGGATAAGGTGTCATATTGTTGGGAGGTCTCATACCTCCCATGTTTCTAGCATTGTACTGTGGCTGAGGGGGTCTGTATGGCTGCTGAGTTTGCTGGCCCCAGTTCTGATTGCCCTGTCTCTAGCCTCCATAGTTTGACACATAGTTCATGTCCTCAGGGTGCTAATGATGATGATCATGTTCAGCATTCCACAGATTACCAATTGGCTGACTAATGCAAGATGTGCACAAGCCCCCATTGGTAGTATCTACAATGTGCACTTGTTGTTTCTACCCCGATTCCTCCACCTTTTTGGTGAGTATGCTCATCTGTGTCAAAAGGGTCGCCATATTTTCAGCCATGGAATTTGATGGGTCAAAAGGCACTGAGTGTACCACTGGAGTGATAGGTGCATTCCTCGTCGTCCACCCCGAATTCTGAGCCATTTTATCAAGCAAACTCTGACCTTCTCTCCAAGTTTTGCTCAAAAATGCCCCACCAGCTGAGGTATCTACAATGTTCTTCATGCTATCTGACAGTCCCATGTAAAACCGTTGTCCCAACATCTGATCTGGAATACCATGGTGTGGACATATAACCAACATTCCTTTAAACCGGATCCATGTCTCATGCAGTGTCTCCATTGGTTTCTGTTTAAAGCTCACGATCTCATTAATTTGTTGAGCTGTTTTGTTGGGCGGGTGGAACTTGATGTGAAATTGCTTGACTAACTCATCCCAAGTTTCTATAGAGTTTATGGGGAGTGAGTTTAGCCAGACCTGAGCAGCTCCTGTCACCGAGAATGGAAATAATAACAGCCTGATTGCGTTGGGTTGCCTTTGAGTTTTGCAAATCGACAGGAAGTTCTTCAAGTGCTGCTGAGGATCTTCGGCTGGTGTCCCAGAAAATAGTACCTTGTTTTGCAGCAAGTGCAGCATGTTGTTCGTGATTTGGAACGATTCAGCTTGTATCGCGGGCACAACAATGGCAGTGGCTAGATTGTCAGCTGTGGGTTGTGCCCAGTCATATAGTGCAGCCTCAGGCACAGGAGGTGCCCTATCTATGACGTTTCCGTTGACGTTGTCTACATCACCCATGTCAATTTCGAGGTTGTGTGTTTGATGAGGTTGTTGAAGTCTTTTGTTGGCACGGTTCAATATCCGGAATGTTTTCTCGGGGTCTGAGAGTCCTTCAAGTAATTCTCCAGTCCTCGTAGAGTTTCTAGGCATACACCTGTGCAACTACGTCAACAACCGTCAAAATTTTTAATCAAAACTTGGTGTAGAGAAGACTGACTATACTAAGAATTTTGTATTTCTATCAATGGTAATTGATAATTCCGTTAAGTCCCCGGCAATGGCGCCAAATTTTGATCACGCCCAACTATGCCTTATAAAAAGAACAATGCGGACGTTGCAAATATAACCCGAGTTTTACGCCCAGGGTCGAATCCACAGAGAGTTAACCTATCAATCACAATCTTTAGACCCACTAAACTCTTGAGAACCAATTTCCCAAACTTTTGAATCACAGTTGATGGTGTCTTCAATAACTAAAATTGCAATTAAATAAACAGTTGTAAACTAAGGATGCTAAGGTTGTAAACAATAATGAGAAAATGCTAAGGTAATGACTTCTCCTATTGATGGAATCCCTTCTGTTTATGCTTCATACAAATTAACCAACACACCTCTATCAATCATGAACACTTTTCTTACCGTAAATCTCTCCCGAGTAATCACAGTAATATACTATTGCACTCTCCCGAGATACACTAGCTAGCTTTAATTAACACAGTTCACTTAAGATTGCACCCAAGGCTTCGTTATCCCTAATCCCGCCTTTAAACCCGCAGTTATAGATTCCTCTTATACTTTAGGAGTGGTGTTATTCAACAATAACCTAAATATGCACTCTCTCCCGAGTTATGCACACTAAATAGGCACATCTAATTGAGGATCCTGTCAATTAACTACAACATACCCAAAGTTGAACAAATAAAGATTGAGACTAACAATTTGTATTCACATAAACAAGAAGTTCATCCCCCAATAAGTTCTATCAAAACCTTAGACAAATGATTTAGCTACTCATAACTATGGGTAAATAAACTAAAACAATATTCATCATAAAACTTGCAAGAAAAATAAAGAGAAGAAGAAACCAAGATGTTTTGGGTGATCTCTCACACTTGTTCTTCTTGCCAAAAATACTCTCTAAAACAATACATCTTCTCTTGGGCGGATCCTAGTGTTTAATATAGGGTTTTGAGCTACAAATCCCGTGTTTTGCACTTTAGTCTCTGAAGTTCTCTGCCTCCGCCGCGGTTCTACCGCGGTCGCGGTCAAATCGCGGCCAAACTTGCTCTCTGATTCTCACTTTGTCTGCAGTCCTCTTCTACCGCGGTTCTGTCGCGGTCGCGGTGGAACCGCGACAGTACTCTTTCAGTTCTGACTTGAGTTGTTTCGCGTGGTTTACTTGACGGAATTTTTACGATCAGCCTCTTTTTCTCCATATTTGATCCCAAAAGTACTCCATAGCCTTCTCTGATCATATATAACCTACAAAGCATGAAAAACACTAATAAGAGCATTTTGTTATCACTTTTATCATCCAAACTATACAAGAAGGTGGTTATTTAGGGCCTAATTATAGTTAAATTCACCTCTTATCAATCATATTAACCCATTGCTCTACGAACCCCAATTTCCTCATTAACTGCACCAGGTATATCCGGTCTACCTTGTCATATGTCTTACTCATGTCCAATTTCATAGTATGTACAGTCTACCATGTCATATGTTTTACTCATATCAAATTTCATCATGACATTGTCCTTGTCTTTTGCTTTGTGCATGTCATTTAACAATTTTTGTGCTAACAATACATTCTGTGAAATCGGCCTACCCCTGATGAAACCTGAATGGTTTGGCGAAATAATCTTAGGCATGGAACCAACCTTGTGTTCAATATCTTGGAAATATACTTGAAACATTACACATGCCGATATGTCTTAGCTTTGATAAATGTTGGGGGAAATCTACTTTTGGTAACATAATTAGACAGGTATGGGAGAAATTTGGTCATTGTGACACCCTCAAAGAAAGCCATAACAGCTTCATGCATATCTTTAGAAATTATAGGCCAGCTATTCTGATAAAATAAAGCGCTCATTCCATCTAGTCCTGATGCACTATTGGGGTTAATAGAGAAAACATTTTCTTTAATCTCTTCTATTGTGGAAATCGCTATTAGCATTTCATTATCCTCTTCTGTTACCTTTGGAAGGATACACTCCAATGCAGACAAGTCTCCAGAAGCCTCATTGTGATTAAAAATTTTCTAAAAGTAGTGGATGACAACAACTGCAATATCGCTTTCATTTTCTCTGCACCTTCTGAATTTTTGTAATGTTTAGTCGTCTCCTCCTTCCTTTAACGACGATATGAAAATAAGCTGTATTTTTATTCCCTTCTTCTAAACATTTTAACATGGCCTTCTGTCTCAAAACTTTATCTTGTAGCTTCAAGAAAGGGACGTACTTGGCTTTTGCTTCATTTAACTTTGTCCTGTGTTCCGGTGAGTTGTTTAAAATTAGAGCTGCCTCTAGGTCTGCAATCTGCTTCTCCAACTTTTTTGGCTTTTCATAAATGTTTCCAAAAGCTTGCCTAGACCAACAACTTAGTCACTTGCTCACTCTTTTCAACTTTTGGTGAAGTACACAAAATGGATTTCCTTGAATAGGTTCTTGCCATGATTCATGTACCACATGCAGGAAATCTTCATGATCAGTCCATAGATCCAAATATTTGAAATATTTGGGTCTATCATTAGACATATTTTTCCTACTTAATAGAACGGGGTATGGTTCGAGCAAATTCTAGCTAGGTGTTCCACAAAAGTATCTGAAAACTCATCATACCATTCTACATTGAAAAGGAGTCTATCCAACCTTTTCCATATTGTTTCAGGAGGCCCCCTATTGTCACTCTAACTGAAAATTGAACCATGAAACCCAATATCTTGTAGACCACAATCATCTATACAACTTAGGAAATCTATAGCCAAACACTTCAACTTTAATAATAAAAAAATATTTTTAGCCAAAAAGAGCCTTGGTCAAACAGGCTATTAATTTAGTAAGGAAACATGTATATTCAATTAAGAATAAAGGGAGTAATATTGGTCTTAAAACTTCCACAAATTGTGAGCTTCAAATTGAAATTTAATCAAAATAAACCCAATTTTAGATGTTAATGTGTTCAAATTAACCCGTTAAGAAAATTATAGGGTGAAATTCAAAAATAGCCAGATTTACCGGTGGTAATTGAAAAATAGTCACAATTTCAAAATTAATCGAAATTTAGCCACTTTTCATATAAAAATAAATCTGAATGAAAATACTGTTCAAAATCCGAAAAATATTCCAGTATAATATACTGGAGTTCGAATTTTTTTACATGTGACTTTCCAGCATAATATACTGGAGTTTCAGTATAATATACTATAGTTCCAGCATAGTATAATGGTGTTCGACATAATATAATGGAGCTCCCGCATAATATGCTAGAAATTCATACACAGTTGATCCAATCTCCAGTATATTATGCTGAAATTTTCTGTGTGCTGGAGTTGTAGCATAATATCCTGGAAGTTCATACACAGGTGCTGTGAGCACGTGATTTTTGTTTCGCACGACAATCGCTCTAAAAAGAAATAAAATAATAATAATTGGCCCTGCTGTACAATTTTCAGATTTCTGTGCGGCACTTTGTTGATTTATTTGTGACTTTTGCCCATTTTTATTTTTTCTTAGTTATTTATTTAAAATACAAAATGTGTGTCAGGCGTAATTCGAACCGTAATCCGGTCGTTAAAAAAAAGAAAAGCATAAACAAGCATCTTTGTCCGTGATTTTGTTTTGTTTAATTTTACCTGTTTTGAATTATTTTAATGTGTGTGCAAATAATTGTACTAGGTGTTTATTTTTAATTTGATTTTACTTATTTTTGTATTTTTATAATAAAAGAAAAAGAAAAAAAATAAGAAAAGGTCCCTTCCCTTCCGGACTTGGGCCAATTTGTTAAAATTGGCCCAAACAAACAGCCCAAAACCCAGGCCTGCCCGGTCCAACACCACCTGATACCCAGGACGTCCAAACGACGACGTTTTAGTCCAGTGTGATCTGGGCCGTTGATCTCAGATTGATCAACGGCCAAGATCACTTCCCCACAACCCACTGAGGAACCCGACCCGTTTACACCCGGACCGAACCCAAACCCTCAACACTTGAAACGACACCGTTCCACTTAACCATCAGATCCAGACCGTAGATCTAAATTGATCTAACGGTCGAGATCCGTCCACCCACTAACTATATAAGTTCATAACCTTACCCTGCCCCCCTATCCAATACCCCATCCTTCGTCTCCACAGACCAGGCCCCTAAACCCTAGCTGCCCCTGTATACTTTCGCCATGAAAGCCGGCGGCATGGACGCCGGTGACCTTCCCCTTAACACCCTAGAACCCCATTGCCATCCTGAACATGGATCTGTTAACCATGTAGTTCGAATCCCTCCTCACCTTCTCGAATCTTCATTTGAAGATTCGAGTCAAAACTCGATCTACACAGTTTAACCCCAGCTTCACACCAGACACTCCCCAGACCCCTCTCGTGACCAAACCATACTTGGTTTGGTCCGAATCTGACCAGGGAAGTATGAATCCCGGATCTGAGTTTTGGAAATTTTTGTAGTTCTTCGTCACTGGTTCATACCGGTTCAACCAAAGAGATTAAGGTCTAATGGACTTTAATCAAAGTGTTTCTCATCTGAGAAACACTTCGATTAAAGTCCATTCAGCCTTAAGAAAGGTCTGTCCAAATCCGAGTCAAGGTTTTGATTTTTCAAAGATTTGAGGTGAGTCTTGTTTTCTTTTCTTTATTTTTGTTTTAGTCCGTGTGATTTGTTTTTAAAAGTCTGTTCATATTTGTTTAATTTTACCAACTTCTGTTTGTCCACTTTGCCTGAACCACTGTGTTTGTTTGAACCCCTCCTATTCTGATAAGACATGTGTATTGGTTGTATTCCAAATTTGTACTGACTAGTTGACTCCTCGAGTGCATTTCTGCTTAGTCAGTATAATTCGAACCATGTATCGATACTGTTTAAATGTCTGATTTTTGGCTACGATTGAGTATGTTAATGCTAATATAGTCGAGTCGACATGTGTCGTCAATTAGTTTCAACTGTCCGAACAATAACAAATCGACTTACTTCTGCTAAGCATTTGTTGAATCAATTAAGAACCAGTTTTGTTTACTTATAGCTGTTGAGGATGTTTGGTTTAAATGCGGAATTGGAGGGCATGGGCACTCGTGCACAGCATGTGCATTGGTGCACCTCATGTGCCTTGTGCACAGCCTGTTTCCCTGCATAAAAAGGCTTTTGATTTTAAAAAAAATGGTTTGACAGCAAATGTTGTCAGATACATTCTACTGCCCATACTTTGCTTTAGTTTAAAGAAGTATTAAACCTTTTAAAAGTTAAATCTGCCAGGGAATGTTGATGGGGTTTAATACTTAATTAGCTAAAGTTGGAATTGAAAATGGAAGGCACATGGGAGGGGTATTGGTGATAATCTATCAGGCTGTAAAAGGGATAATATGAAGGCTTATAAAAGGGAGGACATACAGAGATAAAAAGGATCTGAAAAAATAGAGAAAGAAAAATACAGACACTGTGAGGAGCTTTGAAAGAGAGAGCTGATAAGAGATACACAGAAAAAAGCATACAGAAATAGAGAGAGACACTGAGAGGGAACATCTGAGAGTTTCAAATTCTGAAAACAGAAACTAGAAAAGATTTCTCTTTGATAACCCAAATAGACTTCAAATTGAGGACTGACATTAGAACTTGAAAAGAGAGGAGATAGGGAAAGGGATATCACAAAATCAGGAATTGTCTTTTTCTTACTGTTTGTTCGATTCTCATTTTGTTCAAACTGTCCAAGTTAGTCCTGTTTTCCTTCAAGTGTCAGTTAAGTCTATTGTTTGGATTTGTGTGGTTTGCTTCTCCTGGAATTGGATTGCCTGATTCTCCGACTCCATACTATTGGGAATTTGTCTCATTCTGCCTTTTCTCCATTGGCTTATTGGCCTCTTGCACAGGGATTTCTGTTCTATTGGTACCTGCCGTTACTGCTGCTGTTTGGTATCGCTTCTATTGCCCTACTGACCCCTCGCTTCTTCTGTTGTATCCAATATCCAGGTACATACTAAGACTCGCATTTGATGTAACAATGAAAGCATGAATCAAAAGATCTGAAGGAGTTATAATCACCTGTTGTATTGCTTACGAATTTTTTTTTCAATGTTGTTAAGATATGCAGTTTCTTGGTCTGTTAGCCTAATGGAGACAGATTAGTAAGGTTGTACTTAATTAAAGCTTGTGCCAATTGGAAACTGTGACATTTTATTCGTTTAGGAGTACACAAGATGTAAATACAATCCGTGAAATATGCAGCCATTTAATACAATTGCTAACTCAAACTCGCTCTTTCAGCATGTTTCGAATATGTAAGGACAAATAATTGTTTAGATCTAGCTAAAGACAATACAGTTTCAAACTCTTGAGTTTCAGTTTTCATGAAGCAGTTTATAGGATGAGTTTCAAATGTCATTAGTCGCATTTTCCTAATAAGCAATTTTAATTAATCTTGTCTGAATAAGTTGAAGTTAGGGAGCTCTTGTAACAGTCGTAGCATTTCACCAATCTCATATACATTTCTCTTATCAAGTTCAAAGCATGTTTTCATGAGGTACAATGTTTCTTCATTCCGTAAATAATTAATCGGGCGATTAGCTAAAATCTGGATTTGGCCAAACACATAGTTAAAATAGCACGCATCTTTTCTTCTATTTTCAAGAGATAAACACATTAGAAATGTAGTCGCTTTAGGATGTTCCTTCTAAAATAATGAGACGAGCCTCGCCAAATGAGATGTAAATCGCGGGGCCCTCAATAAATAACCATGATAATTATCTAGAATTCAGGATAGGCCATTTAATAAATTTCATGGCCTTCTACAAATAATAACGCGCTAGACCCCCTTAGGCGCCCTTAATGAATTACACTCGTAAACTTGGGTGCACATTGATGTGACCCGAATCCAAATCTCAACGGAGTCGAAATGTGTTAACAACTACGGGTGCATTGATTGTGACGTGGTTCAAGATGCATTTTCACGACGTTGCAATTCTATAAAAATAAATGATAATAATAAAAGCGGTTTAAACTTAATAAAAGCACATAAGTCACAACATGTATTTAAATCAGATATTTAGTCATTATAACAATTTAAGCGACCGTGCTAGAACCACGGGATTCGAGGGTGCCTAACACCTTCCCTCGGGTCAACAGAATTCCTTACTTAGAATTTCTGGTTCGCAGACTTCATTTGAAAAGTCGAATATTTTCCTCGATTTGGGATTCAAGATAAACCGGTGGCTTGGGACACCAAAAACCAAACTTTTCCCAAGTGGCGACTCTGAATTAAATAAATAATCCCATTTCGAATATTGTCACTTAAATTGGAAAAACTCCACCCGCGCATTTAACCCTTCGGGGCCGGGCGCGCAAAAGGAGGTGTGACAGGTGCATCAATCTCTAGAATATTATGCTGGAACTTTTTGTGTTGCAGCAAAATAGTGATTATTTTTCAATAACTTTATAAATACTATCTATTTTTCAATTAACGATCCGAAAACTGGCTAACCCGTCCTATTTTCACGAAAGGGATTTTTACATTCCTATGCCATATAGTAAACTATATTACTCTCTATGCTTAACTTTTAATATAATTACCTTTTATATACCTAATTATCATTTATGTACATTTTAGGGGTTTTAATAGTATTATTTGTCTCCTAATTTAACTCTACCGTATATTCCCACTCCTCCCAAGTTTCTCTCTCCAAATCCCACCCCTTCACCTATGTATCAAACCACACCCCACGATTTCCTATTCAATCATCCACTATTTCCTCTTCTAAAACCAGCAAAAATCGGTAACCCCTCCACCATTGACAACCATTAAAAAGCTTTGAAGCTTTGAATTCGAATTTGGGTTTTCAAAAGACATTGTTTGTTTGGATTGGATGTTGTTGCAAAAAAATTGAGAATTTTCTCTACGTCTCTCTCTATCTCTCGATCCCAAATTTCAGTAATATAAAGCAAACGAAAAGAGAACAGCAATTCCACTATTGATAGCCACTAAAAAGCTCTGAAGCTTTAAATTCGAATTTGGGTTTTCAAAAATTATTATTTATTTAGATTGGGTGTTGTTGCAAATAATTGGGAATATGGTTTAGAGTTTATATCTCAATTTTGAGGAGTTTTGGTGAAGATTAGACTTGGTTTTGGCTGAATTTCAGATTGAAACTCCTCGAAGAAGAAGACATAACATACATTATATTACAGAAATTGTAGAAAAAATGTAGAAAATTTGTACTTTGTTATATATATATATATATAATTATTGTATGAAAGTTGAACAATATTGTTTAAAAATTATATTTAAGTTGTATGATATTGTAGTTGTATATAATTGAGTAGAAATAATATATGAAAATTGTAGATAAGTTGTATAATATATAATTAGTTGTATGAAATTTATTTTTACTATGTATAAAAAATGCAAAATATACAAAAGACATATTATATAAATTTTGTATAAAATTTGTATTTAAGTTGTATGTTATTGTAGTTGTATTTAACTAGGTAGAAATAATGTGTGGAAGTTGTAGATAAGTTGTAGATAAATTGTATAATATATAATTAGTTGTATGAAATTTATTTTTATTATGTATAAATCAGATACAAAATATACAAAAGACATATTGTATAAATTTTGTATAAAAATTATATTTAAGTTGTATGATATTGTAGTTGTATTTAATTGTATAGAAATAATGTATAAAAATAAACACGTCGTAATAGCTGTTGGAACTTTGAAAGTGAAGTTAGCTATTCTATTCGTATTTGCTAAGTAAATAGTAGTAGAAGATATGATACAATACGAACCAAGAGAGGGACCATTATTCATTAATGAAAACTAAAATCCACTCACTTTGTCCTCGTGAACTTATGGAGACGTATGCCTAACTCAAAACTACACTAACATTACACATAAGTAACAATAGTTTCTGTTAACAAAAACAGTGTCAGTAAAGAAGAGTTTTTATTTTTATTTTTAGCAGCTTCAGAAATTCATGTGTGAAAAAGGAAAAGAATGTTCTCAAAATTCAGAAAGAAAAAAAGAACGAACAAATCTGCGGTTGTTTCTAGGAGTTAGCTCCGGACAAAAAAGGAACAACCTCCGAGTAATTTTATATAAAAAAGATAAGGAAGATCTGGAGATAAAGGGGAGAGAGGAGAAAAAAAAGGAAAAAGGGTGTAACTAAATCCCTTAATTGAAGACACTAATAATTGATTGGGAGCGTTTTAAGGTGGAATATATATATTTTGTAAACAAAACTTATATAGATAGGGTAATTTGTTAAACATGAATATTTAAAATAGTATAATTTATTATATGACATAAGAATAAGAATGTAAAACTCTGTTTACGCAAATCGAGCTATCCAAACTCAAACGAGTTAACGCGGGTCATATACCAACTTCCTGCTCCTACTATATTCGAAGGGCAGACAAATCTTTACTCCTAGTACTAGAATTCTTGAGAAGCTTCTAGGTGTTTCCTTTAAGACGACACAAACACTTGTCCAACTAAACTGACACCTCTGACTTCACTGTGCAATTGTTAGAAACTTCCAATAACTCACTGGTCCTTCCAAATATCTAACACAAAGATATTTTCCAAAACTCTTTCTTTCTCGTTCTCCTTCCATCTGTTTTTATCTAGAACCTTCTACTCCACTTCTCATTTTATATCACTCGGCTCACTCTCTTTCATTAATCCCCACAAAACCCACCTCGTAAAACCTTTCAAAAACCGTTAATCTTAATTGTAATTAGCAACTGAAAAAGTAAAAGGAAATGGACGAAGAAGTGGGAGTGAAGCGGGAGGAAGAGGGCGTTGGCACCGCCGTGACGGCGCCGCCGCTACCAATGGAGGGGCTGCATGACGTGGGTCCACCACCGTTTCTGAGCAAGACTTATGAAATGGTGGAAGACTCTTCAACTGATGCAGTGATTTCATGGAGCAGAGCAAGGAATAGCTTTATTGTTTGGGATTCTCATAAGTTTTCAACCACTTTGCTGCCTAAGCATTTCAAGCACAGTAATTTCTCCAGTTTCATTCGCCAGCTTAACACATATGTAAGTACTTATCTTTTTACTTCTAACCCACATCTAATTATGGTATCCTGTGTTTGCTTTAGTCTATGATTAATTAGGTTTGTAATTAGCTTAACTCAGACCTTTGAGTAGTTTATTGTGGATCAATTATGTGTTAGCTTTAGAGTTTGATTAGTTGGGTTTCTAAATAGCTGAACTCCTACCTTTGGATATTTTATTGTGAATCTATTAAGAATGATGTCTTGGTGGTAACCAATTTTGTGGGAAATTTGAATAGCTAATTATGTTTCAAGACGTGCATTGCAGAATTGGGATGTTTTTGTGTAGAACTGAATAGCCAATTTGATTTAGGGCCCAAAATACTGGTTTTTTGATTAGTTTGAGGTGACTTATGCCAATTCATCTTAACTGGGAGAGATACGGCCGAACCCTAGTCCTTAATTGTTATGGTTTCAAATCTTATTACTCCATGGTTTTGAAATGACTTAGTGATTTTTTCTTTTGCGTCCAAGAATAACTTGGTGCATCTTGCATTATAAGTTGAACTGCTCAACTCTACCCCTCAAAGCTATATACTTTTCCTAGAATCAACAATTCATCGTTTCTGCTGAATTCTTACTCAACAGTGTTATCTTTCCTTTCAAGTGATTTGTTTGGAATTTGGTTGTACCGAGTGCACAATATTTTCTTTGCTTTGCATGACATTGATACATATTTTGCTCCATTAGCTTTAGACAGAAGTTCAGATAGTCTCTGCAGCTGATGGTTGGTGGTTCTGATGAATTCTACTGCTTGTGTTTGATGGTTGTACGATGAATACTCGAAGAAAGAAGCACGTTAGGTTGTTTCTTCTGTTTCAATCTTGGCTCGTCATCTATACTTTCTTGTATTTTCTGCAGTAGACTATAAAGTTTCTCAACTCTAACATCATGACAATGCAGGGTTTTAGAAAAGTGGATCCGGATAGATGGGAATTTGCGAATGAAGGTTTTCTAGGCGGACAGAAGCATCTTTTGAAGACCATAAAGAGGAGGAGGAATGTTGGTCAAAGCATGAACCAACAAGGATCTGGGCCGTGTATTGAAATAGGGTATTATGGAATGGAGGAGGAGCTCGAAAGACTAAAGCGGGATAAGAATCTTCTGAGGACTGAAATAGTTAAGCTTAGACAGCAACAGCAGAGTACTAGAAATCAGATCATTGCAATGGGAGAAAAAATCGAAAGTACAGAGAGGAAACAAGAGCAGATGATGAGTTTCCTAGCCAAGATTTTCAGCAATCCGACTTTTCTCCAGCAATACTTGGATAAATGTGTGCAAAGAAAAGATAAACAACGCATTGAAGTTGGGCAAAAGAGGAGACTAACTATGACCCCCAGTAGTGAGAATCTTCAAGATTTAGTATCAGTTGCCGTGGGAAGTGATCAGCCTATGAATTACTCAACTCGAGATCGTGAAACGGAACTTACAAAAATGGGAAGCGATATGGAAATACTGTTCTCTGCTGCATTGGACAATGAATCAAGCAGCAACGCAAGGTCGGCTTCTGTTGTGACAGCAAGTGCAACCGATATGGATCCAGTGCCTGAGAATATATGGGAAGAGTTGCTCGGTGAAGATCTTATATCTGGGGATGGAGCAGAGGAAGTACTGGTTATTGATCAACCTGAGCTTGACGTGGAAGTTGAAGATCTTGTTGGGACAACATCTGAATGGGGTGAGGAATTAGATGACCTTGTAGATCAAATTGGTTTTCTCTAGGTCCAATGACTGAAGATTGATGTTGTGGAAATTCAGTTGTTCTCCTGGCCTCCTTGCACAACTCCAGTATCCTATACATAATGTATTTTGGTTGTGTTACTGCTAACATGTTTTGATGACATGTTACATTTTATGTCTCTCCTATAGCAGGGAATGGCGACGTCGTGGAGGCCTACTAATGTTGCTATTTTATATCTTTTGTTTATGTATTGATTGTACCCAGTTCTTCTTGAAAGGTGATGTGCAGAATTAATTTTTCCTCTTATATTTTTTCAGGTTAAGATGCAGGTCTACTTTCATGAAGATTTGAGGCAATCTCTAGTAGGGATCACACGAATATTAAGTATAGATAAAAGTTCAACAGTTTTTGTTTCTTAGTCTAGGCAGTTATGTCGGAGCAGTATTTGTTTTGACTTTTCTTGTCATTTTGTAGATGATTGAAGCTCCTTGTGGACACAACTTCTCTACCTTCACTAGGTAGGATAAGGTTTGCGTACACACTATCTTCCCCAAACCCTGTTTGTGGGAATACACTAGGTTTGTTGTTGTTGATTGAAGCTCCTTATGATGTTCAACGGAGTTAATAAGTAGTTCTGTATTCCAGAGTGATATAATTGTGTCATAGATGCATAACTAATAATTAGCTTTTGCATTGCACAGAAGGATACAATTCAACATGTCTCTTGCATACACTCTTTTCACTTAATTATGGTTAAGTATCATACTTCCTCATCTCAATTTGATAGTTTTGTATTTGATGTAGGTAGACCTATGTGGATATTCCATAATCTAATTTTGTCTATTGGATGAGTGCATTTTCCACCTTGGGCAGTCTGGTGTTCTTTAACTTCTCAGTGTACGGAGGTTTATGCTGCAAGATGCAAGTATGCACCCCCTGTACTGTGGTTACTGCACTCTCAAGTAGTAGTTGCTGTAATCAGGGGAAGATTTATTTGAGCTGTCTTATGGTTGTGATAGATTAAGGCCTGTGACGCTGAAGTTTTAGGGCTCACTTTAAAGTGTTTCAGGTGGAATATCACGATAAAGGTATTTAGCCATCGAAAAGTTTGAGAAATATGGTTGATTTATCTTCTGAGTGACATTTGCATAGTTAAGTGATAGTTTCGAATAAATGAGTGATTGTCTTGTTAGTAGTTAAGTTGGCAAGGAAGTGATCTTTATTTCTTGGTGCAACTCATGTAACAATTAATGATATGTTTTATCGCTAATTACCCGGTAAAACTTAAATTTTATAACCGCCAACTCATGTTTTACAATTTTATTATCTCATTACCTTGTTATTTATTTTATGCAAGAAATTTTACACTTATAAATAGTGGTACTTTTTCCTTGTGTTTGGATACGGGTTAGCATTGTAGTGTGCATGAAATAAGTGAGGTTGTTGTAGTAAAAAAGAGAGCCGAGAATAAGAACAAGAGAAAAAATTTAAGTGTATAAGTTATTCCGCACAAAAGAGAATTTCATTTTGTTGAGGTATTACAAAAGAGAATTTCATTTTGTTGAGGTATTTCAAGTGGTAGAGTTTTGGACTTAGCAAGTTATATAGACTTTGTTTGAATCACACGATGTTATTGGACGGTTGTATTTTGAAGGGGACAAGACTAGAGTACTATTGCTGGATCGGTAAAAAAAATAAAAATTATCACAATAGGCTTGAATCTTCTTGAAGAGAGCAAGATATACACGCTTCTGAAGTTATTTTATTTTTTCACTATAATTTTATTTTTACCAACAAGAAATTTTCCTTTGGATAAAGAGAGTTATATACTTGAACTTCCATTAAATAATTCTAGAGTTTGGACTTTGGAAGTAGCAAGATCTAATAACAACAAGAATTATGGTTGAATTTCAAATAAGGTAATATTACTTATATGCAAATTTAAACGTAATGTGATATTTAATAGATCATGCTGATGTTATCATAAAAAAGGCATAGTATCAGTTTAGGGTTTAAAGAATATGCCCAGTTTAGGGTTGCCTGTGAAAGGAGACAAAATCTCTTAGACAAATAGTATTAGTTTAATCTCAACAATATAATAATTGAGCAGTTAGGAAAATTGTCTCACCTCAGGTCCAGAAAAAACTCGAAAAACATTTCATGTCCAAATTAATATTCTTTCTCTTTTGCGTAAAGCATCAAAGATGTAACTAAACGACTCGAGCTTCGTTAAAATAACCACCTCAAGAATTAAAAGAACATTTCTTGTGATAGGTAGACAATAATATTTTAGTATATTATCACGTGTACATTGATGTATGTTGTTCATAACATGTGTGATGTGTCTTGTGTCTGGCTGTTCGGTTAAGCGACATGCAATAGATGGTTACAAAAGGTTGATCCATTAATATATATATAGAGAGAGAGGCGGATGCAACGCATTGGTATCGGGTTCAACTGAACCCAGTACTTTTGACGCGGAGCATAAATTTATGTGTAAAAATTTAATAATATTATAATATATAGCAATACGAACCCATAAATTTAAAAATACAATGGGTTCAATACTAAAAACTTTACAGGTTGAACCCATAAAACTTAAATCCGACATCCGTCTATATATATATATATATATATGCATCTCTGTAGGGTATTATCTTCCACTTGCCCCTTGACAACTATAAAGCTAAAATTGTTTGTTCCTTTCCTTCCTCATTCTTTCTTCTGTGTTAAGAGGAACCAATCGAGTCATTTAAAGTTGATGTGTGACATCCCAAGGATTCAAAGTGGTTCATTTATGCTAAGTCAAATTGGTATTCACGCACCCAACCTGTTGGAGCCAGGGGTAAAGTTATGTATGGCCAAGGATGGTCAGCTGAATACCCTTGGCCCTTTGCCGAAAAATACATTATATATACATAGTAAAATATTACTTGTTATTAATTAAAAAATAAACTTTGAACACCGTTACATAGCTCACTGACAAAGGGTGTTATTGGAATACCATTATTAAATTTTCTGGCTTCGCCGCCACTTGACCGTCCACTAGTAAAAATAAAAATGAAAAAGTGTCAACTTTGCTACTGATACTATTTGGAATTGAGCAACTTCATAATCGTTAAAACTTATCTTAGTATTATTCCCGCAGTGCTGTATTTACCCGTGACTCCTAATGAATTTCAAACTTAAGATTAATGGACTTCATTTCTCGAAGACTTTGGACATCAGGAGCCCATCCATTTTTTTACATTGGAACCCAACGAAGGGCATATATGAGACGATTTTCTAAGAACGAGAATATAAATGAACCAAAATGTAATGGAAACAATTCAAGATAGTACATGATCAAAACTAGTGATCAGGTGAGTAGCTGAGGAAATTGAGCCATAGTGAATAGACAGACCAAAACTAGTGGAGTAGCTGAGGAGGGTTAAGCTCAAGTGAAAAGACAGAGAGGCCTTATTCTTCACATTAAGTGGCTCATGACTCCACTCAAAAAAAGGACAATGAAAACACAAAAGGCATCACAGCAAACATTGTATTTGGAGAATCTCTACATCTGCTCTTGTCCGGACAAAAACAGATTTATTTTATGTATCAATCCAAAATGAAGTTTCGCCTTTTCTAGTAGCTTCATTAGGCACTCTCCCTATATTTTTCCTTCCTTAAATTAAAAATATCAGCACTTGAAAGTGCAAAATCAAATATAGAGGACCCCACCATTTAAGCATAGCCATCATTAAGAACAAAGACCAACAACTCATGACATGATTTGATCATAGATAAAAAAAAAAACAAGGCCGGCTCAACCCCATTAATTTAAAGATTCTCCTAAACATATATGCATATATATGGAATATTTGTTTCATATATAGTCAAACATCCATTTGATCTCCTTCTCCATCAAAAAACAAATATGGAGTTCCTAAGCAAAACCATTCTACAATCAATAGAAAACACTGCAGAAGTACTAATAAAGTCACCATCTTTGGTCTCAACAATATGCACTATCTTAGCCTTTGTAGCTGGTGTTTTGGTCTACTTCTATAGACCTTATTGGCGTGTGAGAAAAGTACCTGGTCCTCCAGCTTTTCCCCTTGTAGGACACCTTCCTTTGATGGCTAAATATGGCCCTGATGTCTTCTCTGTCCTTGCCAAACAATATGGTCCTATCTTCAGGTTTGCCTTCATTATTATCATTTCTTGATCAGTTTATCTTTGTGGTACTTAGTTGTTTCTTGAGCAGATTTCATATGTTATTCTTGAGCATATGTTTCTTGAGCAGATTTTATATTTGTTATTCTTGAGCAGATTTCATATGGGCAGACAGCCACTAGTTATAGTAGCAGATGCAGAGCTATGCAGAGAAGTTGGAATAAAGAAATTCAAGGACATACCAAATAGAAGCATCCCATCTCCCATTGCAGCATCCCCTCTTCATCAGAAAGGCCTATTTTTTACTAGGTAAAGTAGTTCAAATAGAGAGCATTTTGCATAATAATTGGCCAATCTCTTCAAAATGATTTGATGAGGCTTATTCAAGGGGAGCCATTAGCCATCATTAGATGATCATTTCCAAGGTTCTATATAAAAACTAACAGTAATAAAAGGGCAGCCCGATGCATCGCAGGATACGGAGAAGTGCCGCACCCGAAGGGGTGTAATGTAGGCAGCCCACATTGATGTAAACATCAATGGCTGATTCCAGGGATCGAACTAGTGGCCTCTAGGTTAGACGGAGATAACTTTATCATTGCTCCAAGGCTCACCAAGGCTCACCATATTTGATGATTCTAATTTTGCATAATGGAAAGTGTGATGTTCTACTAGAAGAAACCTAATGGTATGTTAATTACAGGGACTCCAGATGGTCAACAATGAGAAACACTATTCTATCAGTCTACCAGCCATCTTACCTTGCTAAGTTAGTGCCAATCATGCAATCGTTTATCGAGTCTTCAACTAAAAATCTTGATTCTGAGGGAGATCTCACATTCTCTGATCTCTCCCTCAAGTTAGCTACTGATGTAATTGGACAAGCTGCTTTTGGTGTGGATTTTGGACTCTCCAAACCAATATCAGACAAAATGAACCATGAGCAAAATGACAGTGAAGTCCAAGAATTCATCAATCAGCACATTTACTCCACAACACAACTCAAAATGGACTTATCAGGTTCTGTTTCAATCATATTGGGATTGCTTGTTCCGATTCTTCAAGAGCCATTCCGCCAAATCCTCAAGAGAATTCCTGGCACTATGGACTGGAAAGTAGAAAGAACAAACAAGAATTTAAGCAGGAGGTTAGATGAGATAGTGGCAAAGAGGATGGAGGAAAAAGATCGCAGTTCAAAGGACTTCTTATCGCTTATACTGCAGGCAAGGGAGTCAGAGAAGTTAGCTAAGAATGTTTTCACCTCAGATTATATCAGTGCTGTAACTTATGAGCACTTACTGGCTGGTTCTGCAACAACTTCCTTTACATTGTCTTCTATTATCTATTTGGTTGCTGGCCATCCAGAGGTTGAGCAGAAGTTGCTCACGGAGATAGATGCTTTTGGCCCTGATGATCACATACTCACTGCCATTGAGCTTCAGCAGAAATTCCCATACCTTGATCAGGTGAGTGCCAAAACTTTACTTAATCTTCTAATAAATTCTTAAAAAAACTACAGGCAGAATGTCGGCAAAGACAATCTCATTCTTCTTGTAATTGTTCACAAACTTTAGGTAATCAAAGAAGCAATGAGGTGTTATGTCGTCTCACCCTTAGTTGCCAGAGAAACATCAGCTGAGGTGGAGATCGGAGGCTATAAACTTCCTAAGGTTCATATCCATTTTCTCTATAATGATTATCTTTTTAACTCTTCCAAGAGTTAGATTTCAATGGATTGGAGAGGGAAGGGATTGGTTCTACTTAAATCGATCTCATGTTTATTATTTTTACCATATTTTTAATAATTAAGCAGGGCACATGGGTTTGGTTGGCTCTTGGAGTTCTTGCTAAGGATTCAAAGAACTTCCCCGAACCAGAGAAGTTTAGACCAGAGAGGTTTGATCCAAGCTGTGAAGAGGAAAAACAAAGGCATCCTTATGCAAATATTCCATTTGGAATAGGGCCGCGAGCATGCATAGGACAGAAGTTCTCCATACAAGAACTTAAACTCTCACTGATTCACTTATATCGCAAGTACATTTTTCGACACTCTCCCCTTATGGAAAAGCCACTGGAACTTGAGTATGGTATAGTACTTAACTATAAGCATGGAGTCAAGGTTTGTGCCATCAAGCGTAAATGAAAGTTTCCAACATGACCATCTAGTTCACTAATGATTCAAGAGATGAGTGAGAGCTCAATCTTGAACTGAATCCAGTACATCTGTGAAAGAACTAAAATACAGATTTGTAATTTCCACCATTTCAAATGCAGATTGGCATTTCAAAATAGAAACATTGAATGTAACTCCATTTTATGACACAAAAATTGTGAATCATTGCTTAAATGTTTCTGGTTTCCATCAATCATCCATAGTCGCGCACAGTCAATATATGATCAACTTATCTCAGTAAATTTATGATAATAGAGGAGATGATCTACATAATAACATACATACTACGAATGACAACCCACAAACTAAGTCCAGGAAAAATTAAACATACCCAACACCAACTTTTGATTTTTTTCTACAACAACAAGCTGTTGTAAGAGCTGCCATAAGCCTAGTCATTCTTTGATTACTCAAAACCGGCACAATTCTCTTTGTCCCTTGGTCTAGATAATTTATCCATTCGAGTAGGAAGACAAAGAGGCCTTGTCATATTGTCATAACCAGCACAACTCTTCGAGTCACCATTACTAAGTAAGCCAGAGTTCTTAAGAAACTGGAACTCATCCATTGACTGTCTAAGGATTCTCTGATTTCTCTGCTTGGCCTTCGTTGACTCAGTTAGGCTCATGTAATTTGGTCGACTACTATTGCTGTCTTCAGTCCTATCTGATGCCAACATTGTGTTCCCGGATATTGGCGTTGTTGATGTGCAGAATGAAGAGGAAGCTGAACTCTCGTCATATCTGAATTCAGAACTCGGGCTTGATGAAGAACGAGTAGTGTGGCCTATCACCAACGGAGGTTTTGCTGATATCCTTTTGGTCATATTGTTCTTCTTCACTTTCACAGAGCAAGGTTCAGATGTCTTCAACTGATTGTCCTTAGCCTTTGGTGTGGTCTCCAAAGAATCGTTATAAGCTTGTTCCATCAATCTGTTTTCCCATGGCCGCGCTGCCATCCAACGTTCTAACCAACTCCATCCACAATTACTCTTATCATAATCAAGATTTTTGAGAGATGGAACCGAGATAGTGGTTCTAGAATCAAAATTCTGGCTTGATTTTGACTGCTGCATTAAGTAAAGCATCCAATCATTTAGTACAGGTCAAGAAAAAGTCAATTTAGTCTGCTTTCTAAATGGAATTGACCTTTTGAGCTTGAGAGTATGCAAGTGCTCTTTCTCTTTTTAAGACTCCCTCTTGCCTCATTTGTATCTTTGTTTTAACCTCTTCAAGAGTTCCTTTAAGGTCACACCATCCTTCCTGGGAATTAGAAAAAAGTGTAAATATGTCAAGGTAATTTACAACCAGCAAAAAGGACAAGAAAGACAAGTAGTTTTGTACCTCAGCTTCTTTCAAAGGATCAAGTTTGCCACGGTGTTCCTCTAGTATCTTCTGTACAGCTTGCCCCTCTATAGACATACGGACACGACGAGCTCTAACACGAGCTTGTACCCGAACCAGAGCTTGCATACACCTAAGAGTGACTGCAGCCTGCTTCCTTACTTGTCTGCCCCTAACAAGTGCTTGAAGCCTTACCAATCCTTTCAAGGCCCTTAATGCTCTTCTTGCCTAAATTGTCATTCAAAAATACTAAATCAAGATCAATTTGAATAAACACAACTAAATGTCCCTTGTTTACAAAGTTATATACAAAAAAGCAGATCAATCATATAATTTTTCAAGACAAGTATCATTCTTATCAGCAAAGAGAATCAAATACTGGACAAACAGATTTCTGTAAACAATCAGAATTTGATGCATGTATTCTAGACTAGTAAACTATTAAATAAAAGATGTCATGCTGGGATATACAGAGTTCTTATCCCATGCTCACTAAGCAAAAAATATAAGATAGAAAATTTCTGAGTTTCTGCTAGTTTAATAACTTAACAAGTCTGTATATCATGATATATATGTTCTTCAAAGTAAAGTGCATTTCCCTCATTTCTCATCAGCATTTTGCTAGTTAAATCTAACCTCAGGACACCAATAAATTAATGCACTATTCCATTCTTAACAGTGAATTAAGAGCTATTGAGCTACCGTGCGACTTTAACACAACTATTCAGGGAAAAGGCCATCATGAATCATGTTTCTAAGCCATCGAGGCAGACCCAGTATTTGAAGGTCACAGGTGCACTTTTTGATTCAACCAAAACTTGCTTTGTCACTACTAATATTAGTAACTATTTTCTAAAGACATAATACATGTACATATGAAATTCTTGCCGAACTTTAAGGGTGCTAGTGACCCCAGTGACATATATATCACTATCTATGGGTGCCGGCGATCCCTCTACCTATAGCATACATCTGCTCATACCCATGAGAAAGGATAAATATTTAACCAGCAGCTTTTGAGACATAATAGAACTTTGATTGGAAGAGTGGAGCATATACAAATAAAAGAAGTGGGGAACTTACACAGGGTACACAAATCTTAAGCACAAAATAGAACAAGAAAGAAGGAATGAAGAGAGTAGAATTAGAGTGAATACCAAGAAACCACGAAAGGCAGTTTGAATCCTGATAGCAGCCCATTCTTCCCTCACTGCTTTAAAATCTTTAGGAGGAGCTCTAACCACAGTAGCTACAGCAGCTGAGTAAGCTTCATTGTTCACTGATGATGAATCTGACCCTTCTGACCCAACACCACCATTTCTGTGCTTAAATCCCTTCCACGTAGACCCTCCAATATCCACTGATGAACTCCTCCACAGCTTCCATTTCTTGCTCTTTCCACTCACCTTCTCCTATAAAAAAAATGTACACAAACAGTTAACTCTTTGTACATGTAAAAAGATTGAATTTTTAGTGCAGATTTGAGCTTACATGATCTTCTTTTTCAGACTTCTTGAATCCTATCAAAGCTTTCACCCATTTTCCAGAAGCACCCATTTTCTTGTTTTTTCTTAAAAACCCAACTTCAGTTTCTGTTCAAGAAAACAAGCTATCCTTGTTTGCAGAGAGATAAAGAAAATTTTTAGACAACAAAGCTTTCAACTTTCGAGAAGTCAAAACAAGTAGTAGTACTACTTTTAAGTAAAAATACTTGTGTAGATATCAATGCAACAAAGAAACAAAAGAGAGTTAAAGCAGAAAGAGAAAGTTCTTGTTAACTACCCAAAACTAATGCTTCACTTTGAAGGGAAAAGAATTTAACACAGACTCACACTATTAATGAGGTAAAAATGACTTTTTTCTTATCAAAATGACTTGAAAACAGAAAAAGACTGCAACTTTAATGAGGTTTCTTTTAGATATGGGGTTGTGGGTGTAGTGGGGTGGTGGGTAACCGAGGTTTATGCTGCTTGACTACATTGTGCAAAGAGCCGTTGGGTTTTGAAATTCAAAAAAATAAGAGAACAATAGGACACGACCACAGTTGTGTTTGTGTTCCATTTTTCCCGCTTTGGGACGTGGGAACAAAAAAAATGATACAGTTTTTGTTTGAATTTACAAGAATTAGTGGTGGAGGTAGCAATTTCAGTTGTTCAAAATATAAAAAATAAATATAATATTCAATATCTACTATACAACAACAACATATTTAGTATATTCCCAATAGTCTGGCATTCTATATCTACTATATATACATAAAAAAATAATTTTGACTTAGTGTAATTTTACTGTGGAAAGAGTTCGAATCCCCTTCGCTACGTCCAGGGGTGAAGCTACATTTATGCATGTGGGTTTAGCAAAATTAAATAATTTTAGCTCAGATCTAATATTTGCGTTAAACATTTATTTAGTGGGCGCTTGGACATAAGAATTGTAAAATTCCGAAAAAAGTAATAAAAAAAAAATTAAAGTGAAAATGATATTTGTAAATTAGAGTTGTGTTTGTACATGAATATAATTTTTAGTTGTTTTTAATTTTTGTGAGTGATCTGAATGAAAATTTTGAAAAATAGTTTTTTTGGAGATTTTCAAATTTTTGAAAAATTCAAAAATTATCTTCAAGTGAAAATTGAAAATGTTATGGCCAAACACTAATTTCGAAAAAAAAAATTAAAAAAGAAAATCGAAAAAGTTAAAAAAAATAAAAATATGACCAAACGGGCTATCAATTTATATAAATAATTTCTCCAAATTAATAAGCTTATCTTTTCTAAATTTAGAATTGACAAACTCAAAATCCTAATTTTGGCTATTGACAAGAATGGAACCCAAGTGCTTATGGATTTGACCCTAAAAAGGCACGACCCGTTTTATAAAAAGACTCAAATAACACCACAAACAAGCAGACAAAGAATCTAAAAAGTCAGTGCTCTTAAGATATCTCTTTCTCTGTCCTCTCTTTTCTGTTTTGGTGTACAAACAAACAATACTACAAACATTTATGAACGACCTTTTTTTTAAAAGAAAAGTGTAGGTAAAGGTAATGTAATACTCCTATGAAAAGACAGAGTGGTATTGCATTGGATCCCATCTGGTACTGTCCTCTGTTCTGTCTTTTGGGTTTTTGGATCAACAGTCATGGGATTCAAATTCAAGTGCCCAATTATTGAGTTTTATTTCTTCAAATTTGCCCTCCTATATTTTCTTTTCAACCTATCTTCTGAACGGATGTAATATCTCGACCGTGTTAGAGGGATCGGCTGTCTATTTAGCATTAAATCATGATAATATATTACTCCCACTTACCCAATTTATGAGTTATAGTCAGATTTCGAGAATCAATTTTTTTTTATTTTCATCATGAATTCGGACATAAAACTTTTTCATTTTCTGAAATAAAAACGTAGGCATTTGAGATCTACATAAAACGTATTATAAGTCACTATTAATAATTTAAAACGTATGCCGGGTCGTTCTATTAAAGAAGCTATACACCTTGTTAGGAGGGTGGTTGAACAGTACAGAGATAGGAAGAAAGACCTGCACATGGTGTTTATTAACCTAGAGAAAGTGTATGACAAGGTTCCTAGAGAAATTCTCTGGAGAAGCTTGAAGGCAAAAGACGTGTTGGTTCCCTACATTATGGCGATTATGGACATGTATGATGGGGAAAAGACTCGGGTTAGGACAGTAGGAGGCGACTCTGACGCTTTTCGTGTTGTTATGGGATTACACCAAGGTTCTGCGCTCAGCCCGTTCTTATTCGCCCTGGTCATGGACGCGTTAACACACCACATTCAAGGGGATGTGCCATGGTGCATGTTGTTCGTCGATGACATAGTTCTGATCGACGAGTCGCGAGCTGGTGTTAACGAGAAGCTGGAGGTTTGGAGATTGGCTCTTGAATCTAAGAGTTTCAAGCTTAGCAGGACGAAGACGGAATACCTGGAGTGTAAGTTCAGCACTGAGCAGGGGGAAGTTGGCGTGAATGTGACGCCTGAATCACATGTCATCCCGAGTAGAGGCAGCTTCAAGTACCTTGGGTTGGTTATCTAGGGGAGAGGGGATATCGACGAGGATGACACACACCGTATTGAGGTAGGATGGATGAAATGGAGGTTAGCATCTGGAGTATTGTGTGACAAGAGAGTGTCGTTGATACTCAAAAGTAAGTTCTATAAAATGGTGGTTAGACTGGCCATGATGTGTGAGGCTGAGTGTTGGCCGGTTAAGAACCCACATACCCAGAAGATGAAGGTAGCAGAAATAAGGATGTTGATGTGGATGTGCGGGCATACTAGGATGGATAAGATTAGGAATGATGATATTCGGGAGAAGGTGTGTGTGGCTCCCATTGATGACAAGATGCGAGAAGCGAGACTCAAATGGTTCGGGCATGTTCAGAGGAGAAGCCCAGATGCTCTGGTAAGGAGGTGCGAATGGCTAGTTGTGGAGGGCACGAGAAGGGGTAGAGGGCGGCCTAAGAAGTATTGGGGAGATGTGATTAGGCAGGATATGGCGAGACTTCAAATTTCCGAGGGCATGACACTTGATAGGGACATGTGGAGGTCGAGTATTAGGGTTGTAGGTTATGAGGTAGTTGAGTTTTGCCTTATGTCATAACTTTATGAGACTAGTTTGGTAGGGATACTATTTTACTTTTGCTTTGTATCTTTCTTCTTGATTTTATGTTGTTCCTGTTTTTCATATTATTGTTGTGGTGTTACTAATATTGTCTTCCTTTTGTCTTTTTGTCTTCTTGAGCCGGGGGTCTTTCGGAAACAGCCTCTCTATTCCTTCGGGGTAGGGGTAAGGTCTGTCTACACACTACCCTCCCTAGACCCCACTAGTGGGATTTCAATGGGTCGTTGTTGTATTAATAATTTAAAATATTAAAAAAAACATATAAAAGATCGCAGTAAAAAACCTCTTATTACTTTTGAAATTCGAAAATTGCTATTGAGACGGAAAGAATACTTAGGGCTCGTTTGGTATGAGGGATAAAGGATAATTAATCCCATAATTGAGGCCTAAGGATAAAGGTTAAAAAACCTCTTATTACTTTTGTATGATATATAGAAGGCTAACAATTGAGGGATCTTTTGGTTGGAAAATAACTTAGGGCTCGTTTGGTATGAGGGAAAAAATTGCATTTTAGATAAGAAATTTTAAAGTTAAAATATTTAAGAAAAGCTTTTTAACAATGTGTTAATCATGGAACAGGTACATAATATGGGCCTAAGGAGAAAATTAAAAGTAAGGCCTTAAGTTTTTTTAATTATTATTTTTTACTTTTATAATTTATCAAAATCTAAAGAAGTTATAATCAGTTTTAATTATTGTTGATGTCTAACCAATTTGTTTAATCTCTTTTGTGTTATCATGTTGAGCTTTATTGATTTAGTTTTGAAAAACTTTTTTTACCGAGGCAACTGATATAGAAATTGTTAGCGATAATTGAATTAACATTGTTTACCTAATTGAGTTTGCCAATTAGAGTATTCTAGCCTGTTTGGCCAAACTTCTCCAATCCTACAAGCACTTCTTTTAAAAAAAATACTTTTTTTCAAAGTTGATGTGTTTGGCCAAACTTTTGGAAGAAAAAAAAGTATTTTTAAGGAGAAGCATATGCAGTTTTGGAGAAGCAAAAAAAAGTAGCTTCTTTTAAAAAGCACTTTTTTAAAAACTATTTTTGAGAAAATACACTTAGAAGTAGTTTTTAAAAGCCTAGTCAAATAATAATTGTTGCTCATAAGTATTTTTCAAATTAATTAGTCAAACACAAACTACTTTTCACCAAAAGTACTTTTGAGAAAAAACACTTCGCCAAATAAACTGATTTTTGCAGCTTGGCCAAACATGCTAGATCTTCTACTTATACATTTTCTTTTAGTACTTTTAATATAAGTTGAAACAAATAATATTATAGTAACTACTATGTTTCAAGAGTCATACAATTTTGTGGGACAAATTTTAATAGTTACTTATCAAGGTAACTTGAAAAATATCTACAAAGACACTCAAAGAATTAAGAAAAATTATTCTAAACTAACATTGTGAGAGATCGATTTAAGTGAGGACGAATTAAAGACAGAAAATAAGTAGTAACTACAATTTAAGATGTGTAAAACTTTTAGCTATAACTTTTTTAATCAAATAATTTAAAAATTCCATCAATAGTGCAAAATTTAATATTATTTATAGATTTTGGGGCCCTTAGTATTTTGGGGGCCATTGCCTTAGTGGCCTTAGGCTCCACCCGGCTCTGAGTTTGACTCCTTAAATATTATTTTCTCTAGTCCAGTTTATGTGACATATTTTATGTTGAAATGAAGTTTAAGAAAATAATAAAGACTTTAAACTTGTGATATAAATATGTCATAACATTTATGTAGCTATTGAACCTTTGAAATTTATGATCTTAAACATATCATAATATTTGTTTGATTATTAAAACTTGTGATTAAGGATAAATTAGAAAATGCAAGGTTAATTACTTTCAAATGTAGAGTGTGTCATTCTTTAACGGACTAAAAATAAAAGTATATCAAATAAATAGAGAGGGAAGGAGTAAACCGTTTCATAATATTTGGGAGAAATTAATCTTAAGTTTGTAGTTATTGCTATAAACAGTGGCGGATGCACATAGAGAGTTGTGGGTGCTTAAGCACCCATTAACTTTGACCATATTAATTAATTTATATAGGCAACAATACAAATATTTAGATAAATATTAAATGAGCACCCACAAGTAAATTTATTTTTCCTCTTCTTTTGAAGTTTTTATCGGCGAGCACCCATAACTTTAAAATCTTAAATCCGCCACTGGCTATAAAGGACCATGAATACAATATTACTTCACACATATTGACTTAAAATCTTAACTAGATTCACCTTTACTTAAGTTGGATAACCATCTTACATGTCTATCGTGCTAGCTTAACTCTATGATCTGTTGTCTAGCAAGAAGTAGTCAATATCTACACTCTACAATATGTAGCTGAGAACCAAATTCTAGTTGATATAGGTCATACTAATTAATGCATTTCCATTAACAGGTATTAAGCACAAATAATTCACCTCTTAAGCATAATGGACAAATAATTTGCGGCTTAGTACTACATGAGTCACATGCAGTCTTAAATAACCATGAATGTGTTGCTGGCCTATTTTAGAATGTCTTGTTGTACGTGTGGAGAGAAGCTGATTGTGTAAATTTTGTTTATCTTTTACTTTGTAAAAGTAGATGAATGAACTAGATAATATCGTACGCTAAGAACAAAATCAAAATATGAGATCACATTTTCAGAAGACAAATAATTAAAGGTCGAATGGTCACACGAACGAATGAACTTGAATTGTTGGGGTTAAATACAATGGTATCCCTTAGGGCTGTTTAGTTACCAGGATGGGATAGATAAAGATATACCACGGGTTAGAATATTTCATGCCATTAGTTATTCTACCTTTTATATGAGATAGTTAATCATACTATTTTAGTACAAAGTGATTTTCGGGACAAATTAATACCTATAACTAAATGCGGAATGTTTGGCTCAAAAGATATTAAAACTTTTTTGAACAAATCAATCAAAGATGAAGGGGTAAAATCCTAGTTAAAGATAATTAACTCTAGATCCGAGATAAATAATATAAATAGAAAAACATAGCCGAGTATAAATATTAGCCGTGATTATGGCCAGATTTAATAGCATAAAGAAAGATGCATTAAGTAACATTAAATGGCAATAAAATATAAATAAAGGAAAAGATTCACCAAATCTTGAGTGAAGCGGATCCTCTTTCATTTGATAAAGACGAATGGTAACAGATACAAGAACCTTAAGACCCTCTTTGGATCTGATGAAGGTCTGCGATCACAGATCCTCTAATCTCTTTAAAGAGGTATATTTACATATTTTTTAGAGAGAGGGAGGGGGGGAGAGTCAGCTCCCCTTTTTTGGAAGTCCTCCCTTCCTATTTATAAGGGATATCCATAGAAAATCCTAAAAAAGTACAATTAGAGGGAATATTCTACTGAATATTCCCTTTGAGGATTCCAAAGCAAACTAGCTATTTCATCATTGTCCGACCTCGGTCTTATTGATGACTGTCCGACCTCGGCTATTGATGATTGTCCGTCCTCGGCCTTATGTCTCCGCGTGCCGAATTTCTCTGATCTAATTTTGACCCATACAGTTAGTCCCTCCGCTTATTGAGGTCGTCTCTTGGTCGAGCTCGGTGAGCGGACTTCATTAATCATAGTTCGAGAAATTCGGATGGGGAGGTCGACTAGTGTGGATCGTGGCTGAGGGTGCCGATCTTTAGGTCAAAGTGGTATCTCCGCGGGCTGAACTTTAGGAGAGTTCGATCAGGGCCAATGACTCGAGTGATGAGTCAATCGAGAAGACGGTAGAGTTGGAGAAGGCCGTCGAGGCCGGGAGACGGCTTCGGCAAGGATGGCGGCATCGGAGGAGGTCATTCGCGTCCTCGGATCTGGACGGGCGAGTAGGCCGAATGTGAATTCGGACGAGGTCGCTGAATGTAAATTCGGGCGAGGACGCAGAATGTGAATTCGGGCGAGGTTGCTGAATATGAATTTGGGCAAGGTCACCGAATGTGAATTCGGTTGAGGTCGAAGGTTGATTCGGACGAGGCCGAATGTTGATTCGGACGAGGCCGAGTTGATTCGGTCGAGGCCGAGTGTTAATTTAGTCGAGGCCGAAGGTTGATTCGGACGAGGCTGAGTATTGATTCGGTCGAGGACAAAGGTTGACTCGGTCGAGGCCGAATGTTTATTCGGACGAGGCCGGATGTTGATTCGGACGAGGCCGAATTTTTCTTTTTTGGCGATGGCCCTTGGCCATAGGGACGTTATTTCGAGTTGGTCGAAATGTTAACCCTTCGTGGTTCGAACGAGGTCGACCTCTTCTTTTTTGGCGAGGCCCTTGGCCGTAGAGGTCGACCTCTTCTTTTTTGGCGATGGCTCTTGGCCATAGGGGTCGACATCTTCTTTTTTGGTGGTGGCTCTTGGTCGTACGGGGTCTGCATCTTCCTTTTTAGCGGTGGCTCTTAGCCATACGGGGTGTTATTTCGAGCTGGTCGAAATGTTAACCCTTCATGTTTCGAACGAGGTAGACCTCTTCTTTTTTGGCGATGGCCCTTGGCCGTAGGGGTCGACCTCTTCTTCTTTGGCGATGGCTCTTGGCCGTAGGGGTCGACATTTTCTTTTTTTGCGGTGGCTCTTGGCCTTACGGGGTCGACCTCCTCTTTTTTGGCGATGACTCTTGGCCGTAGGGGTCGACATCTTCTTTTTTGGCGGTGGCTCTTGTCCATACAGGGTCGACCTCCTCTTTTTTGGCGATGACTCTTGGCCGTAGGGGTCAACCTCTTCTTTTTTGACGATGGCTCTAGGCCATAGGGGTGTTATTTCGAGCTTGTCGAAATGTTAACCCGTCGTCGTTCGATCAAGGTCGAACTCTTCTTCTTTGGCGAAGGCTCTTGGCCTTAAAGGGTGTTATTTCGAACTTATCAAAATGTTAACCCGTCGTCGTTCGTTCAAGGTCGAACTCTTCTTCTTTGGCGAAGGCTCATGGCCTTAAAGGGTATTATTTTGAACTTATCGAAATGTTAACCCGTCGTCGTTCGATCAAGGTCAAACTCTTCTTCTTTGGCGAAGGCTCTTGGCCTTAAAGGGTGTTATTTCGAACTCATCGAAATGTTAACCCGTCGTTGTCCGAGCGAGGTCGAACCTATCACAACCCAAAAAGAAAAAGAACAAAACAAAAGCTAAGTTACATGCACAAATGAGAATGATTACAAACATTTGTACATGTCTGATAGTATAGTTTAAAGAAATAGTACGTGCTTTCTGTAAAGTTTTTTTAAACTCAAACCAGCTTGTACCTAAACTTTGAAAATAAAAGAGTACTGTCTGAAGGTATTAGAATATCCGAGTATTCTTTAAAAGAGGAAAGAACATTAAATTTTCTGGTCATAACCTCGAACAGAAGACCATTAATTAAATGCATAGATTAGAATTCTTGTGGCGGGCATGGCATTCAATTAATTGGACTTGGAAGAAGTGTCAGTCTGACTATATAGACATGCCTTCCCCTGCCTAATTTAAGTTGAGATGTTTCTTTCATTTCTTTGCAGGGAACTTCTGATCAACCATATGCTTTTTCTAAAGTCATTTATTAATTTGATTCAGATTTCCACAGGTAAATGCCAGATTCCTTAAGTAGGATGGACCAATAATTCAGTCCTCTGTTTTAAGTATAACCATTTAATACTATCTCCTCATTTGATGCGAGCGTTGTGTGTTTTTCCTTGACTAAATAAGCATTGTTATTAATTAATATTAAATAGTATCTATTGTTTGGTCTGATTTTTGAAAATTAGAAAGAGAAATGAAATTAATATATTTGGACTCTACTCTTCCTTTTTCCAACGAAAAAAAGGACAAAACATTTAGCTCCTTTTGGCCATAAAATTTGAGAGCTTTTTTTCAAATTTTATTTTCAAATATCTGTTTGTTTATAGATTTTAACCATTTTCTGACAGATTTTCAAATCCAAAAAATAGCCGTAGAGTAGTTTTTGAAGTTTTATATTTACAAAATTTCAAATGTTTTTCAAGTAAAATACATGTCTAAACACAATTTTAACTTTCGAAAACCATTTTTTATCTCATCTTAAAATCTCATTTTTTCAAGTTTCAACCAAATCCATATCCAAATGTTACTTGAGTGCAGTTAATTTATATTTGGTGTGATAATCCCTTGTTCATTTTGTTGGAAGTATCACTTGTATATTAGTATTCCCTCCGTTCCATTTTATGTGTACCTATTTTCTTTTTGGTCCGTTCCAAAAAGAATGACCCCTTCATAAATTTGGAAATAATTTAGCTTAAATTTTCAATTCTACCCTTAATGAGAAGCTTTTACAACCACACAAATCTCTTGGCCCCTTTCTGATATGTTTAGGACCACAAATTCTAAAAAATTTTATTTTTTTTTAAATTTTCTGGCCAGTCAAACAGGTTCACATAAATTGGAACGGAGAGAGTAGTAACTTATAATCGTATCTTCTAACTTGTTATCAACTTTTACTAATGCTAAACAAAAAAGAAAAGAAAAAAAAAAGAGAAAAAAAACTAACAATTTTATATTGTCAATGCTCTCAGCAATCAGGTGGGCAACGGAGTGATGACTATGGCCATCATTAAAGGTTTTCAAATTTGAAAAGCAGAAGCAATAGAGGATAAGGATATAGATCTCAGAATTGAGATGTGTTGTCAATTAGTAACTGTCACCCTAGTATGACAAGTTTAGATACTTTGGAATATTATCCTTTCAAACCATATATCTCTGGTTGCACGTTGGGGCAAATCGACCCTTTTTCACAACATAAGGCGTACCAACTTTCTTCAATTCAAATTGACTATACGATCATGTTTTTGCTATTAATTATTACTCTTTGATCTTTCTTAGTGATCCTGTGATCGTTTGATTGGCGGGATAAAGGATATCAATTCCCGGATAAAATGCAAAATTAATTTATTCTGTGTATGGGTCAAAATTAGATCAGAGAAATTCGGCATGCAGAGACATAAGGTCAATGTCGAGGTCGGACAGTCATCAATAGTCGAGGTCGGACAGTCATCAATAAGACCGAGGTCGGACAACGATGAAATAGCTAGTTTGTTTTGGAATCCTCAAATGAAATATTCTCTCTAATTGTACTTTTTTAAGATTTTCTACGGATACCCCTTATAAATAGGAAGGGAGGACTTCCAAAAAAGGGGGTTGACTCTCCCCCCCTCTCCCTCTCTATAGAAAATATGTAAACATACCTCTTTAAAGAGATTAGAGGATCTGTGATCCCAGATCTTCATCAGATCCAAAGAGAGTCTTAAGGTTCTTGTATCTGTTACCATTCGTCATTATCAAATGAAAGAGGATCCGCTCCACTCAAGATTTGGTGAATCTTTTCCTTTATTTACATTTTATTGACATTTAATGTTACTTAATGCATCTTTCTTTATGCTATTAAATCTGGCCATAATCACGACTAATATTTATACTCGGCTATGTTTTTCTATTTATATTATTCATCTCGGATCTAGAGTTAATTATCTTTAACTAGAATTTACCCCTTCATCTTTGATTGATTTGTTCAAAAGGGTTTTAATATCTTTTGAACCAAATAATTTAGCGCCGTCTGTGAGGATTTTCTAGTTAAAATTTTAGTTTTCTCTAGATCTAGAATTCAATTCCAGTTCCACATTCTGTTCATGGTAGATATTTCCTGGTACGGCTGTCTACCATAGCATGGAAAGACGAAATAACTTTCTTAAACTCTCTTTTGTTTCTGTAGCTTCAAATTTTTAATATACTATCCGTATAAGATGGTCCTAATAATTGGGTTTTGATTATCATTTAAGATTTGGAATAATCTGTGGAATATGAGTTTGATACCTCTGACAAGTGTTTGGGGGTTGTTTTAGCATATACTCCACTTACGTTGGATATTCTACTATTTATTCTCTTATGGGACATACAAGCTTTAAGGAGAAGCTTCAAATTTTTAATATACTATTCATATAAGAGAATATTCGTACAACTTTTGTGTTCTTTAAATGCCAAAGGAGTTTCTACGGTGCAGAATATTGAAGCAGATGGCCTCGCCAAATTAGCTGCGGCCACCAGGAATATCGATAAAGAAAATGTGGTCACCCTTCTTCACTCCGCAATAGATCACGTCGAGGTACGTTCTATAAACCTAACTTGGGACTGGCGTAACCGCTTTGTAGCCTATTTATAGGATGGATTGCTCTCGCAAGACAAAAAAGAAGCCAAAAAACTCCAGGTACAGGCAGTTCGATACAGCTGAGTAAACCATGATCTCTACAAGAGAACGTTCGGCGGCCCCCTAGCCAAATGTCTTGGACCACATCAAACAAGGTGAGTACTGGAAGAAGTACACGAAGGGCACTGCGGCACTCACGCGGGAAATCGCGCCCTCGTTCGATGTCTCATTCGCGCCGGTTACTACTGGCCTACCATGAAAAAAGAAGTCGTGGACTATGTCCGAAGGTGCGAGTAGTGTCAAAAGTATGCCCCTATGATACATCAAGCATGAGAACTCCTCCATTCCATCACTTCGCCATGGCTATTCATAAAATAGAGAATGGACATAGTCGGCCCCCTCACAGCAGGGCGAGGTAAGGTACACTTCCTTTTGGTTTTAACTGACTACTTCTCTAAATGGGTGGAAGCAGGTGCATACACTCAGATACGTGAGCAGGAGGTCATCGCCTTTATATAGAAAAATATTATATGCCATTTTGGCATCCATAAGGAAATCAGCTACGACAACGGACCTCAATTCATCGGAAAAAGAACAACTGAATTCTTCGAAAAGTGGCACATCAAACGGATACTCTCCACGCCATATCACCCTGCCGCCAATGGCCAAACCGAGTCCTCCAACAAAGTAATGCTGAACATATTGAAAAAGAAGCTCGAAGAAGCTAAAGGGCTATGGCCTGAACTACTACCCGAAGTATTATGGGCATACTGCACCACGCCAAAATCCAACGATTGGGAGTAGCATGTCGTTTCGACAATGAGATTGAAACATCCATTCAGAACATCTTTGATGCGAGTGGGAATAATGTTGATGACAACCTTAACATTGTCGCTCTTCGTTTCCGACTTGTGAGGCAACAAGGCCACTACATGTCTTCAGCTTCAAATTTTTAATACACTATCCGTATAAGAGAATATTCGTACAACTTCTGTGTTCTTTAAATGCCAAATCAAAGGTGCTTCTTATCATTGGATAAATTTGATTATATACTTCAACTGTAGAGGAAGATAAGTTGAAATTAATTCAAGTTGAAGTAGCAATAGCAGTAGTAATGTCGACGGAGAAACTGATAGAGAACGCGCCGGCATCGGCAATGTCATCGATGCATTAGCTTCATTACTACGCCGAGTCGGCGACGACCTTTGAGGAATTGCCCAAAGCAACTATCATTGCGGTTTCAAGAGCAGATGCTAGTGATATAAGCCCTTTGCTTTTGTCATACACAATTAAAGTCCAGTACAAGCAGCCACCACATGGGGAAAGGTAAATAGAAGCTGAACAGGGACATAGTACCACAATAGCGTGGATCTGCAAGAAGGCGCACGAAAGAGATATGGTCATCTGGTGCCCTCTTCTTCCCCAACTGTTCCTCTATCAGATAATATACTATCTGTACAACAAAAAACTTTACCAAAGCGGACAGCCACGCCAAAATTGGTTGCGGCCACTGAAAGCATAACCGGAGAATGGAATATGGTCATTCCTCTCCACTCGTCGATCGAATAAATCGAGGTAACGAACGCTTTTATTTTGCTTTATCTGACTATTTCTCTAAGTGGAATAGAAGCAGAAGCAATCCCCCAGGAAATGCATCATATTCTCCAATGCAGGCAAAATTAAACAAACTAGGACTCCTCCAGGAAATGCATCATATTCCCCAGCGCAAGCAAAATTAAGCAAACTGGGACTCGCCTAGGAAATGCATCATATTCTCCAATGCAAGAAAAATTAAGCAAATTGGGACCCCCCAGGGAACACCCTTTAAGGCCAAGAGCCTTAGCCAAAAAAGAAGAAGAGTTCGACCTTGATCGAACGACGACGGGTTAACATTTCGATAAGTTCGAAATAACACCCTTTAAGGCCAAGGGCCTTCGCCATCAAATAAAAGAGAGGTTCGACCTCGCTCGAACAACGACGGGTTAACATTTCGATAAGTTCAACATAACACCTTTTAAGGCCAAGAGCCTTCGCCAAAGAAGAAGAGTTCGACCTTGATCGAACGACGACGGGTTAACATTTCGATAAGTTCGAAATAACACACTTTATGGCCAAGAGCCTTCGCCAAAGAAGAAGAGTTCGACCTTGATCGAACGACGACGGGTTAACATTTCGATAAGTTCGAAATAACACCCTTTAAGGCCAAGGGCCTTCGCCATCAAATCAAAGAGAGGTTCGACCTCGCTCGAACGACGATGGGTTAACATTTTGATAAGTTCGAAATAACACCCTTTAAGGCCAAGAGCCTTCGCCAAAGAAGAAGAGTTCGACCTTGATCGAATGACGACGGGTTAACATTTCGATAAGTTCGAAATAACACCCTTTAAGGCCAAGAGCCTTCGCCAAGGAAGAAGAGTTCGACCTTGATCGAACGATGACGGGTTAACATTAAGATAACTTCGAAATAACACTCTTTAAGGCCAACACATTTCTCATTAAATAATGGATTAAGTAAATCTGACAATGTGATAAAAGCTAAGTTTGCAGAATTAGCCAAAGTAAAACCCAAATTACCTCAAATAAGAGTACTAATATGATAAAAGAAACGGAAAAGGTAGTTTGGAATGCTAGTAGCAGGTTCAGTCTTGAGTGTTTCTTGGTTTTAGATATTTGGCTGGAAAGAGAGCATCTCGTGCAAGGGAAAGATGAGTTTAAACTGGAGTCGTTAAAATATTCTAAAAGACTACGTACATGACCATTCACAACAGCTCAGTAAACTATCTTATAAAATAAGCATCGAGAGAAACTCATATCATTAATTTTTGGGCTTTTGGCTAAGACTTATCTTCTCAGCAAAATATCCAATAAGTGGAAAACAAAGGGGCTCTCGCTATAATTGGTCCTTCTTTATACTTTTTGATAAGCTCGAAGAAGCATGAACTGTGAAAGCTCCACAGTCTACAATAGAGGAAGCGATCAGAAGCTTCCAAGGAATAGAAACTAGAATGCAGAAATGCAGAAATGTAGAAACCAGAATGCAGAAACTAGAATGCAGAAATGAGAAATTATCATTCATTATGCTGGAGCTCGATTCTTACATACAGTGAGATCAACTAATGACAGCTAAGTTACAGCTAATCAACCATTAACTAACCAACTCCTAACAGCTGTAACTAACTAATGGAAAACAATAACTAACTAATGGAATAAACAGTAACAACTACCAACTAACTATCGGAAAAGAGAAAGAGAAATAAAAATGCAGGTGCTAGTGTACTGCTATAATCTTAATAACCCCCCCCCCCCCAAGTTGGAGGTGGACAAAACACAACCAACTTGCTCAAGACAGGAGCATGCTTGATCCCAGTGAGAGATTTTGTGAGGATGTCAGCGAGTTGATCACCAGTCCGTATATGGTGAAGCAGGATGAGACCTTCAGTAAGCTTGGACCTGACAAAGTGACAATCAACTTCAATGTGCTTAGTGCGCTCATGGAACATTGGATTTCTGGTAATGTGGAGAGCAGATTGACTGTCACAAAATATGAGAATAGGTAGGGCAGGAGGGACAGTCAATTCTGTGAGCACTCGATGCAACCAAACAAGTTCACCAACAACCTTCCTAATGGATCTATACTCTGCTTCCGCTGAGGAAATGGAGATGATTTCTTGCTTCTTAGATTTCTAACTGATAGGGTTGTTGCCAAAAAGAACAATATAACCTGACACCGACTTCCTGGAGTCAGGGCACACAGCCCAATCAGAATCACAGTAGGCCTTAACTGAGAAGTCAGCTTCATTGGACATGAAAAGACCCAAGGTGGGATCCTTGAGTAGATATCTAAGCATATGGTATGCAGCTTGAAGGTGAGGCTCTCTAGGATCCTGCATAAATTAGCTTAGATGTTGTACTCCATAAGCTATGTCCAATCTAGTGTTGGTGAGGAAGTTTAACTTACCCACCAACTGTCTATAGAAAGTAGGATCAGATAAGGGTACTCCTTCCTTAGCCTTCAACTTTATCGTGGGATCAAGAGGAGAGGACAGGCTGGTAGAATGGAGACAGTCATATTCCTTGAGAAGGTCAAGAACAAATTTTCTTTGTGAGATCAAGATTCTACCATCTCTGTAAAGTACTTCAAGTCCCAAGAAATAGTGTAGTCTTCCTAAGTCTTTGATCTTAAATTGTTCATGTAGGAAGGTTTTCAACATTTGAATTTCAGTGAGGTCATTTCCTGTGAATAGAACATCATCTACATAGACTCTCACGAACACCACACGATCAGATGTCTTCTTATAGAACAAGGATGTAATCGTACATAGAGTGACTGTAACCTCTGGAATATAAAGCCTCAGTGAGTTTAGCATAACATTGTCTGCTAGCTTGCTTTAGGCCATAGAGAGATTTATTCAATCTGCAAACTAGCTCAGGAGAAGAAACTGGAAGCCCTTGAGGTAGTCTTATATATACTTCCTCATGCAAATCTCCATGAAGGAAAGCATTGTTCACATCCAGCTGAAATAACTCCAAGTTCTTCTTAGCTGCAGTAGCAATTAAAGCTCTAACAGTGGTCATCTTCACTACTGGGAAAAAAGTTTCTGTGTAATCTATTCTAGCTTTTTGTGTATATCCTTTCACAACTAATCTAGCTTTATATCTTTTCTATGCTTCCATCTGCTTTGTGTTTGATCTTATATGCCCACTTGCAGCCTATGGCTTGCTTTCCTGCAGGCAATGGAACCAATATCCAAGTGTTGTTTGCATGGAGTGCTTCAAATTCCTGAGTCATGGCATGTTGCCAAGTAGGATTGACTGCGGCTTCTTCATAAGACAGAGGTTCCCTGGCATTATAGATGCTTCTCACAACCTGATGGCTATCAGTATTCAGGACCTCAGGAGTGATATGATTGCTTTGGGTAAAAAGAGCATTCAGAAAAAAGGGTGAACTGGTCTGAGTGACTTCAGTGTTTTAGGGTTGCTTTAGGTTAGGTATAGAACAAACATATTCAGACAGTTAAGATGGGGTCTTAGACCCTCTACTAGACACACTTTAGTTTGGCCTCAATATAGAAGATGGGAGTTGATTAACCCTTGATGTGACTGGGGTATTGCTGGTGGTGATGTAGTGTTAAGAATTGGAGGTGAGTGTATGATGTGGTTAGGTGACACTGGAATGGATGAGGTTGTGGTGTGACTAGGTGATGGTGTGGGAGAGGGACTGTGAGTAGGATAAGTACTGAGAATATCAGAGTGATCTTGATGTGTGATAATATCAGGCAAGGAATAAGAGGAGTTTGACATTGATGGAAGTGAAAAAGGGAAGATTGATTCATGAAAAAACACATCTATGGACACACAAATTTTCTTGGTAGCTAGATTTAGCACTTTGTAGCCCTTAACACCAAAAGGATAGCCTATAAAAACATGTGGAAAAGTTCTTGGTTCAAACTTATCTCTGTGAGGTTTGGGAACAGTTGGATAGCACAGGCAACCAAAACTTCTTAAATGTGTTTGGTTTCTTTCCATATAGCAACTCAAAAGGGCACTTATTTTTCAAAGGTACAATAGGTAATCGATTGACGAGAAAGGTTGCTGTAAGCACACACTCTCCCCAGTATATCAAGGGAAGTTTGGCTTGAAACAGTAGGGCTCTAGCAGTTTTCAATAGGTATTTGTGTTTTCTTTCTACTATGCCATTTTGCTGGGGGTGTATAAGGGCAGGTTCTTTGGTGTTCAATTCCTTTTGACTGGAAGAATGAGGTGGCTTCAGTGCTAGTGAATTCTAGACCATTATCTGATCTGATACACTTTATACTAGTAGCAACTTGTGTCTCAACTATGGATATAAAACTTCTGAGAGTGTGTAATGCATTGCTCTTGCAACTGAGTAGATGAGTCCAAGTGGATCTACTACAGTCACCTACTATGGTGAGAAAGTATTTGAAATTGTCATGAGTGGGTACATGATAAGGTCCCCACAGGTCTACATGTAGGAGATCAAATATGACAGTGGTGTTTGTGACTTTTAAGGGAAAAGGAAGTCTAGCTTGCCTGACCATATGACATATAATGTAGAGGAAAGGTTGTTTTGGTGCAAAGGTTACTGGTATATTATATATCCTTTTCATCTTCCTAAAGGATACATGTCCAAGTCTGTAGTGCCATAATAAATTCATATCACTTACATCAATTGAGAAAGGTTTAGAATTATCACCCCAGCTTGTTTTATTGCAAGTAAAATTATTTACAGTAGGAAATGGAGACACAGTATTTACAGTAGAACTAAGGATACAGGAATGGGAAGGACACTGAGTATTTACAGATGGGCAAGTTTGACAAGAATGAGAAAAATAAGGTGTTGTAGCAACATGGCTTGCATTTTTTTGCTGCTGTAGAACTTCCTTTATTCAAACAGTCTGAGCAGAGAAGGTACAGTCCATCATGGACCTTACTAATCTCCAGAGGCCTCTTCAGAGAAGGGGCCTGCAGAAAACAACATGTGTTAGAAAAGGAAGCAAGACATTTGAGATGTGTTGTCAATGAACTGATAGAGATGAGATTATATTTGAAGGATGGGACAAATAGGACTCTATGCAAGACTATTTTAGGTGTAAGAGTTACAGTTCCTACTTCTGTGACTTTGACTTTGTAGCCATTAGGTAGTTTCACAAGTAAGGGATAAGGTAAAACAATTATGTTCTGTAGGTGTGTTTTGTTGAAGGTCATATGGTATGAAGCTCCTGAGTCCAGAATCCATAAGTCAGCTTTTGCTTGAAAACATTTGCATGACAGTTTATCAAAGTCTATAGAAGAAGTACATGTCACAATACCTGCAAAATTCACTGTTGCATTGGCTGGATTTGTGTTGCTTGAATTGTCTCCTGCCTCATTGCTTTGGAAGTGCTAAAGTAGCCTTATTACTTGATCATATTGCTCATTTGAAAGGTTAATATTCTGGCTATTCTGAACACCTTGGTTCTCTGGATCTTCTCCCTGATTTGACATTATCTCTGGTGGCATAGCCTGCACACCAGCTATAGCATTTGCTGCAACATTTTTCCCCTTATTGTTCCTGGGATAGTGATTGTGATTGTTCGAATTGTAACTCAGGGCTCCTTGTTGATTAAACTGTTGTGGATATCCATGAAGTTTGAAGCATTTATCCTTGGTGTGACCTTGTCTCTTGCTGAAATTACAATAAGGCCTAGGTCTGTTGTTTACTGAGAAATTCGTTGTGAATCCTCTTGGAGCTTTCATACTGGCATTCATTGCAGTAGACTTAAGATTTAATTGATTCCTTGGTCGAAATTCCCTTTGTTTCTTCTCTTGCACCAGAAGAGCAAAGGCTTGTACCATTGAAGGCAGAGGATTCATCATTAGGATGCTTCCTCGAACCACAGTATAAACCTTATTCATGCCCATTAGGAATTGTATCAACCTCCTATCCTGTTCAACTTTATGCATATTCTCTTTCGTACCACAAGTGCATTGACAGTTACAAATGGATTTTGCACTCAGATTGGTTAATTCTTTCCACAATTTCTTCATCTTTGTGTAGTATCCAGTGATGTCGAGTACTCCTTGTGAGCACGTGATTTTTGTTTTCGCACGACAATCGCTCCAAAAAGAAATAAAAACAAATATAATTGGCCCTGCTGTACAATTTCGGATTTCTGTGCAGCACTTTGTTGATTTATTTGTGACCTTAGCCCATTTTTATTTATTTACTTTATTAAAATAAAAATCAAAAAATATATGTGTCCTGCATAATTCAAACCGTAATCCGGTCGTTAAATAGAAAATCATGAATAGGCATTTTCGTCCGTGATTTTATTTGGTTTGACTTTACCTGTTTTGAAATACTTTAGTGTGTGTGCAAATAATTGTATTGAGTGTGTATTTAATTTTAAATTTGATTTTTTGGCTTAGTTTTGTTTTGAAATAAATCAGAAATAAATAAATAAAAAAAAAATAAAAAATAAATATATAAATAAAAAATAGACCCCTTCCCTTCCGGACTTGGGCCAATTTTAACAAAATTGGCCCAAACAAACAGCCCAAGACCCAGGCCTGCCCGGTCCAGGCCACCTGATGCCCAGGACGTCCAAACGACGTCGTTTGAGTCATACCTGATCTGGACCGTTGATCTCAGAATGATCAACGGCCAAGATCAATCCCCCGTAACCCACCAATAAACCCGACCCGTCTCACCCGGACCGACCCCAACCCTTTACCCTTAAAACGACACCGTTCCACTTAAGCTATCAGATCCAGACCGTAGATCTAGATTGATCTAACGGTCGAGATCAATCCACCCATTAACTATATAAAGTCATAATCCTACCCTGCCCCCCTATCCGAACCCCAGCCTTCGTCTTCAACCTCATCCCCTTCAAACCCTAGAGCCGCCCTTGTATCCCCCACCATGAAAACCGGCGGCATGAACACGGTGACCTCGCCATGAACACCATAGAACCCCCTCATCACCCTGAACATAGACCTGTTGACCGTTTGGTTCGAATCACCCCCCAGGTCCTCGAATCTTCATTTGAAGATTCGAGTCAAACTCGATCTACACCAAACAACCCCAGCTTCATACCAGACACTCCCCGGACCTTCCTCGTGACCAAACCATACTTGGTTTGGTCCGAATCTAACCAGGGAAGCACGAATATTAGATCTGAGTTTTGAAACCACAAGGTCCCTCGTCACTGGTTCAAACCGGTTCAAACCAAAGAGTTTTAAGGTCTGATGGACTTTAATCAAGTGTTTCTCATTTGAGAAACACTTCGATTAAAGCCCGTTCAGCCTTAAGAAAGTTGTTCAAATCCGAGTTCAAATTTTTAACTTTGCAAGCTTTAAGGTGAGTTTGTTTGGTTTCCTTTATTTGTTTTAGTCCGTGTGTTTTGTTTTAAATATCTGGTCATGTTTTGTTTCAATTTGTGTCTTTAAATTTTACTACCTTCTGATTGACCACTTTGCCTGAACCACTGTGTTTTGTTTGAACCCCTCCTATTCTGATAAGACATGTGTATTGGTTGTATCCCAAATTTGTACTGACTTACTGATTCCTCAAAGTATAATCCTGCTTAATCAGTATAAGTCGAGTCATGTGTCCCATGCTTTTGAATGTCTGATTTGGCTACGTTTGTGTATGTTAATACTAATATAGTCGAGTCGACATGTGTCGTCAATTAATTTCAACTGTCTGAGCATAGTAAATCGATTTGTTTCTGTTGAACATTTGTTGAAATCAATTCAGAACCAGTTTTGTTTACTTATAGCTGTTGATTTGGATCAGTCAATGTAAAAAGGTTTGTTTATGTTTAAATTCTGAATTGGAAGGCATGTGCACTCGTGCACAGCATGTGCATTGGTGCACCTCATGTGCCTTGTGCACAGCCTGTTTTTCTGCATTAAGAAGCTTTTAAGTTTTAAACAATTTGACAGCATATGCTGTCAGATATATTCTACTGCCCATACTTGCTTTTAGATAATAAAATGAAAAGTTGAATCTGCCAGGGAATGTGAATGGGTTTTAATACTTAATTAGCTAAAGTTGGAATTGAAAATGGAAGGCACATGGGAAGGGTACTGGGATTTCTGAAAACAGGCTGTTAAAAAGAGTAGGATAGAGGCTTATAAAAAGGGGGGGGGGATAGGACACAGAAATGGGGAGAAAATAGACAGACTGTGAGGAATTTTTTGAAAGAAAAAGCTGAAATACACACTGAGAAGTATACACACACAGACATACATAGAGAGACACAGGGGGAGCCTAAACTGAAATTTTGAGAATTGAGTTTCTGGGGGAAAACAGTAAAAAAAATTGGAAAAGGTCTCTTTCTGATAACTTAAGTATAAGTTCAAGACTGCAGACTGATATTGGATTCTTGAAAAGAAAGAAGATAGGGAAAGGGATAAACAGAAAATCAGCAATTACTTCTGTCTTGTTTGTCTGATTCCCAGTCTTGTTCAACCTGTTCAGTCAACTCTGTTTTCTTCCAAGTATCATCTGAGTTCATTAGTTGATTCATATTGTTCGTTTCCCCTGGATTGGTCTGTCTTGGAGTATTATTCCTACTGCATTGTTTGCTGCTACCTGTCTACCATTTCTTGTCGGTTCTAACTGTATCTTGCACTGGGAGTTGTTCTATTGGTACCTGCTGTTACTGCTGCTGTTTGGTATCGCTTCTATTGTCCTACTGACCCCTTGCTCCTTCTGTTGTATCCAATATCCAGGTACACACTAAGACTCGCATTTGATGTAACAATGAAAGCATGAATCAAAAGATTTGAAGGAGTTAGAAGCACCTGTTGTATTGCTTATGAATTGCCTTTTAATGTTGTTAAGATATGTAGTTTCTTGGTCTGTTAGCCTAATAGAGACACATTAGTAAGGTTGTACTTAATTAAAGTTTATGCCAATCTGAAACTGTGACATTTTATTCGTTTAGTAGTACATAAGATGTAAATACAATCCATGAAATGTGCAGCCATTTTAATACAATTGTTAACTCATACTCGCTATTTAAGCATGTTTCGAATATGTAAGGGCAAATGATTGTTTAGATCTAGCTAAAGACAATACAGTTTCAAACTCTTGAGTTTCAGTTTGCGTGAAGCAGTTTACAGGATGAGTTTCAAATACCACTAGTCGCATTTCCCAAACAAGCAATTTTAATTAATCTTGTCCGAATAAGTTAAAGTTAGGGAGCTCTTGTAACAGTCGTAGCATTTCATCAATCCCATATACATTTCTTTTATCAAGTTCAAAGCATGTTTTCATGAGGTACAATGTTTCTTCAGTCCGTAAATAATTAATCGGACGATTAGCTAAAATCCGGATTTGGGCCAAACACATAGTTAAAAATAGCACGCATCTTTTCTTCTATTTTTAAGAGATAAACACATCAGAAATGTAACCGTTTTAGGATGTTCCTTCTAAAATAATGAGACGAGCCTCGCCAAATGAGATGTAAATCGCGGGGCCCTCAATAAATAACCTTGATAATTATCTAGAATTCAGGATGGGCCATTTAATAAATTTCATGGCCTTCTACAAATAATAACGCGCTAGACCCCTTAGGCATCCTTAATGAATTACACTCTTAAACTTGGGTGCGCATTGATGTGACCCGAATCCAAATCTCAACGGAGTCGAAATGTGTTAACAACTACGGGTGCATTGATTGTGACGTGGTTCAAGATGCATTTTCACGACGTTGCAATTCTATAAAAATAAATGATAATAATAAAAGCGGTTTAAACTTAATAAAAGCACATAAGTCACAACCTGTATTTAAATCAGATATTTAGCCATTATAACAATTTAAGCGACCGTGCTAGAACCACGGGATTCGAGGGTGCCTAACACCTTCCCTCGGGTCAACAGAATTCCTTACTTAGAATTTCTGGTTCGCAGACTTCATTTGAAAAGTCGAATATTTTCCTCGATTTGGGATTCAAGATAAACCGGTGGCTTGGGACACCAAAAGCCAAACCTTTCCCAAGTGGCGACTCTGAATTAAATAAATAATCCCATTTCGAATATTGTCACTTAAATTGGAAAAACTCCCACCCGCGCATCTTACCCCTCGGGGCGGGGCGCGCAAAAAGGAGGTGTGACACTCCTTGGCTCAAATCATTGATTTCCTTTTAGATTTGGTATAGTTTTGATCCATTCGTCTGATCATAACGATCTTCAAGTTCTCGCTACAATACTACTGAGCTACTCACATACTCCACATTGTCTGCAATTTCTTTTGCAAGTGAATTCAAAATCCATGATGTTACCATATCGTCACACCTCTCCCATTGTCTAAAGCTTAATGAATTCGCATTAGGCTTTATACATTCTCAAGTAATAAAACCTAAATTGTTTTTAACAGATAGGGATCTCAATACACTTCTCCTTCATGAACGATATCCCAGTCCATCAAAAGGTACTGGAACTAAAATTAGCCCAGGGCTATCAGAGAGATGAATGTAGAGTGGACTACTTACATCGATCGTCGATTGGATCTCTGCTGTTGTCACATTTGCAGTGTCTGCATCATCTATCGCCATGTTTGCCTAAGCTTGAAACGAAGAATGAACGAGAAGGAAAATTGCCGGATTGAGAAGACGAAGGTGCAGAAAGCCTCGCTAGAATGAACTGAGAAACGAGCCCTAATTTTGAGTGCGAAGAAGATAGCAGACTGCAAACTATGATTCAGTGGATCGTCTCATCGCGAGACATGCTCTAATATCATGTTAAGCTCGAAGAAGCATGAACTATGAAAGCTCCACAATTGATAAACAACAAAAAGAATTCAAACAGAAGCTTTAATCTTGTTTGTTTGCATTTCTCAAACGTATTGCTGGTTGATTTTCTCTTGCAAAAATTACTACATTTTATGGATCAAGTTTGGGCTGATACATGGGTTCATTTGGGCTGCTAATTTTTAATGGGTTAAGTTGGTCAAAACCCAAATCAGCCCATTATCAAAATCACTCTTGCCCAAAACCAATGAACCTTGGACGGATTGGGCGGGTTACATGGATTTGGGTCAATTTTGTCACCCCTAATCATAACTGCTGCGTGCTTTAAAATTCTGATCTGTGCATTTTAAAATGCTAGCACGTAAGGAAAATCCTACCCAGTATACTTTAAAATTCTTGTAGGGTTATCTGTTGCCTAAGGTAAAAAAATCAATAGTGAAACAAAAGTATCATGTTTATGTCGTTCTCCGAGCGCTATGGACAACTGTGGGCCTAAAACCTGGTCCACTAGACTGGCCCACTTGACTATAGGGGCAGACTTAGAAACCAAAATACGGGTTCGACGAATCTTTGTATTTGTCTTAAGAAAATTTAAATAATATATATAAATTATTAATTTAAAATTCAATAATTTAAAAAGATAAAATCTAAAAACCATAAGTTTTAAATTCTGGCTCAGCCTATGCTTCATTGACATATATATGCAAGCCTAGCTAAGTAAGACCTACGAAGTTTTTTGTTGTTGCGGCGGCAAAGGGAGTGGATAAAAGTTTCTTGTAGAATAATTTGAAGTTAACACTATATGTATGTGGCCAAAACCTAAATGGCAAGTTTTTGGACTCAAAATAAGTTTCTACGGTTTAAAAAAGAAAGTTTCTTTTCTACCTAAAACGCGATATTATACTGCGTTTTACTTTAAAAGAATGTTAGCCGTTAAAATAAAACGCATGCTTAGTCCCTGTCGCGGGAAAACATGTATCTTGTATTGTGGGAAAACGCAGTATCTTTCCATCCCAAAGAGATAAGATCTGCTTTGGGGCCTGAGGGTTTTACTTGCTGACATTGGAACTCCTTGGGGAATATGAATTTCCACTAAAAACTTTCTCATTCTCCATCAAAGCCTTTTCTTTTCCTCCTTCTTTATCAACTACTTCTGTAATTTTCCTTTCTTAAAAAATTCTAATTTTCTGGATTTTCTTCTCTAGTTGTGATTGACACCCAATAGTCACACGCTTTCTTAATCCTTTGCTTCTTTTAGCCCTAGGCAACAGATAGTAGTAATGATCTACAGCTTGTTCACAAACATAAGGATTCCTTTTAAAGGCTTTATCTTTCTCGTACTCTTCAAGAAGATAAGGGATTATATCTTCAAGATTTCCTCATTTAAGGTTAACAACCTACAAAACAAAATACAATTCGTAAATTTGTCTTTTTTTTTTTTTCAATTTAATAATATTTTCAAATTCTCTTCAGAGAGATGATGCTTTTTCAGTAGTTTTGACTTCTCTATTTATGTTCTTAATTAATTATAAATACTTTCTGGTAAGTAGTCAATGCAACTAGGCGCCAAAATACCACTGATAACTCAAATCGCAGACAACAATTTATTATTGTGTAAAATAAATAGGGAATGTAGTTACTACAACAATATGAATTTTTGCGTTGATGTCTTTCTTTTCCATTGATCTTCACAAACTTCACAGATTTGACTACATTCACAAATTAGCGAGGAAAACTAAAATGTGTGGCGATGGAAAACACAGTATTTTACTGCGTTCTCCCACAATACAAGAAACACATTTTCCCACGGCAGGGACTAAGCACACATGATGTAAAGCACAGTATTGCATTTTACTTTAACGGCTAAAATTCTGTTAAAGTAAAACGCAGTATAATACCGTGTTTTAGGTAGAAAAATAACTTTTTAAATTTTTTTTATAGAAACGTGTTTTGAGTCCAAAAATATGTCATTTAGGTTTCGGACTCTCATATGTATACTACTGTCTTCAATCATTCTCAGTTACTAAGCTTTTGTTTTCGTTCAAAAGTATAACGAGAAGACGAATGAAGATAATTGTAGACAATTAAAATTTTATTAAATTTAAATCTACAAATAATTTGGATTTTATCATATATTAAATACATATTAGTCCAAATGATACTACAAGCTAGTATAGTCGATTATTTAAATCTAAAATAAATTTATTTAAATAAAAGTATAATATATTATTGGGCTAGCCCGTCAATTGGTCTTCTATCAAATGAGTTGGCCCATAAGCCTTAAGCCCAATGACCCACTAGGGGTTTCTTGGAGACTACTTCACCCCACACCTATATAAATGAGCCAAAGGAGACAGCTAAGGAAGAATCAGGTAAGCAGAAGGAAAGGCTAAAGAAGCTTTGAAGAATAACATCAAGGTCTCCATCCACATCTGCAATCTTCGTATGTGGTCAAATCTCACAGGTGAACACAAATCATAAGCGAGCGGTTTCAAATCTTCCATTCTTGATAACCTAACAACAAATCCTGGTTCGTGACGACCTTCAAATTGTTCGTGACACACCATAAATATGAAATCCGTCAAGTTCAAGATCAAGCTCTGAAGCTCTTGAACCACGTTCTTGAGGAGAAGAATCAGAGGACTATATCTCTTTAGATTCGAGATATTCTAGAGATTGTAACCCCATCACTTGAAATTGAATATAATATTTATCGCTATATTTCTTGTCTTGATTATTATTTTTCAGGAATGAAATTTAGTTGTTACAAATTTTGGCACGCCCAGTGGGATCATCTCTACCTCTCATCTCTTCTCAACTCTCAAGATTCAAGATCACTAAGATGGCTTCAAAGAAGATCAACTCAAAAGTTACTGACTCCAAGTTTTCTTTTGACGTTGAAAGTATCATGAATGCTACTATGGGGAGTCTCGGGCCAATCATCTGAAGCAAGGCGAGCGTCTTAGGACAACAAGCACTCCAAGTGTCGTATGTACCAATGCATGATTTGAGATCTTCATATTCGAAGAAGAAAGGTCCTCTGCTAGCAAATCAGAGAGAGGAGATAATATTGCAGATGTTATGGAGAAAGCTCTTGCTCAACTTACTCTATACAATACCAAGAGTCAGCTTACCCAACCTGATGATGAAGTTTTAAGTGTTGGATGTACACCAATCTCGCCACATGACATGTTCCAAATTGAGTTCAATCCATGGGAAAGTCTCGGTTATTCTTCATCATCTGCAATAATCATGGAGGTATTGATGACTAACTCTTCGACAATAGAGGAGCAACTCGCAAATCTGACAAAGGCGATTGATGGCTTAACAAAGTATGCTCAAGATCAAGATGTCCGTATCGCAAAATTGACAGGCATAGTTGAAAGAATGATGGATGGAGAATCAAGTCATGCACCTAGAAAGCTCCCTGAAGTCCACGAGAAGGATGGTCCTCCAACAAAACAAGTGTCATCCACCAAAGAACTTCATGTCTCCTCCGAAGGATCAATTCCCGTTGAACAATTGAAGGAATTCATTGTGGGAACTAACAAAGATAAGTATGAGGTTGAATCAAGGTCTTCTCTCACGTACGCAAAGCCGTATACTGCAAGAATCAATAGCTTGAAGATGCCTGCCAGTTATCAACCTCCCAAATTTCAATAGTTCGACGGCAAAGGAAATTCAAAGCAACATGTGGCGCACTTTGTTGAGACATGCAACAATGAAGGGACTTATGAATATTACCTTGTCAAGTAGTTTGTCCGCTCACTAGAGGGTAATGCTTTTGATTGGTACACCAACCTCGAGGTTGGATCAATTGATAGTTGGGATCAATTGGAGCAAGAGTTTCTTAACCGCTTTTATAGCACAAGGCGTACTGTGAGCATGGTGGAACTTACGAACACTTGCCAACAAAAAGATGAACCAGTTATTGACTTTATTAATCGATGGATGAATGCAAGCCTCAACTGTAAAGATAGGCTAAGCGAAGCTTCTAGCATAGAGATGTGCATCCAAGAAATGCATTGGGGACTTCGTTACACCTTGCAAGGAATTAAGCTCTGGACACTTGAAGAACTTGTCACCCCTGCTCATGATATGGAGTTGAGCATGGCTTCTGTGGGAAATGAAGGGCTGCCCATCTACGAACCTCGCAAGGGAAAAGATAAGCAAGAAGTCAAGAAATGGAGCAAGTTTGTACCCAAGAATGAAAGCAAAGAATCCATGAACGTCAATGCCTCTCCTTTGAAGTTTACTACCAAGGTGAACAAGAAATAGAGTATGAAAACAACTTCCTCTCAAGACAATGCAAATTGGAGGATGACTCTCAAAGAGATTCAAGAAAAGAAGTACTCATTTCTAAACTCCGGCATGCCTGCGATATTTAAAGAACTCCTCGAGCTAAATTTTATTGAGCTACAAGAGATGAAGAGGCCATATGAAGCTGGAAAAAGCAATGACCCAAATTATTGCAAATACCATCGGCTTGTAGGTCACCCTCTTGAGAAGTTCTTTGTCTTCAAGAACAAAATTATGGATTTGGCTCGTCAAAAGAAGATCGAGCTTGAAGACGAAAAGGAGAGCACAAACCATGTGTCTATTGCCTTTGGCTCATTCGATCCAATTGAGATATGCACCTATGAAGGGAATAAAGATGAAGAATTGTTGGAGGATGACAAAGTCCGAGTTGATCAACTTGATGAAGAAGGTTGGACCCTGGTGACTCGCCGAAGACGCCGTAAATTGAGTCCGCAAAAAAGATCAACGAAGCAACCTACGAGGAATAAGATGGTGAGAAGACCAAAGAAACAACAAATGGTTAATAACCCAAAGAAGGTGAAGATATAGAGACACACCATCACCAAAAGCCACGCCACCCGGTGACTTTGGGAGAATTTTTGGCGAGTTGGTTTTGCATGAGGATTTATGACGATGATGACAAGGACTTGTGTTGTAATGTTGATAAAAAAGAAGAGGAAAAGAATGAAGTCACGTCAACACCGTCTCCATCACCGTCTAAAAGTCTTATTGAGTCCCCCTTCCAAGAAGTATATGACTGTAATACAAAACTCACCTTCACTGAAGACGATCTCATACTTGGTGAAACACCACACAATTGTCCTTTCCTTTATGGTGGGTTATGTGCTCAAGCGGAGGATAAATAAAATCTTGATAAATGATGGATCTGCAATTAACATTCTTCCCATTCGCACAATGAAAGAAATCGACATCTCAATTGAAGAACTTTCTGAAAGCCGTTTGATGATTCAAGGATTCAATCAAGGGGGACAAAGGGCCATATGGGCTATCAAGCTGGAAATCACCATGGGAGATACGCAATCAAGTGTATGGATGCATGTGATTGATGCAAAAACTTCATACAATTTGTTGCTTGGTAGGCCGTGGATACACAAGAACAAAGTTGTCCCATCAAATTACTACCAATGTTTGAAGTATAATAAAGATGGAGTCGAAAAGAAGATTGTTGCTGACGACAAGCCGTTCGCTGAAGCCGAGGCATACTTCACTGATAAAAAGTTCTACTTGAAGAACTACATCATAAAGGGAGTAAAAGTTGATAACATCACTAAGGCCAAATGTGATAATATCATGTCGCAAAAGGGCTGAAGTAGCCTCTGGTGAAGATAAAGTTACAACAAAAGCATACCAAGTTTCGAAAGCTCATAAAAAGAATGATGCGACTGCATGCAAGAAAATATCTCCTTTATTTTGTTACGTCCCAAAAGTGAAGAAAGATGAATGAGAATCATCAAGCCTCCAAACAAATACACTAAAAAAATTAACCCTTAATATCAAGCAGATTGATGCCATAAAGTTGTCTTCAAAGCTACCGGAAAATTTTGTGGCCCATAACATGCCTCAAAATAAGGCACTCCCCACAAAGCACACAAATAAAAGTTTGATTTGAATACTTTCAGGTTGTTCGCAAAGGCTGGATATGATCCCAATGAATCATCTAAGCTAGGGAAGCTCCCACCTGAAGTTACTAGGAAAGCCAACACAATGAAGGATAAGGAGTATGTGGTGAAGCAATCACGTGAGGGCAGTTACAAACAACCCCCACCAGTTCGCATCTCCATAAGAAGAGCAAGTAGTAATTATATCACGATAGAAGATGAACCCGCCGATCCTAATAAAAGGCCTTCTGCCTTTAATCGATTTGGAGAACCAACTACAAGAACTTCTGTATTTGGGAGGTTGGGGCAATTGAAAAGGAAGAAGAACAAGTCCTAAAGAAATTATAGAAAAATAAGAAGACCTGTTCCATCTAGAGTCCAAAGTATCTCCAAATATTGTCAAAGTCTGATCCCTTCCAGAATGAGGTGACAGTCAGAACTTCTGGTTTCATGCAGAGAGGTACTCAAAGTGAATACTCGCACAGTGGTCCACACTAGAGAACGTGAAGAGGATGAAGAAAGTGTAGGATCTTCATGCCGCATTACTGCAAATAAGGAGCAATATGCTTTATTTCTAAGGAAGGTTGACGAAAATTTGGGAGACGCCTCTTGGTGTGGCCATATATCTTTTAATGATGGTGATCCCCAAGAAGACGAAGATGTCGAGGACGCTCCACTAAAACTAGAAGAAGGAATTAAAATGACAGTTGATGCATTGAAAAAAGTCAACCTTGGCACAACGGAAGACTCTAGGCCCGCCTATGTAAGTTCCCTACTAACCGTAGATGAAGAAAGCACTTATGTGGAGCTACTCAAAGAATATAGAGATGTTTTTGCTTGGAGCTACAAATAGATGCCTGGTTTAGATCCTAAAGTAGCAGTTCATCATCTCGGGTTCAAGAAAGGAGCTCGTCCTATTACGCAAGCCCAAAGACGCTTCAGGCCAGAATTAATCCCTTCAATAGAAGTCGATGTCATTAAACTCATCGAATCTGGTTTTATTCGGGAGGTTAAATATCCTACATGGATTTCAAGCATTGTTCCTGTGAAGAAGAAGAATGGCCAAATTCGAGTTTGTGTCAATTTTAGAGACCTTAATAATGCATTCCCTAAGGATAAATTTTTGCTCCCCATCCCAGAGCTTATGATTGATGCCACTACCAGATACGAGGCGATGTCTTTCATGGATGGATCATCTGGCTACAATCAAGTATGTATGGAACCGAAAGATGAAGAGCTTACTGCATTTCGCACTCCTAAAGGCATTTATTGCTACAAAGTAATGTTTTTGGCTTGAAGAATATCGGCGCCACATATCAAAGGGCAATGCAGAATATCTTTGATGATATCCTCCACAAGAATGTGGAATGCTATGTGGATGATTTAGTGGTGAAATCAAGAAAGGGAGGAGATCACTTGCAAGACCTAAGAATGATGTTCGAACGACTCCAAAGATATCAACTTAGATAAAACCCGTTGAAATGTGCCTTTGGAGTTACTTCTGGAAAATTCCTTGGCTTCTTTGTTCGACATCGAGGGATTGAGATAGATCAAGCCAAAGTTGATGCAATCTTGAAGATGCCAGAGCCTAGAAATATACATGAATTGAAAAGCATACAAGGAAAATTAGCGTATCTTAGAAGATTCATCTCAAATCTATCAGGGAAGTGCCAACCTTTTAGCCGTCTCCTGAAGAAGGAAGGCGAACCCCATAAAGTTTGTTATGTCAAAACCCATCCTCAATGATTGATTAGCAAGGTGGTACCTCCAATTTCAATAATTCAAGATTGTGTATATCCTACAAAAAGCTGTAAAACGACAAGCTTTGGCAGATTTCTTGGTAGATCATCCAATACATGATGATTGGGAATTGATTGATGAACTACCTAATGAGGATGAAATGGTCATCGAAGTGCAACCACCTTGGAAAATGTATTTTGATGGTGCCACACATCGTGAAGGATCTGGCGCAGGTGTCATGTTTGTCACTTCTCAAGGAGAAGTCTTGCCATATTCCTTCACCTTAACACAACATTGCTCCAACAACATTGTAGAATATCAAGCACTCATACTTGGGCTTAAGATAGCCGTTGATATGAGAAAACTCCAATTATATGTTTTTGGAGACTCTGAGTTAGTGATCAATTATTGCTTGGTAGCTGATAACTAGGGATTTTAACGTGTTTCATGCTCTTTCTTGCCTACGCTTTGATTATAAATTGTTACAAAATAGTCCCAAAAGGCTCATAAGTTGTACTTGATTGCAGGTTTGATCGACAAAGTGACAAGATGTCAAAGATCGGCTCAAAAGGAGTGAAACCTACACAAGTACCAAAGACAAGGCAAACACAGGACAAACAGGCCTAGTGCGGCCGCATTACACTTTGTGCGGTCTGCACTACACTTTGTGCGGTCCGCACTAGAGAGATTCAGAGAGCTGGCAAATCAAGTGTTAAAATAGTGCAGCCGCAGTGGAAATTGTGCGGTCCGCACTGAAGGCTCCGCGGCCGCACTATCATTATGTGCGGTCCACAGAGGCAAAGATTAGAGAGATGAAAATTGCCAAGGCTCAGCTGCGCGGTCCGCGGTCATGTTTGTGCGGACCGCATTAGAAGACTCTGCGACCGCGGTCCATTTTGCGCAGTCCGCGGAGCCTGAGTTCAGAGAGATGAAATTGAAGAGTCAAGAGCCTAGTGCGGCCGCAGTCTATTTTGTGCAGTCTGCACTGACCCCGCAGGGGCATTTTTGTCTAGTTTTTCCAGCTTAGTATAAATAGAACCTTTTTCCATTTTCTAAGGTATCAGCTATTTTCTGAACAGAGCTATGCTCGTGAGAAGACCATCTGTAGCCATTTTTGGCATTTTTACTTAGTTTTTATCATTGAATCTTTGTATCTACATTAGCAATTAATTAATATGTCTTTATCTTCATTTATTTCTCTGTTTTTCTCTTCAAACATGAGTAGCTAAACCCATTAGCTAGGGTTGTGGCTCAACCCTAGTGTAGGTAATTGATGGGTGTTATGATTTAAGGTTAGATTGACTATGAGTGTTTGTTATTTGGGTCAATTTTATGGTGTAATCTATGAATTGGTGGTTGCAAACACTGGTTTGTGCTAAGTTGACTTGGCTCTTCTTGAGAAAGAGAGCCTAAGTCTCCAAAATTGACCCAACAAGGAATTGGGATGGACTCAAGAGAATTGATAGTCCCAATTAAAGGGTTAAACCTCGAGAGAGTAATTACCCGACTTGAACCCTAGTTGCTTGAGCAAAATTGCCTACCCATTTGGTCTTGAGAGAGTCAATTGGGAAAAATCACTGTCTCTACCGAGAGGTGTAAGAGTGGGTAAAATCGTGCAGTGGTTATAGCATATTTCCCCAATCATGTCAATCATGCCTTAGAAGCAATTACCCGTCAATTGGCCACCTAGGAGGATGCCTCTACCTTAGTGCCCTTTTTATCCATTAGATACAACTTTTAGCAATTCTCGTTTAGCATAGTTTAGTTGCATTTATAATTAGTAGTTGATAATAGTAGTTTGTTAAAGAAAAACCAAAAAATGATTGGAAGTGATATTTGGAACAACTACACAATCCCAATCTAAATAGATACTCGACTCCATTCTTAGCTCCCAGTGGAAATCGATCCCGACCCACAAATCGGGTAAAAGTTATTGCGACCCTCTCTTCCTAATTTTTAATAGTGCGGAGTAGGCAGCGATCAGTAGCTACGAGGTTAGATTATGCGCAGAAATTTATTGGATGGCTTGGCAATGTAACTCTTCAGCATATGCCAAGAAAGAAAAATAAGAAAGCTAACGCCTTAGCTGCTCTAGCTTCGACATTGACTCTGTCCGGCCAGATGCAAATCACTATCTGCAAAAAATAGATAGTACCACTAGATGAGAATGAGGATGGAGAAAGAAAGCTCAAGCGTTTGATAGCTGATAACTAGGGATTATGATTCATTTTACACTCATTCTTACTTGAGTTTTGATTAAAAATGTGTACAAAATAGTCCCAAAGGCTTACATGTTGTACTTGTTTGTAGGGTTTGGTCAAAAAGGTGACAACTAGTCAAAACCAACTCAAAAAAGAGTGAAACATGCACAAGTACCAAGAACAAGTCCAAGCACAGTGCAACAGGTCCACTGCGGCCGCATTCCATTTGGTGCGGTCAGCAGTGAAGAGATTCAGAGAGTGCAAAATTTGGAATATCAAGCATTGCAGCCGTAAAGCATTTTGTGCGGACCGTAATGGCCTCACCACGGCCGCACTCGATATTATGCGGTTCGCAAAGAAGGAGTTCACAGAGTTAGGACTTTGGAGAATCAATGTCAATGCGGTCCGCGGTCCTTTTTGTGCAGACCGCAACAGAAGCCACCACGGCCACGGTGCTTTTTGTGCGGTCCGCAGTGGCCAAGTTTAAAGAGCAGAGTTTAAAGACAAGAAGACTCACTACAGCCGCACTCGATTTTGTGCAGACCGCACTACCCCCGCAGGGGTATTTTTGTCCAAAAAATTCGGCCTAGTATAAATAGTTTTTTTTTACCATTTTTAGGTCATAAATTGTAATTTAACGTTGAGTTGCGCTCGTGAAAAGTATTTCTTACCCATTTTGAATAATTTTAGAGTAGTTTTATCATTGAATCTTCAAGTATTAGCTTGTAATTAAATCTTATGGGTTTTTCTTCATCTATTTCTTTGTTTTCTTCTATTATCATGAGTAGCTAAACCCATTAGTTAGGGTTGTGGCTCAACCCTAGTGTGGGTATTTGATGTGTCTTGAGTTTTAAGGCTTGAATGTCTATGGGTGTTTGATATTTGGACTAATTTGTGTTTTTCATGTTGACTTAGTGACTGCAAACACCAATTTGTGCCTATTTGACTTGGGTTCTTCTTGAGAAAGAGAACTTGAGTCTAGGAAAATTAGTCCAAGAAGGAATTGGGGCGTATTAAAGAGATTGATAGCCTCAATTAAATGGTTAAACCTAGAGATAGTAATACCCGACTTGAACCTAAATTGCTTGCACAAATTATCATACCCAATTGGTCTTGAGAAAGTCAATTAGGGCAAAATCACTCAAACTACCGAGAGGTATAGAGTGAGAAGTTTAGTGCATTGGTTATATCGTAATCCCCAACATGACAACCTTGCCTTAGACTCAAGAACCCGTCAAGTATCCACCTAGGAGAAAGTCACTTCCCTAGTGCCTTCTTAACTATTTAGACAACCTTTCAAGTATATTACTCTTAGCTTAATTTAGCATCTTATTAGCATAATATTAGAAGTAATCGAAAGACCAACTATGATTAGAAGTGAAATTAAGAGCAATTACGCATCCCTAAGTTAGGTAAGAACCCAATTCCCATTTTTAGCTCACTGTGGAAATCGATCCCGACAATCTCGGGTAAAAGATGCTTCGACCACTCTCGCTACTTTGTAGTGGTGCAGGGTTGGCTCCGATCACTTTTTGGAGCCGTTGCCAGGGAGCTAATGGTTTTGGCTATCTATCTAACTAGTTTTGTGTATTGTTCTTCTTTCCTTCTATGTTACTAATTTGTGTGTGTCACAACTTCAGGTACAAAATGGCAGCAAACAACTCACCTATTGGAGATCTTCCGCCGGGGGAGGAGGTAGATGACAACATTGATGGTGAGGTCCCTATTGTGCCTCAAGGACAAAGGAGAGGCCGCCAGGCCAATGATAATATTCCAGACCCTCCCCCGCCACCTCCAAGAGTGGCTCCTCGAGTGCTTCCCAACCAAGGATATGCAAGTGCAATTGTCCTACCCCGGATTCGGGCGGGCAATTTTCAGATTACCAATGTGATGCTGACATTACTGGAGCAACGTGGGTATTTCATGGGCGCTGCCAATCAAAATGCTTACAAACATCTCAAGGGTTTTATGGATACCTGTTGGGGGAGCAAGCAAACTAATGTGTCCGAAGATGCACTTCAGTTGAGACTATTCCCTTTCTCACTTAGAGGGAAGGCATTGGATTGGCTTGAGCGACTTCCCAACCATTCTATCACTACTTGGGATGAGTTGGCGGATAAGTTCATTGCAAAATATTTCTCACCGGGGCACATGACAGCATTGAGAGATGAGATCTTAGCTTTCAAGCAAGAGCCCACCGAACCATTACATGAGATTTGGGAGCGATATACAACCATGGTAAAGGAATGTCCCAACAATGATATGACTGAGGCAATGATACAACAGACTTACGACCGGGGCATTAACACAACAAACCAGTGCATAGTGAACCAACTTGCTGGGGGTAACTTCATGAAGCTGTCTTATGATTAGGCTTGTGACATTCTTGACAAGACGGCTGACACGTCCTCTGCTTGACAAAGTAGAGCCAATGTGCCATAGAGTGACCCCACAGTCACTCACTTGCACAAAGAGCTACATGACCATGGGCAGGCTATAACAGAGCTGACAACTACAATGAACCAGCTAGCAAAGGCATAGTTACAACATGTTCAAAATCCGCGCCAAGTAAATGCTATGAAGGGTGTTAACATGCTAGTGAACGAAAGAAGACAAAGAGGTCACCAGAACCAAGGGAGTTCGGATCAATTTGACAATGATTGTGGTAGATTCGAAGATGATGGTTATGATGGGTAGAATGAAGAGGTGCAATACGTGAACAACTATCAAGGCCAAAGGGGAAATTCTTCCAACTAACAACAATGGAGACCCCTAGGCAATTGGGGCAATCAACAACAACAAGAGAATAATAATTGGGGGAACAACAACCAAAATTCCACTTGGGGCAATCAGAACAATAATCAAAATAATCAGGGTAATTGGAACGGCAACAACAACAACTAGGGTGGTAATAACAATCAGGGAGTTTGGAATAATGGCAATCAAGAAAATCGGGGGCAAGGCTTTCAAAGGCCCTCAATGTATCAACAACCGAACAATCCACTCCCATTTCCATCCCAAGGTCCTAGTTCTTCCAACAATGAAATGGGGAGAATTGAAATGATGTTTGAACAGATGATGAAAAAGAATGCGGACTCTGATGCTCAGTTGGCTTCCCACAATACTTCAATCAGAAACTTAGAGGTCCATTTAGGCCGAATCTCACAATCCTTGAACACTCGCCCTAAGGGGGATCTACCAAGTGATAGGGTAGTTAACCCGAAGGGTGGAAACAATTATGTTATGGTGGTAACTACAAGAAGTGGAAGAGGCGGTGATGTGAATGCCTCCAAGCAAAAGGAGATTTTGAGTGATGAAGTTGAGTTGCAAGAAGATGAGATTACTTTGGTAGTTGAAAATGTGATTGATGAGAACTTGAATGAAGAAGTGATGATTGATATTCAAGATGCCGAGGTGGAGACTCAGAATGATGTGAACCCGTCTAAGGAACACGTAATAGACATGCCGGAAATGGTTGTGCCTAAAGCCAAAGCTCTTTTGCCAAGGCCACCTCCACCTTATCCCCAAAGGCTCACGGAGTAGAAAAATGAGAATCAGTTTAAAAAGTTTATCGACATGATGAAGAGCTTATCCATTAATGTGCCTTTCGTGAAGGCTCTAGAACAAATGTCGGGCTATGCTAAATTCATGAAGGACTTGATGACAAAGAAAAGATCCATGGATTGTGAAACTATCAAGATGACCCACCAAGTTAGTGCAATTGTGCACTAAATGGCCCCGAAGCTAGAAGATCCCGGTGCTTTCACCAATTCTTGCACCATTGGGAGTGCGGTCTTTGCAAAAGCTCTATGTGATTTTGGGGCAAGTATCAACTTGATGCCCTACTCAGTTTTCAAGACTTTGGGTATTTGGCAACCGAGGCCGACTTCCATGAGATTGCAAATGGCAGATAGAACTATGAAGAGACCATTGGGTATCATTGATGATGTCCTTGTCCGGGTGGACAAATTTATCTTGCCAGCGGATTTTGTGATCTTGGATTGTGAGGTGGATTATGAAGTTCCAATCATATTGGGAAGACCTTTACTTGCTATTGGGAAGGCCTTAGTTGATGTGGAAGCATAGGAACTCACCTTCCGAGTGGGTGATAAGAAAGTAGTCTTTTATGTGTGCAAGTCAATAAAGTAGCCCAACAGTTTTGAGGTGTGCTCCTTTGTGGACCTTGTCACAATAGTGATAGTTGATGATACCAGTGCAATGATCAATGTAGAGGACCCTCTAGATGCCGTATTGTTGAATCTTGATGTAAATGATGATGAAGGCCGAGTGGAGTGTGCGAATGCTTTACATGGAATGGGATCTTACTCTTATGAGCCTAGAAAACTCTCTTTGGATCTTGAGAATAGGAAGACTCCACCAACAAAACCTTCAATCGAGGAACCTCTGGTGTTGAGTTGAAACCGTTGCCTCCACACCTCAGGTATGAGTTCTTAGGCCCTAGTTCAACTTTGCCAGTTATTCTTTCCTCTTATCTTACTAACATGCAGGTTGATGCCATATTGGCGGTGCTCCAAAAGCGGAAGAAGGCAATTTGATGGACCTTAGCTGATATTCAGGGGATAAGCCCCGCCTTTTGTATGCACAAGATTATTTTGGAAGATGATGCAAATCCCTCTTTGGAACATCAAAGGAGGTTGAACGAGGCAATGCAAGAAGTTGTGAAAAAGGAGGTGATCAAGTGGTTGGATGTCGGGGTTGTGTACCCCATCTTTGATAGCTCTTGGACTTCACCGGTGCAATGTACCGAAGAAGGTTGGCATGACCGTGCTTGAAAATTCTCAAAATGAGTTGATTCCTACCAGGACCGTCACTGGGTGGAGGGTATGATGGACTACCACAAGTTGAATAAAGTTACCTGCAAGGATCACTTTCCATTGCCTTTTCTTGATCAGATGTTAGATCGACTTGCTGGACGTGTATTCTACTATTTCTTGGATGAGTATTCTGGGTACAACCAAATCTTAATCCGGAAGATCAGGAGTAGACCACCTTCACTTGTCCATATGTCACCTTTGCCTTTTCTAGGATGCCTTTTAGGTTATGTAATGCACCGACTACATTCCAGCAGTGTATGATGGCCATTTTCACCGATATGGTGGAGGATATTTTGGAGGTGTTCATGGACTACTTTAGTGTTGTGGGTGATTCATTTGAGGAATGATTGAAAATTCTTGATAGAGTGTTGGCTCGTTGTGAAGAAACCAATCTTGTTCTTAATTGGGAGAAATGCCACTTCATGGTTCAGGAGGGCATAATTCTCGGGCATAAAATTTCAAAGCATGGTATAGATGCAGACAAAGCAAAAATTGATGTGATTTCAAGGCTTTCTACCCCTACATCTGTCAAGGGAGTTAGAAGTTTTCTTGGGCATGCGGGGTTCTACCGGAGATTTATCAAAGGCTTTTCGAAGGTAGTGTATCCCTTATGCAAGTTATTGGAAAAAGATGCCAAGTTCGTGTTTGATGATAGATGTATGCAAGCCTTTGAACTTCTCAAGCATAAGTTGACCACTACTCCTATTATCACCGCACCCAATTGGAGCTTGCCTTTTGAGCTCATGTGTGATGTGAGCGATGTTGTGGTTGGGGCGGTTTTGGGTCAAAGAGTGAACAAAATATTTCATCTGGTGTACTATGCGAGCAAGACAATGAATGATGCTCAAGTAAACTAAACGGTGACTGAGAAAGAGCTTTTGGTTATTGTGTTAGCAATGGAGAAATTTCGGCCGTATCTCATGGGTGCCAAGGTCATAGTTTACACCGATCATATCGGACTCCGGTACTTGATGACGAAGAAGGATTCCAAAGCTAGACTGATGCGATGGGTCTTGTTACTTCAAGAGTTTGATTTGGAGATTGTGGACCGGAAGGGTAGTGAAAATCAAGTGGCGGACCATTTGTCCCGCTTGGAGGAGAAGGGGAGGCCTCGTGATGGCTAGTGATCAATGATTCACTTCTTGACGAACAACTCCTTTCGGTGTCGATGAATGGCATGCCATGGTTTGCGGACGTTGCTAATTTCCTTGTGACTGGTATAATCCCGTGTGAGATCTCTTCTAACCAAAGGAGGAAGCTCAAACGAGATAATTTGGATTTCTATTGGGATGAGCCTTACTTGCTCAAGATTTGCATGGATGGTGTGATCCGAAGGTGTGTCCCGGAGGAGGAGCAATTAAGTATCTTAGAGGCTTGTCATTCCTCTCCCTATGGTGGCCATCATGGCGGGGCAAGGACGGCTTCAAAATTTCTTAGTTGTGGGTTTTATTGGCCAACTTTGTACAAAAATGCAAGTGAACTTGTGAAGAAATGTGACGAATATCAAAGAGCGGGTGAAATTTTGAAGAAAGATGAGATGCCTCTCAATACCATCCTTGAAGTTGATATTTTTGATGTATGAGGCATTGATTTTATAGGCCCATTTGTTAGCTCGTGTGGGAGCACATACATTCTTGTGGCGGTTGACTATGTTTCAAAATGGGTTAAAGTTGTGGCTTTACCCAACAATGAGGCCCGGAGTGTTGTTGCGTTTCTCAAAAAGAGCATTTTTACAAGGTTTGGCACTCCTCGTGCAATCATAAGTGATGGGGGTATCATTTTTGTAATAGAGCTTTTAGCACTTTGGTTGCAAAGTATGGTGTCAATCACAAAGTTTCTACTCCTTATCATCCTCAGGCGAGTGGCCAAGTTGAAGTCTCAAACAGGGAAATCAAGAGTATATTGTCAAAGACGGTCAATGCAAATAGGACCGATTGGTCAAAGAAGTTGGATGATGCTCTATGGATTTATAGGGCTGCTTACAAGACTCCGATTGTTATGTCTCCGTATCGGTTGGTATTTGGAAAAACTTGTCATCTACCGGTTGAGTTAGAGCACAAGGCCATGTGGGCTTTGAGGAAGCTGAATCTTGAATGGGATGTGGCAACAAATCTTCGTGTGGGGCAACTTAATGAACTTGATGAATTCCGATTCCATGCCTACTCCAGTTCATCCTTGTACAAGTACAAGATGAAGTACCTTCATGATAATTATGCTCGTGGTAAAGAGTTCAAAGTGGGTGATGGTTCTCTTGTTCAATTATTAGTTAGGTCTGTTTCCGGGAAAGCTTAAGTCGAAATGGAGTGGACCTTTTGAAGTGGTGTTTGTGACTCGGTTTGGTGCACTTTACTTGAAGAACAAAAATGGGGAGATTTTCAGAGTTAATGGGCACAGGGTCAAGCACTACTTGGGCAAGATTGATGAAAGCCACGTGGTGGTACTGCTCCATCTAAAGTGATTTGATGGTAACCTGCGTCGTGCCGTGACGTTAAATCAGGCGCTTCTTGGGAGGCAACCCATGTGTCTTTCTTTTTGTTTTCTTTGATTTTCTTTGTAGTATAGGATTTGCTTTTGGACTAACTAGTTGTGAGTTGCTGTAGGATTGTTTTGATGCAGTGCAGAACTAAGTTGAAAAAATGCACACCCTCTGAAGTTTGCACTGCAGCTGCATTGCATTTTGTGCGGACCGCAATGACTTAGTGCGGGGGCAACAATTCAATGTGGACTGCAGAGTTAATTGGTCAAAAATGATGAGTCTCTGAAGTTTGCCACCGTGGCCGCAATGTGTTTTGTGCGGTCCGCAGTGGACCACTGTGGCCGCATTGCATTTTTTTCGGTCCGCAGTGGACATCTTCCCAGTACCACTTGTTTCTGAGTACTGCAGACCGCAGTGCCATTTTGTGCGGTCTACGGTGGGTAGGTAAGAAGGGTCCCAGTTCCTTTTTCTATAAATAGGACTTGAGGCCCTCATTTCAAACTTTTCGACCCGTTGCACTCAAAAGCTAAAAAATCACTGTTCATCTCATCTAACTACACGAATTCAACTGCTAAGTCTCATTAATCAACATTGCATCTCACTTCTGGTAACTTTAAATCTTTCTTAGTTGTTTAATTTTGCCATTTTCTTTTAACTTTTATTTTTCTTAGTTTTTCTTCTTTTTCTTCCCGTTTTCTTTCAATTATGTATAGTAGGTTTGTTTAATCATGTTTAAATTAGGACTAGTTAGTTAAAAACACTGATTCAACACCTAGGGGATCAATAATAGGTGAAAAATTGAACCCTAGGTTGGTGTTGTTGGGTACCACTTATCGCGGACCGCGGTGGATTTTATGCGGTCCGCGATGCTGCTGTGCGGTCCGCAATGCTATTTTGTGCGGACCGCGGTGGTGAAACTTCTGAAAGCTGACAATTGAGGAACGCGACCGCAATGAATTTTGTACGGTCCGCAGTGCCTCAATGCGGACCACAATACATTTTGTGCGGTCCGCGGTGCCTAAAATCAGAGAGTGGGTAGTCTGATCTCCACCTCAGTGTGGACTGCGGTGCATTTTATGCGGTCCGCGGTAGCTTCTTTGCGGTCGTACTTCATTTTGTGCGGTCCACGGTCTACAATTCTGACTGTCTGCAATATTTTTCTGCAATGCTTCACTGATTCTACTGATACTAACAAAGCTCAACTGATTTTTTTTGTAGATCATGGTGAAATCACGAGGTAGAGGCGATAAATAGAAAGGGAAAGGAGAGTCCTCCCGGGGTAGGGGACAAGGCATAATTAGATTGACCCCACAAGCCTGACAAAACATCAAAAACACCAGAAGAATAATAAAGGATGCTAATAGAGCTATTGACCAATCGGGAAGTGAGTATGAGCCCTCCCAGCAGGCATCTGACTCAAACTCCGTGCCAGAGTATGTTCCTGACTGGTCAGAGAGGAACAGATTGAGAGATACACCTCCGAGCACCCCTACTACCCAAGCATCAGTGCACATATCTTCTGAGCCGTTTGAGGGCTCAGTTGTAGGTAGTGACAATGAATATTCCACCTCACCTACAACTTCACTATCCGGGGAGGGTCCTGTAAAAGAATAAGGAGAAGAAGTAGGAGGGGGTGAGCCCCAAGTAGGAGGGGTGGAGAGAACCAGGAACCCGGAGGTATGGCAGGATAGGTTCGTGAGTGAAGTGGCCTACCACAAGTTCATAGAATGGTGGCCCGATAAGAAGTTAATACTTGAGCAAAAATTCATCACACGAGACCTTTTGCCTCACAACCCTAATGTGTTGAGACAGTTCAGAGAGAGAGTAGGCTGGGACTACTTCATAGGCCACTTGGAGGATACCAATGAGCACTTAGTCAAGGAATTTCACCAATGTTGCCCACATCAAAAAGGGTACCACAGTGACTAAGGTGCGGAAAATGAAAGTGAAATTTGATGGCAAAACTATAAATGACTACCTGGGCTTCCCGGAGGAGGATGAGACCTTGTACTTAGATAAAGTAGCTTTGGGGGAGGATGCTTCCGTGGCTAGCTGAGTACTTGGCAATCCTAGGTACCACCCTAGCGTGGCTGATAGCGGGGGTAAAACTTCTGAAGAGAACATTGGACTTTGAAGCAAAAGGGTGGGAGACATTTGTTTGTAGCCGGCTAGACCCCACCACTCACGACAACTCCCTTCCTATATCCCGGGCTATATTGGTGGCATCGATCATGGCAGGGTACCCAATCAACATCGGGAATGTGATTTTGAGGGTGATTACATGGGTCGTGAACGAAGGTGATAGATCCTACCCCTTCCCCAATTTCTTGACCATGTACTTTGAGGACCTAGATGTGGAGAAGTGGAGATTTGATGTGAAAGTGAAAGCAAAGGCACCGTTCTCCTGGTACAGCACCAAGGGTCCTGACAACCCCAAGGACCCTAAGGGCAAATCCACAACTTCAACTGGCCAGTCTGAAGAGCCAGTAGTAGTAGTGGCTCCTACTCAGCCTCCCTCTACCACTCCAGACATGGCCCCATGACCCTCCACTTCTATAGTTCCGGAGATCCCATCATCCGCAGCATATCCTTTGACTGCCCACCACCTGAACCAGACCCTTGCCAGTATCAACAATTAGATGGACACAGCCACTTCTAAGTTGTCTGTACTATCTAATTCGGTGGCAGCCCAGTCTGCACCTCTTCCACCACAGGTCCCACAGTCAGTGGAGGACACTCTCAAGGAGCTTCTGCACAACCAGAAGAAGTTCCTAGAGAACCAAAAATTGATCATGGATGTTGTTGATTCTCATGGAAAGGCATTGAAGGAGCTTGTTAAGGAGGCAAAAAAAATGAGAAAGATGCGTGCTTCAAAGGAGTTGGTGAAGGAGTTAAGGGTGGAGGTAGAGAGGTTGAAGGCTGATCACTTGCCTATGGATCTATTATTACATGACCTGGCTCCAGCAGCCCAGCCCCAACCAGAGCAGGAGACAGAGAGGCCACCCAAGAGGAAGAGGGTGCTTCCCTGTACTGACGATGTTGTTATAGAGTTGGATGACCCACAGGGAGGTTCCTCTAGCCAGCCCCAGATTCAAGTACAGGCCTAGGACTCAGTCCAGGCCCAGGTCCCAGTTGAGACATAGATTACAGGGAGCCAGTCACAGGTTCCCGAGCAGACCGAGGACCCAGGGACCCAGACTCAAGATCATATGCAGACGGAGGGCAAATATGGAGTTTGTTTTTCCTCTCTTTCTTTTCTTGTGTTTATTTTGGTTAGTTAGCATTGAGGACAATGCTAGCTTTTATTTGAGGGGGTAGCCCTATTTGGACGACTGTATATATGATATTATCTTTTCTTTATACTTTCTTTTTACCTTTGGTATGTACATAATTTTATCATTTTGTTGCATTTTTCGTACTTTTTACTTTTGGTCTATATATAAAGTTACGTTCTAATGTATATATTCATTCTTCCTTATGTATATGCAACTAAATCCCTTCTTGTATATATTCATTTTACTTTTCGCATTTTTCCTTTCATAGCTTCTTATTTTATTTTCATAGCTTCTTGTTTTGAGTTTTTGCGTGCAATAAGCCTTCGGTTTTATTAATGCCACAATCCAAAGGTGGAATTTGTATGAACCGGGTGGCTCTTCCCGATGATGGATGACATGACAACTTTCTTAAGGGTTTGAGTCTGTTTGCTTTTTGATTTTAGTGTAAATAGTAGCTAGTAGTAAGGGTGCCTCAAGCAAAGCTTCACTTGGGCCTAACACATTTGTCTTTGATCCTATGGTCAAAAATAAATTTTTGTGCATAGGATGGTGAAAGTCGTGATCTTGAGACTCTTGTGTTGGCCGATAATCATCAAGTGGTTTTTCGGGACCATTGTGTTGCTCAAATCTTAGCTAAGGTTATTATGGGCCCCCGAATCTGTCTCTTTAGCAATCCCAAAGCTTGTGTGGTGAGAATTTGAACTGCAAGTCTAAGTCCCGAGCCATTATTCTAGAACTTGCCCTGAATATTTGTCTAGGCGAAATCCTAAGTGTAATTTGACTTGGGATGTGATTATAGGCTCTCCTTGATCCGAATGATATCTTGAACACTTCCATAGCCTACCAATGATAATATCCCTAGTCAACCCTTTTGAGCCATAGACCCTTTTCTTTCAAAAACCACGATACAAGCCTTTACCCGTTCTAAAAATACCCTCTCTTGGCACCCGATCTTTCCTTAGCACAAGGCAAAAGCATAAGTTTGGGGGGAGAGACGAGGAATGTAACAAAGTGGTAAAAGGTACAAAATGAAAAAAAGGAAATGCAATGAAAAAGAAAGAAAATCAAAAAGACAAAAAGAATGATCAATGGAGAAAAGAATAAAGGGATTCAATAATAGTAAAGAGATGAAAGGTGTGGAAAGTTGAGAAAGGAAAAAAGGTTTGAAATGAACAAGAAAGAGTGACAGTGTGTTTCTCTAACCCCTTAGAAAGAAGTTAAATGACTTAAAAAGTCAAGAGAATATGTGCCAAAATGAAGCAAAAAAAGTGCTAAAGGGAAGATGGAACCTACTTAGACCAAACATTTCCTACCCTGAACCAAAAGCCTTCACTATATATTCACAAAAGCCCTATATGATCTTGAGTTGAATGAAGCTTACATTAGTGGTAACTCACATAAGGGGCAAGCTTATGGTACTTAGAGCCGGACTTGTGACCTTTTTTTGAGAGAGATGAGCGTGTTTCCACTATTCTCGTTCTGAGTGCTACAATCTTAAAGGTGAGGTTTGCTTAGGGAGAAATGAGGATGTATGAGTTTGGGTTCCACAATGACCAAAGTAGTAGAAAGAGTTTCTTTGATGGGTTGAGTCAACTATTGATGCTCTTGTGTCGCACTAAAACCATGGTGCTTAAAAGAGTGAATGTTAATGATTCATTTGAATTGAGGGCAATTGTTAGTCCCAATTGATGCTAGATGAGGTCACTTTAGGTCCGCTGAATTTTCTTGGTTTTACTCTTAAGGGGTAGGTCTTATTTTATTTTCTTGAGGACAAGCAAAAGCTTAAGTTTGGAGGAGTTGATAACTAGGGATTATGGTTCATTTTACACTCCTTCTTACTTGAGTTTTGATTAAAAATGTATACAAAATAGTCCCAAAGGTTACATGTTGTACTTGTTTGCAGGGTTTGGTAAAAAAGGTGACAACTAGTCAAAACCAGCTCAAAAAGGAGTGAAACATGCACAAGTACCAAGAACAAGTCCAAGCACAGTGCAACAGGTCCACTGCGGCCGCATTCCATTTGGTGCGGTCCGTAGTGAAGAGATTCAGAGAGTGCAAAATTTGGAAAATCAAGCATTGCGGCCGCAAAGCATTTTGTGCGGACCGTAATGGCCTTAACGCGGTCGCACTCGATATTATGTGGTCCGCAAAGAAGGATTTTAGAGAGTTGGGACTTTGGAGAATCAATACCAGTGCGGTCCGCGGTCCTTTTTGTGCGGAACGCAACAGAAGCCACCGCAGCCGCGATGCTTTTTGTGCGGCTCGCGGTGGCCAAGTTCAGAGAGCAAAGTTTAAAGCCAAGAAGCCTCACTGCAGCCGCACTCGATTTTGTGCAGACCGCACTACCCCCGTACGGGTATTTTTGTCTAGAAAATTGGCCTAGTATAAATAGTTTCTTTTCTCATTTTTAGGTCATCAATTGTAATTTAACGTTGAATTGCACTCGTGAACAGTATTTCTTACCCATTTTGAGTAATTTTAGAGTAGTTTTATCATTGAATCTTCAAGTATTAGCTTGTAATTAAATCTTATGGGTTTTTCTTCATCTATTTCTTTGTTTTCTTCTATTATCATGAGTAGCTAGACCCATTAGCTAGGGTTGTGGCTCAACCCTAGTGTGGGTATTTGATGGGTCTTAAGTTTTAAGGCTTGAATGTCTATGAGTGTTTAATATTTGGACTAATTTATGTTTTCCATGTTGAATTAGTGGTTGCAAACACTAATTTGTGCCTATTTGACTTGGGTTCTTCTAGAGAAAGAGAACTTGAGTCTAGGAAAATTAGTCCAAGAAGGAATTGGGGCATATTCAAGAGATTGATTGCCCCAATTAAAGGGTTAAACCTAGAGATAATAATACCCGACTTGAACCTAAATTGCTTGCACAAATTATCATACCCAATTGGTCTTGAGAAAGTCAATTATGGCAAAATCACTCAAACTACCGAGAGGTATAGAGTGAGAAGTTTAGTAAATTTGTTATATCATAATCCCCAACATGACAATCTTGCCTTAGACTCGAGAACCCGTCAAGTATCCACCTAGGAGAGTCACTTTCCTAGTGCCTTCTTAACTATTTAGAAAACCTTTCAAGTATCTTATTCTTAGCTTAATTTAGCATCTTATTAGCATAATATTAGAAGTAATCAAAAGACCAACTATGATTAGAAGTGCAATTAAGAGCAATTACGCATCCCTAATTTAGATAGGAACCCAATTCCCATTTCTAGCTCCCTGTAAAAATCGATCCCGACCATCTCGGGTAAAAGCTGTTTCGACCACTCTCGCTACTTGTAGTGGTGTAGGGTTGGCTCTGATCAGTAGCCGTCGCTGAAGCTAAGAAAGTTGATTGGCAACAAAGCATGATCGACTATTTATGTTATGGGATACTTCCAAAAGATCCAAGTATGAAAATATTTATACTTCCTATATGAAGAATCTAAGTCACAAAAGCAATTGACACGAAGAATTGTCGCTAACCTGTCTTGAATGCCTTTCCAAGTTCGCGTCATTTCTTCAAAACTTGATGCTACCACAAAAGCTTTACGTAGTTGAATATGATGTGCATTGCTCCCCCATCATGTGGCCTAACTATGAAATTTCTAATTTGGGTTCTAAAGGGTCAAGCAATACATGATCTGGAACTTTGACTAATCCAGAAGGTCTTATGCCGCAAATATTTCTATATGCATGCGAATATAAAAGTTCACTACAGTTATGTCGACTTCGAGAATTTTCTGTTGATAGACTAAAATGAGTTCTGCTATGAAATTCGTAGGTACTTTAGGTCTCTAAGTTTACTTTCTAACGACGCGAACAAATTGCAATTCTGACACTCCAAGCTCAAGATACGATTACACGAATCTAAAAGTTTACTGCAGTTAGGTCGAGTTTGGAAATTTTCTGTTGACAGTCTGAAAAGAGTTATGCCATGAAATTTATATGATTTTAGATCTCCGAGTCTACTCTCTAACACCGTAAATGGATTGTAATTCTAAATATCCTAGATCAAGATACAATTATTTTCGTCAAAAGTACGCAAATCTTAAAGTTCACTACAGTTAAGTCGACTTCGCGAATTTTCTGTTGACAGTCCGAAAGGAGTTCTTTTATGAAATTTATATGAATTTTAGATCTCCAAATCAATTTTTTGACAGCATAAATGGATTGTAATTCCAACACTCCTAGCTCAAGATACAAAATTTTCGCTGAAGGTACGCAAATCTGAACGTTCACTACAGTTAAGTCGATTTCACGAATTTTCTGTTAATAGGGCAAAAGGAGTTTTGCCATAAAATTCATAGGTACTTCAGGTCTCTGAGTTTTCTTTCTAATGGTATAAACAGATTGTAATTCCGACACTCCTAGCTCAATATATGACTTTCTTTAACAAGAGTGCGCGAAGCAACAAAGCCAACACACAAGACACGTGCTGAAATTTATGAAAGAAATAATTGGAAGTAACGGAGGGAATATTAGTTATATAAAAAATCATCAACCGAGAATCCTAAGCAAAAAAAAAACTCTAAAATCAAGGAAAAGGTTTGAAGCTAAGGACTTGTTGGCAGCTTGTCTCAACTGACCCTTTCAGAAGGGATAATTTCTCTGCTTCATCATCAGATAATTGATGATTGGCTTCAATGGTATAAATCTCCCCTTCTGTAATGTCAATGTTCTCTTGACTTTTAGCCAATTTCACTTGTTGTTTATCTAAGAGCGCGACGATCTTATTCTTTCTGGAGGCCAAGACAGCTAGCTGTTTTTCAACACTCGCAAGATTGACTTGAAGTTTCTCTACAAACTCATTCACTTTTTCATATTCTTGTTCTGCATCATCGAGGCGTCGTCGTGTATTAGAAAGCGACTCCTGGTGAAATTCTGTATTCCTCTTAGACGATCTTAAAGCATCATAATCCGCGTACGTCTTGAAAAAAGCCTCAACAAGAGCCTCTAAAGTAGAAGTATCAACAATATTTTCTTTCTTAATTTACTCAAAAGTCAAAACGATACTTTCCTCCAAATTTGTGAAGCTATCCAGAGAATAAAGAGAGAACTCTTTGATCCATTCACACAAGGTATGCCACATCATGTTAACAAAAGAAAGTTTATTACAGGAGATAGTCTCTTGTGGTTTGAAGTTTGGACATCAAGATGCAACCACCATGGAGTAGGTTCGAAGAATTTTTGACATTTTGCTTAACTTGCGGCAGCCTCAATCTTACTCGTCATGGCTGGCTTGGAAAGCATAGCATCATCTGGAAGAACGATGTGTGATTGTTTGGGTAGACTCAAATCTATCAACGGAGCGTTATTTGTAGCATGAGTTCAATACCATCAAATGATGTGTGAGGACATTTTGCGGCCACACCGAAGGAGTTTGGGCTTGTAACATAGTCTTCCACCATGTTGTCACCAAGAACATCATCATACAACTCCTTGACACCCAAATGTAATTTTTTTAAAAAATAAATAATAACTTTAATGTTCAAAAAAAGGAGAAAAGGGAGTAAATTTAAAGGAAATAATATTTACTCATTTCTCCAGTTCAGACAACGGCATCGTTGAGATAGGGTCACCCTCTACGAAAAATCCAATATCGATACTAAGAGCGTCCAAGTCAGCAAACTCACTATGGCTCGTGTCCTTAACCTTCTTCTTTGAACGATTCCAATGTATGTCGTGACTAACGTCACTCTCGTTCGAACTGGAAGTCGCACTAACATTCACAATCTCATTGGGCAAAGTAGAAGGTTGAGTTCTTTCCTCGTTTGTTGGCACGACATTTGTTGTCTTAGTAACATCTTTGTTTTGGTGAAATAGGAGGCGCTTTCCTTTAGCAAGGATTGTTCGTCACCTCGACAGTGGCAGCAGTTGTCTTGGAAGTCAACAAAACATATTTTGCTCCTTTGTCCACACGGGCATCCCCGCCCATCGAAGGGGAAACTTGGATAAAAATTTGGTGCTTTGCAAAGGATCTTTCGATCTTAAATTGGACTTGGAAGACCCTTCGTGGCTGTTCTTTTGATGTTGATAATCTTTGGACGATGAAAGAATATCATCTTTCCTTGGAACTTTCGAAATGATGTGAGTACTTTGTCGGGAAGAGTGCACTCGATGAGCTGATCAACAATCTGCATATCCACGAGTCATTAGAGGCCCCTCTTCTGATGGATGTGTAGGGACGATAACCTCTGAAGAACCTCCAATACGAACACAGGAGTCCTAAAATTGCACTAGCATTTTCAGTGAGCCTTCATAAGGTCGCTTTATGAGATTGCTAGGAACATCTTGACAAAAGACAAATTGACGACTAAACCTTTGGGGGCTATAAGATTCCACAATATGACTGTCATCATGCATAAGGGTGGTGAAGCTAGAGCGAGGGCTTATAAAAAAGTCACTCCAAGAATTCGATTGTTCGTCACGTTCGGTAAGATGCAATTCCCTCCCATGTAGTATGGACAAATGGTGAAGTTGTCGCGTACTAACTTGTTGAAACAACTCGCGGGCATTACTAAGGTCAAAATGCTTGGCCATCTTCTCGCTAGAAAACTTGCACATTTGCGGACCTCGTTGTGGACACTTAACACGGTAGTAGATGTCAAAATATGCTCCTATCCATCCATATACGTAATGAATAGGAAAGAGTGCTTTGCAGGCGCCCAAATCTTGAGAAGTGGAGATCTCCTTCAAGCCATGGTAGATACTTGCAAGAACTGGAACCGCCAAGGAAAACTTCTCTCCATGAGCCATCAAATTCGCGATTTTGAAGACACTAGCACGAATGTAGCTGATCTTCTTATTGGGGAGCACAAATTTGCAAAGCCAACATGCAAGAAAAGTCACCAAGTAAGTCTCAGCTCTAAGTGAGTCCTCCACGACAAGCTCAACAAAGGGGGCATTCTCCTCGTCGGTTCGTGGTATGAAGCTCGCGTCAATATTTTCCAGAAGGATTATGATTCAACTTTGGCCTTGTAATCCAATTCCTTGATGACTTTTACGGAGGCTTGGCATACCTACTCGGACCTCGAAACCAAAAATCCACCCAATCAAGAATGGAGACCTCATGGAGATCATCCTTCATGAGTTTGTAGAACACCAAGAACAAGTGCAGACAACTTCTTGGGAGCAAAGGTTTTCCTTGATCGTCCGCTTGTGTCAACTCCTTAGCCGAGGGGATAACTTCGTCGTAGAAGGACCATGCACCGGAAGGCCTTCGATTGCTCGCAAGTCACACAAAGAGATGGAGAGTTCACCAATATAGGTATAAATTGTGTTGGTAGATGGACGCCAAAGCTCGCAAAAGGCACGGAGGACATTCTCATTGTAGTCATATGTGAACAACGAAGCAAAGATGGCATCATAGACCTTGATGCCATCTAGAGTCAACTTGTTGTGGGCAAGAACATCTTCTACCCACTCCCAATATTTGGACGTATAGCAATCTTCACCAATGCTGGAAGGAGGAACACTCCAAGTGGCGAGACGTCCATCGTGATCATGACGAGGAGGACTAGCATACGCGACCTTCTAATTGGTGGAGGAATTCAAAAGTAGGACCTTCATATTTGTTGCTTTGCCCAAAAATATTTCCAATGCATCCTTTATCTCTCTAGTCGAACATTTTGAAAGATCAAGGGAGGCGTCATGCGGCTTCCTAGCGAGCGCGAAAGCACCTATCAGCGGAGGATGAACTTTTAAAGCGAGAACTTGAGCGCGCGGATTCTTCTTATCACTAATAATCACAAGGTGTGGATATGGTGTATTATGGTTGATAAAATACATCCTTGCCGATGGAATTCGCTGTCCGATGTGCTGCTCCAAGAGTCTGCAAAAAGATAAAGGAATAATCTAAGAAAACCAACAAAACTGAAAGAGGCAGCATGCCACAATGTATTTCCTTAATTCGAGAAAATATTTGGGAAGATATCGACACATTCTGATTATGATTTTTATCTATGTCGTAGTTCCAGAAGTCTAGTTTCGTAGCCACAAACTGCTCATAATTTCACCATTCCTACACCAAGATATGAATTTTTTGTTAAGACGCGCAAAGCTGAAGTGTCGAGCGCGACAGAACTTGAACCATGTTTATAAAGCTCACTTGGGATGATACAATGCGAATTTCAATTCAAATTTTTGATATATTTCACCACCCCAAGTCTAGTTTCTGTAGCCACAAACCACTCGTGATTTCGATATTTCTACACCAAGATATGATTTTTTTGGTTAAGCTGCCAAAGCTGAATGTCGAGCGCGACAGAACTTGAACCAGGTTTAGGATTCTCACCAAGGATGATACAATGCGAATTTAAATTCAAATATTTGATATGTTGCAGTGTAAGGCCCCATAAAACTTCACCTAAAACCCGAGGTTCCGTGGCACTGAGGTAGGCTAATGTGTTTGGTGAGTTAGTGGAAAATATTGGCAGAAAAAGACATTTCTACGGCCCACTATGCGGCCGCAGAATCACTCTGCCCACAGAGTGAGGTAGTAACTTGAGAAAAAATTGTGGACCATTATGCGGCCACAGAATTATTTACGGGCCGCAGATTGCATCGCATAATCGATGTGAGGAATTTTGTGGCCCATTTTGCGACCCCAGAATCGATATGCAGACCGCATAACAGCCGCACACCCAGATAGAGGTGCCCAGTTCCGGTGGGCCATTTTGCGGCCTATTTTGCGGACCGCAGAAGTATTACGCAGTCACATATGTGACCGCAGATCCCGTTTTGAAGCTTCATTTTTTGGTTTTTATAACCTGACCCTATTTCGTTATATAAACATCGTGGACCATTTTTCTTGCAAAAACCTAATATTTTGGGGGTGAGAGAGTGCCATATAGTGGGAGAGAGTTCTTAAAAAAAAAATCTTACAATTCTTGCTCAAATCCCGAAAGATTAACAAGAAAAACTCACTAGGTCTTTATCCTAGAGGTAAGATTCTACACCATAACCTTTAATTTTAAAATTTAACTAGAAATGGGTAATTAGTAAGATAATTCTTGGGTATAGGAGTTGTTTATTTTGCATGCATGTGTTATCAAGGGGTGTAGGAAGATTGTTGAGCTAAAAATGATAAGGAATGGTTTGTGGGATGATGGAATCCTCCATAAAAGGACCTTGAAACCTTAATGCACACCTAATGTTTGATAAAATGCTCGAATGAGTTAGAACCATGATCATCTTCCTAATTTTGGTTCAATTTGCTATATTTATAAAGTAGATCGAAGTTGCTAAGAGTTCCAGAACATTTTAGAGTTTAAGGAAGCTCAAGTGAGGTATGTTGGCTAAACTCTTCTCTTAGAATTGAACCCCACAATATCCATGTAAGTCCGGAGTTGCTGATTGTGAATCCATTACCCCGGATAAGCTTGTATCAAAAGACATCCGTGATCAATATGTAATTCGATTGCTCTTGTTATGTTGTACTACTATTTGAGAATGTGTTCAAAGTATGGGTTGCATACCTAAATGCCTTTACTTCAAGTTGTGTTTTAAATGAAAGCTAATGACAATTGTGTAAGATGAGGTTGAAAGTAAAAAAAGGTGTGCATGAAATACGAAACATGAAATACGAAATATGAAATGTGACATATGAAATATGAAACACGGCCAACGTGCTAAGAGAAATAATATAATTGTGACCACTAGTGCCAATAAAATTAAGAGATGTGCAAGAAGTATGAAATGAGATGATTGATAGAAAAGGATGATGTTCTCGGATGAGACGGCCTAGCCGATCGGGTCGTGATCGGACGCCATGCCGTACACATGGTGGTGATTGTACTAAAAATTGTAATTTAAATCGGAATTGTGATTGTGATTGTGATTGTGGTTGATGTCTCACATGAGACGGCCTAGCCGATCTGGTCATGATCGGACACTGTGACGTACACATAGTGATGACTATGTTAGAATTTGTAATTTAAATTGTGATTTGGTTGATGTCTCACATGAGATGGTCTAGCCGATCGGGTCGTGATCAGATGTCATGCCGCATGCATGGTGGTGATTGTATTGAAAATTGTAATTAAAATTGTGATTGTGGTTGATGTCTCACATGAGATGGCCTAACCGATCGGGTCGTGATTGAATGCCATGCCGCACACATGGTGGTGACTATATTGGAAATTGTAATCAAAATGGTGAACAATGGTATATTGGTACTAAAGATTTTCCAACTTAAAATATGGAAATTTACTTGAAAACTCATCTTATTCCTAATTTGATATTTGGTAATTGTTTGAGGCTTTAACTGACATTATGACTGTCCTTACTTGCATTACTACTCGTTTTTTTGAGAGGGTGTTTATTCATACATACTAGTACTATTCGACAGTTAACATCCCTTTTGTTGGGGGCGCTAAATCTTTAATGGATGCAGGTGGTTCCACAGCAGGCGACATTTATCAGTGGTAGCGGTACACTCTCTTCCTAGCTGAGTTGGTCAGTCATGCTTCACTCGGGGTCATGTATCTTTTGTTTCTCACTTATTGCTGTCACACCTCCTTTTTACTACCCCTGAAAGGGTGTATAAGGGAGTTTTTTCTAATTTAAGTGACAATCGAAACGGAATTATTTAAATTAAAATCAGAGTCATCACTTGGGATAATTTATGGTGTCCCAAGCACCAGTTTAAAATCCCGAATCGAGGAAGTTGACTCTATTTATGGTCTGCGAACACAGAAATTCGGGTAAGGAATTCTGTTAACCCAGGAGAAGGTGTTAGGCATTTCCGGGTTCCGTGGTTTTAGCACGGTCACTTTGATCATACTTGGCTTATTAAATTATCTAATTACTTATTTTAGAACCTATGTGCATTTGCCTCTTTTAATTAAGAAATTATCTTAAAATATGTCACGCGTACGTGTACTCATTTGTTTGGCGCGTCAAAAATCATGTCACACGAACGTGTACATAATTAATAACGCTTTGTTAACATTAAGAAAGTTTGGCCGAAGTTGCTTGAACGCATACCTCGATTTAATTTAATTTTTTTAAATGAATCATAATTATGTCACGCGAACGTGTACACCTCACAATGATAGACTAAGTCGCGCCTAAAGCATTTTTTATGAATATTCGTTTTTAAATTGTACTCGTGTCATGTGAACGTGTACACAATTAATAACACTTAATTATTTAAGAAAAATCTTGGCCAATGTCGCGTCGCATTTTTATGCAGAATGCAAAATACTTATTAATGTTCTAGCAATTGTCGTGCCAGTGGTTACTTGGGAAGGTAGAACCATTGACTCGTTTGTAAATTTACCAACTGTTTCTTCTTTCTTGATTGCCATGACCAAAAGAATATTTTACCATAGTGACAACTTGTAACCATTTGATACAAAGATGGGTGGAAATACTTCACTAGGAATTGGCATGATATATTTTCCAGCAAGTAGATGAGCAGATGCAAACCATATTTAAGAAGAATTGACAACAAGTTAAACACTAGTAATCCTCTTATGAAATCAAACAAGTGTTCAGAAGATTGGCACATAAGTGTACGACCTACTTTAAACTAACTACAAATGGCCAAAGAATTGGCAATTTCACGATCAATTGAATATCAATCATTCACATTAAAGCCAAACAGGTCCAAGATAATTTGACATGCCAGAAATCTTCCACAAACTAAATATAACCCCCTCCCTAATTATTTCAAGTCATCTTAGCTCTCAATCAATCGCCTCTAAGCCAAAACTCACGCTCAAACACTACAAAAAAATGAGGCAGAATGTCAAAGGATTAGAGTAGAATAACAAATACCCATCTTAAACACAAATCATAAAACAAAGATAACTCCAATTCAGATTCTACGGGGAAAAAATTGATCAAAATACCCGTCACGCTACGAACGAATTCCCGCGGCTCTATCATACTTCAATCAACCATTATTTTTAGAGTAAAGGGAATTAAAGAGAAAGAGATGAGCCTGAATTATAGCTCTCTGATTAACAATATTTCAATAGTTACAACCTTGAATCAAGCGAATCCTTCAAGCAATTACAACGATAAATTGGAAGACGGAACTAGAAAAACTCAGGCACCAAAAACGGACTGTCCCGAGACCTTTTTGTCTCTCAGTTACCGTTCTTCTCTATTCTTCTTTTGTTTCTTTTTGACTGTCATGTTTTCTTGGTCTTTGTTTTGTGCAAGTTATGGCTGCCTAGGTTTGTCGTTCTCTCTATGCAAAGAGATAAGAGGTCTGATTTTTGTGGGGGGAAGGGGTTCTGCCGATTTTTCTAAGAGAGGAAGGGCTGGTTCTGTGTAGGAGGTGAGACGGCAAAGACATGGATGGATGTGTTCTTGGAGATTAGCGAAGGGAATTGGGGATTTTGTCACCAAAAAATGAGGTCCGCTGCTCTGGTCTTTTTTTCCGAAGAAGATGATGCCTATGGTGTCTTCAAGATCAAAAACGGTTGTGATTTTTTGGTTCCTGATGGTGTGTGTTGAGGGGTGTGCTGCTGTTGGCGCTTGGGGGGGGGGGGGGAGGGGTTCTTGGTGTATATACGGCGGATCTAGCTCTAGGGGTCTATTTTTTTGTGTATTTTCGGTTGATCCAACTCTAAGGGTCTAGGTTAGTTTTTTTAGTTTTTTTTTTAGGTTAAGGGTATGAGCCTAGGAATTATGGGTTATGTCCGAAAATTAGGCTTAAAAATGGGTTGTTTGAGCCCAAATTTTATTCTTTCTCCGTGAACAAGACTAAAAATACCACCTTATTTACCAATTAATCCTACTTAAGTAAAATAACTGTTAAGATAAGACTAATCGTTAAAATAAACCCTTTTTTAGTATTTTCAAATATCATATTAAGATAAAAATAAGGTATTATTTTTTGTATTTTTTTAGTTTTACGAAAGGTATATAAACTAACAACAACTAAATAGAAGAAATATTTTTGTAATTTTTATTTTTTTTGATAAAATAAAGTAAAAGAGTCAAAACTAATTGAAATATCGATATTAGGCCTAAACTAAATATTTTACGCTAAAATGGGTGAAATCTCGGGGAGGGTCAAAAATCACATGTCTATAGCTTCCCCTCTTTGACTGGAAACACGAAGTATTTTCAGACAAAGAACGACTAGACAGGTTTTTTGACCCGACCCTTATTTAGGGAGACCAAAAACTAAGAGAAAGGTAGAGAACGTGATCGAGCCCTGGTATCTGAGCTGCCTACATATCCTTAGCTATGAAGGAATCAGGCCACGTGTAGTTTAGAAGTAGGAACAATGATGAATTATACCGAGATGGAGAGCCGATTGAGGTGTCGTTCCGTCGAGGTTCCGGTCTGCGGTCCTATTATTACATCAAAATCAAAAAATAAAAAAGACTAACTAAGCCTGTCAACTATGAGTTACAAGATTCCTATCTATAAGTCTTCTGAAGCTTGATCTTGAGTCTTGAATGGTTCTTCATGCGGACTCTGATCTGAACCTTGATGCTCGCTAGCTGCAGGTGCTGATTCATTCTTCCACGACTTCTTCGGATCATAACCGGACATACCGTGCTTGTGACTTCAGTCATGTCTTGAGCAATCCACCTCTTGTATCAACTTCTACATTTTGGATTCACTTCCCTTTTCTTTTTCTTTTTCTTTTTTTTTTATTCTGGATTGAGATTACTTCTGTTGATCATCTCGGACTATTGACTCGCATTCTTGTTGCGAGCTTCTGCTACTTCTAACTTGAATTGAATTCTGAAATGACTTCCCTTGTTCTCCAGGTGGGTGCCTGATACTGACTTGAAACTTGAAATAATTCCGAAGCGAATTCCCTTGTTCTCCAGGTAGGTGCCTGCAATCAAAATAACAAAACAAACAAAATTTTCTACCCCAGTTTGCACTAGGAAGATTTGTGAGTTGTTAGCAAGACTGTAAACCACTTATGCTATTGATGCAATGATGAAAGTAAACTAGAGACTCGAGTAGGATGTGCATCTCTTGTGAGTAAGACCAAGAAACTTTGACCAGGAAATGCGTCTGCTAAAAATAAAACCTGAATGACTCAGATCAGGAAGTGCGTCTCCTACGTGTGAAACTTGAATAAACCAAACTAGGAAGTGCGTCTCCTAGGGGAGGAATCTCAGTTTAGGAAGTGTGTCTCCTAAAACAAAATATAACTTGAAAGACCCGGACTAGGAAGTGCGTCTCCTATGGGTAAAACTTTAATGAACAGGACTAGGAAGTGTGTCTCCTAGGGCTAAACTTAAATGACCCAAAACTAGGAACTGCGTCTCTTACAGGTAAAACTTCAATGAACTAGACTAGGAAGTGCGTCTCCTAGGGCTGAACTTAAATGACCCAAAACTAGGAAGTGCGTTTCCTAACGGGTAAAACTTCAACGACTCCAACTAGGACGTGCGTCTCCTAGGGATGAATTTAAAAGACCAGAACTAGGAAGCGTGTCTCCTAGGGGTGGAATCTCAATGTAGGAAGTGCATCTCCTATAACAAAATATAACTTGAAAACCCAGACTAGGAAGTGCGTCTCCTAAGGGTGAAACTTGAATGAACCAACTAGGAAGTGCGGCTCCTATGAATGAACTCTCAATTTAGGAAGTGTGTCCCCTAAAACAAAATATAACTTGAAATGCCCAGACTAGGAAGTGCATCTCTTACAGGTAAAACTTCAATGAACCAGACTAGGAAATACATCTCCTAGGGCCGAACTTAAATGACTCAAACTAGGAAGTGCATCTCCTAGGGTGAAATATCAATTTAGGAAGTGCGTCTCCTAAAACAAAATATAACTTAAAAGACCCAGACTAGGAAGTACGTCTCCTAGGGGTGAAACATCAATGACTCAAACTAGGAAGTGCGTCTCTTAGGAATGAACTTAAATGAACCAAACAGGAAGTGCATCTCTTAGTGGTAAAATATCAATTTAGGAAGTGCATCTCCTAAAACAAAATTATAACTTGAAAGACCCTAACTAGGAAGTACATCTCCTAACGGGTAAAACTTAAATGACTTCAACTAAGAAGTGTGTCTCCTAGGAATGAACTTGAATGAACCAAACTAGGAAGTACGTCATTTAGGAAGTGCATCTCCTAAAAGTATATCATAAAGAACCCAGATTAGGAAGTGTGTCTCCTAAGGGTGAAATCTCAATTTAGGAAGTACGTCTCCTGAAAGACCCGGACTAGGAAGTGTGTCTCTAGGGGTGAAACTCAATTTAGAAAGTGTGTCTCTTGAAAGTGCATCCTGAAAGACCCAGACTAGGAAGTGCGTCTCCTAGGGGTGAAACTCAATTTAGGAAGTGCGTCTCCTGAAACAAGATATAACCTAAAAGACCCAGACTAGGAAGTGCGTCTTCTAGGGGTGAAACTTCAATAACCCAAACTAGGAAGTGCATTTCCTAGGAATGAATTTAAATGACCAAAGACTAGGAAGTGCGTCTCCTAGGGGTATTTAGGAAGTGCGTCTCCTAGAGCAAAATATAATTCGAAAGACTTAGACATAGGGAGTGCGTCTCCTAGGGGTAAAACCTCTGTGAGCACGTGATTTTTGCCCTATATGAGAATTACTCCCAAAAATTCAAAATAAAACGATTTTCTTTTATGTGCAATTTTTGAATTTCTTAGCATTTTTCGGATAACTATTTGTATTTTTGTCTGCGCATGTTTATTTGTTAGATTAATAAAAAATATTAACATATGTCGCATTTGCGTTTAATATTTAAATTAAGTTTGTTTACAAAATGATTAAATCATAACAATAATGTACGTTGCATTTTTAGTACTTAATGTCCAAATTGTGTGATTTTTTCATTAGCCGATGTTTAATTGTATGTTAATTGTTATTAAGAGTTAATTAGTATTTCCAGATAATTTAAGGTTTTATAATTTAATCTTAGCATTCTAGCTTTATTATTATTTAGGAAATTGAATAAATAGAAAGGGATAAAAAATAGAAGAGATCGGATTGAGCCTTTTCCTAGGGGTTCTTGGTGTATATATTCGGGAACTAGCTCTAGGGGTCTATTAATCTTAGCATGTCACAGCCACATGGATCATAGCCATCAGTGTCATAGACAGTCGGGTCACAGCCACTCGGGTCACAGCAGTCAGTATCACAGCCACTTGTGATCCGTGCAGCTATGTCGCAGTCACAGGGATCACATCTATCGTCATCAGCGACTCCACCTATTGGAGGCCTTCGCTTGCAGGATAGTAGCTCTGACCCCCCCTACTCCTTCCACACATGCCTCTGATACACATGTTTCGGACGATGATGTTGATGCTGCTACTGCTTCTGACGTGGAGGTGCATTATGATCAGTATGGCATGATCATCATAGTCCCTGAGGGTGATGGGTAAGAGTTATTTGTTATTTTTATGTTTATTTTTTGTATAGTTTTTACTAAGATATTAATTTGTTTTATTTATTAAATTGCAGGTTCATCCCGAGTAATATTACTACGAAGATAATCACCAAAGCAACCAGAAAGCTTTATGATGCCCCTTATGCGTCTTGGCGTGAATTCTCATTCTCACTGAAGGAGGCAATTTTCAATGAATTTAAGGTATAAATGTTCTTTTAAGCAGTATAATTATTTATATTTATGATATTTCCATATAATATTTAACTTTTGAAATACAGAGCAAGTGTGTATGAGAACACCAGTATAGTGCGGACGTGGCTGCAAATTTTAATCTCAAAGCTCGCAAGCGATTGTCGCATTCTTTCTCCATAGCTAGACAGTTGAACCAGAAGCCTGGCTGGTTACTTCAGGAGTTTTGGGATGATTTGCAAAGGCAATGGCTTACTGCAGAGTTCTTACAGAAGAGCGAAAAGGGAAAGAAAGCTCGCGCATCTGAGAAGGGAGGATCATTGCACATTGGAGGTGCGGTCAGCCAGGGGACAACAAAAAGAAGAATGGTACGTAATTGCTTAATTTATTTTAATTTTCAAAGTATATCTATTCTATTTATTAATTAAAATTTATGAGTTTTCAGGAAAAGAAGTTGGGCCGTCCGATGAACCAAGATGAGCTATTCAGGGAGACTCATATTGTGAAGAAGAAGAAAGAGACGGATCAAGAAAGGTGGGTCGAGGGACGTGCCTCGACTGTACATGTAAGTTTTCACTTTTCATTAAGTATTTTCATTTACTTTTATATAAATTTTGAAATACTAATTCAATTTACTTTTTCTTATAGGATCGCTTCAGAGTTGAAGCTGAGGAATTCATACGCAGCCAGCCACCTAATGAGTCGGGCGCGCCATTCCAACTTTCGGCCGAGGATGTTGAAAGACTATGGACGCGGGCTGCAGGCGGTCCAAAATGGGGGAAGGTATACGGCCTTCCTACTAAGACATTCCATCGCTATAGGTGTGGAATGCAAGGAATAGGGACTTCCTCGCAAGCCGAGCAACTTGATGGGGAGAGCCTCTCCGCTATGCGAGATACTGTGACAAAGCTCACATCCGAGCTAGAAGTGTCCAAGGAAAGAGAAAAGCTTAGATATGCTCAGTATATTGGCGTGGTCGCTCAGTGCCAGAGCATGCAAGAGCAGATCAAAAATCTCCTAGCTGGATCTTTTTCGATTCCCCGGTCTCGGCCATCATCGCCAGAGGCTGCCTGTCCCCGTGCTCGTTCGTCCCGTCCTCCAAGTGGCCGTTCCTCTCGTCCTCCCCGTGATCATTCTTCCCGTCATCGACAAGTAGACCCTTCTCAATACCGTGATGATGATGAAACTTCATCAGACGGTGATGATAATGATGTACTAAACAATGAATGAATTTTAGACAATTTGAACTAGACAAATACAATTTGTTTTCCATTGGGTTGTAATAAGAGTTAACTTTGATTGGTAGTTCTATTGAAATTTACACTTTCTTGGTTTTAATGTAGCTTTTAATGTTGTTTTTGTGTTGTTGTTTGGTATTGTTATTGGAATTGTTGTTTGAATTGTTGTTGCTTGTTAGGGTTTTGGTATGACTGGCAGGTGGTGTAACTGCCAAAACAGGCAGTTTCTGCCAAAATAATACACAGAAAAGCGACCAAAGTTGGTCTCTATTTGGTCGCTTTTCATGTTAAAAAAATAATTTTCTGGAGAATAGCGACCAACGTTGGTCGCTATTTACCCAGATTTCTACAAAAAGCGACCAAACTTGGTCGCTATTTCATTAAAAAAATAAAATTTCTGGTGATATAGCGACCAAAGTTGGTCGCTAATATTTAAAAAATAAATTAAATTCATGTATTTAGGGACCAAAGTTGGTCGCTAGTTTAATAAAATAAATAAATAATTGAATAAAAAAGCGACCAACATTGGTCTCTAGTTTTCAGATTTTAAAATATAATATTTGGATTAGAGACCAAAGTTGGTCGCTTTTTAATGATTAATAATAAATAAATAAATAACGTATTTTATATTTAGAGACCAACTTTGGTTGCCAAATTTATATTATTAAATTAATAAAGCGATCAAAGTTGGTCTCTATAGTCAATATCCGGAAAAATTGGTCTATTTAGCTTAGGGACCATCAATATAGCTACCAGGCCCTTTTGGTCGCTTTTTGGTCACTTTTTAGCCCAATAGCGACCAACTCTGGTCGCTTTTTGCGGTCGCTTTTTCCCGAATTTCTAGTAGTGGATTAATCCTACTTACGTAAAATAACTATTAAGATAAGACTAATCGTTAAAACAAACCCTTTTTTGTTGGTATTTTCAAATATCATATTAAGTTAAAAATAAGGTACTATTTTTTGTATTTTTTTAGTTTTACGAAAGGTATATAAACTAACAGCAACTAAAAAGAAGAAATATTTTTGTAATTTTCGTTTTTTATAAAATAAAGTAAAAGAGTCAAAACTAATTGAAATATCAATATTAGGCCTAAACTAAATATTTTACGCTAAAATGGGTGAAATCTCGGGGAGGGTCAAAAATCACATGTCTACAATTGCGTTTGAGGTATAGCCGGGGCGTTGTTGCCGACACTATCAATGTACTCTTTATATTTATTAGAGGCTCTGTAGATATAGTGTGGGTTGTATATGGATGTTGGAAAAGTCAAACAAGTTATGTTGTGTTTTGATCACTTATTCCACTTCAAACCATGAGAATGTGTGTATTTTGAGACTTTAAAATGAAGTAACTAATGGTAACAAATTGGTATTGTATACTTGATCTCCTTATTGGATAGTTAACGAAGATATGTATTCCCTTTATTTCATGAGTGATTTTGGGTAGGAAGTATCTAACATGCTTGCTTGACCGGATTCACTCGGTTGAGCGTCGGTCGTGCTCCCCGAGTTTGGGGCATGACATGCAACACTCTGAGTCTAGTTTCAAAAGAATCAAGGGTCTTGTATTCTCGATACCCATGCGAGGAGATATGAAGGCTTTTCTGCAGAATGCGTAAAGCTCACGATTCGTGGCAGATTCTGCGACAAAAAGAAAAAAAGAGTCAATCGTAGTCAAGTCCAAAATGGTGCGATTATCACATATTTTGTCACAGAAGGTATTTGAGTTCTGAGTCCAGTAACATGCGATATATTCAAATATGTGTTCGAGGCATTGCCCAAAATTAGCGACAAGTAAAGAATGATGGAAAGATAGCTTACTAGTGAGACCTTCAAAGGAAGCTAGTGAAGAGTTAAGAAATTTCAAGAATAGGTAGTGAGCATGGCTGCATTGTATGCTCCTTATATAGAATATTGAGTCGACTCTTTGGCTAGTGAATAAAAAAAAATTCCTTTAAAAGAAAAGCCAATTCCTAGTTGACTTGAAAGTTTTTATGGTAAGAAAAAAAATACGAATTCTTGTAAGGCTTCTCGTTTGGAAACTTGTATGAATCAGATGGAGGGTTGGAAAACTATTCTAGATGGAATGAATTAATTCCATAAAAGGAGGAAAATAGGGTCTCGTGTAAAATTTATAACGATCAAAAGGCTTAGGGAAAGCTCTCATTCCTATTTTCCAAAAGGGAAGGATACTTAGGGAAATCTCCAACTCCTCTTCAACATAGGAATGAGCTTCATTGTAAGAACAAGTTGGGCAAATTATGGAAGGTTTTTAGCATTAGTCCAAAAGAGGCAATTTACGTTTCCTGAGCTCATTTGTAATTAAAACTATTATCTACATTTAATGAGCTTATACTTACCCATCAAATTGGTTTGTTGCTCGGAGACAATCAGTTTTCCAAAAAAAAAAAAAAGATTCCAAATAAGGAACATTTTGGTACATTGATGGGTGAGTTAGATACTCCATTCGAGGAGTAAGTCTTCTACTGGGTTCTTGCATGCCGTGAGAAAGTCATTAACTTATCTTTAAAAAAACAGCAAGGCATAGCTGCATCGTCCATTCTATCCGGATTAAGACATTCTTCATTATGTCAGATCACACTCAAAAATATCCATTGGCTTCATAACGGTTATTTCAGATCATGTCTTTAAGTTACTATAAGCCACACCTCGACAAGCTTTGAAGCAAGGGGCATTTGTAGACAATTAAAATTTTATTAAATTTGAATCCATAAGTAATTTGGATTTTATCATATATTAAATATATATTAGTCCAAATGATACTATGGGCTAGTATAATTGGTTAATTTAAATAAAAGTCTAATGTATTATTGGGCTAGCCCGTCAATTGGTCTTCTATCAAATAGGTTGACCTATAAGCCTCAAGCGCAATGACCCACTAGGGTTTGTTGTGATTACTCCACCCCACACTTTTTTTTAATATTATTATTCATATAAATTTTGGTTTTTTTCCTGCAGCTTACAATAATGTCCAATATGTATGACCATTTGAAGGAAAACCCTGAAAGATACTTGTTATTAAAACATCATCTGCGTCACTACGATAATCCAAGTGGACTAGACTTTTTTTTGGAAGGTGTATTAATTCCATTGATAAGTCAAAAGATTACATAGAGGGGGACAAAAACTTAACCTCTTATACAAAATATGCAAAGAACTAATCTGCAGAAGATATGGGGAGGACTCCTCATGTAACTGTTTTGCTTCCAAAAGAGATTGACTAAGTATTAAGAAAATTACAACAAGAGAGACTTATCCTGGATAAAAAATGAAGACACCTTTCTTCACTCTAACCCTGAATGTAGGAGATCCATTAACCTCATTCTTCATTGTGGATTTTATCTGTTTAGGTAAGGTGGTATCCTCAATGAAGAAAGTTTTCTGTTTATTCCTTTCCCCTAAGTTAGCAAGTTGATCTGCTACTAAATTGCCTTCTCTGAAAATGCGCTCGAGTTGAAAGAAACCTTGTGAGGTCATATTCTGCACTTGAGTGATCTCTTCTCTGATTTGCCAAAATGGAGTGATGTTGCCCTTGACCATTTGGATAACTAAAAGTAAGTCAGATTCAATAGAAAAGCTAATGAATCCATGTTGAAGACACCATCTTAACCCAATTTTTAAAGAAAGTATTTCAGCCATGTTATTACTGCAATTCCCCAAGTATACTGCAAATGCCATGATCATATGGCCAGTGTGATCTCTAAGAATGCTTCCTGCTCCTGCACTTCTAGGATTACCTTTACTACAACCATCAACATTAAGCTTTAACTGGTTCTGGGGAGGTTTGATCCATCTGACTAGCTTAATATCAAGCTTTGGTTTGAGTTTGTCAACTAGCTCACAGATGTATGGCATTGTTGGGGGAAAATTGATAGAAGGGAATTGAGCAATCAAAATGAGTCTCATTAGGTGAGTGACTTGATCAGTCACCTTTCTAGAATAAAATCTGATACCTTCATATTTGTGAGAGCATCTGGATTTCCAAATTTCCCACAAAAAATTAGAAGGCAAGCACTGCAAAATTAGATCATGAACTTTGTTTTTAGGCTTTAATAACCACCATCTCATTACCATGGTTCTGATATCTCCGTGGAGCAAAGGTATACCACAAGCATTAGAGAAATATCCCCAAATGTTACTTGCCAATTCTCCATTAGCAAAAAGATGATTTATAGTTTCCATATTTTTTCGAGAACAACAATAACACATAGAGGGACCATGAACCCCAAATTTGATGAGAGAATCATCAGTAGGGAGCTTTCCTTTTAGAAGTCTCATCATAAAGAAAGAGACCCTGAAAGTAAGCTTATTAAGCCAAATTTTCTTTCCAGTAAGAGTAATGTTATTTGGATTCCTGAGATTCTTCCAAGCAGATTTGGTGAAAAATTTACCATTTTGGTTGGCAATCCAAATTGCTTCATCATCTTGCCCAGGGATAATTCAGATAGTTTGAATATAAGAAACTAAATCACCAGAGAGAACATTATGGAACTTAATCAGATCCCACCGATTATCAATAAAGAAATCACTAACACTAGTTTTTTTGACTTGTATCTCAGATTCATTAGAGTAGCTAAAGCTCCTTTTCCCGTCCAATTATCCCACCAAAATGACAGGTTTCCTTTACCAATCTTCCAGTGTAAAAGTTTTTCACAATCTTTTTTCACATCCATGAGTCTCTTCTAGATATGTGATTGGCCATAGGCCCAACTTTTAGAGACAGGATGTGATCTCTTATAATATTTTGCTTGTAAAACAAGGTTAAGAAGAGAATTTTGGGTTCTGAAGGTCCACCAACCTTTAGCAGCAAAAGAAATACAAATATCATGTAAAGATCTATATCATACCCCACCCTCCTGAGTAGGAAGACACAATGTTTTTCAGGAAGTCCAATGATACTGATTCTTACCTTCAGACTGACCCCAGAAAAAGTTAGCAAGAACCTTATTAATTTGATCAAGAGTAGTTTTAGGAGGGTGCAAAACAGCCATGATGTGAATGGGTAAAGAATGCAAAACAGACTTAATAAGTACAGCTCTACCCCCGACAGACAATAATTTTCCCTGCCACCCTTGAACCTTATTGACTGTCTTAGTAACCATAGTACTAAAGTATGAAATTTTTTTCTGCCTATGTAGATAGGGCATCCAAGATAAGTGAAAGGAAACTGTGAATGAGAGTAACCTGTGATGGCCTTGATATCCTCAATAGTTGACTGAGTTGTTTTTGGCGAAACCAGAAAGGAAGATTTCCTTTTATTCACCATTTGGCCAGATATGAGTTCATATGTCTCCAACTTCTTCATCATCATGGATATTGAAAGAAGATCGCCGGAAGAAAATAAAATGGTATCATCTGCATAAGATAAATGGGTGAGTAAAGGGCTACCTTCATATATAGAGTAAGGAATAAAATTATCAAGTACTAATTGATCCATTAGTCTTGATAAGAATTCAGCGGAAATAGCAAATAGAGAAGGGGAAATAGGATCTCCCTGTTTTAAACCCCTGGAAGATTTAAACCATCCATGCCTAGCTCCATTAATATTAATAGAGTACCAATTATTGGATAGAGTTCTCATTATCATGCCTATCCACCCTTCATCAAATCCCATTTGCCTCATGACATGAGATAAATAGTCCCAGTCAACTCTGTCAAATGCATTGGCCATGTCCAACTTTAGAATGATATTACCACCAGAGTTTGGCTTCCTAATGTTATGAACCAGTTCTTGAGTAAGCATAACATTATCAGAAATTGTCCTACCTTTTATGAAGCTAGTTTGATTTGGTGAAATGATCTTATCCATTAATAGAGAAAGCCTATTGCTAAGAAATTTGGAAATAATTTTATAAGTAAAATTACTTAAACTAATAGGTCTGAAATCAGTAAAGTGTTGAGGACTATTAGTTTTAGGAATGAGGGTAAGACATGTATGCGTAAAAGATTTAGGAAGTTGATGTCCAGAAAAAAAAAATCTAGAACCATATTATAAAGATCAAGATAGATAATGTCCCAGCAATGTTGAAAAAACTTCCCCGAAAGACCAGCAGGCCTGGAGAGTTGTTGCTGCTTAAAGAGAATACTACTTCCTTCAGTTCTTCAATGGTGGGAGTAACCTGAAGCTTGAGATTGTCTTCCTCAGTAACCACTGTTGGAATGCAACGAAGCATAGAGAAATCCCTGTCTTGGTTCTCAGTAGTAAATTGATTTTGAAAAAAATGAATAGCTTCAGTAGCTATATCCTCATTGCCTTCAATCCAGGTGCCATCTTGTTTTTTTATTCCTTTTAAGAAGAGCCTCCTTCTTCTAGAGTTAATAACAGAGTGGAAGAATCTGGTATTGTTGTCTCCATCAGTAAACCATTTTAGACCAGACTTTTGCCTCCAGAAAGCTTCTTCAGTCTTAATATGTCTAATCAACTGAGCATTAATGTGATTAACCTCCATCCAATTCTCCTCAGAATTATCAATAAGACTATTTTGCTCAATATAGTCTAGCTTGGACTGAAGCTCCTTAGTCTTGTCACAGATATTTCCCAAACTATTTTTGGACCAATTGGAAAGCATCTTACATACATTCTTTAGTTTAAGATGTAGCTTCCACGTTGGGCCACCCACTACCTGTGTATTCCAGGCTTGTTCCACAATATCCATGAAACCTTCATGTTCAGTCCATAAGTCTAGAAATTTAAAATATTTTTGAGGTCCTTGTAGTGTATTGAGAAAAGATATCAAAAGAGGAGCATGATCTAAGCCAGTTCTCACTAAGTGAGTACTGTGGTATCACTAAACTTCTGAAGCCACTCATTGTTACCAAGAGCTCTATCTAGCCTTGCCCAGATTCTATTTTTTGGAGCCCATCCATTAAACCTTCATGTTCAGTCCATAAGTCTAGAAACCTAAAATATTTTTGAGGTATAACAGGGTCAAATGAGAAGGCTAAGGAAGAATCAGGTAAGCAGAAGGAAAGGCTAAAGAAGCTCTAAAGAATAGCATTAAGGTCTCCACCCACATCTGCAATCTTCGTCTGTGGTCAAATATCAAAGATGAACGAAAATCATAAGCGAGCGGCTTCAAATCTTCCGTTCGTGATAACCCAACAACAAATCCTGGTTCGTGACGACCTTCAAATTATTCGTGACGTATCACAAATCTGAAATCCGTCAAGTTCAAGATCAAGCTCTCAAGCTCTTGAATCATCGTTCTTGAGGAGAAGAATAGATGACTACATCTCTTTAGATTCGAGATATTTTAGAGATTGTAACTCCATCACTTGAAATTAAATATAATATTTATCGCTATATTTCTTGTCTTGATTATTATTGTTGTTACAATAATCTGACAAAGATTGCTTTGCAGAGACTCTCCGGAACTAAAAGTGAATCTCAAAGAAGAGCACTAATGTGATAAATAAAAGGTTTAAAATGCTCCCCAGCGATTATTGGCTAAAAGATAGTGTATCTCGTGCCAAGGCATGATTATTTATTGGACTTTATTTTATATTGTAAAGACTGCATTACCTTTACAACTGCTTATTGTTGTCTAATTAAGCTTCGAGTAAAAGCACACATTTGACTTTAGCTTCTGGTGGTCTGTTGATGTAGGAACTTCATTTAATCCCACATCGAGAGTGAAACTGAAAACAAGAAAAGAACACCAGGTATAATTCCAGCGAGTCGAGTAGAAGAAAAGCATACCTTTCTCGGCCTTTTGGTTCTTATCAGTTTAATATCTGATATGGCCTTTTAGCTAAGATCAAGTGTAGTATTTGTCCTTATCAGTTTAATATTTGATATGTGAATTATCGACTCATACGATGTTAACTCAATTTTTTTTAGGGGAGAGACCATTACGGTAGCTTGCTATCGGAGCTCTCAATGTATTGCCTTGGTTTTGCACTATTACCTTGACCTGGCACACCCCACCAATTCTAGTTCCAATGTTGTGTTTAAAAATAGGGTTAGAGAGACAACAAGCTGTATCTCAACATCTGATGATTGCAAGAAAATTGATGATTTCTTTTAAATTATGTTGTAGGAAACTACTGATCATTGTATAGTCAGATTGCCTTCTGGGCAAAAATGGAAATAAAATCGATGAGATTTTAGAGGTACACCTCAAGAATTCCATTCTTAGAAATCACGTTTCTTGGCTGATGTGGTAGCACCACCAGATAGAAAACTAGTGTTGAAAAACACCACTTCATTTTTTTTGTTTATTCCCACATAGAGAGAGCTCCTTAAAATGCCAAGAACAAAAACTACTGCTATCCTTCTATTTTGTATTGCATATAGAAGCATCACACTTTGCTTGTACACCAACCTTGCCATCCTCCATAGTTATTTCATAGGCTTCCCTTTCTTTTTGCAAGAACAAAAGCATGAAAATTGAGTACAATTTCTTCCATACAAAATAAGCATCACAACTATAATTACAATTAGAAAATAGGGCAAGTAGGATTAGATGATTGTCTGAAGTAATACTTGGGGTTTCTAATTTGACATATTGATTATCACTCGTCTTTTTCTTCTGTACTAGTATCATTCAGAAGTTATAAGACTCACTTAAACATTAGTAACTCTAGTCCGAATATCAGTGTTTTGGCAACTTTATGAATTTGTTTAAACATTTGAGGTTTTAGAAAAATATGAATTTTTTTCTCTAAATCTATTCTTAATATTCCAATTAGTGGAGTGTTAATTAATTCAGACATTTAGGCTGTCTTTGGTATGAAGGAAAATATTTTCCATGGAAAATGTTTTCCTAGAAACGAGTGATTTTATCACTTATTTTCCCTTGTTTGGTTGGTGAGTGAAAAAGTTTTTCCGAAAAATATTTTCTAGTGTTTGTTTAGAGAGTAGAAAATATTTTTTATGGAAATAATTTTTATGCTACTTTGCTTACCCCTTCCTTTCCCCCAAATCTCTATGTTTCCTATGCCCCCCCCCCCCCCCCAAACCCCAAATATCCAACGTTTTGAGAACTCTATTTTCTTCAACAATTATTCTTTTAAAAATTCACACAAACCCAAAGATACTAATGTGCTGCTTTACTTTTCACGCAAAAATAAAGTTGAAATTTGTGCTACATAACTGAAAAAGAAAATACTATTTTTTTGGTTGAAAAAAAAGTAATCTTTCTACAACATGAAAAAGTACTCATTTTGTTGAAATGAAAGAAAATATTTTTTCCACATCATGAAAAGAAAGTACTTTTTTGTTGTTGAAATGAAATATTTTTTTACATTATAAAAAAAATACTCATTTTATTGAAATTAAAAAAAGTACTCTATCTACAACATGAAAAGAAATTACTCTTAATAATATTTTTATTTAGGATGGGATAAGGGATGGGTTGGGGGAGGGTGGGTGGGTATGTTGGGGCTGGGGTAAGGGGTGGGTTGGTGGGGATGAGGAATATGGTGGGGAAGGTTGAAGAAGAGTTTTGGAAAATATTTTTTCTTTTTTTGATAGGGAAAACATTTTCCTCCAATTGGACAAAAATGAGTCTATGAGGAAAATATTTTCCCAAACACTTAAGCCAGTCAAACATTGAAACATTAGAAAATATTTTTCGGAAAATATTTTCCTTCATACCAAACACACCCTTAAAGAGATAAAATATAATTTAGATAATTCTCTTATGATTAATCTTATCATTTGTAAGAGGTATAGGGAAACCTTAAAAAAGAAATTGTGTGAACAGAAGGGAGTATAAATCTGATATGTCTATTCTTTCAAAAAAAAAAAAAATTCTCTTCTCTTGGTTTTGGGGGTGGGTTGGGGATGTAGGGTGGGTTGGTGGGGATGGGGAAGGGAAAGATTAAAAAAGAGTTTACAAAATATTTTCTCTTCTTTTGATAGGGAAAATATTTTCCTCCAATTGGAAGAAAATAAGTTCACGATAAAAATATTTTTTAAAATATTTGAGCCAACAAAACATAAAAAATTAAAAAATATTTTCCTTTCGAACCAAACACACCCTAGAATTTACTGCCAAGAGAAAAAAAAAACATCTCAAGTCTCAACATATAGAAAGGGAAGACATTAGACACTTCATTCAAGTCCAACTAACTCTTGTCATTAAAATTGTAACAAATCCATTTACTGTTCATCTTTTTTAGGTTTGACTAGAAAATTATATTCCCTTTTGCTTAAAAATGTTGGGATTGAAAGTTGGTGAATGGGAAATGGAGGAAAGAAATGTGAAGGGAAAGTGAGATCCCTTATACTTTGGAAAGAGCAATTGTCTTTATTGGTGGTGGAAAGAAAAGGGAATGTGCTTATATTTGAGAAAGCACTTCCCTTAGTAGTAAATGGGTTGGAAAGAAGGTAAGCCTCGTGCCGTCGTTGTCGTTGCTCGCTTGACTTCGACTTTGGTCAACCATTAATTGATTAATCTTTTTGGATAAAATTTCTTTCAATAATTTAATTAATTATCGAAAAATCAACACGGAATAACCCAGGACCCGCGCCCGACGTGACGCAATCTGTTTCTTTCCCGGATTATTTTAAATGCTTTTTCCGGATTATTTTGAATGTTCCCACTTGTTTTGAACGTTCCCACATGTTCCAACAGCCATGACTGGTTCTGAAAGGTTGCAAACTTTTCAGAAAGAGTGCCAGAAAATGGCTGTAAATATACCTTTATCCCAAAAAAATTCATTATGAAATTTTCTGAACTTCGTCTCCTTCTTCTGCACAAATAAATTCCAGTATGATTTACAACCATTAAGTGGTTCGTTGTTCATCGGCATTTTTGGTACCGATACTTCGATGAGTTAAATCGTTCTATTCTAGGAGGATAATATTTCAACACCTCGGGTACTTGAGGAAAATAATTTTCTTAAGGACACACTGTGTATTCAGTGGGCTTGATTTCATTCCGAAAATTATTTTCTGATTCTGGTTTCTAGCAATCTCCAGTTTTGCCTTATTTCTGTTTTTGTTTTTATGTTTTACGTTACAGAAATTTACTGTTTCGTAATATTATATTATAGTAATACAGGCTATTAACAAAAAAAAAATATTTTATAGAATGAAAATGTACTAGCGGTATATTATAATGCTCTTAATACAGTATCCGTTGTTTCCAAAGTTTTAGGTACAATGTAATCTTTCTCAATTGTGCCTTTTTTTTGGAAGAGTAAATATTTTTATTCAATACTACGAAACATTGTTACATGGATCCAAGGGATCGTTACACATAGCGGAGACGCCGTCTACGATATTCAAATTACCAAGATTTGCAAGGGTTTTACACGTGCTTTTAAACACTAATTTTCTACTAGAACCTCCATCCTTGTCAGCCAGCATCCTGGCCACGAAAAAGGCTGCGGGGTTAGCAAAACATGTGATCTTATTTATGAAGGTCTGCTTGGCAGCTTCCTTTGCCAGCAGGTCTGCTATTTCATTTACTTCCCTAAAATTATGTTGGATCACTAGTTCCTTCTCCTTCACGGATATCAATCACCTGCAATTATGTAATAGAGAGTCGTAAGTTGAATGGGCATTTTCAAGTAAATTTAATACCTGGGTTGAGTCAGTTTCAATTTCAATTGCAAAAAAAAAATTCACATGGAAAATTCTAAACTTTGATGAAGTGCTAGGAGTTCTGCATGAATACACGAAGCAACTTGCACCTTCATGTTGAAACCCATAATCCAATGGCCGTTATGATCGCGTAAAACTCCACTTATTCCACTGGCCGTAAGTTTGTATGCCCTGTCAAAGTTTAGTTTGAACCAACCAGCTTGACGTCTTTTCCAGTTCGTATTACAACTCACTTTTCTTTCGTGATTAAGGTAGTAATATTCAGTAGCTTGGTTAATAATATAAGTGTGACGACCAGACCGGTCGTCTCATGAGTTGCCGCTCCATTTCCCCCCTTTCTGCTTCTTATTGCTTTGTCTATCTGTTCTATATGTGATCAGGTTGGTTGGCTCGGGTGTGGAAAGGATTTGGTAAGGTTTGAGACACTTAGTTTCTTTTGAGGAAGCTTAAGTTGGGAAAGTTAGAGGGTGTTTACCGTGAAAATGGTAACAACAATACAGAGTCGTAAGTTGAATGGGCATTTTCAAGTAAATTTAATACCTGGGTTGAGTCAGTTTCAATTTCAATTGCAAAAAAAAAATTCACATGGAAAATTCTAAACTTTGATGAAGTGCTAGGAGTTCTGCATGAATACACGAAGCAACTTGCACCTTCATGTTGAAACCCATAATCCAACGGCCGTTATGATCGCGTAAAACGCCACTTATTCCACTGGCCGTTAGTTTGTATGCCCTGTCAAAGTTTAGTTTGAACCAACCAACTTGACGTTTTTTCCAGTTCGTATTACAACTCACTTTTCTTTCGTGATTAAGGTAGTAATATTCAGTAGCTTGGTTAATAATATAAGTGTGACGACCAGACCGGTCGTCTCATGAGTTGCCGCTCCATTTCTCCCCTTTCTGCTTCTTATTGCTTTGTCTATCTGTTTTATATGTGATCAGGTTGGTTGGCTCGGGTTTGGAAAGGATTTGGTAAGGTTTGAGACACTTAGTTTCTTTTGAGGAAGCTTAAGTTGGGAAAGTTAGAGGGTGTTTACCGTGAAAATGGTAACAACAATAGAGAGTCGTAAGTTGAATGGGCATTTTCAAGTAAATTTAATACCTGGGTTGAGTCAGTTTCAATTTCAATTGCAAAAAAAAAATTCACATGGAAAATTCTAAACTTTGATGAAGTGCTAGGAGTTCTGCATGAATACACGAAGCAACTTGCACCTTCATGTTGAAACCCATAATCCAATGGCCGTTATGATCGCGTAAAACGCCACTTATTCCACTAGCCGTTAGTTTGTATGCCCTGTCAAAGTTTAGTTTGAACCAACCAACTTGACGTTTTTTCCAGTTCGTATTACAACTCACTTTTCTTTCGTGATTAAGGTAGTAATATTCAGTAGCTTGGTTAATAATATAAGTGTGACGACCAGACCGGTCGTCTCATGAGTTGCCGCTCCATTTCTCCCCTTTCTGCTTCTTATTTCTTTGTCTATCTGTTTTATATGTGATCAGGTTGGTTGGCTCGGGTTTGGAAAGGATTTGGTAAGGTTTGAGACACTTAGTTTCTTTTGAGGAAGCTTAAGTTGGGAAAGTTAGAGGGTGTTTACCGTGAAAATGGTAACAACAATTAAATTTGTAAATGGGATTTTAAAAATACGTGATCTATTCCCAAACTAGTTGTTAGAGCAGTAGATGCTAATAATATGGAGTTTAATCATGAAATATAGGCTAAAACGAGGTAGTAATCGAACCGAAGGGCCTACTGCCCGGGTGTAGGTCTGGTCGATGGGGGACCTCGGGGTCGATGACAAGGTCGAGTTTGAGCTATTGGGGATTATCGGGGATGGGATAACAGTTAAGGATATAATTAAACAAGGCTCTTCACGGCCAATACTAAGCAATATAATGAAGAACAGGTAAGAGAGCAATGGATATTAAAGTGACTTCGGGCCAGTACCAAGTGATAAACAAGGAACAGACAAGAAAGTAATAAAAGCTAAACGGCTTCGAGCCAGTGAGGGCAAGCGAGTTAGAGAGGAGAAAGAGAGAGAAGATATTATTGCACTTGAGTAGAATGGTTGGAGCTCTGCCTTTATAGGGTGTTAGAGACTCCCCTTTTATAGAAAGGGGGAAGTCCCAACTTCGTACAAGATACGTTGCGTGATAAAAGAAATAAGATGGGGAAACCGGCTAACTTTGCGACGTACGCGTGGGCTGATATCGAGCCGCTTGAATAGACCTGATCGACCCCGGGTGCCTTCCTCGAGAGATCCCTGCGTTCATCGGGGCTTTAGTCGACATTATCCTTGGCAGGGTACCGGCCGATCTTGAGGGAAGTGACTGGCTTGAGATCCTGGGCTTCCGTGATCACTCTTCGAGGTATTCAGTCGAGGAGAAATCGGCCTCCCAGATTTCACCATGCCCAGATAGTCTCCCCGTTTCTTAGAGGGAAGTGATAAGAAATGATTTTGACACCCACTTCTTGATCTCTCATAACGACGTCGTGCTGAAGGCGCACCCCTCTTTTTACAGGTGTTGAGGCGCCTCGCCTTTCCGCTTCTCCAGGATTACCCAAAATGTCACGATTCTTTTATCTTCGTTGCTATCGGTTCAGCTTCTATGAATGCATTGATTGCGCCTGCTGTTACGCTTTTTGAGGGCGGTAATGGCACCGTCGGTTACTTTTCCCTCCCTATAAATGGGACTTTTCATGGTTGGCTTTTTATCCAAATTTCCTTTGACACCCATTTTTTCTTCCTTTCCTACTATCTTGAATTTCTGCCATCTCGTCATGTTTGAAGCTCGTATCCTCAAGATATTGTGCCATGTGCATCGTGGCCCAACCCTCGATCCTCTTTTGATTTGGCGAAGTTGTACCGCTGTGATGTTGTTATTGTTGTTGTTGTTACCGTTGGCCCGGGGTGATGAGGTAGAGGACCGATTTCCTCCGACCCCAGGGATACTTTAGATTATGCACTGCTTCTCAAGAGGGGGCTCAACTTATACACCGCTACTCACCCTCCTCCCTCGGCTTAGCATGTTACACCCATTTTGGATTCCAAGGGGGGGTGTCGGCGGTCTTTGCCGGTTGTTGCCTTCCGGGCTAAGGCAACATCTCAAGAAGTGACTTCAAAACGGCAGTACTGGCGGAGTTCGTACTAGCCAAATTTTTCACCCAGCCACTTCTTGTATTCTTCCGGCTTCTCCTTCATCATTTTTCTCTTCTCCCATGCCTTCCTTTCCATACCCTCCCTTTTGAAGATGCCATTCCGAGAGGATTAGTATGTGGCCCCCGAGGGGATCGGACTCGGAAGATATTGTCTTTGAGGTCATATGTCTGAGAGGATGATAACGGAGGTGCAGCATGAATAAGCTCGGTCCTTAGGCTCCTGCTATATGCATATCACTTGTACTTCTTTACTTTTATGTAAGGATCCCCTGTGGGCTTTTGTAATCATATGTAAGGACCCCTCGAGGGTCGTTGTAAGCAAACACTTGTATAAATACAAAGATATTTTCTTGATTTCTTCCTTCGACACTTACTGTATCTCTTTATATTTTTGGCAGCTTCGAATGCATGATCCTATTTCGTCGCCTGTGATATTGGCCTTGAGTATTCTTCCCGGCCTTTGGTTGATGACACGGCTTCGCGTGAGGTCTTTTGTGACTTCTCGAACCGGGCCCGAATTAGGCCAATAACCTTGGGCCGCCGGACACTTTCCCTGCGTGAAAGCGTGGATAACATCTTCAAGCCTCATAATGGCATTCGAGAAGAGACTTGCCTGAGGACTCGCGATCCAGGGACGCCGGTGACTTCCTAGAGGAAATCTCTGAATAGAGGCCTGACCGTGCTTAGGGCCGCCCCAGTCATTATCGGGTGTTTATTAGGGACGCCCATCTCTTCATGAGCTATCTTTCTTTGGCGGAGGCCTTTTGAAGCTGTACGCCAATTTGGTGAAGGCATTGTTAGCCTGCTGGGGCACTGTTTTGCTATGGCGGAGGTCTTCGGGGTTGACCATTACCTTGAACTTGGAGACGGTGCCGATGGTTGGTGACTTTGGTTGGTGTTGAATTGTTCCTGCCCTTTTTGTATGTAGTCGTGAAGTTGCTTCCGCTTCCTGGAGGTCCTCGGGGTTTGCTGATTTCATAGTGTGTTGGTGGGTCACTCCCTTAGCGACTGCTTATCCAGGGCATGGCAGAGGCCGGGCACGACGATAGATGAGACATGCGCTTCATAATCATGAAGGAGATTTTATCGGGACGAGACAGACCCTTGCTTCTGAGAAGAATGTATCAGCCGAGCCTAGCGTTCCTGGAGTCCTTGGTTCCGGAGAGGTGGTTCCTTTGGGCCAACAAGGGTTGCGCCACCAGGAGGGTGCTCGACCATCGAGTAGGTTTGCCGGCTTCACTTCGTGGTAATTTTCAGGATGATTTCTCTGTATCTCGAATCTTCCCTTTCTTATCGGGTCTTCTCTCCGTAAGACTCCAACAAACTCAGGTTTTGAGCTGTTCCGTCAAGGGGCTATAATTCAGGGGCCCTGGATAAGGGTAGGCTCCTTAGGCTTCTTGGCGAGGGGAAAGGAGGGTCGAGTCGGTGCATTGGTGATTCGGGACATATCGGAGCTTGCATTACAGAAGCCTTTTAGTGAGGCAGGAGTTTTCTTGTGGTAAGTGTTTTACCTTTTCGACCTTAGGGGCAGAGCCGATCGAGCTTGGAATACCTAAAATATTAAATTCAGGCTTCGGGCTTCGATTTGAGTGGATATGATTGTGAAACTATAGCTTGATTCCTAAAAAGTCCGGATTGAGAACAACCAGTGTTTGGACTGGTATAGTACTAAACTAGACTGAGCATGATGAAGGAGCGGTGACTTGTTGCTGATGATTGAGCCGGGTCAGAGCGGGCCTTCGAGGGATGTGTTCGTCGTAGATTTTCGGGACAGGCGCTTGAAGAGACCTATGTCGGGGTTCCGTCCTTCTAGGAGGATTTGCTTGAGCGAAGGTGGCCGGGCATAATGCCCGGTTTGCTTATTGCCGATGCCATGAAGGGCGAGGCTGGGGCTGGCAGGCCTTAACCCTTTAGGGGTGGAGCGTAGATTTTGCCACTTTGTATTTGTTGTTTTGAGAGAAATCTTGAAGTTTTACCTCCTTTGTATCTCCTCCCGTATCGCCTTTGATTCGGTGGGCCGGTTCCCGTGTTTTGGCGGGATCCTTGTGGGTTCGGAACTGATCATGCAGGCCCGGGAGCTTTCAAGCGCGATCCTTGATGCAAGCAGGCGTTGCGGCCTCTATGTTCTGCCCAGCTGTTTTAGGCTCAGTTTCTGAGTCAGGCCTTTATTTGAGCTTGCCTGTCCTTTGATCTTTTGTGCCCGAGTGGGTGGATGGTGATTGCTCTCATTTCTTGCCCTTGGGTATTTTGCTGTTTCAGCCATTTTGGGTCCATTCTCCGAGTCGTGTTGTGATTCGAGGTTTAAATGACCCTTAAGTTCTTTCCTACCTGCATGGGTGGACAATGGTGGCCTTCATTTCTCTACCTCGGGAGTTTTGTTGTTTTAACTATTTCGGGTCCAGTCTCCGAGTCGCATTGCGATTCGAGCTTTAATAGACCCTTAAGTTCTTTCCTGCCTGCATGGGCGGACAATGGTAGCCTTTTGTGTTTTGGGTCGAAGTGACCTTACAGGCGCGTGGTTCGGAAGCTCACTCGGCCGGCGACAGTGACATTTATGCCGTGCCTTTAGGCATATTGCAGTTTACCTATTTCGGGTCCAGTCTCCGAGTCGCTCTGCGACTCGGGCTTCATTTGACCCTTAAGTGCTTTTGATTTTTAGACCAGTGATAGTGCCTCTTACGCTGTTTTTGGCCATTGAGACCTTTTAATATGTGGCCCGGAGGCTTGTATAGTTAACTATTTTGGATCCGGTCTCCAAATCGGGTTATGATTCGCGCTCATTTTAATCCTCAAGTTGTCAATTTTCAAGCTGATGACAATGGCTCTTACGCTGTTTGGTCGTAGAAACCTTTTAGTGTGCGGCCCGTAGGCTTGTTTTGCTGGAGACAATGGCTCTTATGCTGTTTTACCCGTGGGCTTTTTGTAGGCTTTGTTTTCAGCTCGTTAAGGTCTTTTGAAATAGTTTTGCCTGACTCGTCGTTGGTTCTGGAAGAACCTCAATTTCAAGTCGTTATCGGCGATGTTTTGAGCACCTCGGAAGGTTCATAGATCGAAGGTCGAGTAGATCGACGCCTTGTGATTTGGAGCTGACATGGTCGAAGCTCGTTTTTTCCTATTGAGGGAAGCTTGTTTTAACCGGTTCTTTCCGAAGTATATTTGAAGTAGTGGCCTGCAATTTTTGTTTAGCGACAGTCGAGCGTCCCCGAGTCGCGTTAATTTGGTTGTATCAACCGTTTTGACAGTAGTCATATGTGTTTGGTCGGAGCCATTTTTGATCCTGAGTGATAGTTTAGGCGTCTACACCGAGGGTATGCCCTTTCGGGATTCTTACAAATGTGACGTATAGCCTAAACTTCTAGATTTCATGCATGTTGAGGTCTTACAGTTTGTCATGCCTGTTGAGGTCTTATAGTTTTTGTTGTAATGTAGAATATATCTGGTTACGCCGAGTCCGTCCGCTAGGGATCTTACAGTTTCGGGTTTTCCAGCGCATGGCGATGATTGACAGTCTCCGAGTCATCGAATTTTTTTAAGTATGAAGACCACTTTTTGTGAGCTCGAAGTTGCCTTGTAGGGGTTTTTATGAGCCTGGAGTTCCTATGCTGGAGTCGTGCGGGTGTTGAATTGCTGACGCTAAGTACCCGAGTATCTCGGGACACGTTTGGTGGAGAGGTTCCTGCCGGGAATATGTTGTGATTTCCTCGCTTGGAGAACGGGGTGCTGAAAGACATTCTTCAATCCATTGTCGTAATATATATTGTTGCGTTGAGTCGACCTATATCGGGTTGAAGTCGATCGCTCGGAGGTTTGTCTTGCCTGAAATTTTTTGTGATTTCAGAGCTTTGATCCGGAGGCTGTCAGAGCGTTTGAACCGCTAGCGTCCGTTACCGAATTTTCGGGATGTTTCTGGTAAAAGAATTTGTTACCCTACTTTGAGAAGGAGTTCCCCCCTTTTTTTGATAAAAGGTATTTTTGATTGCTCGATACAATAGTACATGCTTTTGCTGACGGGGCCTGACTATATCGGCCATTTGGTCCGATACATTGTTTTCCTTCAGGAGACCTCATTTGGCGTTTTTTCAAAACTCCTACGAGTGGGCAGCTTTCCGGGGGGAATGCCCCTTGCTTATTCAAAAGTCAGTCGCAGGGAAGGCCTTGAATATTTTTTGCGGAGTTCCCCTTTAAGTGGCTCGCAGACATTTCCTTGTTAAAAACCATGCTGGTAAAAACCCTTCTTATGGGATAAAAACTCGGTCGAAGGAAAAGAGTGCAACGGGCGCGCCTTTGGGGCCTTGAGGTCTTGAGACAACACTAACGTCCCAACAGCTCCGATTGAGTGCATGCACGAAGGTTAATTCCGAATTCGAAATAAAATAATAATAAAAAAAGGGAGTGGCCGTACCTTGAAACGAGATATGATGGCGATGCCTTGGGGTTGGTATATTATAACTGCCCGGGGGGGGGGGGGAGATGCGGCATGGGTCTCTGCTTTGCTTTGTCAAGTTCGATCGGGGGGAGACCTGGTTTGCCCATTGGTTCACTCGGGGGCGGAGGCATGAGCGTTGGTACCACATCATGTATAGCGAACATTTCCCTTGCCGAGTGTTGTTCCCCGTAGACGGTTTTGATCTCGTCCTTTGTAGGGAATTTCACCACCTGGTGGAGGGTGGATGGTATCGCTCTCATGTAGTGTATCTATGGCCTCCCAAATAAGGCGCTATACCTCATATCTCCCTCGATGACATGGCATTTAGTGTTTTGGGTTGTGCCGACCACGGTAACCGGAATGATGATTTCTCCTTTCGTTGTTTCGCTCGCCATGTTGAATTTATTGAGGACCCGATGGCGGGAACGATTTGTTCGAGAAGCCCGAGCTGTTCTATCACCCTCGACTTGATGATATTGGCCGAGCTACCTGGATCCACGAGTACACATTTTATCTGAAAAGAATTTACAAGAAAGGAGATTACCAGGGCGTCATTGTAGGGTTGAGATAGGGCCTTAGTGTCCTCTTCGCTGAACGTGAGGGCGTCTTCGGGGATATATCCCCGAGTCTATTTTTCTCTGGTGATGGATATTTTTGTTCTTTTATTACGGGTTCTTGTGGGGCATTGGCGCCCCCCATGATCATGTGGATGACGTGTTGCGGCTCGTTTGCGTCGTTTTTCTTGGTTTCCTCCCTCTCTCAAAATTGATTTTTGGCCCGATCGCTGAGGAATTCCCGAATGTGTCCTTTGTTGAGCATTCGAGCCACTTCTTCTCGTAGTTGATGGCAATCCTCGGTCCTGTGACCGTGCGTGTTGTGAAACTCGCACACTAAGTTGTAATTTCTCTGTGAAGGGTCTGATTGTATTGGTTTGGGCCACTTGGCGTCTCTGATCTTGCTGATAGCGAACACGATGTTCGATACATCGATACTGAAGTTGTATTCCGATAAGTGGGGCGCATTTGTTGGCGCTATGTTTCGATCGAACCTGGTTCTGTTGGCAAGCCCTTGAGGGTCATGTCCTCGATCTATCCTCCGATCATTGCGAGGTAGGTTGCGCCTTGGGGCGTTCCTTCTGTCTTTGAGGTACGGCTGGTACATTTCTTTGCTTGGTTTCGATTCTTTTACCAGGAGTCTGTTTGGGTACACTGAGCCCGAAGGGGCTCCCAGTTGGTCATCCTCGGCCCTAATTTTTGACTGGTACCAGTTGTGGACATCCAACTAGGTCACGACTGGATATTCGATTAGGTTCTGCTTTAGCAATTTTGAAGCCACCGAGCTTCGTTCGTTCAGGCCTTGGGTGAAGGCCTGCACTGCCCAGTGTCACACCTCCTTTTTACCTACACCCTCGAAAGGGAGTTATAAGGGAGTTTTTTCCAATTAAAGTGACAACCGAAACGGGATTGTTTATTAAAGATTCAGAGTCACCACTTGGGATAGTTTATGGTGTCCCAAGTCACCGGTTCAAATCCCGAATCGAGGAAAGATTGACTCTGTATTACAGTCCGAGAACCAGAAATCCGGGCAAGGAATTCTGTTAACCTGGGAAAAGGTGTTAGGCATTCCCGAGTTCTGTGGTTCTAGCACGGTCGCTCAACTGTTATTAATGGCATAATTATCTGATTTTAAAATATTTTGAACCCATGCGCATTTTAACTTTATAAATCGCTTTTATTTATTTTAAAGAAGATTTAACGTCGTCTAAAACATGTCTTTGGACCGTGCCACATGAAATGCACCCGTAATCCGAAACACATTTTATTCAACGTTATTAAGATTTGGATTTGGGTTACATGAAATGCACACCCAAGTTTAGGAAGGTAATATTAATAAAATAACGCGCCTAAAGCAACTACACGTTTTTAACTTTGCGAGGGCCATGGAGAATTTGCTAAATGGCACGTCTCGAGTTCTAAGGATTTAAAAGAAATAATTAAATGAGGGCCACGCATTAGAGATTTTATTTGGCGTGGTGCACCTCGATTCCAATTTTAAGGAAACTAGTTGATTAGAGAAAAACCTAAAAGAACTCGAAATGCCTTTATGCTAAAGCTCAACTTAATTAGTTACCCCTAGGTGTTTTATTTAACGAGCAGCTATCTAAAGAAACATTACTTCTTCAACAGCTAATCAGATGAAGGAGCCTGGGCCGACGGAGCAAAACAAACCCACATGGTACAAAACACATAACCAGTTCTTACAAGTCTTTTCCAACTTGGGCCCAAGGTGAGCCCAATCCTCAAAGAACAAAATCAAGGACTCAAGACGCACAACAAGAGTCCGAAGAGAGTCGTTCTTGCTGGGCCAAATCCTCAGCACAAATGTAGATCCAAACGAAACATGTCATCAAATTAACATCTTCACTTCTGAATTTTAATCATTCAAGCACATATTAACTAACTGACCATTCTGAAAGTTAAATGTCATATTCATGCATAACCAATGTTAAATCATCAACCTGCCTTCACGCTTAGAAACAATCCTGACCATTCATTTTTTTACATGAACTTCACACTGGCTACTACTTTATAGTCTTAAACTCAATCAAGTTATTCTCAACACTTCCAGAATAAAAAAGTTGGCATACACATTACTAAACTATGAACGACAAATTAATGATAAACTTCAAAATTCCACTTCCCATTTCACTCTTCAAATCAAGCATCACATTATACAAGTTTCTAGAGCATGTACCTGGAAATTGAAAGGAAAAAAAAGTGAGGGAGCAGTATAGATCAGCAGCTAGCTCAAGCAAAAGGGAGCAACAACAGAGTCAGTTGAAAGAAACCAGCAATGGAACAATGTTTCTCCAGCAAAATCCAGACCTAGACTTTTAAGCATTCACCATTCAATCCATTTTCCAACCAGAATATAAACTGTGAAATTTCAGTGGTTTTGGACTAAAATCCGATGATTAGAGGAACAAAATCAAACAGAATTTCCATAGTTTTCCAAAGAAACTGAAGAAGATTTGAGATTATTTCAGAATTCTAAAAATCAACCGTTTTGTTTTCGGGACCTTTCTCTCTCTCCTCAATCCCTTAAATAATCCCTTGAATGTCAAGGAAATGAGCCTTTATAGGCAAGGCAATAGGGCAACAATAGAGAAATCAGATTTTCATTTCAGCCCTTCCCCAATTTTCATTTTAGTTGAACTAACCCTTAGTTAATTATCAGATTTGCAAGACAGTCCCCCTCCCCAGCTTCTAGGAAGCTTCCTTTTCAGTTACACTAAAGATTCCTCAAGCCAAAATCCTAAACTAACCTCTATACCCTTGACATTTACCATTAAAACCAACTGGGTCAGGCTGACCCAAATACCTAGCCAACCTGGGTTTTACCAAACCAGTTCTTCCCTTTTCCCTTTGGGCCTCGGATCAACAAGGCCCAAACCAAAATCAAACTCAAAGACTAATTCGAGCGAGAAGCAGAAAGGGAAAACAAATGAACAACTACAAAAGCCCAAAATCTAAACTAACCATTGATTTTCTTTTAAGCCAAATACCAAACCAGAACTAAACTAGATTAACAAATTAACAAAATCCATCTCAAGCTAGTTAATAGAACATGCCATAACCTGAAATAAAATTAAGAAAACGGTGGACAGTAATTAAAAACTTGAAAGAGAAACTGAAAAACTAACAAAATGAATCCTAAATTAATCTAAAGGGAAAGGCATGGTTCAAATTCTTCAACAAATTTAGACAGAGGACATGCCATTTGAACCATCATAGAAGAAGAAGAGGATGAAGAGAAATGATGAACGAAAATGGACAAAGAAAGAAACAGAACTCACCCAACACTCGAACTCGCGACTGACTTCCGATTTATACCGCAAAATAATATTAATCACTTGTTCTTTGTCGAGAACAGGAGAATAACATTGTTTCGCGATAAAATCGGCCTTGAACGCTTATAAACACCAGAGACATGATCTTGCATGAATGAACTTGGTTTTGGCTTCTAAGGCTCGAACCCTAGATTCAAAATTTGAAGAGTTCTGGCCATGTTCGAGGGGAACAGAGTGGGGATTTGGAAAAGAGGAGTGAGGGGGTCATGGGGTATTAATTTGGGGTTGTTTGGTAACAGCGCCGCCGGGCTTGAGTTGGGGAAAAAGGGCGGCAGTTTGGGGTTAGGGTTCATCGTCTCTGAGAGGAGGTGAGAATGAGAGATGATAAGAGGGGGGGTATGGATTTGGACACTCTTATACTTATCAAACCCCTACTTCAGGGCCGTTTGATCATATCAACCTCGACGGCCCAAATTAGATCTAACCTAAACGAGGTCGGACCGGGTAGAGGGAGGGTCTAGGCTTGGGTCCACCGGGTTTCAAAGGGAGAGATTGGTTTGGGCTGGGAAATTTGAATTTTGGCCCAAATTTGATCTTTCATTCTTTTTCCTTTTCTTTTTTTTTTCAAAAATCTTTTTAATAATTTCTTTTTTTTAAAATTAAATTAAAATCTAAATTAAATCCTAAAACCTAATTAACTTATCAAAAACACTAATTAAACCTAATAACTACCACAATAAATAAAGAAAACAAATTAAAAGAAAACTATTCAAAATTCAAAATTAAAATTAAAAGTGCAAATTAAACTATTTTTTCCTTGTAACTTTTCCATTTTATAAACAACTAATTTGCTAATTAATCTTAAAATTTCGACTTAAATCCTAAATGCAAATGCCACGTATTTTTGTATTTTTTCATTAATAAAATAAACATGGACAGACAATATGCGAACAATTAACAGAAAATGCCACAAAAATCCACAAAATTGCAAATAATGAAAAAAATTATTTTGTTTTGAATTTGTGGGAGTGATTCATATAGGGCAAAAATCACGTGCTCACAGCTGCCCCTCTTTGCTCGGAAACATGAAGAGTTTTCATGCAAAGATAAAGTGAGCGGATACGAGCGATGTTTGCCCGTTTGAATACTACGTGGGAAGCATTTTTGAAAGATTTGACCGCACCCTGCTTCTGAGGTTGCCTACATATCCCTGGCTATAAAGTAATCAGGTCAGTGTAGTTTGGGAAGTTTTGGTAGCTGAGACTACCATGAAACTGTGATTTCACTATTGTTGTTGCTGCTACTACTGCTTACTGAACCCCTTATTACACCATGTCAAAATAAAAGAAGCTAGACTAGACTATGATCTATGCATTATAAAATCCTATCTATATCTTCAAACTTGCTCTTGTGGTTCTTGTTGCCTTGTTGACTTATATTCTCCCGGTGAAATCCCTTTGTTGTCGACTTGAATTGTAATCTGAGTTGTTTTCCCTTTCTCTAGGTGGATGTCTGACTGCTGAACTTGAATTATCTCGTACGCTGCAGGTGGGCGCCTGACTGCTGAACTTGAATTGTATTCCCGTGCTCTCCAGGTGGGCGTCTAATTGCTGAACTTGAAATGTATTCCCGTGCTCTCCAAGTGGGCGCCTGATTTCTGAACTTGAACTGTATTTTCGTGCTCTCCAGGTGGGCGCCTGATTGCTGAACTTGAAATGTATTCCCGTGCTCTCCAGGTGGATGCCTGATTGCTGAACTTGGAATGTATTCCCGTGCTCTCCAGGTGGGCGCCTGATTTCTGAACTTGAACTGTATTCTCGTGCTCTCCAGGTGGGCGCCTGATAGCTGAACTTGAACTGTATTTTCGTGCTCTCCAGGTGGGCGCCTGATTGCTGAACTTGAACTGTATTCCCGTGCTCTCTAGGTGGGTGCCTGATTGCTGAACTTGAATTGCTTCTCCCTATTCTCCAAGTGGGTACCTGATTTCAACAAAAATAGATGAAACAAAGAAAATTTTCTGCCTCAATTTGGTAGTTGGGCACATATGTGAGTGTTAAACTGAATTATATTACCAAATATTACTAAGAATTTGAAAGCTAGATCCCGTTATCCAGGAGGGTCCTGACAGCTCCTAATTAAACGACCATTTTAAATCTAAATTATATCTCCTAAAGGTATTACTTTCGCTACATCTTGTTATCTAAGTTGATCTTAAAACTATACCCCATTATCCAGGAGGGTCCTGACAACTCTTAATTAAACGACACTTTTAAATCTAAGTTATATCTTCTGAAGGTATTACTTCCGCTGCATCTTGTTATCTAAGAAAGTATTAAAGCTACATCCCATTATCCAGGAGGGTCCTGAAAGTCAAAAGTCAAGTTTTATCTTAAGAGTAACTATTTTACGGCTAAATTATATTACCCTACACCAGAACTTACGCTAAATTTTGTTATCCAATGGGAGTCTTAACGCTAGGTCCCATTATTCAGGAGGGTTCTGACAACTCTTAATGAAATCCTATCTTAAACATGCAAACTTTAAAACCAACTTATATTCCTTGGGGTACATTTATGCTAGATTTTGCTACTTATGATTGTTTCAATTTTTAAACTAGGTCCCATTTTCCAGGAGCGTCCTGAAAATCAAAATCAAACCTGTCTGGTGCTTGCTTTTCCCCTATAGAGGGTTTTCCTAAACAATCGGAAACTTTCTGCCCCTGTTTCAATCAAAAAAAGTCTTGTCAGTTTAAAATGTGGTGGTTAGTTTGTGGCATTCTTGCTGAAAGTCTCCCCGCTGTCGTGCTTTGTTTTGACTGGCTTCCCCGAACTGGCTCTGAACCTCTTGACTTTCTGACTATCTTTCAACCCACATGACCTCGGATGACCCGAGTGTTCTATACCCGAACTGCTGTTTTACACCTTTGACCCTTTTTATTGAACCTCTGCATCTCCCATGAAATTACTAAATCATTCCGTTGGTGGATCTTTTACTGGCATTTTATCACACTTTACATCATGCTATCTTTGGTATGTTCTGGCCACACTGCACTTTACAATTTTTGAAGTTGGTAGAGAGCTTACTGACATTGAAACATCTTAGAGAAATGAAACCCAAAAGAAATAAAATGCAATGACCTTGAGAGTTAAGGATAAAGAAAATCCAAAACTGGATGACTTGCTAAAAAGGAAAAAGGAAAGAGACTTATCTGAGTGAAATAGCTGGTACCAATGATCATGACATGCATTTCGAATTAATCGGCCTAATATGTCCAACCAATCAACTTTCAGTTGTCATACTTTGTTGCCCTGAAGTTTCCATAACAGGACTTCTTCGCTAAAACCTTGACCTTGCTCGGCCTGTGGTGCCCTGAAGGGTTTTCACCAACAAGCCTCTCTCATTTGTTTATCTCTCAACTCACTTTCGCCTTACGGTGCCCGTGAGGGTTTTCACCAATAAGACTCTCTCATTTTTGATTTCTCTCAGCTCCCGTCGCCTTATGGTGCCCGTGAGGGTTTTCACCAATAAGACTCTCTCATTTTCATTATTTTTTCCTTCTTGGACCAAAGTGTTTCCCCTGATATGAATCACCTCCACTTGCTTGACATGGCATTTCTCAAAGATTGATCGGAAGGTCTTTCTTTGGACCGTAATGTGGGCTTTTGGATAGGGTTAGAAAGAATGGGTATCAAAGGCTCAAAACAATTCAAATGGGTTCAAAATTACAACTTTTGGAATCCGATTTCTTGCAACAACCAAAACTTCTGCCCCTATTTCTTTGCTTGGGGACTTTTGGATTTTTGTTTTGATGGGACCGAACCGTGAGGCTGCCTACGTATCCTTAAAAGGAATCAGATCGAGCGTAGTTCATGTCATAGAAATTTCTTTGTTGTTGTGATTTTTCTTTTCTCTTCCTTTTCTTTTTTTCTTTCTGTTGTTTTTTTTCATTCTTTTCTCTTCTCTTTTTTTTCTTTTTCTTTTTCATTCTTTTCTTTCTTTTCTTTCTTTTTTCATTCTTTTCTTTTACTTATCTTTTGCCCTCGCGTTTCTGAATTTTGTCACTGATTCCAAAAGAGGGGTATGAAAGGAAATAAATAAGGCTCAAAATAAATAAGGCTCAAACTGATTCCAAAAGAGGGGTATGTTTAATTCTTCAAAACATGCCAAGTACAAACAAACACAATTTAAACAAAAAGATCATACATAATATCTTTTGACCGCATCAGAATTGATGGCCATTTCTACACATTTGCCTTCTATATCTGTTAAACACAAAGCACCATTAGACAACACTCTAGCTACGATGAACGACCCCTGCCAATTTGGGGCGAACTTGCCTTTTGCTTCAGCATGATGAGGAAGGATGCGTTTCAATACTAACTGACCCACTTCAAACTTCCGCGAACACACCTTCTTATTATATGCTCTTGCCATTCTCTGTTGATACAATTGTCCATGACACACTGCTACTAATCTTTTCTCATCAATCAAACTCAGTTGCTCCATGCGGGTTTTGACCCATTCATCATCATCAATTCCGGCCTCAGCGACTATCCGAAGGGATGGGATTTCAACTTCCGTGGGTATTACTGCTTCAGTGCCATATACTAACAAATAAGGCGTCGCCCCTACTGAAGTACGAACAGTAGTGTGATAATCCAGCAATGCAAAAGGCAACTTTTCATGCCACTGTCTAGAACCCTCCACCATTTTCCGAAGTATCTTCTTTATATTCTTGTTGGCTGCCTCGACTGCTCCATTCACCTTGGGGCGATATGGGGTGGAATTGCGATGTGTAATCTTGAACTGTTGACACACCTCTTTCATCAAATGACTGTTGAGATTAGCGTCGTTATCTATGATGATCACCTTTGGGATCCTGAACCGACAAATGATATTTGAGTGCACAAAATTGACCACTGCTTTCTTGGTCACAGACTTGAAAGTTTTAGCTTCAACCCACTTGGTGAAATAATCAATGGCCACCAGAATAAACATGTGCCCATTGGACGCTGCTGGCTCGATTGGTCCAATGACATCCATGCCCCACGCAACAAAAGGCCACGGTGCAGATATTGTATGCAATTCAGATGGTGGAGAATGAATCAAATCTCCGTGCACTTGGCATTGATGACACTTGCGCACGAAACTGATACAATCTCGCTCCATAGTGAGCCAATAATAACCTGCTCGGAGAATCTTCTTTGCCAACACGTACCCACTCATATGCGGTCCACAGGCTCCAAAATGTACTTCGGTCATGATAGTTGTGGCCAGTCTAGCATCTATGCATCTCAACAATCCAAAATTCGGAGTCCTTTTATACATTGAAGTAAGCATGCTGATTGTGGACCTGAATATGCAACAGGTCAACATAGGCCTTATCTGGATGGTGTAACATTGACGCCAAGGTAGCTAAAGCATCAGCAACCTCATTATGGATCCTTGGAATATGCCTGAACTCTACTACCCGAAACCGTTGACAAAGATCATGTAAACATTGCCGGTATGGTATAAGTTTTAAATCCCTTGTTTCTCATTCCCCTTGGATCTGGTGCACCCGAAGGTCCGAGTCTCTCAAGACCAAAACTTCTTGGACACCCATGTTTGCAACTAACCTCAAACCTAAAATGCATGCCTCGTACTCAGCCATGTTATTAGTACAGTAGAAATGAAACTGAGCTGTAACAAGGTAGTGATGCCCCGTTTCAGAAATAAGTACAACCCCTATCCCGACGCCTTTCATGTTAGCAGCTCCATCGAAGAACAGTTTCTAACCTAGGTCTCCAACTTGTTCCAACTCATCAATGTGAATTACTTCTTCATCAGGGAAGTAAGTCTTCAAAGCCTCATATTCTTCATCCACTGGGTTCTCAGCCAAATGGTCGGCCAATGCCTGGGCTTTTATCGCAGTCCGGGTCACATAGACGATATCAAATTGCATGAGCAAAGCCACTTTGGAGCCTCCCTGTGGGCATAGGCTTCTAAAAAATATACTTTAATGGATCCAAACGAGAGATGAGGTAAGTAGTGTAAGATGACAAATAATGCTTCAGCTTCTGTGCCACCCAAGTTAGGGCGTAACATGTCCGTTCTAGGTGAGTGTACTTAACCTCGTAAGACGTGAACTTATTGCTGAGATAATAGATGGCCTGCTCTTTCCTGCCGCTGATATCATGCTGACCCAACACGCAACCAAACGAATTATCCAAAACCGTCAAATACAGAATCAAAGGTCTCCCCAGTTCTAGTGGCACCAACACAGGTGGGTTTGACAAATACCCCTTTATCTTATCAAATGCTTCTTGACACTCATCTGTCCACTTGACCGCAACATCTTTCTTCAACACTTTGAAGATAGGCTCACAAGTTGTTGTAAGTTGAGCAATAAACCTGCTGATGTAATTCAACCTCCCTAATAGACTCATCACTTCAGTCTTGTTCCTCGGAGGTGGCAATTCTTGGATAGCTTTAATCTTTGACGGGTCCAATTCAATACCTCGGTGGCTGACTATGAATCCCAACAATTTTCTAGATGGCACACCGAATGCGTATTTTACAGGATTGAGCTTAAGATTGTACCTGCGAAGCCTTTGGAAGAACTTTCTCAAATCTTTGACATGGTCAGACTGCTTTCTAGACTTTATGATCACATCATCCACATAAACCTCGATCTCCTTGTGTATCATGTCGTGGAATATGGTTGTCATTTCCCTCATGTAAGTTGCCCCAGCATTTTTCAAACCGAAAGGCATGACCCTGTAGCAGTATGTTCCCTATGGCGTGATGAATGCTATCTTCTCTGCATCTTCCTCATCCATTAGGATCTGATGATAGCCCGCATAGCAATCCACAAAGGACCCAATCTCATGTTTGGTGTAATTGTCAATCAGAATGTGGATATTTGGCAGTGGAAAGTTGTCCTTGGGGCTCGCTTTGTTGAGATCACGGTAATCAACACACACCCTGGTCTTGCCATCCTTTTTTGGCACAGGTACTACATTGTCTAACCAAGTGGGATACCGCGTGACCCGAATGACCTTTGCCTCAAACTACTTTGTGACCTCTTCTTTAATTTTTACACTCATGTCTATTTTAAACTTCCTCAACTTCTGCTTGACAGGAAGGAATGTCGGGTTAGTGGGAAATTTGTGAACCACCAAGTCAGTGCTTAAACCCGGCATGTCATCATATAACTATACAAAGACGTCTTTGTACTCAAGTAATGCTTTAATTATCTCCTCCCTGAGTTGAGGTTCAAGATGGACGTTTATCTTAGTCTCTCTGATATTATCTGGGTCCCCCAAATTGATTGCTTCTGTCACTCAGGTTAGGCTTGGGTTTTTCTTCAAAATGGCATAGTTCTTTACTAATCTCATCAAAGGCCTCATCCTCATCATATTCCGATTCATCATCACACTCTATTTATTGAATTACTATTTCAGAATTAGATTGGCTTTTAAGACTGAGCCGAAGATTCCTCATGCATGTCATGTCATTGAAACCAGCATAAAAAGAACTATACAAGGAAGAAAAGAAAACAAAAATAAAACTATCAGGAATGAAGAAAAAGGGAAATTACATTTCATTAAAATTAAAAAGATAACAAGGTTTATACATCCAAACAGACGGAACATAGAATCTGAATTACAACCTTGGAATAATCTAGATAAAGTGAAAGAAAATCAAAGCAAACTACCAAAACTCCTTCCTGGTGGGGAGAGGAGTAGCTTCCCAATTGTTAATCTTTGCACTGGGCCCAACGAATTGCACATCTGGCTTGCTAGCACCCTCTCCAACTTCCACCATGTTCACATCATCGAATAACTTCTCGAACCTTTCAATCAACTCTTTATCAGGACCAACCACAGAACTGGGAACTATTGTTACTGGGCATTTCTTGGTGCCAGGTCTGACAAATAATCTGGAGAGACGTGGGATGGGCTTTGGGAGGACCCATACCCTCTGTTTAAACTTTCTGGCTCGTTTTATGTCTGCAACTGTGGGCTTGAACCCCAAACCAAATGTATCCAAGTTCTTGGGGAGAGACACCGGCTGTATGATACCTTGCAGAGACGCACCCAATCCCTTGCCCTATACAAAACCATTTTTCAACATTTCAATGGCTACCATTACTAATGTTGCAGCTACCCTTGGAGTTGGAACGCACTTCCCTTCTGGAATTTTCTCTACCGATACCGTGTCAAAAACCTGATAAACCTATTGCCCCTTGTCGTCTTCAAACTCTATGAACGGAACAATGGCATCACTGTGGGCACACAAATTATCCTCATCGTGCACAATAATTTCCTGTCTATCCTATTCAAACTTGACCATTTGATGCAGAGTAGACGGGACCGCTTTTGCAGCATGAATCCAGGGTCGACCTAACAGTAGATTGTAAGAAACAGCCACATCAAGAACCTGAAACTCCATGGTAAATTCAACTGGCCCTATTATAAGCTCAAGCACTATGTCCCCGACTGAATCTTTCCCTCCACCGTCGAATCCCCGAACGCATATACTGTTCTTGTGAGTTCTTTCATCATCCACCTTCAACTTGTTCAGAGTGGAGAGAGGGCAAATGTTCGCACTAGTACCATTGTCAACTAGTACCCGAGTAACCACAGAATCTTCGCATTTTACTGTAAGATAGAGGGCTCTATTGTGCTCAGTACCCTCCACGGGCAACTCATCATCAGAAAAAGTGACTCTGTTTACCTCAAATATCTTATTAGCTATCTTTTCCAAGTGGTTTACTGAGATTTTGTTAGGAACTTGGGCCTCATTCAGGATCTTCATCAAAGCCCGACGGTGCTCGTCTGAATGGATCAATAATGACAATAGTGAAATCGGAGCAGGTGTCTTCCTCAACTTCTCCACAATGGCATAATCCTGCACTTTCATATTTCTCAAAAATTCCTCTGCTTCTTCCTCGGTCACAGCTTTCTTCACCAGCACTAGGTTATCTTTGGAGATCTTAGCTTTTCTCAATTTTTCGAGGGAAAAACATCTCCCCGATCGAGTTAAACCATGGGTCTCACAAACTTCTTCGTTAACCTCTTTACCCTTCTATGTCACTGTCACTCGTTCATAATTCCATGGGACGGTCTTGCTGTTGACTATCGGTAATTGAGTTACCGGCTTGATAATGTTAGGATCTATGCGAGCACCCTCCACAATTATAACAGGTTTGTTCGCCACTCCTGGCACAATTACTTTTGCTCATTCTTGTTTTACTGCCACATCACTTGGGGTCCCCTTCTCGACTACTACAGATGGTTCACTGTTTGCCCTGCTTAACCTGATCACCAATTTCTCACTTGTTGGCTTTTCAACCGGCCTAACTTCACTGGACTGAATCATCATGACGGTCTACGAAGGCTTCTTAGGCTCCCCTCCCTTATGCACTATCTCGATCATATTTGTCTTAGGATGGGCCGGCAATAGATTCTGGTTGATATTGGGTGCCTCCGGAGCTTGGACCTCAATCTGATTAGTATCAATGAGCTCTTGAATAGCTGTTTTCAATTGCCAGCACTTCTCTGTGTCATGCCCCGAAGCACCAAAACAATATTCGCAATTCACAGAGTGATCAAGATTCCTTGGGGGAGGATTTGGCAGTTTTGGCTCGATCTGATTCAGCATACCCAATTGTCTCAACCTGTGGAACAAACTGGTATAGTATTCTCCCAATAGAGTGAAAGTTTTCTTCTTTTGCAACCTCTCGTTCTTAAATGCTTGGTTGGGCCAGAAACCTGATCCAGGAGGGTTTTGGTAGTCTCTTGGGGGTGGATAGGCATTTTATGGAGCTGGGTATGTATTTTGTGGGACTGGCACACGCCATTGTGCGTGGGCCGGAGGTTGGCTGTATGTTTGGGCATGGTGGACAGAAAAATGGGGGTCTGGTGGTGGGTAGTAGTGTTGGGGTGGATTATACGGGGTATGGGGGTAGGTTTGGTGGTAGGGACGAGGCTGATTATAGTAATGTGATGGGCCCCTGGGTCCGAACCAAGCTCCTGAATCAATCGTTGCTACATCCTCTTTCTTCTTCTTTCCAATTACTCCCCCAGTTCCGCTTTGAATGGCCTGGGTGGTTGCCTTAATAGCCGAATAACTCATGATTTTGTTTGTCTTGAGCCCTTCTTCTACCATACCGCCCATCTTTACCACTTCATTGAAGGACTTACCTATAGCTGATACCAAATGACCGTAATACGTAGGTTCTAAAGCCTGCAGAAAATAATCCACCATTTCACTTTCTTTCATTGGAGGGTCAACCCTTGCTGCTTGTTCTCTCCACCTAAAACCATACTCCCTGAAACTCTCATTGTTCTTTTTCTCAAGTTTCATCAAAGATAGACTATCCAAAATAATCTCGAGATTGTACTGGAATTGCAAGCAAATGCTTGGGCTAGATCATCCCATGTGTACCATCTTCCGTGATCCTGCCGAGTGTACCACTCCAGCGTCGAACCACTCAGACTTTGACTGAAATATGCCATTAGTAACTCATCTTTCCCGCCAGCTCCCCTCATTTTGCTACAGAAACCTCTCAAATGCGCTACTGGATCACCGTGCCCATCATACAAATCAAACTTAGGCATCTTAAACCCTGCCGGCAATTGCACATCAGGAAATAGACATAGATCTTTGTAAGCCACACTTACTTGACCTCCCAACCCCCGCATGTCCCTGAATGACTGTTCCAGGCTTTTGACTTTCCTGAACATCTCCTCATATTCAGGATTTTTAGATGGTTTTCGGTTTCCGTAGGGAGGTCAAAATGAGGAGTGTAAGAATAGTGTTCGGGAACCTTGAAAGTGGGCTCCGAGGGGTAATACTGGTTGTCGTGAATCTGGAACAGATGCTCACTAAAGGATCGTTGTAATGCAGCAGGTAGGGGTGCCACAAAAACAGGAGTGACTGGTGGAGGAGGGTACGGGATTTGTTTGGGTGGTGGAGCTTGTGATGTATAGGAAGTGGTGCCGTGGCATTGTTGGTAGAGGGGAAAGGCCGGAGATGAGTTCACAGTGAAAGGTTCCTGGGACTGAGCCAATGGTGGAATAAAAGCAGGGTTGGCGTGGTAAACTGGCGGTGGGTGCCCTTTTGCCCATGCTTGGTACATTTTAGCCATCTGCTACTTCAGCTTATACAACTCATCTTTCAGATTAACCTCCGACTCTTCCACCTCTTTTGACGGGTCGACAATACTTGCCTCAAGTTCCTGGTTGGCCATGTTCAGCTTGTTTTCGGACCGGGTGTTGTAGGAGTGAGTTTCCAGAATGCCAATCAAACTAACCACCTGCCTGAACTATAATTTCATCAATAACAAACTTGTTAGCGATTAGGGATTTAACAGATAAGCAACCGCACATTTGAGGAGTGAATGCACCGAAGCAGTTAACCGTTTCTATTATGCATTTGATCGGCTGCTTGCGTCATCCCGGCTTTTCCTTATTTCTATGTGCAACTTCCTTTTTTTTCTTTTTTTTCATTCTTTCCTTTCCTTGCTTGATCTCTCTTTGTTTTTATGCTCTCATGTCTCTTTCTTGCGTTGCCATTGTTTCCTTCTCACTGTTTCTTATTTTCTCTCTTTTCCTTTTCTTTTCGCTCTTATTTTTCCTCTCTTTTCTTTTCCTCTCTTTTTTTATCACTCTTTTTTCTTTCTTTTGGTTATAGTCGAATCCTATGGAGATTGACTACGTATCATGACCCTGCATGAATCAGACCAAGCGTAGTTCTTGGAGATAAGTGCATAAAATAAATAACAAAACATTTTGGGATTTTCATATTTTTCCATAAAATAAAACAGTTTTGATTACAGCCACTCATTCTACCAAATTATAAAATTAACAGACTTGAAAAGGGAAATTAACAGACTATGACTCAAAACAAGACCAACAGACTCTGACAGAAAGGTGAAAACAATAGACTCGAAAACTAACTAACAGACTCCAATAAAAGAAAATACAGACTAGCAGACTAATAGACTCTAATGAAAATCATGAATACATTAATGCCTCAAATGCTCCTGGGGTCCGCGGGACATCATTCGGTCTCACCACGGGCCTATATGCGAGATCCCTTTGAAGCCTCTCTAAATCACTCATTATCTGTCGGACAAACGTCACATTGCCGCGAAGAAAGTGGTGCGAGTCATATCCTCACATGCTTGGTATTTTACGACAATGTAGTCGGCAATGGCTCTGATCCGCTCTCGGATTCTAACATTTTCCTGAAGCAGACGCCCGCCCTGTTGATTCCGAGCTTCTAACACCTGAGTATCATGGAGATGTTGATTTTGCAACTATTGCATTTCTTCCTCCATCCGAGCCATCAAATCATTATAGTGTTCCCTATCAGCTTTGAAATCTTTAGCCTACTTGGATGCCTCATTCTCAAAAGTAGTTACTTTTCTTTTCAGGCTGGTGATTGTCCCTTCATACTTTCACTTTATTTGTTGCACAAACTGTGTCCTACCTTTTGCATTTTCCGGCAATTGAGCCAGGACTTTCGATAGACTGGCCTCAGACTTTTCTAGGTCATCTTGACAGTCAAGGGCTTTTTTTTTCAGACTGCTTATAAGACTTTCATCCGTCGGCTTCTTTCCGGGTTTCTAGCAGCTATTTTCATCTTCTGGATTTGAGCTTTGAGAGCTTCATTTTCCTGAGTTAACTTCTTCTTCTCACCTTCATCTGCGGCGGCTTGCAACCCATTCTCAAACTGAAGGTCCATGACTTGCTTTTCCAGCCTACTTATGGTGGCTCAGTACTCATTTTCTTTGGTCAACCAGTCCCATTGCACATGTGCTCCATTGGTAAATTGTTGTACATGGGGTTTCTTTGCGGGCCTTTCGGGCTCATGATGAACTCGGGATCTTTTACCATACCAAGCAGTGTAACTAGGCTCCACCTTGCCTCTGGATAGATCTTGTACTTGAGTTCTAGGCTCTAAGAATCTGCACTGATGCCAAATCCGACGCACTTTTTCTTCTGGAAAAGCAGCTTTTGGTTCCAACTCAATAACCTGCCAACTCAAATCCTCATCGTATGGGATGGTCTGGTATAGGCCCAACTGGCATAGAACTCGGTGCGGAGCATAAGGCTGGATACTCCGAAGACCCATCAACAGCAGAAAACATACATCAGCCGACATATAAATTACTTCACTGACCGAGAGCCCCCCGAATGTGCATTCGATCTTATTTGCAGTCAAAGATCTCAAATGAGCATGCCATGCTTCAGTACCATCCGGGAACTCATAACCCTCTGCCCGTTTTTCATGTTTTTCAATGCACTCGAGGCCAGTCATACCACAATTCAAGTATCCGGGACAGTGGCAAAGGTGTTCCTCCATCCATAATTATAACAACATATTGCACCCTTCGAAGAACTTTCCCCCTTCTCGACAAAGGGTCAGAGCTCGGTAAATTTCTGCCAAAATCATCAGCACTATGGTCCCATTTGCCTTTTTCATCATAAAGTCGGCTATCCCACGAGTCCCAACTCTATGTTCCCATCTTTCTGGGGCAAATCAAAATTCCCAACAACGCCATTATAAAAGCTAAACCTCTCCGAGCTTTCCACTTGTCTTGGTTTCCCGCGTGAGTAAGATCAGTATCTGGCGTCTCAAAGCCACGGGGATTCCCGTAACGTCGGTACACAAAGTAGAAGGTATAGAATCCTTTGGCCAAATTTCCGTCTCAGATGTCCCAACTGATGCTTAACAAGTCCAAAAATTTGTGAGGGGTTACTATTCTCGGTGCTACCGGGTATTGATTTCTAAGATTCCCCTCGAAGCCGGCATAGCCTGCTATCTCTTCCAGTGTAGGAGTTAACTCGAAATCAGCAAAGTGGAATACATTATGTGATGGGTCCCAAAATGGTATCAAGGCCTCAATTATGTCCTTTCTCGGCTTAACCTTCAAGAGCCCGACAAGACCACCTAACGCTTTTATCACAACTTTTCTGCTATTGTCCCCCAAATCATGCCACCACATATGTAGCTCCAACGGGATCTCTTCACGGACTAAGAAAGGTTCATTTTGAATTGTGCTCATCCTGCACATTTATTAAGGTGATTTTAATTAAAAGAAAATTATGACTCAAGAAAAATGACCATTTTTTTTCAAAATTTTCACAAAAATATCCGGCTTTACCAATACGGCCTTTCAGCACTCCAAAAATGAAGGTTTTAAGGCTGTGTTCGCTAACCGGCAAAAACCTTGAAAAATGACCAAAGGTGGTTGTTCTTGCAAAAACGGCCTTCCGGCGCCCTTTTGGAGACATTCGGCTATTTTAGAAAAGAATGACATCACCTTACTTATTTGCAATTAAATTAAAATTTTGTTCTTTTTGGGCTATTTTTGCAAAAAGGAAGTTGGACCCGATGGGGGTTGCCTACGTATCTCACACCTTGTGAGAATCAAACTGGTGTAATTCGGGCAAATAAAATAAAACCAACTATTTTTCAGAGCAAAACTGTTTTTTTTCTTCTTTTTTTTCATTTTTCTTTCAGTACCATTTGGACATTGGATTTTCCAAAACAAGTGATTTAACTCACTTAACCCTCACATTCCTATTCTCTTTTTCCCAACTTTCTCCCATTATTCAAAAGCCGGTCAGCATGCAAATCCAAATCAAATAAATGCACAAGTAGCAAGTAAGATGCATCAGGATGGTCTTTTCATTTTTGGTATAACTGTCCTAGACAGACTCAACCTCTGTGTTGAGTCTCCAAAGTCAAATGCACGTGATGCAAGAAAACGTTCCTACTAGGGATCCGGCATGAGGTCTTGTTATACTAGATTTAAAACCTGGGTTTATTGTTCTAGACCTGGCTTACCCAAGCGGACAACTCGAGCTGGGGGGGGGGAGGGGCAGCGTACCGGGAATACAGAAGCTTCACCGGCTTTGCAACTTGTCCAAACCTCATTCTAAAATTTGGGATATGACTCTAACAGAAGAGAAGTCACACGAAGTGCACACTTCTCAATAATTTAGAAGACTCAAAGAGAGGAAGGGTTTCGTAGCAGTTTATATACAATTCACAGAATATCAAAGCGGTAAAGCAACATTTAGCACATTAGGCCCAAACATGTAACGAAATCAGATAATAAATGAAGCCAACTATAACAATTCATCTAAGCTCGAATTCTGAACCCTAAACCAGAGATTCTAGGTTTGATCCCCAGCAGAGTCGCCAGAGCTGTCATACCTCCTTTTTACCTACACCCCCGAAAGGGAGTATATAAGGGAGTTTTTTCCAATTAAAGTGACAACCGAAATGGGATTGTTTATTAAAGATTCAGAGTCACCACTTAGGATAGTTTATGGTGTCCCAAGTCACCGATTCAAATCCCGAATTGAGAAAAGATTGACTCTATATTACAGTCCGCGAACCAGAAATCCGGGCAAGGAATTCTGTTAACCCGGGAGAAGGTGTTAGGCATTCCCGAGTTCCGTGGTTCTAGCACGGTCGCTCAACTATTATTAATGATATAATTATCTGATTTTAAAACATTTTGAACCTATGCGCATTTTAAATTTAAAAACCGCTTTTATTTATTTTATAGAAGATTTAACGTCGTATAAAATATGTCTTTGGACCGCGCCACAAGAAATGCACATGCAATCCGAAACACATTTTATTCAACGTTATTAAGATTTGGATTTTGGTCACAAGAAATGCACACCCAAGTTTAGGAAGGTAATATTATTAAAATAACGCGCCTAAAGCAACAACGCGTTTTTTACTTTGCGAGGGCCATGGAGAATTTGCTAAATGGCATGCCTCGAGTTCTAAGGATTTAAAAGAAATAACTAAGTGAGGGCCACGCATTTGAGATTTTATTTGGCGCGGCGCACCTCGGTTCCAATTTTAAGGAAACTAGTTGATTAGAGAAAAACCTAAAAGAACTCGAAATGCCTTTATGCTAAAGCTCAACTTAATTAGTTACCCCTAGGCGTTTTATTTAACGAGTAGTTATCTAAAGAAACGTTACTTCCTCAACAGCTAATCAGATGAAGGAGCCTGGGCCGACGGAGCAAAACAAACCCACATGGTACAAAACACATAACCAGTTCTTACAAGTCTTTTCCAACTTGGGCCCAAGGTGAGACCAATCCTTAAAGAACAAAATCAAGGACTCAAGACGCACAACAAGAGTCCGAAGAGAGTCGTTCTTGCTGGGCCAAATCCTCAGCACAAATGCAGATCCAAACGAAACATGCCATCAAATTAACATCTTCACTTCTGAATTTTAATCATTCAAGCACATATTAACTAACTGACCATTCTGAAAGTTAAATGTCATATTCATGCATAACCAATGTTAAATCATCAACCTGCCTTCACGCTTAGAAACAATCCTGACCATTCATTTTTTTTACACGAACTTCACACTGGCTACTACTTTACAGTCTTAAACTCAATCAAGTTATTCTCAACACTTCCAGAATAAAAAAGCTGGCATATACATTACTAAGACTTCAAAACCATATTCAAATTCTCAACCACATGGATTCATTCCTTCAACAAATGAAAACAGGAAGGGAAAACTGAAAATAAACATATAATTGCTGCATGACTTTCTCTACCACCCAAATCTAGCATGATGTCCAGCTTTCTGGAATTCAGCTTTGACTTTCTCAATACATGGTTATCAAAGCAAATGTAATACAAACTTTGGCACTAGATATTGGATTGATAGCAGAAATAGTAGAAGATTTTCAGAAAATCAAAGGATTCCGAAAAAAGGAGAAGAAAATTAGTTAAGCTATGAACGACAAATTAATGATAAACTTCAAAATTCCACTTCCCATTTCACTCTTCAAATCAAGCATCACATTATACAAGTCTCTAGAGCAGGTACCTGGAAATTGAAAGGAAAAAGAAGGGAGGGAGCAGTATAGATCAGCAGCTAGCTCAATCAAAAGGGAGCAACAGCAGAGTCAGTTGAAAGAAACCAGCAATGGAACAATGTTTCCCCAGCAAAATCCAGACCCAGACTTTTAAGCATTCATCATTCAATCCATTTTCCAACCAGAATATAAACTGTGAAATTTTAGTGGTTTTGAACTAAAATCTGAGGATTAGAGGAACAAAATCAAGCAGAATTTCCATAGTTTTCCAAAGAAACTGAAGAAGATTTGAAATTATTTTAGAATTCTAAAAACCAGCCGTTTTGTTTTCAGGACTTTTTTCTCTCTCCTCAATCCCTTAAGAAATCCCTTGAATGGTAAGGAAATGAGCCTTTATAGGCAAGGCAATATGGCAACAATAAAGAAATCAGATTTTCATTTCAACCCTTCCCCAATTTTCATTTTTGCTGAACTAACCCTTAGTTAATTATCAGATTTGCAAGATAGTCCCCCTCCCCAGCTTCTAGGAAGCTTCCTTTTCAGTTACACTAAAGATTCCTCAAGCCAAAATCCTAAACTAACCTCCACACCCTTGACATTTACCATTAAAACCAGCCGGTTCAAGCTGACCCAAATACCTAGCCAACCTGGGTTTTACCAAACTAGTTCTTCCGTTTTCCCTTTGGGCCTCAGATCAACAAGGCCCGAACCAAAATCAAACTCAAAGACTAATTCGAGCGAGAAGCAGAAAGGGAAAACAAATGAACAACTACAAAAGCCCAAAATCTAAACTAACCATTGATTTTCTTTTAAGCCAAATACCAAACCAGAACTAAACTAGATTAACAAATTAACAAAATCCATCTCAAGCTAGTTAACAGAACATGCCATAACCTGAAATAAAATTAAGAAAACAATGGACAGTAATTAAAAACTTGAAAAGAGAAACTGAAAAACTAACAAAATGAACCCTAAATTAATCTAAAGGGAAAGGCATGGTTCAAAATGCTTCAACAAATTCAGACAGAAGACATGCCATTTGAACCATCATAGAAGAAGAAGAGGAGGAAGAGAAACGACGAACGAAAATGGACAAAGAAAGAAACGGAACTCACCCAACACTCGAACTCGCGATTGACTTCCAATTTATACCGCAAAATAATATTAATCACGTTTTCTTTGTCGAGAACAGGCGAATAACATTGTTTCGCGATAAAATTGGCCTTGAACGCTTATAAACACCGGAGAGATGATCTTGCATGAATGAACTTGGTTTTGACTTCTAAGGCTCGAACCCTAGATTCGAAATTCAAAGAGTTCTGGCCATGTTCGAGGGGAACGGAGTAGGGATTTGGAAAAAGGAGAGTGAGGGGGTCATAGGGTGTTAATTTGGGGTTGTTTGGTAACAGCGCTGCCGGGCTTGAGGTGGGGAAAAAGGGGCGGCAGTTTAGGGTTAGGGTTCATCGTCTCTGAGAGGAGATGAGAATGAGAGACGATAAGAGAGGGGGGGGGGTATGGATTCGGACACTCTTATACTTATCAAACCCCTACTTCAGGGCCGTTTGATCATATCAACCTCGACGACCCAGATTAGATCTAACCTAAACGGGGTCGGACCGGGTAGAGGGCGGGTTTGGGCTTGGATCCACCGGGTTTCAAAGGGAGAGATTGGATTGGGCTGGGAAATTTGAATTTTGGACCAAATTTGATCTTTCATTCTTTTTCCTTTTATTTTTTTTCAAAAATCTTTTTAATAATTTATTTTTTTCGAAATTAAATTAAAATCTAAATTAAATCCTAAAACCTAATTAACTTATCAAAAACACTAATTAAACCTAATAACTACCACAATTAATAAAGAAAACAAATTAAAAGAAAACTATTCACAATTCAAAATTAAAATTAAAAGTGCAAATTAAACTATTTTTTCCTTGTAACTTTTCCATTTTATAAACAACTAATTTGCTAATTAATCTTAAAATGTAGACTTAAATCCTAAATGCAAATGCCACGTATTTTTGTATTTTTCATTAATAAAATAAACATGCACATACAATATGCGAACAATTAACAGAAAATGCCACAAAATTCACAAAATTGCAAATAATGGAATAAATTATTTTGTTTTGAATTTGTGGGAGTGATTAATATAGGGCAAAAATCACGTTCTCACACCCAGTCGTCGGAGACTGGAGGCCGCTCCATCCGTTCCATCTGGAAGCGGGACACGAATTCCCGCGGCATTTTGTTCTCTCTTTGCTTGATTTTGAAAACGTCAGACTTCCTCGTTGCTACCTTGATGGCTCCAGCATGTGCTTTTACGAAGGAGTCTGCTAACATGGAGAATTAATCTATGGAGTTGGGAGCCAAGTTGTGATACCACATCATGGCCCCCTTTGAAAGCGTTTCTCCGAATATTTTCAGCAATACGGACTCGATCTCGTCATTCTTTATATCGTTGCCTTTTATTACGCAGGTATAGGTAGTGACGTGTTCGTTGGGATCAGTGGTACCGTTGTACTTAGGGAGTTCCGACATTCTATACTTTTTAGGAATGGGTTTTGGGGCCGCTTCCTCGGGGAACAACCTTTGTATGAACTTCTTCGAATCCAAACCTTTCAGGATCGGGGGTGCTCCCAGGATCTGATCCACCCTAAAGTTGTAGGTCTTGACCTTTTTATCATTGGCTGCAATCATTTTCTCACCTGATTCGATCCTTTCGGTGAGGTCCTCGAGCATCTTTACTATGGTAGGGTCGGTTACCGACCCGTTATTGCTTGATCTCTCGGGTACCTGCTCGGATGGAGGAGCTGTTTCTGGTGCCGCTATGCTGGGAGTTTTCGGATGGCTTTGCAACTGGGCAATGGCCAGCTGTTGTGCCTGCAACATTTCAAAAATAACATGAAGACTAACTTCTTGTCCTTCCCAGGCCGGGGTTTTTTGAGCTTCCTTTCGGTCGCTGTGTCGTATGCTCCTGTCGGTGTGAGAAGTTTCATCAACTTGCTTTACGTCCTATGAATCCGCGTCCGCTAGAATCAGTCCGGGCGCGTTATCGGGATTCTGTGGTGGTGCTCCGGCGGCTAGGACAACCACGCCGTTTTCCCTGTGGTTTTCGAGGTTGTCATTCTCGACTCTATTTACCGAGCCAGACATTCTGACCTGAAATCAAAGGATCTTAGGCAAGAAAAAGTGTAAAAGATAATGTGCGTTTGTGCAATGAAACCAGCAAGAAAATAATCACTATTATTTTTAGCCCCACAGTAGGCACCAAACTGTTTACCGTGAAAATGGTAACAACCATTAAATTTGTAAATGGGATTCTAAAAATACGTGATCTATTCCCGAGCTAGTTGTTAGAGCAGTAGATGCTAATAATATGGAGTTTAATGATGAAATGAAGGCTAAAACAAGATAGTAATTGAACCGAAGGGCCTGCTGCCCAGGTGTAGGTCTGGTCGATGGGGGATCTTGGGGTCGATGACAGGGTCGAGTTTGAGCTATAGGGGATAATCGGGGATGGGATAACAGTTGAGAATATAATTAAACAAGGCTCTTCATGGCAAATACTAAGTAATATAATGAAGAACAGGTAAGTGAGCAATGGATATTAAAGTGACTTCGAGCTAGTAGCAAGTGATAAACAAGGAATAGACAAGAAAGTAAAAAAAGCTAAACGGCTTCGAGCCAGTGAGGGCAAGCGAGTTAGAGAGGAGAAAGAGAGAGAAGATATTATTGCACTTGAGTAGAATGGTTGGGGCTCTACCTTTACAGGGTGTTAGCGATTCCCCTTTTATAGAAAGGGGGAAGTCTCAACTTCGTATAAGATACGTTACGTGATAAAAGAAATAAGATAGGACAACGTGCTAACTTTGCAATGTACGCGTGGGCTGATGTCGAGCCGCTTGAATAGACCTGATCGACCCCAGGTTCCTTCCTCGGGAGATCCCTACGTTCATCGGGGCTTTAGTCGACATTATCCTTGGCAGGGTGCCAGCCGATCTTGAGGGAAGTGACTGGCTCGAGATCCCGAGCTTTGGGGATCACCCTTCAAGGTATTCAGTCGAGGAGAAATTGGCCTCCTATAATTCACCGTGCACAGAGGTCTCGGATGTGAGTTCTGATGGTTCAGATAGCTTCAGGAGGTGATTTGGGACTTAGGAGCGTGATCAGAATGGGTTTTGGAGGTCCGGAGTAGAATTAGGCTTGAATTGGCGAAGTTGGTATTTTGGCAATTTTCGGTTGATAGGTGAGATTTTGATATATGGGTCGAAATGGAATTCCGAGAGTTGCAGTAGTTTCGTTGGGTCATTTGGGATGTGTGTGCAAAATTTCAGGTCATTCGGACGTGGTTTGGTTGGGTTTTTTATCAAAAGCGAAATTTAGAAGATTTTGGAAACTTAGGCTTGAATCCGATGAGTTTTGGTTGATTTGATATTGTTTGAGATGTTTTGAATATTGGTATAAGTTTGAATAAGGTTATGAGGTATGTTTGTGTTTTTGGTTGAGGTCCCGGGGGCCTCGGGGTGATTTTGGATGGTTGACGGAGAGTTTGGGAGTTTGGAGGAGCTGCAGATTTTTGCTACTTCTGTTGTTTCCGCACCTACGGATTGGGGACCGCAGGTGCAATGCCGCAAATGCGGAAGATTGGTTGCAGAAGCGGAAGATGGTGAAGTGGGCAGGAACCGCAGAGGCAGTTGTGGGACAGCACCTGCGATGGCGCAGGTGCGGCTTGTGCATCGCAGAATGCAAAAAGTGGGACTTAAGTGAGGACAACAAATGCGGTGGTCTTGATCATAGAAGCGGGAATTGGGCCACAGATGCGAAATCCCTGGGCCAGAACATATAAATTGTTTCCTTCGCGATTTTTGAGCTATTCTACCATTTTAAGTCGGCTTTGGAGCTTTTTGGACAATTTTGAAGAAGGATTTCAAGGGAACTTCGATTTTGGACCTAAAACTCATTCCTATGGTATTATTTCACGGATTAGAGCTATAATTAATGGACTTTAAGGGTTAAAATTGGGGAAACTACGGTTTCGTATTGGAGACCTAGACTTGAGGATTTGAGGGACCATTTGTGGTCGGATTTTGGTACTTTTGATATGTATGAACTCGTGGGGAGATAAGGAATCTATTGGAGTTAATTTTATTGAATTCCGAGACGTGGTCCTGGGGGTCATGTTTTGGTAATTTTGGGATTTAAGTTGTAAATTCATTATTTTCTCTTGGGATTCGTTCCCTTAGTATATTTTGACGTCGTGATTCTGATTTTGGATAGATTCGACGCGAGTGGAGGCCGATTCGAGGGGCAAAGGCATCGCATGCTAGAGCTTTGACCAGATTAAGGTGAGTAATGATTGTAAATGGTGTCCTGAGGGTATAAAACCCTGGATTGCATATCGTTGTGCTATATTGAGGTGACGCACACGCTAAATGACGAGTGTGGGGTCGTGCACTATTGGGGATTGTGACTTAGTCCGTCCCCAATGACTATTTTACCGCGTATTTATACTGAAAACTATTTGCTATCATTATGTTTTGGGCTGAATGTCATATTTGGGACTCGTGCGAACTATTTGAACTCTTAGGGGATTTTTATTGATATTTCCTTACAGTTTTGACTTTATACTTGAACTTAGTCATGCTATATTCTACTATTTTTTATAACTCAACCATGTTTACTCTACTTTAACACTTAAATGATATTTTGGGCTGAGCACTATATTTTATTGTTGCCCGAGTGGCTGTGAGGTTCTGAGTGAGTAAGCCGAGGGCTTATGTTGTGAGGAAACACTGATTATGATTATGAGGCCGAGGTCCTGAGATTATACGCCACGAGATGGCTTGTTGATATGAGGCCGAGAGACTAGTGATGATGCCACGAGATGGCTTGATATTATGCTTGGGCCGTAAGGGGACCCTCTAGAAGTATGCACAACCCCAATGAGCGTGGGTACCCATTGTGATGTGAGATATAGCCCAAGAGGCTGGTATTGTTCTGAGATATTGCCCGAGGGGCGGATTCGTTGATATTCTGCCCGAGGGGCGAACCTTTATGTGTTTATATTTCTAATTTGTCTATCATTACCTGTTTAATTGTGAAAAGGTATTTCATGAAGTTTAAACCGAACTTAAATGATTTTACATATCTATACTGATTCACTGTTTCTACTGGTCTTACTGCTTCATTATAGACTGTAATGTGCCTTACGTGTTTTCATATCTCTCAGTCATTTATTTATGATTATTACTCACTGAGTTGGAGTACTCACTTTACTCCCTGCACCCTGTGTGCAGATTCAGGCATTGTTGATCCTGCCAGCGCGAGTTGAGAGCTCCCGGCAAACTTCAGAGTCCACGAGGTAGCTGCTTGGCATCCACAGACCCGTGTTTCTCCCCATTTACCTCATTTCTATCTCTTTATCAGTTGTTCTGTAATAGTTGTCACACCTCCTTTTTACCTACACCCCGCAAAGGGGCGTAAAAGGGAGTTTTTCCAATTAAAGGGCAATCGAAATGGGATTTTATTTAAAGATTCAGAGTCGCCACTTAGGAGATTTATGGTGTCCCAAGTCACCGGTTGAATCCCGAATCGAGGAAAAGATTGACTTTGTATTACAGTCCGCGAACCAGAAATCCGGATAAGGAATTCTGTTAACTCGAGAGAAGGTGTTAGGCATTCCCGAATTCCGTGGTTCTAGCACGGTCGCTCAACTGTCATATTTGGCTTATTTATCTGATTTTAATACATTTTGAACCTATGTACCAATTTTAACCTTGAACCGCATTTATCATTTATTATTTAAAGAATTGCAATGTCGTGAGAATGCATCTCGAATTGCACCACAAAAATGTACCCGCAATTCTCGATACGTTCCAACTTTGTTGAGATTTGGATTTGGGTCACATAAATGTGCACCCGAGTTTAGGAAGATAACATTATTAAATACGCGCCTAAAGATACTAACGCGTTGTTATTTTGAGAAAAGCCGTAAAGTTCGCTATGCGGCCTGTCTCGAAATCTAAGCATTTGAAATAACTATCCGTTGAGGACCCTGCAATTTGTAATTTATTCGTCGAGGCACGCCTCACTTATTTTTTTAAAAGGGCTAATCAGCCACTTCTATTATTTATTATTTTTAAAGAGATTGCAACGTCGTGAGAATGCATCTCGAACTGCGCCACATAAATGTACCCACAATTTTGATATGTTCCAACTTCATTGAGATTTGGATTTGAGTCACATAAATGTGCACTCGAGTTTAGGGAGGTAACATTATTAAATATGCGCCTAAAGATGCTAACGCGTTATTATTTTGAGAATGTCACGAAATTTGCTAAGACGGCATATCCCGAAACCTAAGTGTTTATCATAAGCACCTATTGAGGGCCCCGCAGTTTGCAACTTATTAGGCGAGGCACGCCTCGTTTATTTTAAGGATATCCTAAAGCGACTATGGTTCTCTATTTACTTTTGTCTCTAAAGATAGAGAAAAAGGCCTAATTAATTACAAGCGTGCAATGTCCCAGCTTTTGTTGTTCGGACCAACAACTTAACAATGACGCACCTCAACGACAATGCATACCTTCATTTTAATTGACAGACATGAACTCCAAAATTCCTAAACCAATTTATCATACCCATTATCTATTACGAACTATGGGTTTTAATGAACCGATTTAATGTAAATGAGCCTTTCTTTTCCTGACTTTTAACTGATTTCAACACTAATCTACCAACAATAATTCAGGTTTTGCTTACTATCGAATTTAGAAACTGTTATTCAAACGAAGACATCCTAATGCACTAGCATGATTAATGATAAAATTACTAGCGAGTAGGATGAATATTACTAGATCAACTCATGAATTGAAATCCTATTATAAGTTCATTACCCTTTTAACCTGACACTAATCTAGATCCACCTATTACTGATGACAATCGAGTTCCTCCAAACTGATTCAACAATCCCATTTCACAAACCTATTGAACTGACTACACTTCATGCCATTCCAAGGGTTCAATTTAACAGTTCAATGTTATACAATGTTTAACAGATAACCCACCTTAAGAAACAGTTTTGATTATACACATAACTACCATCTATATAACAGGAAAACATCTAAACTACTATCAATTAAAATGCAGGCAGTCCTCAGTTGAACAATAAATGTGTTTGAACATTTCATTTCAAACTTCAACGAGCTTACATCAATGTGGTTCAGGGTAGTGTACCTGGTATTGGAATACAAGAAGAAGAAGATCAACAGAGTAGTATGTAACCCAGCAACAACAACAACCAGTAAATAGAACACCCAGTGACAGATTTGAAAACCAACAGGATCCCAGCACACTCAATGAAACAGTACCAACACAAACCAATGCAGACCAGAAATAACAACTCAAGAAACCACTTAAAACCTCAGTGAAATCCCAGAAATAACCAGCAATCAGAACAGAACCAGAATGTATTTAGAAGTGCAAAAGATGCAATGGACAGTTCTGATTTTTTTTAACACTCAAAATAGAACACTCTCAAAAAAAACTCTCAAACTACTGGTGTCAGGACAAAGACAACCTGTGTTCACTCTCTAAAACTGAACTCTTTTTTGATTTTTAGACCAGCCTGTTCTTTGCTTTTTAATTCTGAATTCTTAGTGTCAAAAATCCAGTCTAACCTTACTCTATCTCTCTGGCCTTTTTTCAGATTCAAAAAGCCCCCCTCTAATTCTTTCCAGACCCCTATTTATATCCAACACTTGACCTTGCCCCCTCCCTCTCAAAAGCACTCAGGCCGAATTTTTTTAAACTAATTCTGCCCATGATCTCTTTTTCAATTTCACTAGAATATGTTTTGTTCCCCAGTAAACTTCTTCTTATTTATTAATCCCACGCGGGTATGGGCAGCCTATTTTTCTATTCAAATCCCTTAAACCTTGTGAAATGGTGCCCATGATCCCTTACACAGTCATCAACCCCCCACTACTGTTTTAAACTATTTCATTAGTTTAATGGTACTTTAATGTTACTGACAGAACACTAAGTCATTTTCAGGTTTCAAGCCCAAATTACCCCCCTGGGAATATGAACTACTGCCCTTTCCTAAACCTCCTAATCTGATTTCTAAGTTATAAACCTAATAACTGATCACTAAAGTACTACAGCTACAACCAATTCACAACTAAATTCAAACAATGACTCAATCAAAATTTAAGCAGTATGAATCAAATTATTATCAGGTTATTCTAACATTCAAGAATGTAAAACTAATCGGCGACACTTATCGAATCGACTACATGAACACATACAATCAATAGAAAATAATCAGAATCGAACAGGCACAGAGGTGATTCGAGTCATATTGATAGAAACATGGATTTATAATGAAACTTAACTAGTCGACGAAGCTCATTCGAATCGATTATATAGTTTATTATATACTCGACCATGACCAGAAAAAGTTCGACCAAATAAAAGGTCTTTGAAGAATGACAAAATCAATCGACAAAAAATTGAAAAATCAATAAAACTACACTAAACAAATAAACAGATATAAACAAACACAAAATGGAACAAACAGGAAAGGAAAAATGCCTCAAGAATTCGGAAACTGGACGACCCTGATTCGAACTCAGACTCGAACTCTTTGAGGTCGAATGAACCTTAATCGAGTGTTCTCAACTGAGAACACTTCGACTAAGGTCGATTAGACCCCAAATCATCCTTTAATTTGGACAGATTTCAACCTTTGATTTTCTAGGGTTCTTGGTTCCATTTGGGGTTCGAATGGTTCTGGTCTGATTCGAACCAGGCCAAAGGTATTTTGGGCACGAGGGAGGTCAGGGGGTGCCGTGGTGTGAGTTTGGGACTGGTTGGGGTAGGTTTAGGTTATGCTCGAATCTTTGATTAAAGATTCGAGAAGCTGGAGGTTGATTCGAGGCAAACGGTTAACAGATCTGTAACGAGGGTAGTCAGATGGCTTAGGGGTGTTAATTTGGTGACCGGAGGCGTTGTTGCCGTCGGGTTTCAGGCGGAGGTGTAACAATGGCGGCTAGGGTTTGGGTCTGGTCCATCTCTGAGCTTGAGAGAGACGATGGGGTGAGGGGGGGTTGATTTGGGGCGTGGGGTAAGGGATTAGGGTTATATACGGGAGGGGCGTTTGATCTTGGCCGTTGGATCAATCACGAACAACGGCCTGGATCATTTTACTAATAGGGAACGACATTGTTTGGCCTGCTACGAGACTGGGTTGGCCCGGGGTGAAATGGACCGGGTTATGGGGGAAGCCTGGGATCGTTAGATCAAAAGGGACGGATGGTTCAGATTTTGCGCATCAAAACGACGTCGTTTGGGTGGTCTTGGAAACAGACCAAATTGGACCGGGTGAGGGGTGTTGAATTGGGCCTGGTTTTGGGTTGTTTTGGATGGCCCAATTTCGATTTTGTAGGTATTTCCACTTGTTTTTGTTTTTTTTTCTTTTAATTTCTAATTAGCAAAAAATTCTACAATAAATTGTAAAACCAAAATTAACCTACCAAAATATTAATTAACACTTAACTACAATTAACACACAAAATTTAACACCAATTAGAAACAAAAATCACACAATTGTGCACTAATTGACAAAAATAGAACAAATACATATTTTTGTGATTTTCTTTCTTTTAAAACCAAACTATGGTTTAATTAATTCCAAAATGCACAATTAAATCCTAAATGTGCATGCAACATGTATTTTTGCATTTTTTAATTAATTAAACAAAATAAACACTCATAGACAAAATAATTACGAAAATGTCACGCGAAATTCTTAAACTTGTACCCAAATGACATTTGTTTTATTTTTCGATTTCTTTTGGAGTAGTTTTCGTGAAGCAAAAATCACGTGCTCACAGCTGCCCCTCTTTGTCCGAAAACACAAAGAGTTTTCGTGCAAAGATAAAGTGAGCGGATACGAGCGATTTTTGCCCGTTGGAATACTCCGTGTGATGCATTTTTGAAAAGATTTAACCGAACCTTTGCTTCACAGGTTTTCTACATATCCCTGGCTAAAAGGGAATCAGGTTAATATAGTTCGGGAAGTTTTGGTAGTTGGGACTACCATGGGACTGCAATTTTGCTGTTACTACTGCTTTCCGACCTCCTTATTACACCGTGCTAAAAAGAAAACAAGAAGCTAGACTAAACTGGGGATTACAACATCTTATCTATCTTCAAACTTGCTCTTGTAGTCTTCCTTCTGATTTTTGCAGCGGAATTTATGCTGGGGATATTTTGTTGTAACCCTCTGCTTTACTGACTTCTGACTTGAAATTGAGTGTAGTCCTCTGTTCTACAGGCGGGATCCTGACTTCAAACTTGAAATTTATTCCTCTGTTCTACAGGCGGGCTCCTGACTTCGTTTTGAAATGTACTCCTCTGTTCTACAGGCGGGCTCCTGACTCCAACTTGACTTTAAAAGATAATACGGCCTCCATTCTCCAGGCGGGCTCCTAACTTCAACATCAATTTAAAGATAATGCAGCCACCATTCTCCAGGCGGGCTCCTGACTTCAACAACAACTTTTTCTCCAGAATATAACACTTTCATTCTCCGGGCGGGCTCCTGACCTCAACAATTTCTTAAAAACATAAAACCTCCATTCTCCAAGTGGGCTCCTGACTTCAACAACTTCTTAAAAATATAACACCTCTATTCTCCAGACGGGCTCCTGACTTCGACTATTTCTTAAAAACATAACATCTCCATTTTTCAGGCGGGCTCCTGACTTCGACTATTTCTTAAAACATAACACCTCCATTCTCCAGGCGGGCTCCTGACTTCAACAACTTCTTAAAAATATAACACCTCCATTTTTCAGGCGGGCTCCTGACTTCGACTATTTCTTAAAAACATAACACCTCCATTCTCCAGGCGGGCTCCTGTCTTCAACAACTTCTTAAAAATATAACACCTCTCTTCTCCAGGAGGGCTCCTGACTTCGACTACAACTCAAAATATAACACCTCCATTTTTTAGGCGGGCTCCTGTCTTCGACTACAACTTAAAATATAACACCTTCATTTTTCAGGCGGGCTCGTGACTTCGACTATTTCTTAAAACATAACACCTTCATTCTCCAGGCGGGCTCCTGACTTCAACAACTTCTTAAAAATATAACACCTCCATTTTTCAGGCGGGCTCCTGACTTTGACTATTTCTTAAAAACATAACACCTCCATTTTCCAGGCAGGCTCCTGACTTCAACAACTTCTTAAAAATATAACACCTCTATTCTCCAGGCGGGCTCCTGACTTCGACTACAACTTAAAAATATAACACCTCTATTCTTCAGGCGGGCTCCTGACTTCAACTACTTCTTAAAAATATAATACCTCCATTCTCCAGGCGGGCTCCTGACTTCAACTACTTCTTAAAAATATAATACCTCCATTCTCCAGGCGGGCTCCTGACTTCAACTATTTCTTAAAATATAATACCTCCATTCTCCAGGCGGGCTCCTGACTTCAACTACTTCATAAAAATGCGTTTTATTGCTGTTGTTCCTTCCTGCCTCCTGAACCATTTTCCTTCTAACTTGAAATTATCTTCTTTCAGAACTGCTTCCCTCAAAAATGGCGTTTCATGCCACTGCTGGGGATAACACCGATGTTTCATTAAAAATACGTTATTTTCCTCCTTCGAAGACTACTCCCTTAAAGCTGGTGCTTTCCTTCCACTGGAAATACTTCCCTTAAGCCTCGCGTTATCTTCCTTCCGAAATTTCTTCCTTTAAAACTTGTTTGGTCTTCTTCCGAAAACTGCTGGGGATACCATTTTCCCCCAAACTTGTGTTATCTTGCTTCTTCCCCAAGTGGGTACTGGACTTCCAGAAAATTTTCAAAATGAAAGAAAATTTTCTGCCCCAGTTTGACAATCTTTCTTGTATCATGATGTCTTTTCATCATCTATAACATTTCCTGTCCCTGCTTCAAATCAAAGAAAAATTTTGTTAGTTTAAAACGTGGTGAATGGTCGTGCCACTCCTGTTGGGGATGGTTTTCTCTTTCTCCTTTCCCAGCTTTGTGTTCCATTACATCACCAAAGCTTGCTGGGGATGAGAGTATTTGTTGGGGATGATATTCCTGCTGGCGATCATATTCCTGCTGGGGATAGTTTTCCCCCTCTTCTTTCCCTGCTCCGTGTTGTCCGACTATCTTGGAACTTGGTCGATAATCTTCCAGGGATGCTCTTGTTTCTTGACGATTCTTTATTCACCAATTGTTGCTTCCCACTTTTCTCCATACTCTCCCTGAAATCCTAGACCAATCCATCATTTGGTCTTGCAACGAACGTCTTTCTCGTTCCATTGCATTATCTTTGGCCCGTCCTATCCACATTGTGTTTTTGCACCATCTTGGCAACTAGTAATAAGCTCTGAAAATCCTTTTCAAAACAAACTGCTAGGGAGATAAAGTCTTTAAAAACAAAAAATGATGAATTCAAGAAAGTAAGAGAAGAATAGTTTTCAGGAAAATGTTGGGGAGAAGAAAAAGAAAAGAGCTTATCTGAATGGTACAACCGATCTCAATGATCATGTCGTGCATTTTGGATTAACCAACCCAGTCTATTTATATCAATCAATCTTTCTGATGGCCTTACTTTGTTGGGGATATGTAAGCGCCCAATTCTTTTGTCGACTCAACATCTTTGCACTGCTTGACGCCTTGACGGATCCTTTCCGTCAATCTTATCTTGTTTGCCTCTTTTGACCCCTTGTCGCCTAATAATGCCCTTCGAGAGGTTTTCACTAATAAGACTCTCTCATTTCCCTCAACTCCCGTCGCCTTATGGTGCCTGTAAAGGTTTTCACCGATAAGACTCTCTCGTTTTATTTCTCTTAAACTATCGCTTTATGGTGCCTGTAGAGGTTTTCACCGATAAGACTCTCTCATTTTATTTTATTTTTTCAGCTGGGGATTGGAGTGTTACCGATATGACTCTCTCTGCTGGGGATTATTTCGGCTATTAATTCATTTCCAGCTTATGATCCTCTTCTCTGCTGGGGATCAGAGTGTTATTCCCGACTTCCATTTGCATGACTTGGCACTTCTCGGATACTGATCGGGAGGTCTTTTTTGGACATCAATATGGGTTTTTGTGTATGGCTAAAAGAAAAGGGGTATCAAAAGGTTCAAAATAATTTTGATGGGTAAAACATTACAACTCTTGAAATCAAACTTTCTTCCCAAAATTACAAACACAACTTCTGCCCCAGTTTCTTGCTTGGGGATTTTTATTTTTGTTACACTATGACCGAGTCGTGAGGCGCCTACATATCCTTTTTGAGGAATCAGGTCAAACGTAGTTCCCAATTCCTTTGTTTTTCTTGTGACTTTTCTTTTGTCTTTATTATCATTATTTTTCTCTTCTCTTTTTCTTTTGTTTTCATTACTGATTCCAAAAAGAGGGGTATGAAAGAATAAATAAGGCTCAAAAGGGGAAACAAAGGTTGAGGTGTTTGGATGGAAGAACAAATTGCCTCCGTCATTTCATTCTCTGATACCATGCCAAATGCAAACAGACAACAATTACAATTAAAAGAAATCATACATAATATCTCTTAACTGTGTCAGAATTGATAGCCATGTCGACGCATTTCCCTTCGATATCTGTTAAACATAAAGCACCATTGGACAACACTCTGGTTACAATAAATGGCCCTTGCCAATTCGGGGCGAACTTGCCCTTTGCCTCAGTCTGATGTGGGAGGATGCGTTTCAGCACTTGCTGGCCCACTTCAAACCTCTGGAGACACACCTTTTTGTTGTATGCTCTTGCCATTCTCTTTTGATATAACTGGCCATGACACACAGCTGCCAATCTCTTTTCATCAATCAAGTTCAACTGCTCCAAACGGGTTTTGACCCACTCGTCATCATCAATCTCAGCCTCAGCGACAATCCGAAGGGATGGAATTTCAACTTCTGCCGGTATCACTGCTTCAGTTCTGTATACCAACAAATAAGGAGTTGTACCTACTGAAGTACGAACAGTAGTGTGATAACCCAACAATGCCAATGGTAACTTCTCATGCCATTGTCTAGACCCTTCTACTATCTTCCTCAGTATCTTCTTTATGTTCTTGTTGGCCGCCTCGACCGCTCCATTCGCCTTGGGACGATATGGTATTGAATTACGGTGTGTAATCTTGAACTGTTGATATACTTCTTTCATCAAACCGATGTTAAGATTAGCACCATTGTCCGTGATGATCACTTTTGGGATCCCAAATCTACAGATGATATAGGAATGAACAAAATCTACCACTGCCTTTTGGTTACCGACTTGAAAGTTTTAGCTTCAACCCACTTAGTGAAATAATCGATGGTCACCAGAATGAACCTATGCCCGTTGGATGTTGCTGGCTCAATAGGTCCAATAACATCCATGCCCCAAGCAACAAATGGCCATGGTGCTGACATTGTATGCAATTCTGTCGGCGGAGAATAAATTAGATCTCCGTGTATCTGACACTGATGGCATTTCCGCACGAAACTGATACAATCATGCTCCATAGTGAGCCAATAGTAGCCTGCTCGAAGAATCTTCTTCGCCAATACATATCTGCTCATATGTGGCCTACAAACTCCAGCATGTACCTCTGTCATAACTGTAGTGGCTTGACTAGCATCTATACACCTCAGCAATCCCAAATCTGGTGTTCTTTTGTACAACACTCCTCCACTGAGGAAAAATCCATTTGCCAGTCGCCGAATGGCTCTCTTTTTATCTCCGGTGGCCTGCTCCCGGTATATCCCCATCCTGAGGTATTCCTTGACATCATAGAACCATGGTTCACCATACAGTTCTTCCTCTAACATGTTGCAATAAGCGTGCTGATCACGAACCTGAATATGCAATGGGTCAACATGAATTTTGTCTGGGTGGTGCAACATTGATGCTAAGGTGGCCAAAGCATCGACAATCTCATTATGAACTCTTGGGATGTGTCTGAACTCCACTGATCGAAATTGCTTGCTCAGATCATGCAAACATTGTCGATATGGTATAAGCTTCAAATCCCTTGTTTCCCATTCACCCTGAATCTGATGCATCAGGAGGTCCGAGTCTCTCAAGACCAAGACGTCCTGGACATCCATGTCTGCAGCTAGCCGTAGACCCAAAATACATGCCTCATACTCAGCCATGTTGTTGGTACAATAGAAGCGTAGCTGAGCCGTAACAGGATAATGATGTCCTGTTTCAGAAATAAGTACCGTTCCTATTCCAACTCCCTTCGCGTTTGCGGCTCCATCGAAATAAAGCTTCCATCCTGGTTCCTTGGTCATTTCCAACTCATCTATATGCATCACTTCTTCATTAGGAAAATACGTCCTCAGGGGCTCGTATTCTTTATCAACAGGATTCTCGGCCAAGTGATCAGCCAATGCTTGGGCCTTCATGGCCGTCCTCGTCACATAGACGATGTCGAATTCTGTGAGTAATATCTGCCATTTCGCCAATATCCCTGTGGGCATAGGCTTCTGGAACATATACTTCAGTGGATCCAAGCGTGAAATAAGATAAGTAGTATATGATGACAGATAGTGCTTCAATTTCTGGGCCACTCAAGTTAGGGCGCAACATGTCTTCTTGAGTTGAGTGTACTTAACCTCATAGCCTGTAAACTTCTTGCTGAGATAATAGATGGCTTGCTCCTTCCTTCCTGTAATGTTGTGTTGCCCCAGTACACAACCAAACGAATTCTTCAGGACCGTTAGATAAAGAATTAACGGTCTTCCCGGCTCAGGTAGAACCAACACAGGTGAATTTGATAAATATCCTTTGATTTGGTCAAATGCTTCCTGACATTCTGTCGTCCATTCTACTGCAGCATCTTTCTTCAGTAGCCGAAAAATGGGTTCACAAGTTGCTGTGAGTTGAGCAATAAACCTGCTTATATAATTCAACCTTCCCAACAGACTCATTACTTCTGTCTTGTTCTTCGGCGGTGGAAAATATTGGATGGATTTGATCTTTGACGGGTCCAACTCAATGCCTCGCCGACTGACGATGAATCCCAACAACTTTCCAGATAGAACACCAAATGCACATTTGGCCGGGTTGAGCTTAATATCGTACCTTCAAAGTCTTTGGAAAAACTTTCTTAGGTCTGCTACGTGGTCTTCCTGATGCTTGGATTTTATGATCACATCATCCACGTATACCTCAATCTCTTTGTGTATCAAGTCATGAAACACAATAGTCATTGCTCTCATGTACGTTGCCCCAGCATTCTTCAAACCAAATGGCATTACCCGGTAGCAATAAGTCCCCCACGGTGTAATGAAAACCGTCTTTTCCGCATCTTCTTCATCCATCAGAATCTGATGATACCCAGCATAGCAATCCACAAAAGACCCGATCTCACGTCCGGCACAATTATCGATCAAGATATGGATGTTGGGTAATGGAAAGTTATCCTTTGGGCTTGCCCTGTTCAGATTGCGGTAATCGACACACACCCTGATCTTCCCATCTTTCTTCGGCACTGGCACCACATTAGCCAACCAATCAGGATATCGAGTGACCCGAATAACCTTTGCTTGCAGCTGCTTGGTTACTTCCTCTTTAATCTTCACACTCATGTCTGTTTTGAACTTCCTCAATTTCTGCTTGACGGGAGGGCATACCGGGTTAATGGGTAATTTGTGAACCACTAAATCCGTGCTTAACCCCGGCATGTCATCATACGACCATGCAAAAACGTCTTTGAACTCAATAAGTGCTTTGATTAGTTCTTCCCTGATATTCGGTGCAATGTGGATGCTTATTTTAGTTTCCCTGATATCATCTGCATCCCCTAAATTGATGGCTTCTGTGTCATTTAAGTTGGGCTTGGATTTCTCTTCAAACTGGCTTAACTCTCTGTTTATCTCTTCGAAGGCTTCATCCTCATCGTATTCCGATTCATCATCATAATCGACCTCTTGTACAATTAGTTTGGAATTAGATTGATTTTTTAAAGTGGGTTGAAGATCTGTTGTGCATGCCATGTCATTAGAACCAATATAAAGAGAACTGTTCAGAAAGAGAAAAGAAGAAAACAAAATTAGAACAAAATAAGAAGAGAAAAACTTTCACTTTATTAAAATATGGAATAACAGAGTTTCACACTTTGCCGAACACAAAACAAAACTGGATTACAACCCTGGAATAATCCAAAAAGACAAGAAAGAAAAATCAGAGCCCACTACCAAGACTCCCTCCGGGTAGGAAGGGGAGTAGCCATCCAATTGTTGATATTTGCCCTAGGCCCCACAAACTGTACATCTAACCTACTGGACCCTTCTCCAGCTTCTATCATGTTGACATCGGCGAACAGCCTTTCAAAGCCCTCATTCAAATCTCCATCTGGCCCAATCAGTGGTCTGAGAACTTTCGGGACCGACAACTTTCTGATACCTGCTCTGACAAATGATCTGGATAGGCGCGGAATTGGCTTGGGAAGGACCCAGAATCTTTTCTTCAACTTGCAGGCCCGTCTCACATCCGCCGTTGTGGGCTTGAACCCCAACCCAAAAGTATCCAGATTTTTGGGCAAAGAAACCGGCTGAACAATATCCTGAAGATCAGCCCCTAAACCTTTGCCTGGCACAAACCCGTTCTTCAACATCTCCGAGGCTACCATGACAGTTGCAGCTGCTATTTTGGGAAGTGGGATGCTTTCACCTTCGGGAACTTTGCCCACTAAAACCGTATCGAAAACCTGGTAAACCCACGGTCCCTTATCATCATCAGTCTCTATGAAGGGTACGATGGCATCACTTACGGCGCTTGCATTGTCTTCCCCATGTACTACGATCTCTTGCCTATCCCACTCGAATTTGACCATCTGATGTACTGTAAAAGGCACTGCTTTGGCGGCGTGGATCCAGGGTCGCCCCAACAGAAGATTATATGACACTACCACATCTAACACTTGAAACTCCATGGTGAACTCGACCGGACCAATTGTTAATTCAAGTATGATGTCACCCACTGTGTCTGTACCACCACCATCAAACCCTCGAACATAGATGTTGTTCTTGTGAATCCTGTCACCATCGACCTTCAGTTTGTTAAATGTGGTCAAAGGACATATATTGGCACTGGACCCATTATCAATCAGTACTTGAGTGAGTACCGAGTCTTTGCACTTCACGGTCAAATAAAGGGCTCTATTATGTTCTGTACCCTTCACGGGCAACTCGTCGTCTGAAAAAGTGACCTTGTTGACCTCGAAAATCTTGTTTACTATTTTCTCCAAATGGTTCACAGACATCTTATCCGGAACATGGGCTTCGTTCAAAATTTTCATCAGTGCCTGGCAATGATCGCTGGAATGGATCAGCAAGGATAACAACGAAATTTGTGGGTCTTTCTTAACTGCTCCACAATGGAGTAGTCTTGGGCCTTCATTTTCTTCAGAAACTCCTCTGCCTCTTCCTCCGTCACGGGTTTCTTTATCACCGCCGGGTTGGACCTTCTTAACTCTACGGGAGCAAAACACCTCCCTGAACGAGTTAACCCTTGGGCCTCACATACTTCTTCCACAACTTCCTTCCCCATGTGCATTACCATTACTTGATTGTAGCTCCATGGCACAGCTTTCTCGCTAATTATCGACAACTGCACTACTGGCCTGATAACAACTGGTCCTATGCATGCCCCCTTCACGGCTACTGGCTTGCTTGATATCCCTTGCACCGTTACTTTGACCGGCTCTGGATTCTTGGTAACATCAGACGAACTCTTCCCCATCACCACCACTGGCTTGCCTTCTACCCTTTCCGCCTGTACTACCGCTTTTCCACTGATCAATTTTTCTTTCAGACTGGCACGGATCATCATTACCATTTGTGAGGGCTTCTTGAGCTTCCCTCCTTCCTGCACTAGTTCGATCATGTGTGGCTTCATGGTGTGCCGACAACGGGTTCTGATTGATGTTAGGTGCCTCTGGCTCCGGGACATCGATCCTATTTGTGTCAATAAGATCTTGTACGATAGTCTTCAACTTCCAACACTTCTCAGTATCATGTCGGGAGCCCCCGAACAATATTCACAGCTTACCGAGTGGTCCAGATTTTTGGGAAGGGGATTTGGCAATTTGGGCTCCACAGGACTCAATAGGCCTAACTGCCTCAATTTGTGGAACAGAGTAGTATAGGTTTCTCCCAGCGGAGTGAATGTTCTCTGCCTCTGCACCCTTTCATTCCTGAAAGTCTGATTCCCACGAAAACCCGGTCCCGAAGGATTCCTGTAGGCCCTTGGTGGTGGATATGTGTTTTGTGGAGGTGGATATGTGTTTTGGGAAGGTGGATATGTATTTTTTGGAGGTGGATATGTATTCTGGGGAGCCAGCGCACGCCATTGCGGGCGAGCTGGAGGCTGGGTGTAAGTTTGGGCGTGATGGACAGAGAAATGTGGCTCTTGTGGTGGGTAGTAGGGCTGTGGAGGGCCGTATGGAATGTATGGGTAATTTGAGTGATGGGGTCTAGGTTGGTAGTGAGGGGGGGACCTCTGGATATGGACCAAGTACCTGCCTCGACTGTTGCGACATCTTCCCTTTTCTTCTTTCCGAGCGCACCTCCCGTGCCGCTCTGGATGGCCTGAGTGGTTGCTTTAATCGCCGAATAGCTCAGGATTTTGTTGGACTTAACTCCCTCTTCAATCATACCGCCCATTTTTACTACTTCGTTGAAAGATTTGCCAACTGATGTCACCAGGTGACCGAAGTAAGTTGGCTCCAGAGTCTGCAGAAAGTAGTCCACCATTTCCCCCTCTCTCATCGGAGGATCAACTCTTGCCGCCTGCTCTCTCCAGCGGAACCCAAATTCTCGGAAGCTTTCCCCGGGCTTCTTCTCAAGTTTCAGCAATGTGAGACGGTCAGGGACGATCTCAAGGTTGTATTGGAAGTGGCCTGCAAAGGCTTGTGCCAGATCGTCCCAGGTGTACCACCTGCTAGGATCTTGTCTTGTGTACCATTCCAATGCAGACCCGCTTAGACTTTGACCAAAATGAGCTATCAACAGCTCGTCTTTTCCCCCGGCCCCTCTCATCTTACTGCAAAAACCTCGCAGATATGCCATTGGATCACTGTGCCCCTCGTATAGATCAAACTTTGGCATCTTGAACCCTGCCGGCAATTGAATGTCGGGGAATGGGCACAGATCTTTGTAGGCCATACTGACTTGGTTTCCTAACCCATGAATATTCCTGAAGGACTGCTCCAGGCTTTTAAACTTTCGAAGCACTTCGTCTTGCTCTGGGCTCTTAGCCGGCTTTTCAGTCTCTACCGGTATCTCGAAGTGAGTATTATAAGTATGAGGATCGGGTGCTTTGAAGGTTGGTTCAGGGGGGTAATATTGGTTATCGTGAGCCTGAAACAATGGCTCGCTGGATGATCTTTGCAGCGTGGCTGGTTGGGGTGCCACGAAAACAGGAACATTTGGTGGAGGAGGGTTCTGATTGGGTTGTGAAGCTTGGGGATCATGGGCATTCCTTCCCTGATAGTATTGGTGACAGGGGAAGCTTGTCGAAGGGACGGAGGAGGGTATTCCGGCGTGTGTCCTGGTGGGAGAGTGGGAGTAACGGGAGGGCCAAGCACTTTTTGTACCCTAGCTAAGGCCAGCTGCATTTCTTTCATCTCCTGTCTCATCTTATCCATTTCCTCCTTCAGCATTTGATTCTCCGTCCTTTCATCCTCGATAATTTGGTCTGAACTAGTCGTGCTTTTTAGTACGGGCCCTTTGGATCTTGTTTGGTAATAGTAATCTGCCAGAACGTTCTAACAAACTAACTGGTTCGAAATCTCTAGAAAAACAACAAATTTGTTAGCGTTAGAGTTTAACACATATTGCAATTTCACGTTGGGGGATGCAATGTTCCTAGGTAGTTTAACCATTTCTAACATGTCCTTGCTTCGACCGCATGCGTCATTCCGGCTTACTTTGTTTGTGCCTCATTTAAGTGTTTCTGAAACTTTCTTTATCTCTCTTTTATTTCCTTCTTTTCCTTTCTTTTATTCACTTTGCCTTTTCTCTTTTTCTTTTTAGTGGTGGTCGAATCTTATGTGGATTGCCTACGTATCATGTCCCCGCATGAATCAGACCGCGCGTAATTCTGCCCTATAAGTGCAAAAAGCAAAAAGATAATTTTTGGAAATTTTCGATTTTTCATTAATAAACATTCTATTACAAACCAGACACTTTTTGGAAAGGAAAATAACATACTCGAAACCAAACCAAGTACGAACTCAATAACTACTGACATACTCTGATGCGAAATAAAGACAGACTCTAATAGGCAACAGACTCTAAGAAAAAGAAAATGCAGATTCAAACTATGAACACATTAAAGTTTTAAATTTGGGTGCCCGCGGGGCGTCATTCGGCCTCGCCGCGGGTTTAGGTGTAAGGTTCCTTTCTAGCTGTTCCAATTCATACATGATTTATTTCACAAATATCATCACTGCCGAGAAGAAGGTAGTATGGGTCATGTTTTCACACTCCCGACATTTCCTGGTAATAGTACGAGCAATAGTCACAATCTTGTTCCTGGTTCGGTCTTTCCCTAGGAGTAGGCGTTCTATCTGATCCCCTCTAGCCTTCAAAACCTGAGAATCATGCAGATGTTGTTTCCGTAACTGCTGTATTTCATCTTCCATCGAGGCCATCAGATTATAGCAGTGTTTACTCTCGGTTTCAAAAGCCTTGGCTTGTTTAGCCGCCTCTCTCTCTAGGGTGGTCACCTTCCTTTTTAGACTGATAATGGTCTTTTCATGATCTTTCCTTGCCTGCTGTAAGTACTGTGTGCGCTCTTTCGTTCTCTTTGCCCATTGTGCCCGGAGTTGTGCTATGGTATCCTCAGATTTCTTCAAATTATCCCGGCACTCACCGATTTCCTTTTTTAACCCTTTTATTAACCGCTCATCCGATCGACTCCTTTGTTGTTTGTCAGCATCTCTCCTCATTTGTCGGATTTGGGCTTTCAGTGCCTCATTTTCTTGGGCCAATTTGCTCTTTTCTCCCCGATCGGCATCAACTTGCAGACTATTTTCAAATTCCAGGTCTCTAATCTGTTGCCTCAGCTTGCCTACTTCGGCCCGGTATTCGCGCTCTTTGGCCAATCAGTCCCACGGTTCTTGTGGCACCTCAACGAACTCTTGAATGTGAGGTTTTTTGGTTGTCCATTCTGGTTCGTCTCTTATAATGCCCTTCTTTCTGTACCAGGCGAGATAAGCCGGTGAGACTTCGCCTCTGGATAGGTCGCGCACTCGAGTGTTTACCGTCAAATACTGGCATTCATTCCATATATAATGGACGGTTTCTTCATGAAATTGGCCGTAGGTGCTTATCTCGACTGTATAAACACTGAGATCTTCATCTAGGTGTACCACCTGACACCTTCCTAACTGTCTCATCACCCGGTAGGGCGCATAAGGTTGAATACCTCGGAGTCCCATTAAGAGGAAGTAAGGTCCTGTGGCGGGCATATACACAATTTCTTCAACAGGAAGCCAACCCAAGGTCCACCCTATTTGTGTTGCAGTGATGGCGCGAAGGCAAGATACCCAGTCTTCAGACCCTTCTGGCAATTTGAGCCCTAAAACCCTCGTGTTATATCCTTCAATGCAGCCTTCGTTTGTAGATCTATAGCTCATATACTGAGGATGATGACACAAGTGCTCGATCATCCACATTTGCAATAACAAATTGCATCCTTCAAAAAAATCTGCCCCGGCTTTACAGGCTGTGAGAGCTCGGTATATCTCGGACACTATCATAGGGGCAAGCGTGCTTTTGTTGTTGGTAATCAGGACCTTGATGACTCCATCCACCTTCAAATTAATATTTCTGTCTTTCCGAGGAAACACCACAATGCCCAAGAACGCTACCATGAAGGCGAACCGCCTATGTTCATCCCATTTTGTCCGATTACCTCTGCTGCAAACCCCACTTTCCAGATCGTCGAATCCTCCTATGTGCCCATACCTCTGGTATATGAACTGCAGAGTAGAAAAACCCTTATCCAACTCAGAGTACGGGACTCCCTTGTTTATCTTCAGTAGATCCATGAACTTGTGTGAATTGACGACTCTTGGAGCAATCAGATATTTGTGCCTTAGCCCCTTAGTAAGGTCCATATAACCTGCTACCTCTTCTAAGGTTGGGGTGAGTTCAAAATCTGAGAAGTGGAATACGTTGTGGGTCGGGTCCCAAAATGTAACCAAAGCTTTTATGATGTCACATCTGGGTCTGTCGTTCAACAAATTGGTGAGACCTCCCAGATGTGGTTTGATCTTATCTCGATTTGACTTTTTCAAATCCTCCCACCATAAGCGCAACTCCAAAGGGATCTTGCTCCTAACTGTTACCGACAAACTTGGACCCGTGCTCATTCTGCATGTTTGTTTGGGGTGATTAAGACTCATTGGACTCAAAGAAAGAATAAACTAAAATTGAAACACATTTAAATAAAACTCCGGTCTTGTCAATACGGCCTTTCAGCACTTTGAAGAAGATTTAAAGGCTGTGTTTTACCAACCGGGCAAAAACCTTGAAAATGACCAACAATGGTTGTACTCGCAAAAACAGCCTTCCGGCGTCTTTTCAGGGACATTCGGCTATTTTTTACAAGAATGGAATCACCTAACTTATTTATGACGAAAGATTTGAAATTTTGACATTTTTGGCTATTTTTGCAAAAAGGGAGGTTGGACCCGATGAGGGCTGCCTACGTATCTCACATCCGGTAAGAATCAAACCAATGCAGTTCGGACAACGAAAATAACCTAATTCTAAAAACAGGACTTGTTTAAATAAATTACACTAAAAACATTTTTTTCTTTTTTTTTCCTTTTTTCGATATTCTAGTATTTTCAGAAGCCGGTCAGCATGCAAGTCTGCAGCAAATAAATGCGTAAAACAAACAGGATGCAGCAGGATGGTCTTTTTCATTTCAGGTCGCTTGTCCTAGACGGACCCAACCCCTGTGTTGAGTCCCCTAAGTCAAGTGCACATGATGCAAATAAGCGTTCCTACTAGGGATCCGGCATGAGGTTTTGTTATACTAGGTTTATCCTGGGTGTTTGTTCTAGACCTGGCTTACCCGAGCGGACCACTGGAGCCGAGGATGGGAACTGCGTACCGGTAACCAAAAGATCATCCGGTTTTGCAACTCCTCCGAATCCTCGTTCTATTTTGGGATATGACACTAACAAAAAGAAGTCACGACCAGCGTGCACTCCTCAAGAGAGAGAAGAGAGGGATTTCGTAGCAGTTTATATATACAGTTCATATAATATCAAAGCAGTAAAAGCAACATTTTGGCACATTAGGACAAAGCATGTAATAAAATCAGATAATAAATAAAGCCAAATATAACAATTCATCTAAGCTCGAATTCTGGACCCTGAACCAGAGATTCTGGGTTCGCTCCCCAGTAGAGTCGCCAGAGCTGTCACACCTCCTTTTTACCTACACCCCGCAAAGGGGCGTAAAGGGAGTTTTTCCAATTAAAGGGCAATCGAAACGGGATTTTATTTAAAGATTCAGAGTCGCCGCTTAGGAGATTTATGATGTCCCAAGTCACCGGTTGAATCCCGAATCGAGGAAAAGATTGACTCTGTATTACAGTCCGCAAACCAGAAATCCAGATAAGGAATTCTGTTAACTCGAGAAAAGGTGTTAGGCATTCCCGAATTCTGTGGTTCTAGCACGGTCGCTCAACTGTCATATTTGGCTTATTTGTCTGATTTTAATACATTTTGAACTTATGTACCAATTTTAACCTTGAACCGCTTTTATCATTTATTATTTAAAGAATTGCAATGTCGTGGGAATGCATCTCGAATTGCGCCACATAAATGTACCCGCAATTCTCGATACGTTCCAACTTCGTTGAGATTTGGATTTGGGTCACATAAATGTGCACCCGAGTTTAGGAAGATAACATTATTAAATACGCGCCTAAAGATACTAACGCGTTGTTATTTTGAGAAAAGCCGTAAAGTTCGCTATGCGGCCTGTCTCGAAATCTAAGCATTTGAAATAACTATCCGTTGAGGGCCCCGCAATTTGTAATTTATTCGGCAAGGCACGCCTCACTTATTTTTTTAAAAGGGCTAATCAGCTACTTCTATTATTTATTATTTTTAAAGAGATTGCAACATCGTGAGAATGCATCTCGAACTGCGCCACATAAATGTACCCGCAATTTTGATACGTTCCAACTTCGTTGAGATTTGGATTTGAGTTACATAAATGTGGACTAGAGTTTAGGGAGGTAACATTATTAAATATGCGCCTAAAGATGCTAACGCGTTATTATTTTGAGAATGTCACAAAATTTGCTAAGACGGCATATCCCGAAACCTAAGTGTTTATCATAAGCACCTATTGAGGGCCCCGCAGTTTGCAACTTATTAGGCGAGGCACGCCTCGTTTATTTTAAGGATATCCTAAAGCGACTATGGTTCTCTATTTACTTTTGTCTCTAAAGATAGAGAAAAAGGCCTAATTAATTACAAGCGTGTAATGTCCCAGCTTTTGTTGTTCGGACCAACAACTTAACGATGACGCACCTCAACGACAATGCATACCTTCATTTTAATTGACAGACATGAACTCCAAAATTCCTAAACCAATTTATCATACCCATTATCTATTACGAACTATGGGTTTTAATGAACCGATTTAATGTAAATGAGCCTTTCTTTTCCTGACTTTTAACTGATTTCAACACTAATCTACCAACAACATTTCAGGTTTTGCTTACTATCGAATTTAGAAACTGTTGTTCAAACGAAGACATCCTAATACACTAGCAAGATTAATGATAAAATTACTAGCGAGTAAGATGAATATTACTAGATCAGCTCATGAATTGAAATCCTATTATAAGTTCATTACCCTTTTAACCTGACATTAATCTAGATCCACCTATTACTGATGACAATCGAGTTCCTCCAAACTGATTCAACAATCCCATTTCACAAACCTATTGAACTGACTACACTTCATGCATTTCCAAGGGTTCAATTTAACTGTTCAATGTTATACAATGTTTAACAGATAACCCACCTTAAGAAACAGTTTTGATTATACACATAACTACCATCTATATAACAGGAAAACATCTAAACTACTATCAATTAAAATGCAGGCAGTCCTCAGTTGAACAATAAATGTGTTCGAACATTTCATTTCAAACTTCAACGAGCTTACATCAATGTGGTTCAGGGTGGTGTACCTGGTATTGGAATACAAGAAGAAGAAGATCAGCAGAGTAGTATGTAACCCAGCAACAGCAACAACAACCAGCAACAACCAGTAAACAGAACACCCAGTGACAGATTTGAAAACCAACAGGATCCCAGCACACTCAATGAAACAGTACCAACACAAACCAATGCAGACCAGACATAACAACTCAAGAAACCACTTAAAACCTCAGTGAAATCCCAGAAATAACCAGCAATCAGAACAGAACCAGAATGTATTCAGAAGTGCAAAAGATGCAATGGACAGTTCTGATTTTTTTTAACACTCAAAATAGAACACTCTCAAAAAAACTCTCAAACTACTGGTCTCAGGACAAAGACAACCTGTGTTCACTCTCTAAAACTGAACTCTTTTTTGATTTTAAGACCAGCAAGTTCTTTGCTTTTTAATTCTGAATTCTTAGTGTCAAAAATCCAGTCTAACTTTACTCTATCTCTCTGACCATTTTTAAGATTCAAAAAGCCCCCCTCTAATTCTGTCAAGACCCCTATTTATATCCAACACTTGACCTTGCCCCCTCCCTCTCAAAAGCACTCAGGCCGAATTTTTTAAAACTAATTCTGCCCATGATCTCTTTTTCAATTCCACTAGAATATGTCTTGTTCCCCACTAAATTTCTTTTTATTTAGTAATACCACGCGGGTATGGGCAGCTTATTTTTCTATTCAAATCCCTTAAACCTTGTGAAATGGTGCCCATGATCCCTTACACAGTCATCAACCCCCACCTACTATTTTAAACTATTTCATTAGTTTAATGGTACTTTAATGTTACTGACAGAACACTAAGTTATTTTCAGGTTTCAAGCCCAAATTACCCCCCTGGGAATATGAACTAGCCCTTTCCTAAACCTCCTAATCTGATTTATAAGTTATAAACCTAATAACTGATTTCTAACTGATCACTAAAGTACTACAGCTATAACCAATTCACAACTAAATTCAAACAATGACTCAATCAAAATTTAAGCAGTATGAATCAAATTATTATCAGGTTATTCTAACATTCAAGACTGTAAAACTAATCGGCGACACTTATCGAATCGACTACACGAACACATACAATCAAAAGCAAATAATCATAATCGAACAAGCACAGAGGTGATTCGAGTCATATTTATAGAAACATGGATTTATAATGAAACTTAACTAGTCGACGGAGCTCATTCGAATCGATTATATAGTTTATTATATACTCGACCATGACTAGAAAACGTTCGACCAAATAAAAGGTCTTTGAAGAAGGACAGAATCAATCGACAAAAAATTGAAAAATCAATAAAACTACACTAAACAAATAAACAGATATAAACAAACACAAAATGGAACAAATAGGAAAGGAAAAATACCTCAAGAATTCGAAAATTGGACGACCCTGATTCGAACTCAGACTCGAACTCTTAGAGGTTGAACGAACCTTAATCGACTGTTCTCAACTGAGAACACTTCGACTAAGGTCGATTAGACCCCAAATCATCCTTTAATTTGGACAGATTTCAACCTTTGGTTTTCTAGGGTTCTTGGTTCCATTTGGGGTTCGAATGGTTCTGGTCTGATTCGAACCAGGCCAAAGGTATTTTGGGCACGAGGGAGGTCAGGGGGTGCCGTGGTGTGAGTTTGGGACTGGTTGGGGTAGTTTTAGGTTCTGCTCGAATCTTCGATTGAAGATTCGAGAAGCTGGAGGTTGATTCGAGGCAAACGGTTAACGGATCCGTAACAAGGGTGGTCAGATGGCTTAGGGGTGTTAATTTGGTGACCGGCGGCATTGTTGCCGCCGGGTTTCAGGCGGAGGTGTAACAATGGCGGCTAGGGTTTGGGTCTGGTCCGTCTCTGAGCTTGAGAGAGACGATGGGGTGAGGGGTATTGGTTTGGGGCGTGGGGTAAGGGATTAGGGTTATATGTGGGAGGGGGCGTTTGATCTTGGCCGTTGGATCAATCACGATCAACGGCCTGGATCATTTTACTAATAAGGAACGACATCGTTTGGCCTGCTACGAGACTGGGTCAGCCCGGGGTGAAATGGACCGGGTTATGGGGGAAGCCTGGGATCGTTAGATCAAAAGGGACGGATGGTTCAGATTTTGCGCATCAAAACGACGTCGTTTGGGTGCTCTTGGAGACAGACCAAATTGGACCGGTTGAATTGGGCCTGGTTTTGGGTTGTTTTGGACGGCCCAGTTCCGATTTTGTAGGTATTTCCACTTGTTTTTGTTTTCTTTTCTTTTAATTTCTAATTAGCAAAAAATTCTACAATAAATTGTAAAACCAAAATTAACCTACCAAAATATTAATTAACACTTAACTACAATTAACACACAAAATTTAACACCAATTAGAAACAAAAATCACACAATTGTACACTAATTGACAAAAATAGAACAAATACATATTTTTGTGATTTTCTTTCTTTTAAAACCAAACTATGATTTAATTAATTTCAAAATGCACAACTAAATCCTAAATGTGCATGCAACATGTATTTTTGTATTTTTTAATTAATTAAACAAAATAAACACTCACAGACAAAATAATTACGAAAATGTCACGCAAAATTCTTAAACTTGTACCCAAATGACATTTGTTTTTATTTTTCGATTTCTTTTGGAGTAGTTTTCGTGAAGCAAAAATCACGTGCTCACAATAGTTTAGTAGGAATTTTAGACTTGTAGCGTATTGTTAGATGCTCATGACTAGTGCCAACCCGGTATCGGGCTGTGTTGGGTTATATTCCACAAATTGTTCTGTATTGTCACTGCTTACTTTTGGATTTATATCATGTTTAAGACTAAATGCTTATTGTTTAATTGCTTAAAACTGAATTGGAAATGTGTCGGCTGGCCTTGTCTTCACGAGAGGCGCCATCACAATCGGGTCCGGGGTTTGGGGTCGTGACAAGTTGGTATCAGAGCCAAGGTTACATAGGTCTCGCGAGTCATGAGCAGGTTTAGTAGAGTCTCGCGGATCGGTACGGAGACATCTATATTTATCCTCGAGAGGCTGCAGAACCTTTAGGAAAACTTCATATTCTTGAAGTTCTTGTCGTGCAAATTGGTTGATCCGAGTACTAAACTTCTGTTATTCTATTCTCTCACAGATGGTGAGGACACGCGCTACCGGCCAGGATGGACGACCACCAGTACCACCAGTTGTAGCCACTAGAGGCCGAGGACATGGTAGAGGTAGAGGTGTGGCCCACACAGTAGCTAGGGTAGTACCTGCAAATCCACCAGCCGCCCCGGTTCAGGATCAGGTCCCAATTGTGGACGCTCCAGCAGCACCATCTTAAGCACCAGCTGTGCCCATTGTGATTCCAAGTCTTCAGGAGGCCTTGGCTCAGATCCTCTCAGTTTGCACTGGCCTAGCTCAGGCGGTCTCAGCTACTACAGCCGCAGCTACTTCTCAGGCTGGGGGAGGCAATCAGACTCCCGTCGCTGGCACACTTGAGCAGGTCGTGCAAGGACTTCAGACATCGGGAGCACATCCAGCCCAGCCGGTTGTAGCTGCTTAGGACTATGTAGTTCCTGCCATGCCAGAGGATGAACAGCATAGGTTGGAAAGGTTTGGTAGACTTCAGCCTCCGACCTTCAGTGGTACAGAGGGTGAGGATGCCCAGGGTTTCTTGGGTAAGTGTTAGAGAATGCTTCGTACAATGGGTATTCTGGAGACTAGCGGAGTCGCTTTCACTACTTATCAGTTTTCTGGAGCTGCCTTCACTTGGTGGGAGGCTTTTGAGAGGCGTAGGCCTTTTGGTGCAGCACCTTACCTGGAAGCAGTTCTCCGTTCTCTTTCTGGAGAAGTATGTGCCGCAGTCTCGTAGAGAGGAGCTACGCAGGCAGTTTGAGTGGTTGTGTCAGGGAGAAATGACTATGATGTAGTATGAGATGCGGTTCTCCGAGTTAGCTCGTCATGCAATTTGGTTGGTTCCGACAGATAGAGAGAGGATTAAGAGGTTTGTTGATGGCCTCACTTATCAGCTTCGTATTCTCATAACCAGGGAGAGGGTGACTGGTGCTACTTTCGAGTAGCTTGTGGACATTGCTCGTGAGATTGAGTCTGTTCATAGCCAAGAGCGAGAGGAGGGGGAGGCCAAGAGGCCTCAAGGATCTGGTAGTTAAAGTGGTGCTCCATCGAGAGGTCAGTTTCAGCACGGCAGAGGCCGTCCATTCAGGCATACTTAGCCAGCTCGCCCAGGTTATCGTGGGGCGTCATCAGGTCATGGTTCTCACAGTTCTCATCAGGGATAGTCATCACTTAGTGCCCTTCTAGCTCAGAGTTCGTCCCGTGCCCTATCAGTTCAGGGCTCTTCTATGCCGGTGCATCTGCTAGTCATTTCGGTGCTAGGGGTTCCCTTCAATCCCCGTCTTCAGCACCCGGGAGTTGCTATGAGTGTGAGAGATAGGCCATATGTGGAGGCAGTGTCCTCATCGTCTTGCGGGTTTATCTCAGCAGAGGGGTCAGTCATCGGCTTCAGCACTAGTTACTTCACCACCACCCACCCAATTAGCTAGGGGTGGAGGTCAGTCATCTAGGGGTCGCCCTAGAGGGGGAGGTCTATCAGTTGGTGTCACACCTCCTTTTTACTACCCCTGAAGGGATATAAGGGAGTTTTTTCCAATTTAAGTGACAATCGAAATGAGATTATTTATTTGAAATTAAGAGTCGCCACTTGGGATAATTTATGGTGTCCCACGTCACCAGTTTAAGATCCCCAATCGAGGAAATTTTACTCTATTTACGGTCTGCGAACATAGAAATCTGGGTAAGGAATTTTGTTAACCCGGGAGAAGGTGTTAGGCATTCCTGAGTTCCGTGGTTCTAGCACGGTCGCTTTGATCATACTTGGCTTATTAAATTGTCTAATTACTGATTTTAGAACCTATGTGCATTTACCTTTCACCGCTTTTTAATTAAGAAAATTATCTTGAAACGGGTCACGCGTACGTGTACCCGTTTGTTTGGTGCGTCAAAAATCACGTCACGCGAACATGTCCGCAATTAATAACGCTTTATTATTATTAAGAAAGTTTTGTCGAAGTTGCGCGAACGCATACTCCGATTTTGTTTTTAGAAATCGTAATCATGTCACGTGAACGTGTCCACGACCACGATAGTATATTAAATGTGCCTAAAGCAACCTACAACCATTTGTCATTTTTATGTCTAGGTTATTAGCACGAGGGCCATGTATGATTAAATTATGAATGTCGCAAAAAATTAGCTGGAGCCTTCTTTGCATCAATTCTTCCATAATTACATATGCTTCATCTATTCTACCCACTTTACCAAATCCGTCTACTAGACTACTATATATAACCACATTTAATGGAATACCTTTAGATTTTCGTTCAGTTATTAACTTAGTAACAAGACCAAATCAAAAAATGGGAGAAAACAAAAATGCTAATTTGATATCCACATTTATTCATCTCCAAGCTCGATATTAACATAGACAACACAAATATTACAAAGTAACAAACACAAACAAATTACACAAGAAACGATAAATAACATTAACATGTGAATTTCCAAAATGGCAGAATCTCAGGCCCAAACCAGTACAAGATGAACTGTAAAGCGAAGGTCCAAATTTAACCAAAAAAATGGACCTTAGTTAAGCTTGACTTGCCGAAATTGTGAACCGGCACCTCGAATCGACATCGGAACTAGAAAACTCGAACAGAAAAACAAAATGCTTTGCCGGAATCCCTGCAAAACTCGACCAAACCTCTTCGAACCCGGCTACAACGGACACCTCGAATCGATTTCTTTGACTTTGGACTGGAATGCTCAACTTCAAAACAAAATCGAGCAGCTCACCTCCATGATTTCCGATATGAGTGAAGCTTTGCGTAACAAGTAGTTTTGAAGCTCAGAGAATCGAATGGTAACTGACTGGTTATGGGGTTAATATTCGGTAGATTTCATGGCTATTTTTGCTGGAGATTTTAGCTATGTTTGGGGCTGTTTTTTTTAGCTTGTTCTTGGAGTTGTTTGAGAACGATTTTGAGCTGAATTTTCGCTCGTGTTTCTGGCCAGATTTCGGACTATTTTTTTAGGCTGCTTCGAGGTGGTTTCAATGCTAGTTTATGAGGAGTTTTTCAGCTCATTTTGGAGCTTTATTCGGCTGCTTCAATGGAGTTTAGGGGGGTGTTGAATGGAGGTTCATGTCTGTAATTGGAGGAGGTCATCTGGTGTGATTGGCGTCGAAGAAGACGAAGCTTTAGGGGGGATTCATCTCTTTTGTGTATTGCGGCTGTCAGCTTTTAGTCTAGGGATCTCTTATTTTTTGTGTATTTACATTAGATTTTTAGGCATTAGTCTAGGTTTTAGGGTAATGGGGGGTTTTGGGCTCAAGTGCTAGTTCGAAATTGGGCCATTTTCTTGACCAAAGTTGAGCTAAAATTATCTTGAATTAACTATCAATTGGGCTTCTTAAAAAATCTGGATTTCTTTAACTAAGGGCCTAAGTTTTCCTTATTTAAAATAGTATAAAGCATTTATAAAAATATAAAACTACTCCTAATTAATTAAAAAACTATTAAAGATAAACCTAAAATGAAACTAGTTTTTTTTGTTGTTGGTATTTTTCAAGATTAGAAATGAGTACAAAACATTAATGAAACTATTTTTTTGTAATTTTTAATTTTTCTGATAAAACAAAGTAAAAGAGTCAAAATTAGTTGAAATAACTATATTAGGCATAAACTAAATATTTACATGCTAAAATATAAAAAATCTTGGGGAGGGTCAAAAATCACATGTCTACAGCTGACCCTCTTTGACTGGGAACGCGAAGAGTTTTCAGACAAAGAACGACTAGACAGGTTTTTGACCCGACCCTTATTTAGAGAGACCAAAAGCTAAAAGAAAGGAGAATGTGACTGAGCCCTGGTATCTGAGATGCCTACATATCCTTGGTTATAAAGGAATCAGACCACGTGTAGTTCAGAAGTAGAAACAGTGATGGAATATACTGAGGTGGAGAGCCGGTCGAGGTGCCGTTCCGCCGAGGTTCTGGTCTGTGGTCCTGTTATTACATCAAAATGAAAAAATGAAAAAGACTAGCTAAGCCTGTCAACTATGAGTTACAAAATTCATATCTATAAGTCTTCTGAAGCTTGATCTTGAGTCTTGAATGATTCTTCATGCGAACTTTGGATTTGAACCTTGACGCCTGTTAGTTGCAGGTGCTAGTTCATTCTTCTTCGGCTTTTCGGATCAAAATCGGACATACCATGCTTGTAGTTTCAGTCTTGTCTTGAGCAGCTCACATCTTTCATCAACTTTTGCATTTGGATTCACTTCTTGCCTTTTTTTTTATTCTGGATTGTGACTAACTTCTGTTGATCACCTCAGACTGTTGACTCGCGTTCTTGTCGCGAGATTCTTTTGTTGCTGACTTGAATTGCATTCTGAAGTGAATTCCCTTATTCTCCAGGTAGGCGCTTGATTGCCAATACTCGAACTGTCCTCCTTCGAAACTTGGACTGTCTTTCCCTTGTTCTCCAGGTGGGCGCCTGATTGTTGAACTTGAACCGTCTTCCTTTGAACATTGCTATTTTCCCTTTGTTCTCCAGGTGGGCGCCTGATTACCAACATTTGAATGGTATTCCTTCCCTCTAACTAGGAAGTGCGTCTCCTATGAATGAATTTAAATGACCAAAGCTAGGAAGTGCGTCTCCTAAAAAGTATAATCTGAAAGATCCCTACTAGGAAGTGCGTCTCCTAATGGGTAAAATTTGAATGACTCCAACTAGGACGTGCGTCTCCTAGGGGTGAATTTAAATGACCAAGACTAGGAAGTGCGTCTCCTAGGGGTGGAATTTCAATTTAGAAAATGTGTCTCCTACAACATAATATGACTTGAAAACCCAAACTAGGAAATGTTTCTCCTGGGGGTGATGTGTGATCTTCTCAATAGCCTTTGCGTAAGCAGAATTGGGGCATTAAACCTGAAAATTTCAAGCTTCCAAGCTTTGATATGAACCTAACTTCCGTCCCTATTTCACACAAAGAAAACTTGTGATGTTAAACATGGTGGTTGGTTTGTGGCCTTGACTTTGCGGCGATTGCTCCTTCACTTGCCATGATAACTTTGATTTCAACTTGAAAGACATTGCTTGCTCATTGACTAAACACTTTCTCTGTCACCCTTATCACAGAAAATACCTCAGATCCGTTCAAACTCAATACCCTTTATCTGTTGCATTGCTCATGAATTGACTTATACCGAACCTTTGCATTTCACATGAATCCCAGAGCACGTTGATTGTCACCAACTAAGTGCGCTTGATGCTCTTTCTTTACTTATACCACTTTGATGTGCTAGCCAGACCCCGCTTTGTGCAATTGGAAAGCTGGTGGCAAATTTTGAAGTCATTTCTTACTTGTTCTGGCCAAACAGACTCAAGGAGAGGAAGTAAATAAAACAAAAGGAACAGAGTAAAGGACAATGGAAAGAGATGATTCCTAACAAGAAAATTACAAAGTAAAAACTTATCAGATGTGGACACCAACTCTATTGACCATAACATGCACCTTTGGATTAAGTGGCCTAATCTGTCAAGCAAGTCTAGTGTTCAACTCTTGTTGTACCACTTTGCCGTGAAACTGGGCTTCAATGCTCCGATTATCCTATCTGATTCATAATACTTTATTCGGCTTGCAGTGCCCGAAGGGTTTTCACCATCAATCCTCTCTTATTTTGCTTTTTCTCTCAACTTACTGTCAGCTTATGATGCCTATGAAGGTTTTCACCGATAAGACTCTCTCATTTTTGTTTTTCTTGTGTAGAACGGAGTGTTGCCCCTGATGAGAATCATACCTCTAACTCTCTTGACTTGGCATTACTCAAAACCTGATCAGAAGGTCTTTCTTTGGACCGTAATGTAGGCTTTTGGATAGGATTAGAAACAAAGGGTATCATAAAGGCTCAAAAACGGCTTAAAAGGGCTCAAAATTACAACTTTTGGGATCAGATCTTTTACAACAACCACAACTTCTGACCCAGTTTCTTTGCTTGGGGACTTTTGAATTTTTATTTTGATGGGACCGAACCGTGAGACTGCCTACGTATCCTTAAAAGGAATCAGGTCAAATGTAGTTCATGGCATAGGAATTGTTTTGTTTTTGTACTTTTCTCTCTTTTTTTTTCTTTTTTTTTTTACTCTTTTGCCGTTTTTCTTTCTCTTTTTCTCTCTTTTTTTATTTTCTCTCCTTTTTTTTTTTTTCCGTATCATATTTCTAAACTCTGCTTCTGATTCCAAAACACTACCAGAAATTGGAGCTATGACAACGCTTTTTATTGCTACAGATCATTAACCGTTGCTATAGATGGTGTATTGTTACGGTTTTAACCGTTACAAAAAATTATTGGTTTTATCGGGACACTTAGCAACCGAACCGTTGCAATAGTCTTAAAACCGTTCCGATAGAGGTATCTATGGCAACGTTTTGTATAACCGTAGCAATAAATTTATCTATGGTAACGGTTATATCTATTGTTACGGTCATTAATTCCCTCCTTATTTTTCACCCAAATTTTCTATACCCGCTAAAATTAAAGGCGCCCACAATCTGATTTTCAATTTTTATTTTTTAGCTTTTATATCTAATAAAATATTAAACCCCTAATTTTACTTTTCATATCGGAGATAACGAGATACAGAGGCGATTTCGGACTCGATCTCCTCCAGGCAATTTCGGACTCGATCCAAGCTCATCCATCAACAGTTTCTTCAAATCTGAAAATCGTTAATTGGAAGGCTTAATTTCGGACTCCAGGCTCAACAATTCCAGGCCAACAACAGAGCGACGTGCTAATTAATCCTTTAGAGTTTCTCCAAATCTGAAAATCGGTAAACAGCTCTCTTCTTTCGAGTTTTGATTTCTAATTTCTTGTTCTTTGTTGCAATTAAGTATGCATAATGGCCATCGCAAATCTAGTTTGATATCTTAACTCATGTGGGTGTTGAAGGCTTAATTTTTAGCAGTTTTTTTAATTTGTTTTTGTTTAAATTTCTGGGTTGTTTTTTGTGTTTTTGTTTAAATTTCTGGGTTGGTTGCTCGTGGGTTGGTTTTTTGTGTTTTTGTTTAAATTTCGGTGTTTCTGTAAGCTTCCTTCACATTATTTTGATAGTGAATGAAAAGGGCTTGTTGTTTAAATGGATGATATAAGTCGTGTGCAACTGAAAATGATTAGAACTTGTGTTCGTTGAAATCAAGCTGTCGAAGAGATGGGGTTGGTTACAGTGAGTTTATGCAAGCAGTGTCATCCATTTGTTAATTGGAAGTCATTCACATTCTTATAGGCCTCTGAAAAATGGCACTTCTTTCTGAAGGGACTGAGAATAGTCATTCTCCCCGTGAGGTATTGCATTTCGTCAAAAGAGACAGATAGTTTCATCTCGGGGAGAATTTGGATTGTTTATTCTCTTGATTAGCCTTACGTCTCTCTGTGATTAGTTAATAACTCATTAAGATCCTTAAGATCCTTAAGGGACTGAGAATAGTCATTCTCCCCCTGAGGTATTGCATTTCGTCAAAAGAGACAGATAGTTTCATCTCGGGGAGAATTTGGATTGTTTATTCTCTTGATTAGCCTTACGTCTCTCTGTGATTAGTTAATAACTCATTAAGATCCTTAAGCTGATCTCTTAGCTTTCCTTATTAACACCTGATCATTAAGCTATGGTCCCTTATTAAATTGATCATCTTTCTCCTCCGACTTGGTTTCGCTGAGCTCTCCTGATATATGATCCTAAAATCCAAACTAAACTATATGAGTTGAGTTGCTGGTCAAATTGCTAGTCAATCCACATAACGGCAACAAGAGAAATAGTGAGCAGTAACAAGTTAACAACTTTTTCTTAAAATGGTGAACAAGACATGACAGAGAAACTGATTTCTTCTCCAATTTCTTTAGTAGTAACAACTATACCTAATATAAGGGAAGCATAACTGAAAGGGATATGCCCATAGATTACACAAAGCAGACTTAGAAACATGTAGAAAAATAGGAAATGGACTCATCAAGCTACTCTCTTAAGAAAAGAGAAAAAGTTCAAACTGGAAAATTACAGAGAACAACAGAAACATTTTAACAGTAGGCCGGCACTGCTTTGTTTCTTTCTTCATGGGTATCTCTCTATTTGTGTAAGTCCTACTTTACATATGTGTATAAAAAAGGTGAAAAGTTTCAGTTGCAATCTTGATATTTGTATCTCTAGTATTTTTTAGATGTAATAAATACATATGGGTTTGTTCCATATATGTGTTAATTACATGCTTTATACATGTATAATGCCATCAGTTTTCTCATACTATCATATTCTTGCGACTAAACTGCACAATGTAGCTAGTTGTAGGGAGGTGTGCTAGGATGAAATAGGTGTGTGCGACGTCTCTTATTGGTTACATTAGTTGATTATTTGTTCTGCTAGACATTTTAAACATCTTTTGAGATGTAATATCTTATTCTAATAGATGTTCCCTGAAAAGCAATTATATGTCATCAATTTTTTCCTAACACTTTGTATCGTGATTAATCCAGGCAGCTGTGACTTCAGCTGGGCTTTACTATTGGAGTGCTAAATTATCTGGAAACTACTTTGGGCCTATTTGCTTCTTGGATTACTGGGACTAGGGGTGAGCAATGACTTGTTAGTCTCAAATTTTGGTCATATTCTTGTGTTCATTAACATTGTTTTTGGTTGTGCAAGAATCCTTGCTGATATTTGTTGATACCTGCTGCAACTCAGCCATTGTCTGATGACTCTACCACTCTTCTTTTTGGCTGATTCATTCATCTCTTTTTGGCATATCACTTCTGCCATCTTGGAAAATCCCATTTGGCATTTTGATTTGAAATATTATTATGTTGTTAACCTATTTGATATTTGATTCAGAAATTACTTTAAAATGCTTTTGCTAACCTATTTCGCCTTTGCTCTTTTGAATCCGACAGAGATTTTGACAGTCATGAATCAAGAAGGGTGCTCACTTTAAATCAAAGGGATTTAAAGTTATGAGAATGACAAGCTTCGAATGGAGAATAGGCCGCTAGATGTTCCGGCGTCTCACTTTAAAGCTCTTCTTGAATATTGGAACTCCGATCCCGCCAAGGTAATTACATCCAACTTTTGCCAACTTTTGGTTGGAATAAACAAAGCTCCTGTAAATAAATTAGAAATTATTAGATGCTGGAATGCATGAGAAAGGGGATTACATGCCTTATTCACTTTTACTTCTACCTATAATTTGTCTTAGTATTAGTAGGTCAAAAAATTAGAGTACGTTCTATGAAGATCAAATCTCCATCATAGAGAAGCTATGTAATGTTGGCATAGCTCTCCTTTATAAAGTATAGATCTGTCGAAAAATGCATTAGATATTAGATATGATTTGCCTCTTACACTTTGTGCTGTTTGAATGTCTTGGCTTAGTGGCTTACTAGAAAAGTTGTCCTTAACGTCATTGTTACCCTTATTTAATTGTCAAGGTTTGAGATTCTGGAGTTTGCTGGATATGGTCTAAAAGTAGGAGTAATAGAAAACAAACATGGATGCTAGTTTCTTTGGTGTGTGTGGAGTAATAGAGTATATTGATGCTACGGCATTTTACCTGATTAGGTGAGTGACAAGTCCAGGTATGCACATTTTGCCTCAAAGTTTTCTTCCATATTACATAAAGTAGTCTTTTGATCTTTGAATCCATGCTCCTTTGGCATATACGGGATCACTTATTCTTCTTTGAAATCATACCATCACAGAGTACGTATTCCAGCATATATCATTTGTCTGTTTCTTAGTTATTGACTCAATTTTAGTTTCTTTTCTAATTTAAAATTGACTCAATTTGGTCTTGTAGGCTGAAATAGAAAGAATACAATCAACACAATGAAGTACTGAAAATGACAGTCAATCAGTTGACGCGTATACATCAGTCATGGGACCTGAGCACCCAGGTTGCCTAAGATTGTATGGACGTGGGGTTACCAAAACGGCCTTAAAAAGAAAAGTGGGAGATTTTGGACCATCTTCAAGTTCTACTGACAAGAGGGGTTGCTCTGATGGTAAGCAACCCCCACTTCCAACCGAGAGGTTGTGAGTTCGAGTCTCCCCAAGAGCAAGGTGGGAAGTTCTTGGAGGGAAGGATGCCGGGGGTCTATTTGGAAACAGTCTCTCTACCCTAGGGTAGGGGTAAGGTCTGCGTACACACTACCCTCCCCAGACCCCACTAAGTGGAATTATACTGGGTTGTTGTTGTTGTTGTTCAAGTTCTACTGATGAGATGCAGCAAAAATTGGTCCATTAGTTTTGATGCAACGAATTCTCTGTCTTTACATAATAATAATCAAGCTTCTTTCTTTGTCCAGATCAAGTATCCATCAGCTCTCAACTCCTTTCAGCAAATTCTGAGGCAAGCAAGGAATAAACAGATAGTCATCTTCTTAGATTATGATGGGACTCTTTCTCCTATTGTTGATGACCCTGACCGTGCTTTTATATCCAATGAGGTAAATCCAAATCTCATATGAAACTAAGATGCTTATCTGTAGATATTCACACAAAATATTATATTCTGCAGATGTGCTCTGCTGTCAGGAATGTTGCAAGGTATTTCCCAACATCCATCATCAGTGGAAGAAGACGTGCCAAGGTAACTTTTTTGGTAATTTTATTAATGTTGATACCGTGTACTTTTTATATCTGTCTTCATTTGCAGTAGTGACTTGTGTCTTTATTGTTTCAGGTTTATGAGCTGGTAGGTCTAACTGAACTCGATTATGCCGGTAGCCATGGTATGGACATCATGCTGCTAGTCAAAAATGTCGTCTACTATTATTTAGTCTAGGCATTCCAGAGTCTTTTTATTTTTGGATCAATTTATTTAGTCTAGGCATTCGAGATGAAAGGTAATGACTTTATTTATCCTCTTTTGTAGGTGGAGTAGATCAAGAAATAGAAGATGAAGGCAATGAAGATCTAGACCTTACTTAAGATGAATTTTGAATTGCTATAGATGAATGTTCTAGGAATCTTTTGTTGTCAACATTTTGAAACTTACTATCTTGAAATGTATTAAACTTATGCACTTGGATAGAACATTTACTTTTATCGATATTATTAGCTTGTTGGACGAGTTATATTATTAATAGTTTGATTTTGTGATTTATTTAAATTTTAATGTTATTATAATTTATTATATATATATATGAGCTATATTTCTGTTTTAAATGAATTGTTACAATAGCCTACCAGAACCGTTGCAATAGCACACAAATGGCATTCCAATAGATCTGGTAAACCGTTCCAAAATGCCCTCTAAACCGTTCCAATAGGTATTTGAAACCGTAGCAATACAAAAACAACTGTTACAATAGCTTAAAGAGACCGTTGTTATATCCATAAATAATCGTAACAATAGCTTACGAAAGTGTTGCATTAGATAATATGGTAACGGTTATGAGCCGTTGCATACACATTATAGTAACGATTTTAAACCGTTCCAATTGGAAGGAATAATCATTCCAATAGAGAAAGGGAAAACCGTTACGATAGATGTATCTATAGCAACGGAGATAAAAACCGTTCCAAGAACCGTTCCAATAGCTCTATTGGCACGCGAGCGGATGTGACGGTCTATAAACCGTTCCAGTATCGCTACGACAACGATTTATCTACCTACTGGAATGGTTTTCGATGCGTTGCCGTAGACCAATTTTTCAGTAGTGAAAGAAGGATATAAAAGAAAATAAATAAGGCTCAAAGGGGGTAACAAAAGATAAAGTGTTTAGATAGCAGAATAAAATGTCTTCGTCATTCCAATCTTCAAAATATGCCAAGTATAAACAACAATTAGACAGACCAATAAATCATATATAATATCTTTTGACTGCATCAGAATTGATAGCCATATCTACACATTTTCCTTCTATGTCTGTTAAATATAAAGCACCATTGGATAACACTCTTGTTACAATGAACGGCCCCTGCCAATTTGGGCGAACTTGCCTTTAGCTTCAACCTGATGCGGCAGGATGCGTTTCAATAGTGTTTCTTTGTGTTCTATCTACCCCTGTTTCGCACAATTCGGGCTTTAGGTGATCTCAAAATGTCTTTACTTATTTCCCTCAAATGTCTCTATCATCTTCAAAACTGTTTCATTGCTTCATGACTAAACTAACTTTTAAGACCAGGATGAGAATTACGCGTGCATGTCATATCACTAGAGTCAGCAGGAAAAGAACTATAAAGGGAAAGAGAACTGAACAAGCACTGACTACAAATAACAGAAAACAGGAAATTGCATTAGACAGATGGTGAAAGGGTTTGAACAACAAAACAATTAAAATAAGTTGGGGTTACAACCCTGGAACAAAACCAGACAACACTAAACGAGCTACTACGAATAAACAAACTAGGCAAAATAAAGGATAGAAGGGTTTGAGTCACAAGACAATATCCGAATTACAATCCTGAAAATAACCCAGACAACAGAAATGACAACAAAATAAACCACCAAGACTCATCCCCAACTAGCCAAGAGATGGAGCGTCTTTCTAATTACCAAGCACGACATCTTAGCCACTGAGTTCCACATCAATATTGCCAAGACCATTACCAACTTCAATATCATTAACTTTAGTCAGCAAGTTCCCAAGAGGATTTGCGTACTCCCTGTCACTGTCCTCGATCACAATTATCCCTTTTTGAATCATTCTTTCTATTTCCCTTTTCAAAGTACGACAATCTTCAATGCTATGCCCTTAAACATTAGAGTGGTACATGCACCGTACAGTAGGATCAAATCCTTTTGCATATGGGGTCTAGAGTATAGCCAAGGAGCGGCTCAATCAGGCCAGAATGCTTTAACTTTTCAAACAAGCTTGTGTAGGACTCCTCGATTGGCGTGAAACTATTTCTTTGCCTTTGTTCCCCTCCTTGCCCCTATTTTCTAGGGTTGTTGGGTGCTCGAAAATGTTGTAAAGGCAAGAATGCATTATGCGGTGCTGGCGCTCGCTATAGGGAGTGAACTGGTGGTTGGACAGATGACCAGACATTGTTTGGAGGACAATACTGAGGTGGATTATGTGGAGCTCAGGGATAGGTCTGGGGTTGGGCTTGAGGCTAGGTATATTGGTGAGGCGGACCCTTTGGACCATGCCGTGACTCTGAAACAACCATGGCAACATCATCGTGTTCCTTCTGACCCATCAAGCTTCCTGTGTCGTTCTAAATTGCTTGTGTTGTTGCTTTTAAAGCAGAATAGCTCATGATCTTGCTCGACTTCAACTCATCTTCTACCATTTCTCCCATTATTACCACATCATTAAAAAGCCTACCCACAGCCGTGATCAAATGCCCAAAGTAAGTTGGCTCTTGAGCTTGAAGAAAGTACTCAACCATCTCTTTTTCTTTCATCGGGGGATTGACTCTCAGGGATAGGTCTGGGGTTGGGCTTGAGGCTAAGTATATTGGTGAGGCGGACCCTTTGGACCATGTCGTGACTCTGAAACAACCATAGCAACATCATCGTGTTCCTTCTGACCCAGCAAGATTGCTTGTGTTGTTGCTTTTAAAGCAGAATAGCTCATGATCTTGCTCGACTTCAACCCATCTTCTACCATTTCTCCCATTTTTACCACATCATTAAAAGGCCTACCCACAGCCGTGATCAAAGCCCAAAGTAAGTTGGCTCTTGAGCTTGAAGAAAGTACTCAACCATCTCTTTTTCTTTCATCGGGGGATTGACTCTGGCAGCTTGCTCTCTCCATCTGAGCCCGTATTCCCTAAAGCTTTCAATAGACTTCTTTTCCATCTTGGTGAGGGATATGCGATCTGGGACAATATCTATATTGTACTGAAAGTGTCGGGCAAAGACCTAAGCCATATCGTCCCATGTGTACCACTTGCTAACGTCTTGGCGGGTGTACCACTCCAGAGCTGCCCCACTTAGACTCTGACTGAAATACGCCATCAACAATTTGTCTTTCCCACCGGCGCCTCTCATCTTATTGCAGTAACCTTTCAAATGGGTCGCGGGATCTCCGTGCCCGTCATAAAAATCAAACTTTGGCATCTTAAACCCAACATGCAGTTGGACGTCAGGAAACAAACACAAGTTTTTGTAAGACACGCTCATCTGGCTCCCTATCCCTTGCATGTTTCTTAAAGACTGCTCTAAGATTTTCACCTTCCTGGATATCTCATCTTGCCCCACTGTCTTAGCAGGCTTTTCAATTTTACAAGGAGGCTTAAAATGAGGAGCGTGAGAGTATGGATCCGAGACTTTGAAAGTTGGTTCTGGAGCATAGTGTTGGGCATCGAGGACTTTGAACACAGTCTTGTTAGAGGATCGAGGAAAAGTAGCTGGTGGAGGAGCTACAAAAGCATGAGTGGCCAAAGGAGAGAGCTATGAGGTGGTTTTGGCGGGTGGAGTGTGAAAAGATTGCAGGGAGACATCAGCAACAGTATGGAGCTGGATTTGTGATAGTGGTGGGATAGTTGCAGGGTTTACAATGTAGTTAGTGGGGAATGAAGGTGGATGATGCCCCCTGATCCAAGAATGGTACATTTCTACCATCTGCTATTTCAACATTTGGACCTCCCCTTTCAATTTAGACTCTGACTTCACAAACTCCCTCGACGGGTCAACAACTCTTGTGTCCAGGTCTTTGCTAGTCATGACTACCTTGCTCTTTGACCTTGTATTGTATGGATGAGTTACCTTAAGAACCACAAACCAACCACCCTTCTGCTCAATGGAGATAACAAAAAGGAACAAAATGAGGTCATTACGTTAGCGTTAGGGCATTTAACAGATGCAAATATCACATTGTGTGCAATGCACCTAGCAACAATTAACGGTTCAAAAATGACTTCGAGGGTCACAAGGTCACTTGGCATCATCCCAATTTGTTCATTTCAATCTTCTCTTTTCTTTTCTTTTCTAGCGCTTCTTGGCTTGCTCATTTTCTTTCCTCTTTTTTTTTTTTCTAATTATCACTCTTTTCTTTCCTTTCATTTCTCACATCCCATAATTTCACCCTTTTTTTTTCTATTTTTTTTGTTTCCTTCTTTTTTCCTTTTTCTTTTAAAGAAAATGGTTCGATCGAACCCTATGTAGGTTGCCTACGTATCATGACGCCACATGAATCAGATCTTTGCATAGTTCGAGAAGATCGGGAATAAAGTAAATGACTAACGTTCTCTTTTTTTTAACCTTAAAGACTATTCTGATGAGAAAAGAGAAATAAAAGAAGCAAAACCCCTTTTTTGAATTTTCTAGGCTTAACGTTCTATATCTTATTCTAAACTCAAGCTTAAATGAGCAAATATTTTTTTTCTTTTTTTTTTGAAACATATACTCTATGAGAAATTATTAAGGAAAAAGCCCTGCAAGAGAAAAATATTTTTTTATTCCTTTTTTAAGAAAGAAATCTAAAGAATAAACCAAAGAAAAATATTTTGAATTTTCATTTAATATCCCTGAAAAAAGATTTCGAAACGAGAAATGAACAAGTTAAAAAATATTTTTGGATTTCAGTTTTTGATTACCTAAGGAAGAAACTCTGAAAATAAACCAAAGATAAAGTATATTTTTTTTTCTTCTATGTACAATATCCTAAAGTTCTAATGAAAATAAGAAAAAGTTTTTTTTTTCATTAATTTCCCAAAGAAGTACATCAAAATAAAATCTTTTTGGATTTTTGGAATTAATACCTTAAAGAAAACTTTTTAAAGAGGTACTAAAAGAAAATTCTTTTTTTTTTTGAATTTTTAGTCTTAATGTACCAAAAGGAAGTATAATAATAATTTTTATTCTGAGTTCTAAATATTAACTTCCTAAGGAAATCCACCTCAAAAGAATTATTTTTTTTTAATTTTTAGAATTAGTATTCTAAAGAAAATATCTAACAAAAATATAAAAACGCTAAATCTCTTTCTTTTTTTTTTGATTTATTACACTTTTTTTTTCCAATACAAAATAGGAAATACAATAACAAAAAACTCGACATTACTGTACAAAACTAGAAGGTAAAAGACGATACAAAAAGAAAAACATACTCAAAACATAAAAAACAAAAAAAATCTCCTTAAGCCACTTCTGATCGAGCGATCCTGACTAGATGGTCTTGGGGCGTCTGTCATGCTCAAACTCCTGTACGTAGACCCACACCTATATGAGAAAATTAAGACCAAATAAATTTAAAGACCTAGAACATAATGTGAGACAATAACACTTCCTGTTGGACACATGAAGACATGATTGTGACTATTTTTCAAAAATTAACCGGTGTGGCTAAAAGTGGCTAAAAATGCAAGATTTGGCTAAGACCCCGCGAAGCCAAGAACCTAAACTCACTAGGAAGACCGGACCCAATGTGTGTTGCCTACGTATCACGCCCCGAAAGATGAGAATCAGGTATGCGTAGTTCGGGCAGATTGGATACGGGTGAGAATTAAAAAAATAACTAATTTAGAGAAAATATGTTTTTTGTCTTCTTTTTTTTTTTGAAAAAATGCTGAAACATGTAAACTTTTTTTCCGATTTTCTTTTCCTTTTTTTTTTGATTTTCGAAAAATGATGAAAAAGCAAATTTTTTTTTTGAATTTTCATGTTTTTGTTTCCTTTTTCTTAACAAAAATGTGAAATAAAACATAACTGGGCCCTACTTGCTTTTTTCTCACACTTCACCCTTTTTTTCCTTCTTTTTTTGTTCATTTGCCCTCAACTATCATTTGTCCACCAAATGACCCTTTTACCCTTGGAGATATGCAACATGTAGCACATAAGATACATCAAGATGGTCTGTTATTTTGGGTACATCTGTCCTAGACGAACCCGACCCCTGTGTTGAGTCCCCTAAGTCAAATGCACATGATGCTAACAAACGTTCCTACTAGGGATTCGGCATGAGGCTGTGTTTTTCTAGGTTTTAAAACCTGGGGTTGTGTTCTAGACCTGGCTTACCCGAACGGACAACTGGGGACCGAAGAGGGGGAACGTATCGGAAGCACTAAAGTCTACCCGACCTTGTTGCTGGCCCAGCCTCGTTCTATTTGGTATAATTTTTACAGAAAAAGCGGGCCACACGAACGTGTGCACCATTTTCAGAAGACTCGGAGGATGGCGTAAGAAGACAGTTATATAGAGTTCAAACAATATTAAAGCGGTAAACATATAGAATTTAGCACCAAAGGTTCATAGAATACAATAATATTAACAATAGATAAAGCCAAATAAAAATCATAAAAACAAACTCGAATTCTTGAACCCTGAACCAGAGATTCCGAGTTCTTGTTCCTCAGTAGAGTCGCCAGAGCTGTCACACCTCCTTTTTACTATCCCATGAAGGGATATAAGGGAGTTTTTTTCCAATTTAAGTGACAATCGAAACAGGATTATTTATTTGAAATTCAGAGTCGCTACTTGGGATAATTTATGGTGGCCCAAGTCACCGGTTTACGTGTACCCGTTTGTTTAACATGTCAAAAATTACGTCACGCGAACGTGTCCGCAATTAATAACGCTTTATTATTATTAAGAAAGTTTGGCAGAAGTTGCGCGAACGCATACTCCGGTTTTGTTTTTAGAAATCGTAATCATATTACGCGAACGTGTCCACGACCACGATAGAATATTAAACATGCCTAAAGCAACCTACGACCATTTTTATATCTAGGTTATTAGCATGAGGGCCATGTATGATTAAATTATGGATGGCTCAACACTAGTTGGAGCTTCTTTGCATCAAGTCTTCATAATTAGATATGCTTCATCTATTCTACCCACTTTACCAAATCCGTCTACTAGACTACCATATATAGCCACATTTAATGGAATACCTTTAGATTTTGCTTCTTCAAAAAGCATGTAATTTTCGTCAAGTCTGTCAGTCTTGGCAAGCCCATCAATGACAGAACCATATGTTACTACGGTCGGGGTCAAGACCTTTTACTTTCATCTCTTCAAGTGGCTGATAAGCTTTATTCACTTTACCTGATTTGCAAAATCCATCTATGACAGTATTATAAGCAAAAGTATCCAGCACGTACCCCTGTTCCTTCATTGCATAGAAAAGCTCATATGTGCACACATGCATTAAAGTGGGGCAAAAAATATTCAATCTATAGACAGGAAAAGCAAAACATTCACAATTGGGTAATAACGGTGGTTCAGTTATTAACTTAGTAACAAGACCAAATCAAAAAATGGGAGAAAACAAAAATGCTAATTTGATATCCACATTTATTCATCTCCAAGCTCGATATTAACATAGACAACACAAATATTACAAAGTAACAAACACAAACAAATTACACAAGAAACGATAAATAACATTAACATGTGAATTTCCAAAATGGCAGAATCTCAGGCCCAAACCAGTACACGATGAACTGTAAAACGAAGGTCCAAATTTAACCAAAAAACAGACCTTAGTTAAGCTTGACTTGCCGAAATTGCGAACCGGCACCTCGAATCGACATCGGAACTAGAAAACTTGAATAGAAAAACGAAATGCTTCGCCGGAATCCCAGCGAAACTCGACCAAACCTCTTCGAACCCGGCTACAACAGACACCTCGAATCGATTTCTTTGACTTTGGACTGGAATGCTCGACTTCAAAACAAAATCGAGCACCTCGCCTCCATGAGTACCGATATGAGAATGAATTGAAGCTTTGCGTAACAAGTAGTTCTGAAGCTTAGAGAATCGAATGGTAACTGAATGGTTATGGGGTTAATTATCGGTAGATTTCATGGCTATTTTTGCTGGAGATTTTAGCTATGTTTGGGGCTGTTTTTTTAGCTTGTTCTTCGAGTTGTTTGAGAATGATTTCGAGTTGAAGTTTCGCTCGTGTTTCTGCCAGATTTCGGACTATTTTTTGAGGCTGCTTCGAGGTGGTTTAAAGGCTGGTTTATGGGGAGTTTTTAGCTCATTTTGGAGCTTTATTAGGCTACTTCAATGGAGTTTAGGGGGGTGTTGAATGGAGGTTCATGGCTGGAACTGGAGGAGGTCATCTGGTGTGGTTGGTGTCGAAGAAGACGAAGCTTCAGGGGGGTCATCTCTTTTGTGTATTGCGGCTGTCAGCTTTTAGTCTAGGTATCTCTTATTTTTTGTGTATTTCCGCTCCTTTTTTATCAGATTTTTAGGCATTAGTCTAGGTTTTGGGGTAATGGGGGGTTTTGGGCTCAAGGGCTAGTCCGAAACTGGGCCATTTTCTTGTCCAAAGTTGAGCTAAAATTTTCTTGAATTAACTAACAATTGGAATTATACTGGGTTGTTGTTGTTGTTGTAACTAACAATTGGGCTTCTTAAAAAATCTGGATTTCATTAACTAAGGGCCTAAGTTTTCCTTATTTTAAAATAGTATAAAGTATTTATAAAAATGTAAAACTACTCCTAATTAATTAAAAAAAGTATTAAAGATAAACCTAAAATGAAACTAGTTTTTTTTGTTGGTATTTTTCAAGATTAAAAATGACTATAAAACATTAATGAAATAATTTTTTTGTAATTTTTAATTTTTGTGATAAAACAAAGTAAAAGAGTCAAAATTAGTTGAAATAACTATATTAGGCCTAAACTAAATATTTACATACTAAAATATAACAAAACTTGGGGAGGGTCAAAAATCACATGTCTACAAGTGGCGGTCAGGCCCGTTTCTATGCACTTCTAGCTAGATCTAATGCTATTGCTTCCGGTGTTGTTATTACAGGTACTGTTTCAGTCTACCACAGATATGCCTCTATATTATTTGATCCCGGTTCCACCTTTTCTTATGTGTCATCATACTTTGCTCGTTATTTGGGTACGCCTCGTGAGTCTCTTGTTTCACCTGTTCATGTATCTACCCTGGTGGGTGATACTGTTGTTGTATACCGTGCGTACCAGTCCTGTGTGGTGACTATTGGGGGTCTAGAGACCCGAGTGGACCTTTTATTATTGTGTATGGTAGATTTCGATGTCATTTTGGGCATGGATTGTCTATCTTCGTGTTGGGCTATTCTGGACTGTCATGCTAAGACAGTCACATTGACTATACCGGGTGTGCCACAGATTGAGTGGTGAGGTGTTACTGATTATGTTCCCCGTAGAGTGATCTCATTCTTGAAGGCCCAACATATGGTTGGGAAGGGTGTTCTTTCATATCTAGCCTTTGTGAGGGATGTCGGTGTAGAGACTCCCAGTATTGATTCTGTTCCAGTTGTGAGGGATTTTCCCGATGTGTTTCCTACAGACCTGTCGAGCATGCTATCGGACAGGGATATTGATTTTGGTATTGACCTGGTGTAGGGCACTCAGCCCATTTCTATTCCGCCGTATCATATGGCACCAGTGGAGTTGAAGGAGTTAAAGGAGCAGCTTCAGGAACTCCTTGAAAAGGGGTTCATTCGGCCTAGTGTGTTACCTTGGTGTGCACGGTTTTATTTGTGAAGAAGAAGGATGGCACTCTGAGGATGTGCATTGATTATAGGCAATTGAACAAAGTAACAGTTAAGAACAAGTATCCTTTGCCTCGTATTGATGATTTATTCGACCAACTTCAAGGAGCGAGAGTGTTCTCTAAGATTGATCTCCATGCAGGTTATCACCAATTGAAGATCAAGGACTCAGATATTCTTAAGACAGCTTTGAGGACCCGATATAGTCATTATGAGTTCTTGGTGATGTTGTTTGGGCTGACCAATTCCCCAACAACGTTCATGCATTTGATGAAAAATGTGTTCCGGCCTTATCTCGACTCGTTTTTCATAGTAACTTCATTGATGATATTCTGGTGTATTAGCGTAGTCAGGAGGAGCACGCGGAGCATTTGAGGGTTGTGTTGCAGAGATTGAGGGAGGAGAAGCTTTATGCAAAATTCTCCAACTGTGAGTTTTGGCTCAGTTCAGTGGCTTTCTTAGGGCACGTGGTGTCCAGTGAGGATATTTAGGTTGATCCGAAGAAGATAGAGGCGGTTTAGAGTTGGTCTAGACTCAGCTACAGAGATTTGCAGCTTTCTTGGTTTGGCAAGCTATTATCGCCGGTTTGTTCAGGGATTCTCATTTATCGCATCGCCCTTGACCAAGTTGACCCAGAAGGGTGCTTCATTTGTATGGTCGGGCGAGTGTGAGGAGAGCTTTCAGAAGCTCAAAACAGTCTTGACCACAACTCCAGTGTTAGTTTTTCCATCAGCTTCAGGTTCATATACCGTGTATTGTGATGCTTCGAGAGTTGGTATTGGGTGTGTGTTGATGCAAGTAGAGTTATTACTTATGCTTCTCGTCAGTTGAAGCCCCATGAGAAGAACTACCCCGTTCATGATTTGGAGTTGGCTGCCATAGTTCATGCGTTGAAGATTTGGAGGCATTACTTGTATGGTGTGTCGTGTGAGGTGTTTACTGATCATCGTTGCCTCCAGCACTTGTTCAAGCAGAATGATCTTAATTTGAGGCAGCGGAGGTGGTTGGAGTTGCTAAGGGATTATGATATCACTATGTTGTACCATCCGGGAAAGACCAATGTGGTGGCCGACGCCTTGAGCCGAAAGGCGGTGAGTATGGATAGTTTGGCATATATTCCAGTTGGGGAGAGACCTCTTGCAGTTGATCTTCAAACCTTGGCCAATCGGTTCGTTAGGTTAAATAATTTAGAGCCTAGTCGGGTATTGGCTTGTGTGGTTTCTCGGTCTTCCTTATATGATCGCATCAGAGAGCGCCAGTATGATGATCCGCATTTGCTTGTCCTTAAGGACAGAGTTCAGCACGATGATGCCAGAGATATGACTATTGGTGATAATGGGGTGTTGAGGATGCAGGGCTGGATTTGTGTGCCCAATATAGATGGGCTTCAGGAGTTGATTTTGGAGGAGGCCCATAGCTTGCGGTATTCCATTCATCCGGGTGCCGCGAAGATGTATTAGGATTTGAGTCAGCATTATTGGTTGAGAAAAATGACGAAAGATATTGTGGGATTTATAGCTCGGTATCTCAATTGTCAGTAGGTGAAATATGAGCATCAAAGACCGGATGGCTTGCTTCAGCAGATGGATATTCTAGAGTGGAAGTGGGAGCGGATCACTATGGACTTTGTAGTTGGACTTCTACGGACTTTGAAGAAGTTCGATGCTATTTGGGTGATTGTGGATCGGCTGACCAAGTCCGCACACTTCATCCCTGTGTGTACTACCTATTCTTCAGATCGGTTGGTAGAGATCTATATCTGGTAGATTGTTCGTTTGCATGGTGTCCCAGTTTCCATACTTTCAGATAGGGGCACTCAGTTTACTTTGTAGTTTTGGAGGTCTGTGCAGCGAGAGTTGGGTACTCATGTTGAGTTGAGCACAACTTTTCACCCTCAGACGGATGGGCAGTCCGAGCGCACTATTCAGATATTGGAGGACATGTTGTGTGCTTGTGTCATTCACTTCAGAGGGTCATGAGATCAGTTCCTACCGCTTGCAGAGTTTGCATATAACAATAGCTACCAGTCGAGTATTTAGATGGCTCCATATGAGGCTTTGTATGGGAGGTAGTGTGGATCTTCAGTGGGTTGGTTCGAGCCGAGTGAGGCTAGGCTATTGGGGACAGATTTGGTGCAGGATGCTTTAGAAAAGGTAAAGGTGATTCAGGAGAGACTTCGTACAGCGCAGTCGAGACAAAAGAGTTATGCTAACAGGAAGGTTCGAGATGTGTCCTACATGGTTGGTGAGAAGGTTCTATTGAAGGTTTCGTCCATGAAGGGTGTTATGAGATTTGGGAAGAAAGGTAAGTTGAGTCTTTGGTTCATTGGGCCTTTTAAGGTGCTTCGAAGGATTGAGGAGGTGGCTTATAAGCTTCCTTTGCCACCCAGCTTGTCGAATGTGCATCTGGTATATTAGGTATCCATCTCATGTTTTGGATTTCAGCACGGTTCAGTTGGATGGTGATTTGACTTATAATGTGGAGCCAGCAGCTATTTTGGAGCTTCAGGTTCAAAAGTTGAGGTCAAAGGATATAGCTTCAGTGAAAGTGCAGTGGAGAGGTCGGCCCGTGGAGGAGGCTACCTGGGAGACCGAGCGGGAGATGCGGAGTAGATATCCTCACCTGTTTGAGGCTTCAGGTATGTTTCTTGACTCGTTGGAGGATGAATGTTTGTTTAAGAGGGGGAAGATGTGACGACCCGGTCGGTCATCTTATGAGTTCCCGCTCTATTTCCCCCTTTTCTACTTCTTATTGCTTTGTCTACCTATTCTATATGTGATCGGGTTGGTTGGCTCGGGTTCGGAAAGGATTTGGTAAGGTTTGACACACTTAGTCTCTTTTGAGGAAGCTTAAGTTGGAAAGTCAACCAGATGTTGACTTATGTGTTAGAAGGCTCGGATGTGAGTTTTGATGGTTCAGATAGCTTCAGGATGTGATTTGGGACTTAGGAGCGTGATCAGAATGGGTTTTACAGGTCCGGAGTAGATTTAGGCTTGAATTGGCGAAGTTGGTATTTTGGCGATTTCCGGTTGATAGGTGAGATTTTGATATAGGGGTCGGAATGGAATTCCGAGAGTTTCAGTAGTTTTGTTGGGTCATTTGGGATGTGTGCACAAAATTTCAGGTCATTCGGATGTGGTTTGGTTGGGTTTTTTATCAAAAGCGGAATTTGGAAGATTTTGGAAACTTAGGCTTAAATCCGATGAGTTTTGGTTGATTTGATGTTGTTTGAGGTGTTTTGAATATTGGTATAAGTTTGAATAAGGTTATGGGGTATGTTTGTGTTTTTGGTTGAGGTCCCGGGGGCCTTGGGGTGATTTCGGATGGTTGACGGAGAGTTTAGGAGTTTGGAGGAGCTGTAGATTTTTGCTGCTTCTGTTGTTTCTGCACCTGCAGTTTAAGGACAGCAGGTGCGACGCCGCAAATGCTTAAGATTGGTTGCATAAGCGAAAGATGGTGAAGTGGACATGAACCGCAGAAGCGGTTGTAGGACCACACCTGCGATGGTGCAGGTGCGGCTTGTGCATCGCAGAATGCGAAAAGTGGGACTTAAGTGAGGACCGCAAATGTAGTGGTCTTGACCGCACAAGCGGTACCGCAGAAGCGGGAATTGGGCCGCAGATGCGAAATCCTTGGGCCAGAACATATAAATTGTTTCCTTCGCAATTTTTGAGCTATTCTACCATTTTTAAGTTGGCTTTGGAGCTTTTTGAACGATTTTGAAGAATGATTTCAAGGGAACTTCATAGAGGTAAGGATTTTGGACCTAAAACTCGTTCCTATGGTATTATTTCACGGATTAGAGCTATAATTAATGGAATTTAAGGGTTAAAATTGGGGAAACTAGGGCTTGGTATTGGAAACCTAGACTAGAGGATATGAGGGATCATTTGTGGTCGGATTTTGGTACTTTTGATATGTATGAACTCGTGGGGAGATAAGGAATATATTGGTGTGAATTTTATCGAATTCCGAGACGTGGGTCCGAGGGTTGGGTTTTGGTAATTTCGGAATTTAAGTTGTAAATTGATTATTTTGCTTGGGTTTCGTTCCCTTAGCATATTTTGAATCCGTGATTCTGATTTTGGATAGATTCGGCGCGAGTGGAGGCCGATTTGAGGGGCTAAGGCGTCGCGGGCTAGAGCTTTGACCGGATTGAGGTGAGTAATGATTGTAAATGATGTCCTGAGGGTATGAAACCCCGGATTGTACATCGTTATGCTATATTGAGGTGACGCACATGCTAGATGACGAGCGTGGGGTTGTGCACTGTTGAGGATTGTGACTTAGTCCGTCCCGAATGACTATTTTACTGCGTATTTGACTGAAAACTATTTGCTATCATCATGTTTTGGGCTGAATGCCATATTTGGGCCTCGTGCCAACTATTTGAACCCTTAGGGGATTTTTATTTATATTTCCTCACCGTTTTGACTTTATACTTGAACTCAGTCATGCTATATTCTACTATTTTTCATAACTCAGCCATGTTTACTCTGCTTTAACACTTAAATGATATTTTGGGCTAAGCACTATGTTTTACTGTTGCCCGAGTGGCTATGAGGTTCTAACTGAGTAAGGCCGATGGCCTATGTTGTGAGGAAAATCTGATTATGATTATGAGGTCGAGGGCTTGAGATTTATATGCCACGAGATGACTTGTTGATATGAGGCCGAGAACCTAGTGATGATGCCACAAGATGGCTTGATATTGCGCTTGGGCCGTAAAGGGCCCCTCCAGGAGTCTGCACACCCCACAATGAGCGTGGGTACCCATTATGATGTGAGATATAACCTGAGGGGCTGGTATTGTTTTGAGATATTGCCCGAGGGGCGGATTCGTTGACATTGTGCCCTAGGGGCGAACCTTTATTTGTTTATCTTTCTTATTTGTCTGTCAATACCTGTTTAATTGTTGAAAAGGTATTTCATGAAGTTTAAACCGAACTTAAATGATTTTACATATCTTTACTAATTCATTTTTTCTACTGGTCTTACTGCTTCATTATAACCTGTAATGTGCCTTATGTGTTTTTATATCTCTCAGTCATTTATTTATGATTATTACTCACTGAGTTGGAGTACTCACTTTACTCCCTGCACTCCTTGTGCAGATTCAGGCGTTGTTGATCCTGCCAGCGCGAGTTGAGAGCTCCCGGCAGACTTCGGAGTCCACGAGGTAGCTGCTTGGCGTCCGCAGACCCTTGTTTCTCCCCCTTTACCTCATTTCTATCTCTTTATCAGTTGTTCTGTAATAGTTTAGTAGGCATTTCAGACTTGTAGTGTATTGTTAGATGCTCATGACTAGCGACACCCCGGTATCGGGCTGTGTTGGGTTGTATTCCGCATATTGTTCTGTATTGTCACTGCTTACTTTTGGATTTATATCATGTTTAAGACTAAATGTGTCACGACCCAATCCCCGAACCCGGTCGTGATGACGCCTCTCGCGGAGACAAGGCCAGCCAGACCAAAACGGAACACCTCTTTTAAACAGTTAATTATCATAAACAGTAGTAATATATTAAATAATATTCATAAATTGCGGAATTTAATGATAATAACAGCAGGAACCATCCCGACACAGACCAAACCGGGGTGTCACAAGTCATGAGCTACTATAGAATCTGCTATAGGTCAACAAAGTACGAAATCCGATACAACAGTCTGAAGAAAACATAAATGATAGAGGATAAGAGAAACAAGGGGCTGCGGATGTCAACAGCTACCTCGTGACTCCAAATCACTGCCTAGACTAGAAGGAATCAACGCTCAGGTGCGGACTCTACTATACCTGAATCTGCACACACGGTGCAGGGAGTAATGTGAGTACTCCGACTTAGTGAGTAATAATTACAAATAATGGCTGAAAGTAGGAAAACACGTAAAGGCACAAAGCAATTCCATATCAAGCAGTAAAATCACTTAAAGTAGTAAATCAGTGGAGAGATCAAATGATATTCCTTTTTAAAACAAGTAAAACAGGTAATTTAACAGGTAATTAACAAGTAGAAATCCGCCCCTCGGCACAATATCAATCGCTCAGCATAGTATCAGCCCCTCAGGCTCACTCTCAGTACAGTATCAGCCCCTCGGGCTACCTCACAATCACTCAGCATAATGGTCAACCATTGTTACCTGACCAAATTGCATCATCTAGTGTCATTGTTACCACTGTTTCAAATCACATGGGTACCCGCGCTCACTGTGGATGTGCAGACTCCGGAGGGGCCCCTTACGGCCCAAGCGCTATATTAAGCCACCTCGTGGCATCATCACTCAACATATCCTCACATCCCTCAAGCCACCGCATGGCATAAATAGTATCTCAGGCCCTCGACCTCATATCACTCAACATATCCTCACATATGGCCCTCGGCCTCACTCAGTCCAGAAATCATCATAAGCCCCTTGGGCATTAGTAAAATAGTAGTTCTCAGCCCAAAACATGATGTAGAAATATCATTTAAGTTTCAAATCTGAGTAAAAGTGGCTGAGTTTGTAAAACAGTAGATATCAACAGGACTGAGTTCAAATAATAAGTCAAGCAGTAAGGAAACAGTGATAAAAATCCCCGAAGGGTTCAAATAGTTAGCACGAAGCCCAAATATGGCGATCAGCCCAAATCATGATGATAACAAATAAATTTCAGTCAAATGTTCAGTAAAGTCATCAATCAGGATGGACCAAGTCACAATCCCCAGTAGTGAAAGACCCCACGCTCATCATCCAGCGCGTATCTTGCCTCAATATAGCACTACGATGTGCAAATCCGGGGTTTCAAACCCTCAGGACATCATTTACAACCATTACTCACCTCGAACTGGCTAATTCTCTAGCTCGCGATGCCCTTTGCCCCTCAAATTGGCCTCCACGCGCGTCGAATCTATCCAAAATCAGAACGAATATGTCACAATATGCTAAGGGAACAAAGCCCAAGCGAAAACATTCGAAAAAATATCAAAAATCCCGAAATTAGCAAAACCCGAGCCTCGGGCCCACATCTCAGAATCGGGTAGAATTTACATTTTCAAAATCCTCATGCCCTCACGAGTCTAACCATACCAAAATTATCCAATTCCGATACCATTTGGTCCTTCAAATCATCATTTTACATTTTTGAAAGGTTTTACAATTTTCTTCCCAAATTCCATCTCAAATCACGAATTAAATGATGAATTCAGTGATAGATTCATGTATTCTAGCCAAATCTGAGTTAAAATCACTTACCCTGATGAATTTCTTGAAAAACCTTCAAAAAATTGCCAAAATCCGAGCTCTCTAGGTCAAAATATCAAATAAAACCCAAAACCTCGTATTTATATAGAGTACCCTTCAGGTCTTCTCACCGCGGCCGCGCCCGTTTTTGTGTGGTCCGCGCGAGTTCAGAGACTGTGAAACTACAAGTCAAACTCATGCGGCCACGTCCCACTTCATGCGGCCCGCGTCCCTCTCCATGCGGCCACACTCTATGGTCACGCGGTCCGCGTCAGCGACGTTCAGAGAGCTGCCAAACCCAATCATGCGACCGCACAACAACTTTGTGCAGTCCGCGCCAGTCTTCATGCAGCCGCATTCCAACTTTGTGCAGTCCGCATCACCGCGCGGTCCGCGCGACGCCTACCGCGGCCGCGCCCCTGCAGTCCTCTTGGACCTGCTACAGCTGCTGTATTTTTCTGTTATATTTTCCAACTCCAAACTTCTCGTTAGCCATCCGAAATCACTCCGAGGCCCCCGGGACCTCAACCAAAATCACCAACGCATCCTAAAACATCCTCCAAACTCGTTCCAATCCTCAAAATACCTCAGACAACATCAAAACCATCAAATTACATCGAATTCAAGCCTAAGAACTCCAAGAACTCTTGAATTATGCTTTCGATCAAAAGGTCTATCAAATCTCGTTCGAATGACCTGAAATTTTGCACACACATCCCAAATGACACAATGAAGCTACTGCAACTCTCGGAATTCCATTCTGACCCCTATATCAAAATCTCGCCTATCAACCGGAATTTGCCAAAATATCAATTTCGCCAATTCAAGCCTAAATCTTCTCTACAACTCCAAAACCCATTCCGATCGCGCTCCTAAGTCACAAATCACCTCCCTAAGCTAACCGAACCATCAGAACTCACTTCCGTGCCTTCTAACACATAAGTCAACATCCGGTTGACTTTTCCAACTTAAGCCTTCTTAAAAGAGACTAAGTATCTCATTTCTTACCAAATCCTCTCCGAACTCGAACTAATAAACTCGATAACATAAAATACGAATAATGAAGCGTAAAGAAGCTGAAATGGGGGAAATGGAGCGGTAACTCATGAGACGATTGGCCGGGTCGTCACAAAATGCTTATTATTTAATTTCTTAAAACTGAATTGGAAATGTATCGGCTAGCCTTGTCTTCACGAGAGGCGCCATCACGACTGGGTCCGGGTTTGGGGTCGTGACAGTAAGGGAGAGAAATAACTCTTTTGGAATTGTTTTCTATGTTGTAGTTTCTGTTTAACCAAAGATTCCATAAGATGAACGGTAATAGATGACTCCAATTTATCTTATGTGAGGGAACACTGGGGCTACTATTTCTAATAATATCTACCTAGTCATGGTTATTGAAGATGACAGCAGTACTGCTGTCGCGCCCCCTTTTTCCCTCTTTGCATCGAAAAATTGGGTTTATGACATTTTGGGTATAAGACAACTCTTTCCTTTTGGGAACTAGGTTTTGTATTTTTGAATAGTTACCACCTAATGATTTAAGGTGCATTAGGACACCTATAAGGTTCACTTCTAAGTTAGTTTGATAACTAGAGATAGGGTAAGGGCTTGAAATTATACTAAGGGGAAGGTGTTAGGCACCCCTCATGATCCACTAGTGTGGTTCCCGACCAGACAGTTTTTGTGAATTTTGTACAATTAGCATATAGACAAGTATAGGCTCAAGTAGTAGGGGATTTAGGTTTAAACACATAAGAGATTGAAAGAATAATTATTAAAGGTGGATTTTGAAAAGAAGTCACGGTTCTACAAATACTTGAGCATAAAAAATAGGAAAGGAAAGGGGGGGGGAGAGGGTTCCTAGGTTTATTTATAATATGGATCACATCAATGCAATACCCGGTATGACACTTCTCAGAAGAGGGGATACATGTGGTATTAGCGCACCGGTCATCATATCCATATCTACCCTTTCCACCCCGTTAAGGTATTAAAGCGCGGATTGGTCTCGACCTCTATTGCATGCTATTACCCGTCCCATTCCTATATGTCCCGGAGGAATTTAGGACTACTATTCCTATAAGAGGGAGGATTTTAGGCTGACTCTTAGGTTTTAAAGTAAAAAAGACTAAGGCGACATTTAAAACACGTAGGACTGCATATTAGGGGAAACATGTAAGCAACTAAGAGGCTCATATATACCTCCTCAAGTAAAGCACATAAATAGCACGACTTAAATACATTTAGGGTCAGAATTTAAAATACTAAGATAGGGAGTTTAGTTGTTGAAGCAGACCAGTTTATTACATAACTCAGATAAGAAGTCTGAATCAGGCCTGCCTGCTGGTTGTAGCAGTTACTAATTAACAAAGGCGGATTCAGTATTGTTGTTATCACCTAAGGCTTGCCTAAGTGTTTGGTGAGATCCTATAAACAGGATGCCTATTACTGATTAGGAGTGTAGCAAAGCAAGGACAGTTTTAAATGAGCTATCTGGGATCCTATAGGCATGCTTTCTAAACTGTATTAATAAAAGGAGTAGGTTGTTTAAAACTGATTCAGAACAGTACGAGTCAAACTGATTATTAAACTAGACTGGTTTCAGATCCTATAGGCATGATCTATATTATTGTTGATTTTTAATTTAATTCCTATAGACATGCTATCTAGTTGAACTTGAAACGAAGTAGGCCGGATTTACTTGAAATTCCTATAGGCATGATTTCTATGAAAAATACTGATTTTAACCTTATGAACATGATGTCTGATTATAGCCGTTTAGCTCCTATAGGCATGGTGTCTAAGTGTGGTAATAAAACATGTAGAATTTAAAATAGGTCCTATAAGCATGTTATATAAATGTAAAATTAAAACATGCAGAATTTAAAGAAATAGATCATGTAGGCATGTTCTCTACCCTTCTAATAACTAAACATGCATAATTACCTATCCCCTTTTCACTAGCCAACTCCAAATTTGTTACAAATTATTATAGATCAAATACTGAATTACATTAGAAAAGTGCAAAAATGGAAGTTACAACCATAGGAAGCCTGATTCTTGACTTCCTCTCTGAGTTCTGGAATAAACCACCTCAAGTACCATTTGTTTCAAAGCCTTTCTTAGACCTGGGTGTGTAAAAGTTTCCTATGGTCTCAAGGGACCCCGAACAGTACTTACACCTAGGTTTGCATAACCAGATAGATACGAGTGCAGTGTGGAAGGGCCAACCCTTATGTGTCCAAGTTTAGAGGGAGATCAAGGGTTCCAAGGCAAGGCTCACACAAGAAGAGCAGAACCTAAGTTCTAAGAGTTTAGTGGAAGTGCAAAAACAGAGATTTATTTAACTGGGTTGAGAATAGTAAGAGGTAAGGGTGATTTGAAAATTGTAGTAGTAAAACTTAAATTATACAGAATCAGTAATTGCACAAAAGGGGTCAGGTTTGGGACGTGCACAACAATATATGATGCTGGCATGCCCACAAACCAGCCAGAGAACATAAGCACATAGGGGGATATGGGGGTTTGGGATTCATAAGTCAGCAAATCATATAACAAGTGGCTAACAAAGTACATGCATAAGGGAAAACATTAATTTAGAAAGGGGAGGGAACAGATTACAACATGCTTAGTAATATAACTTGATTGCATTAACATAAGCAAAAGCAGGCAAGAGTGAAGGAAACTGAAACAGCTAAGGAAACATGTTGTTGTTGATGCTTGAAGATTAACTAGGACATACCAGTAAGAAGCAAAGTACAGAAAGAAAAAGTAAGCAAAATTCCACAGTCTAGCTTTGGCTTTCAGCCGGCTAGACAAAGCAGCAACACAAGTAGTAATAGAAAAGAGAGAATTTTGAGTGGAGTGTGTGTTCTGAACTCAGATGGTTCATGTCTTTAAAAGAGGAGAGAGTGGGTATTTATAGTTTTAAAAACAGGTGAAGAATAAGGTATAAACACAAACATGGAAACAATCACAAGTCAGAATTAGTTACACAAATGATTCCCTTTAATTAAGGAATCACTGTTTTAACAGGTAGTAACAGGTTCAAATAAGGAAAGAAATCGGTTTGATTATTGCCATATAAGGGGTAGTAAAAGCATGCAGTGAACAATCAAGTCTGAGTACAAAAATATGCTTATTTTGGAAAGGATTCAGCAAGGTAAAACATCATAGTAAAGGGAAAGAAATCAATTAATTTTAAACAGGCGAGTGAAATCAAGGCTCATATCAGAAAAGCTTTTGAAATCAGTCACAAGATCAAGGTCAATCAAGGAAGAAACATGTTTTTATACTTCAGTATATAAATAGAGTGAACAGAAACATCATACATGCGAAGCCAAGCACATTGGCAAAAGAAACAGCGTACAATAGTAACAAAAATAAGCCTAGGATTCAGTAGCAAACAAACTTAGATAGTCAGGGCTCACACGTATAGCCAAAGTGAAGAACATAGTCAAAACAAGTACAAGTCTCACAGTAACAAGTGAGGAAACCTTTTGAGAAATCAGGGTTTCAACAATGGTCGAGTTTAAAAGATGGTAAAACTCAGAATCAGATGAATCACATAAAAAAAGAGTCTGAAACAAGGAACTTTAAATCGAGTCAAGTATTCAAACAAACAGTTTCAGACCCAAAGACCTAGGGTTTTCAACAATAATCGAGTTTAAAAGATGGTAAAACAAATAAGTCAAACAAGAACGAGGAACTTAATTAAACAAGTACACATCTCACAAACAGTCTTAGAACTCGGATGAGACAAAAAAAGGAATTAGGGTTTTCAACATGCTAACTTAGATAGAAGAACAACATGAACAAAATATAGCAAAATCACAAACAACATTAAAATCGGGGCAGAGATCTTTTTGAAAAACTTAAAGGAAAACCCTAATGAAAAGTCGTTTTGAAAGAAAAGCTGAAGAACTTTCGAGAAAAACACTTAAAACATTCATAGCAAGTACAGATCTAAAGTAGATCTGAATGAAAATCAAAAGATCGTAAAGATTAGGGTTTCAAAAAACCCAAAAAGGTGAGAAAGACCTTGAAAGTTTCCGATCTAACCAGGAAAGTCAAGGATCTGTCTTGAAAGGCCATGAATGGCCAGAGAAAGGTCGTGGATGGCCGGAGAAAGGCCATGAAATGAAGTTGAGCAGGGACTGGACCAGATTCCTTCAAGGACTAGCCATGAAACCACAGAAACAAACACTCAATAGTCATGAGAGGCTGATACATGTCTCAAATGATGACGAGGGGCCATGGATTAGGAAGGTATTAAGGTGGGGTTAGAGGGCAGCGGCTAGGGTTCATAAGGGGTTGCAGAGAGAGTTGAGAGAGAAGAGGGATTCAGAGGTGGAGGTTGGTGTGAAATGAAGTAGGGTAAGGGTCGTTTAGGGTTAAAAAAGGAAAGAGGGAACGGTGGTCGTTGATCTAAATGATCAACGTCTTGGATTTAAATGGTTAGGTGGGGATCCGGGTTTGGGTAGGTTTAGTTGGGTGAGGGGTCGGGTTTAAACGAAATTGGGCCGGGGAAATTGGGTCTGATTTGGGGTTCAAATTAGGCTACAATCGAAATGAAATTGGGCTATCATTTAAATAGCCAATTTTCCCTTTTTAAAAAAATTAAAAGATAGTAAACTAATTTCTGAAAATGAATTGAAAGTACTAAAATGATTTATAAAATATAATTAACAATTTAAAAATATAGGACTTAATTTTATGAATATAAAACACAATTAAATCTTAAAAAGGACTAATATTGCAATTATATTCAATTTAGCTTAAAAATACTAAATAAATTTGTAAAAATATGAAACAATTATCTTAGCTATATCTTAGCATAAATATAAAATTCCAATAAATGAACCACCAAAAAAATAATTTTGGAAATAATTATTGGGTTTTTATGGATAAAAGAGGGCAATAAATTGATTTAAAAACCTTTAAAAACAATGAAAAAATAACAAAACATTTGGACACACTTATATATGCATATACATGCTATTTTGAAGTTATTTCACATATTAAAAATATATAGAGAAAAATTGGGTATCAACAGCTTCCCCTCTTTACTCGGTAAGGATGAAAGAGTTGTCGGGTAAAGATATGATGGCCAATTTTGACCGAGCGAAATGGTTCGAGGAGATTTAGGTTGTGCCCTGGCTTCTGAGCTGCCTACATATCCCTGGTTTTACAGGAATCAAGCCGTATATAGTTCAGGATCCGTCGGCGGAGTATGCCGATGGAGACTTTCCAAGAACGGACGGAATATCCAGGACGGAGTGAGTGGGCGGCTTGTGAGAATGGTTAAGGTTTGATATGGCTGCGGGAACTGGAGTGGGCTTGCTCTTGTCGGGATGGCCATTGCTCATCGGTGTACCTGCAATTTAAAGCTATACAAGCGTATACTGTGCATAAATTTAATCATGATGCAAATTCCAGTCGGACCATGAATGTCGTCTTTGGACGATTAGGATGACGTCCTTTAGACCATGATGTCCTGGGCTATGAAGCATACAATAAAGAATTCGCAGGCCATGAAATGATTCTCTCGGGCTATGAGGATGGTGCCTCCAAACCATGATGCCTTTAAATAATGATATGCAAAAGATTAAAAGGGATCCTCAGGCCATGACATGGTGTTCTCGGGCTATGAAGATGATGCCTCCGAACAATGACTGTAAGCACGTGATTTTTGCCCTATATGAGAATTACTTCCAAAAAATTCAAAAATAAAATGATTTTTCTTTGGTGTGCAATTTTGTGATATTTTGAATAATTATTTGTATTTGTCTGTGCATGTTTATTTGCTAAATTAATAAAAAATACAAAAATATATCGCATTTTGCATGTAGGATTTAATTCTACAATTGTTAGTAATTAAATTTGTTTTACAAAAATTAAAAATTACAAAAATAGGCATCGTTTGCATTTTTAGCATTTAATGTCCAAATATACAATTTTATGCTTAATTAATACTTAATTGTGCGTTAATTGTTATTGGGAGTTAATTTGCGCTTTTATAACTTAATTTAGTTCTTAATAATAGTTTAAGTATTTTTATAATTTAGTTTTAGAAAAATAAAAGAAGAAAAGAGAGCGAAAATATAAAGAAAGTCGGAATTGGGCCTCTTCTTCAATTTCAAGCCACAGGCCCAAAAAATGGCCCAATCTTCCCTACGACCCAGTCCATTTCGAACTGGGTCGACCCAGTCCATAACCCAAAAGACCCAAACCCCCTTTGTCTTTCATTTTTTACAAAACAAAAACAAAACAAAACAAAAATAAGAGAAGAAAACCCTAAAAATCTAAACCATCCCCCCCATTCTTCTTCTTCTTCCTCAAGCTCACATCCCTTCCAACCATGGCTGCCCCTCTCCCATTCCCTTCATCCCCACATCACACTCACACACACACTCACCAAACACCTCCAAGCTGACCTCCCATGAACGACCTCAAAAACTATGAACAACCCAACGCGAAGCTCGCTTCAGCTCCGTCGTGCTGCTGCGTCGCTGCGTCTTCAGCTTCACCATTGCTGCTGCTGGTCACGTTTCTGCTTCAGCTGCTTGTCGCCGTGTCTGCCTTCGTCCTCTTCGTCGAGCTCAAGCTCGAGCTCGACATCCATGGTCGCCACTGCTTCATTCCGCTTCATCTTCCTCGTCATGATGCTCATCGCCTTCACTGTTTCCACCATGGTTGCTATCCGCTCACGCAGCTGCTACTGCTGCTAAGCAGCTGCTATTGCTTCAATTTTCTTTGTCGCGTCCAGCTGCTACGAGCAGCCATGGCTGCTCCAAAAAAACGTTGATGCATCTCCATTCGCAAGTTGTTTCAGCTGCGTCCAGCTGCTGATTTTGGTTCGTTGTCCGTTGACCTCCCCTACTGCTTCGTGCTGCTTCTTCTTCCTCACTCGATGGACTATTACTGCTGCTCGTCGCAGCATTTGCTTCGTGTTTCTGCTTCACGTTGCTTCATCTTCTTCGGCTCGTCAAAGTTCGAAGGTTTATTTTTTATTTGAGTCGAAACCCGGACAGATTTGTTTACGATCGAGTTCGTCGTTGATTCATCTCCGGTTAGTTGTTTTGGAGTTTTATTTTTGTCCATATTTAGTTTTTATATTTCTCAAAGTTAAAATCGTTAAATATTTGATTCTTGTTTTGTTCGTTGTTCATCGTTGAATTAATTTTTAGTTTGTTCATGTGTTTTGATTGAATTAATTTTCAGATTTCAAATGGAAAGTTAATTAGTGGTTTTTCATGTTTATTTCGTATTTGTTTTATTGTTTAGGTAAAAGTTGTTAGTTTAATGTTGGTGAGATACAAATTGAAGTTTAATTAATTGTTTCTTCAATTTGTTTCATGTGTTTTATGTATTTTTAGAAATTATTAATATTGTTAAGTTCAAGTTTAAATTCATAATTGTTTCTTCGTCGATCTTGTTATTTGTCTAAAAGAATTTAGTTCTGTTAGAGAAATATGTTGGTTTAATCGTTTAAATCCATCATGTTTGTTGTTTAAAATAGATTTAATTCATGTTCATACTTTGTTTGATTGTTCTTGAATCCGAAATTTGTATAGCTTGATTTCTTGTTTACCATTTGTGATTATTTCTTGAATTTGTCTCATAAAGTTTAATATAGGAATTGTTGTTGTAATGTTGTTAGAGTAGTTGATTTTAAGTTCAATATGATTGAAGTTAGAAATCTAAATATACTTGTTTGTTGTAGTTGTTGAATCCGAAAATAGGATTGTTTGTTGCTAAAAATTTGTTCAATCAAATTTTAGTTGTTCTTTGTTGTTCAATTTGTGTTCGTGTGATTTGTTGTTAAAATGTTGTTAAAATCGTGTTCATGTGATATTGTTGTTATGATGTTCATCCGTGTTCATATTGTTGTTTGAACATTGTTAGAAATTGATCATATTGTCTATATTTTGGTTAAGTTTGATTAATTGATGTGTTATAGCTGATGGGTAGTTTGGTAAATTTGTAGTACGTTCAGGGGTAATTTGGTAATTTCAGTAAGGTCGGAGGGGGTAGTTTAGGAATTGTACATTTTGTACTTGTTTATTTGAAGCATGGGGGACAAAATGAAATGGGGTGGGTTGTGATATAGTTGTTTAATATAAAGGGGGGACAAGACAAAATATAATAGGGAGGAATCTTGTACTTGTTTAATATAGGCATGGGGGACAAAATATAATGGGGTGGTGTGATTTGTTTATTTAATGTAATGAGGATGAGTGGGAAGATAATGGGTTGGGTAGAGAAAAAGTATGGATTTTAATTAATTGAAAGGTTTATAGGATGTGTTATATATATGAAGTCTTGAACACAAGACAAAAAAGAGGAAAAGATACACGAGACAGAGAGAAAAAAAACGGGAGAGAGAAACAAATCTGAAAATAAGAGAGAGAAAAGGGCTGAACATTTAAGAGATAGAAAATTCCGAAAAATATTTAAGCTTTCAAATATAAAAAAAACTAAAAAATCTTCTGCTTTCTTTCTTTGTTTGAAATTAGTACTAATGGTTGTTGTTTCATTCAAAGCTTAAAGCTTTTGTTTTTTGGGATTACTACTCCACCGGTCTGTTACTGGGTTGTTACTGTTGCTGGGCAGTTGTTGCTGTTACACTGTTATTACTGTTGCTGATTTTCATCTTCATTTTCTTTTGCTTCCAATATCAGGTACATATCTTTTAAACTCATGTTGTGAAGAGCTTCAACATGGCAAGTAAATGAAGTTTGGAATTATAAGGATGTCTTCTACTCATTTAAATTTTATTAGTTTAAGTTTCAGTTTTGTTTTAGTTGGTTAATATAGTATTAAATCAATTGGTAGATTAGTTCTCTTTCTTAATAACAAATGGCTTAGTTATTTTAGGAACGCGATCAACTCATTTCTTTTAATATATGAAATAATGTCAATGATTTTTTACAAAATATAGAGTTAGTGTTTGCAAATATTCGCATAGGCAGAATATAAGAATTGGTTTATTTATCTCAAACCCAATCTTCGTAAGCAAAATTAACCAAACAATTATAACCTCGGACTAAAAACAAGTGGTGTAAAAGAAGGATGAGATTTATAGATTGTAACATTTTAAGTCAAAAAATGTGTAAATAGCGTTTGCTCCAAATATAACAATGAAAATTCTTCAAAAAATATTACTTCATTTATTAAATCAATTGTTTTCCTAAGTTTTATACGCAATTCGCTTTTTGGGTAGATAAATATTGTATTTACCATAAAAATGGTAGTATTAATCACACGTTGTTTATTTTTATTTTATTTTTATTTTACTCTTTAAACTCATGGTTTTTGAGGAATATAATTCACACGTAAAAATATAATTTGCGGTCAACACTTAATGAATTGTGAATTCTTTTCAAGGAATTTAGAGGCATCTCAAATAGTGATTTCTCATGACTCTTACATTTAAAAATAGATGGATGCAATAAACATTTGTAGAGAATTTATATTACTGTCAAGAATATTTGCATAATTAAGGATGCGTTCGCGTGACTTGATTATACTTCTAAAGGCGATTCGGATTATGCGTTCGCGCAACTTCGAGCAAATTTTTATTAAAAAGAGATTTCTCGGAGAATATCATTATTAATTTCATAAAAACCCGAGATGTGATGTTCACTACTTAATTATACCAAAAGGGCGAATGTTCTTGATTTTATTTAAAGCATAATTTCGAAAATGATTATTTTAATAAAAATATTATCTATTATTATTGTGTACACGTGCGCGTGACACAACTCCGCATGTTTTTAAAAATATAATTTATAACACGAATATACGTACGCGTGATTCGATTCAAAGAAGGGTCTTTAAATCTAAATAGAAGCGGTAACAATAAAATCATGCAATAAAAATGTATTTAACAAATCAAAAATAATCAAGCCGAATATAACAGTTGAGCGACCGTGCTAGAACCACGGAACTCGGGAATGCCTAACACCTTCTCCCGGGTTAACAGAATTCCTTATCCGGATTTCTGGTGCGCAGACTGTTAAATAGAGTCATATTCTCCTCGATTCAGGGATTAAAATTGGTGACTTGGGACACCTTAAAATTCCAAGTGGCGACTCTGAAACAAACAAACAAATCCCGTTTCGACTGTCCTTTAATTGGAGAAAACTCCCTGCACCCTCGCGGGGGCGGAAAAAGGAGGTGCGACAGCTCTGGCGACTCTGCTGGGGACAAAACTCAGAACCACTGGTTCAGGGTTCAAGAATTCGAGCTTAAAATAACTGTTATAGTTGGCTTTATTTATTATCTGATTTTTACATGATATATGCTTAATGTGCTAAATGATGTTTTTACCGCTTTAATATTATCTGAATTGTGTATATAAAACTGCTACGAAACCCTTCTTCTTTCTGAGTCTTCTGAATTTATGGTGTACACGTGCGCGTGACCCACCTTTCTGTTAGAATTCATACCAAATAAGACGAAGTTGGGACAAGTAACTAGGCCGGGCAGACTTTCATGCTCCCGGTACGTTGCCCCCATTTTGGCTCAAGCTGTCCACTTGGGTAAGCCAGGGCTAGAACAATATGCCTCAGGTTTTTCACTTAGAATAACTCAGCTACATGCCGGATCCCTAGTAGGAACGTTTGTTTGCATCACGTGCATTTGACTTTGGAGGCTCAACACAGGGGTTGGGTCTGTCTAGGACAGGTGTACCAAAAATGAAAATGACCATCCTGATGCATCTTACTTGCTGCTACTTGCGCATTTATTTGATCCGGATTTGTGTGTTGACTAACTTTTGAATATCAGGAATGATATTTTGAAATTGAAAAAAAAATAGCGGTTAGGGAATTGATTGTTTATTTTTGAAAAAAAAAAAACCAAAGCCCAAATACTGTCAAAACTCTGCCGAAATTTTGAGAAAATGAAAAAAAAATGTTTATTAGTTTGTTTTAATAAAAGCAAAGAAAAATAGAAAGAAAAAAAAGAAAATCGTTGTTCTGTCTTATTTTTCAATATATTTATATATATATATATATATATATATAAAGGAAAATAGTTTGTCTTCCCCTGAAAATGACAATGAAAAAGAATCTTACTTTTAAAATAGTTTTATTTATTTGTTTCTGAAAAATTCAAAATGAAAATGAAAAGAGTCGTGCTTTGAAAGTGGTTTTGTTATTTGTTGCTGGAAAAACAAATCCTGTTTTAAAATAGTTCGGTTAATGGCCCGAACTACGCGGGTTTGATTCTCACCGGATGTGAGATACGTAGGCAACCCTCATCGGGTCCAACCCCCTTTTTGCTAAAATAGCCAAAAACCAATAAATAAATAAAAAACGTGTCAAAATTTTAAATTTTGTCATAAATAAGTCGGGCGGTGTCCAATCTCCCCTTTTGCTAAAAAAAAAATAGCCAAAAATAATATGTCAAATTTTAAGAGTCATAAAGAAGTCGGGTGACGCTGTTTTATCCAGACATAGCCGAACGTTCCCGAAAAGGACGCCGGAAGGCTGACTTTGCATAAACAGCCACCTTTTGGGTCATGTTTAGGATTTTGGTCCAGTTGACCCACACAGCCTTAAAAAAATCTTTGCCCCCAAGGCGCTGAAGGGCCGTGTTTGCAACACCCAGTTTTTATTGCAATTTGAAAAAAAAAAGAGTCAACGGTCAGGTGAATACCGTTTGGTTTTTTTAGTCAAAATAAGTCGAGCCAGCTTCGGTCGCGTCTTAAACCGTTCTTGCCAAAATAGCCTTAAAGTATCTTTCAGTTGTCGAAAGGCTATTTTCGTAAAAGAACGGACAAGTATGTAAAGTGTCATAAAATAATCCTCTCCGGCCTCAAAATTTGGAAGGGGCCACGTTTGCAAAAATAACCGTTCGGTTGCATTTATCAAACGGAGAAAGGAAGCTGGTCGTTTGTTTTTGGATTTTTGTAAATCTTTTGATTAAAATATGTGGGTTGTTTGATTTTCGAGTTTGTAGGTCATCTTCAAACCATTGAAACCCAGCTTGTTTTAATATGAAAATTGATAAAAAATGTTTATTGTTTATCTTTTGTCGGTCCGAACTACGCAAGGTCTGATTCATGCGGGGTCATGATATGTAGGCAATCTCCATAAGATTCGACCACAACAAAAAATGAAAAAAAAATTGAAAAAAAAAAGTAAAAAGATGTTGCTAGTAATAAGAACCGACTGAGTCCATTCTAACATGTTTTGTTTTGAATTGTGAAGAAAGTTGAGTTGGTCGGTTTGTTCAGAGGGTTCAACAAGAGTCTACTGTGCCGGGAAAAATAGAATACTGAAACAGCAAATGACCGGAGGGTGTCAAGCATGGGCCAGTGGGCAAGGACAGCCTCGTCATGAGTCACAATTTGCGACACAACAAGAGCAGTACCACTCTCCTAAGTACCACCCGTACTCGTTTGATCTTCCTGCAAAGATTGAAGAGCCTGCCCGAAAGATGGTACAAGAAGAAATGACCCAAAGAGTGAAAAACTTAGAACAATGGTTGAAAAACAAGCAAGGGTTGTCTGGTCAAAAGAGTGTTGCCTTCAAAGATCTATGTATGTTCCCCGATGTCCACTTGCCGCCTGGTTTTCAAGACTCCCAAATTTGACAAGTACGATGGACATGGAGATCCCATTGCCCACCTGAAAAGGTATTGCAATCAACTGAGAGGTGCGGGAAGAAATGAAGAATTGTTGATGGCTTATTTTGTGGAAAGCCTTACGGGAGTAGCTTCCGAATGGTTTATGGATCAAGACACGTCTCGCTGGTATGTCTGGGACGACATGGCACAAGCATTTGTCAAACAGTTCCAATACAACATCGACATTTCCCCAGACCGCATTTCCCTTTCAAACCTGAAAAAGAAACCAAGTGAAAGTTTCAGGGAATATGCCATTAAATGGAGAGAGCAAGCAGCTCGAGTTAAGCCACCCATGGATGACCACGAGCTAATAACTGTCTTCCTTCAAGCGCAAGAGCCAGATTACTTTCAGAACATGATGTCCGCAGTTGGCAAATCCTTCTCGGAAGCAATCAAAATGGGAGAAATAATAGAGAATGGTCTTAAGACAGGAAAAATTATAAGTCAAGCAGTTTTTAAAGCTGCAACTCACGCTGTCCGGGTTGAGTCTGATAATTTTTGCGACACAAATGAGAAGATTGAAGAAATCATGATGACATCAGGGTCAAGAAGAGGTCCTAGGAGAACATCTCGAAGGTATGAGCAGCCTCCTAAAGTTATCTATGAATCCCCTGAGCAATATTATCCCCCTCAGAACCCACAACACTCTATTGTTCCACCTCAGTATGTTTCCCGGCCACCAAAACGCCCCAGGAGGCGAGCACGAGCGTCACAAAATCTCCAGAAGCCTCCACATAACTTTCAGGTGCCCTATAACCCACATCCAAGCCAGAAGTATAAAGGGGAACGAAGGTTGAAAGATAATTTTACACCAATAGGAGAGTCCTATGAAAGCTTATTTGAGAGGTTAAAGCATCACGACATGATTGCATCTATTCCTCCAAATCATGTAGACCCACGTGCAAGAAGCTTTGACCCTTCTAAAAGGTGTGAATACCATTCCAATGCCCAGGGGCACAATGTTGAAAGTTGTCGGGATTTGAAAAGAGAAATAGAAAGGATGATCCAGGAAAATCTGATTGTGATCCAAGGTAATGACACCCAGAATATCGCGCAGAATCCTTTACCTGCACATCATGATGCACACTTTATGGGGAGGATGCCTGGTGACATGGGATTTTAGAGTCATCCCGGGAAGCCGCTAACTGATGATAATGATATTGAAGTTGGTAACGGTTTTGGCAATGATGATGCAGAACTTAATGGCTAAGACACCGTGTTGGGCAATTGGAAAGGCGCTCCATCTCCTGGTCAGCCAGAGAGGAGTTTTGGTGGTTTATTTTGTTGTCATTTCTGTCGTCCGGATTATTTCAGGGTTGTAATCCGGATATTGTCTTGTGGTCAAACCCCCTTATCCTTTTATTTGTCTAGTACCTAATGTGGTGTTATCTGGTTTAGTTTTAGGGTTGTAACTGTTTATTTTGTCGTTTAAACGGTTCTACCTTTTATCTAAAAGCAAATTCCGGTCTTTTTTTCATCTTCTTTGTTTAGTTTTCTTTACCCTTTTGTTTTGTTTTAGTTCAATGCCGATTCTAGGGACACGACATGCACACCCAGTTTGGGCCTAATCTTAAAAGTTAATCATAAAACCCTCGGAAGGTAATCGAAGCATTTAAAGGAAATAAGAACGGTTTGAAATTACTTGAAGCCCGAGTCATGTGGAACTGGGGCAAGTAAAACATAAAGAAAACCGTTAAATGCAAGATTCGCCAAATTGGCATGAGGGTCGTTCATGAGAATGAGAGTGTCGCCCAGCAGTGCTTTAGAAATGACAAATGAAAAGCAAGTGTTTAACATAATTGTCAAGACCAGCACCGTCGGAAGAGACTATAAATCTATGTTCAATTGTGTTGTTTGCACTTGGCATGTTTTGAAGACTGGAATGACGAAGGCATTTTGTTCTGCTACCTAAACACTTTATCCTTCGTTACCCCTTTTGAGCCTTATTTATTTTCTTTCATACCCCTCGTTCGGAATCAATAGCAACGACTAGGAAATACGATCCTGGAAGGTAAAGAAAAAAAATCAACAAAAAACGAAAAAAAAAGAAAAGAAAAATGATAACAAAAAAAAACACAAAAAACAAAAGAAAGTCAGAAGAAAATAGAGGAATTGGGAACTACGTTTGACCTGATTCCTCAAAGAGGATACGTAGGCGCTTCACGACTCGGTCATAGGGTGCATAGTGTGCATAATGTGCATGGTATGCATGGTGTAATAAATTAATTTTTTTTTTTAAATAATCCCCAAGCAAGAAACTGGGGCAAGGGTTGCGCTTGTTGTAAACAAATATGATTTCGAAGGTTGTAATTTTTAAACCCCAAATTTATTTGTTTTTTTGAGCCTTTAATACCCTTTCTTTCTAAACCTATCCAAAAAACCCACATTACGGTCCAAAGAAAGACCTTCTGACCAGTCTGCAAAAGATGCCAAGTTAGACAAATGAGAGTCTTACCGGCAAACAAAACACTCTGTTCCACAACAGAAAGGACTCTAATCTCCCTCAGAGAGAGTCATACCGGCAACACTCCAAATCCCCAGCTGGAAAGATATATAAATGAGAGAGTCTTATCGGTGAAAATCTTCACGGACACCATAAGGCGATGAAAGATGAGAGAAAAACCCAAAATGAGAGAGGCTTGATAGTGAAAACCCTTCGGGCACTACAAGTCGAATAAGATTGGCAATCAGATGGGGAATCGTCAAGGGAAGATCTTAAAGGCGATTAACGGCAGAGGATAGGCCACATATGCATGTCATGACCATTAGAGTCGGTGTTTTCGTTTGATAGGTTTTTATTTATAGTTTCTTTTGTTAAAGAGTCATTTTTTCCTTTGTCTTTTATTCTGTTCCCTTTTATCTTCTCCTTTCATAGAAATTTCCTCAGTAGAGTCTGTTTGGTCAAAACCAGTAGGAAATGACTTCAAAATAGGCCATCAGCTTTCCAATTATGCAAGATGAGATTTGGCTAGTATATCCAAGTGGTATAGTCAGCAAGGAACAAGCGCAAGGCCAGTGTCAAGAAAGATATCTCCAGCAAAAGGAGATTGACAAAAGGATTGACGAGTGTCAAGAGGGATATCCTTGCCGAAATCAAAGGTTATCAAAACCTCAAGGCCAAGGCCCGTGGACAAACAAGGAGAGCAATAAGCATGATTTGGGAAATTCATGCAAGACTAAAAAGTCAGAAATATTCCAGTTTCCGAGCTATGCCACGAAAGAAGAGGGATATCCCCAGCAGAAAAGAATTATCCCTAGCAAATAAAATCATCCCCAACAAGTTTTGGAACGCAGAGCAGGGAAGGAGAAAGGGAAAAGCCATCCCAGTAGGCATATCACAACCGACCACCGCATTTCAAACTAACAAATTTTGTTTGATTTGAAACAGGTAAGAGAAATGGCATTTATAACGGAAATGCATGCCACAAGAAAGATTGTCAAACTGGGGCAGAAAATTTTCTTTTCAGTTAGAAAATTTTCTGGAAATCAGGTACCCATTTGGGGAAGAATAAAGATAGCACCAAGGAAATGGTCTTTGAACCAGGGTTGCCCCCAACATAATAAGTTTCCAATGAAGGAAGTTGTTCCCCAGCAGACATAACAAATGGATGACACTTGTGCTCAGAAAAGCAAAAAGTCATTATCATCCCCAGCAGCTTCCAGAAGAATGAAGCATCGATTTGAAGGGATAAATTCCCCAGCAGCGTTATCCTCAACAACGTTATCCTAAGAAGATAACACTTTTATTCTCAGCAGTGTTCCGAAAAAAAAAAAATTAAATTTGAAGGAGGGGAAGAAAGAAGACTCCTGTAGTGGTATTATCCCCAACAAGCAAGAACAAAGCAGCGCAAAGGAAGGAGAAAAGAAAAGAAGAAATTACGAAGGTAAGTTTCTCAAATCATTGATCTTTACATTTTTCCCTTAGGATAAAAAGTCCTAATATGATAAATTTCCCCCCGATACAATCTTGGTCCGATGAAATTTTTCTCCCAAAATAAGATATCAAATCTTAGTCCGATGAATTTTCTCCTAAGATAGAAATCTTGGTCTGATGAAAATTTTCTCCCAAGATAAAATCTTAGTCGGATGAATCTTTCTCCTAAGATCACAACAAAATGGACCTAGTCTGACGATTTATCTCCTAGAGTCAAAATCTTGGTCTGATGAAATTTTTCTCCCAAGATAAAATCTTAGTCGGATGAATCTTTCTCCTAAGATCACAACAAAATGGACCTAGTCTGACGATTTATCTCCTAGAGTCAAAATCTTGGTCTGATGAAATTTTTCTCCCAAGATAAAATCTTAGTCGGATGAATCTTTCTCCTAAGATCACAACAAAATGGACCTAGTCTGACGATTTATCTCCTAGAGTCAAAATCTTGGTCTGATGAAATTTTTCTCCCAAGATAAAATCTTAGTCGGATGAATCTTTCTCCTAAGATCACAACAAAATGGACCTAGTCTGACGATTTATCTCCTAGAGTCAAAATCTTGGTCTGATGAAATTTTTCTCCCAAGATAAAATCTTAGTCGGATGAATCTTTCTCCTAAGATCACAACAAAATGGACCTAGTCTGACGATTTATCTCCTAGAGTCAAAATCTTGGTCTGATGAAATTTTTCTCCCAAGATAAGATATCAAATCTTAGTCCGATGAATCTTTCTCCTAAGATAAGATATCAAATCCTAATCTAATGAATTTTCTCCTAGGATAATTTGAAAAAAAAAAAGAAGTTTGAATTTGAAATTTGAAAGAAGTTGTTGAAGTCAGGAGCCCCCCCCTGAAGAATAGAATGGCGATTCATTGGTTGAAATCAGGAGCCCCCTGAAGAATAGAATGGCGATTTATCGGTTGAAGTCAGGAGCCCCCTGAAGAATAGAATGGCGATTTATTGGTTGAAGTCAGGAGCCCCCTGAAGAATAGAATGGCGATTTATCGGTTGAAGTCAGGAGCCCGCCTGAAGAGAGGAAAGGCGTTTTAAAAAGTTGTTGAAATTTTGCCAACCTAAAGAAAGGAATGTCGATGTATGGTTTGAAGTCAGGAGCCCGCCTGAAGAGAGGAATGGCGATTATTTTCAAAGTTGTTGTTGAAGTCAGGAGCCCGCCTGAAGAGAGGAAAGGCGTTTTTTGTTGAAATCTTGCCAACCTAAAGAAAGGAATGGCGATGTATTGGTTGAAGTCAGGAGCCCGCCTGAAGAGAGGAATGGTGATTATTTTCAAAGTTGTTGTTGAAGTCAGGAGCCCGCCTGAAGAGAGGAATGGCGTTTATTTCTAAAGTTTTTATTGATGTTGGGAGCCCGCCCAGATAACAGAGGCATACATTTCAGTCTTTACATTTCAGTTGTTGAAGTTGGGAGCCCGCCCATAGAACAGAGGCATACATTCAGTCTTTACATTTCAAGCATTGAAGTTGGGAGCCCGCCCAGATAACAGAGGCATACATTTCAGTCTTTATATTTCAAGCGTCGAAGTTGGGAGCCCGCCCAGACAACAGAGGCATACATTGCAGTCTTTACATTTCAAGCATTGAAGTCAGGAGCCCGCCCAGATAACAGAGGCATACATTTCAAGTCTTTAATTTTCAAGTATTGAAGTTGGGAGCCCGCCCAGATAACAGAGGCATACATTTCAAGATCAAGTCAGAGGACAATAAAACAGAGGGTTACAATAGGAATCCCCAGCAGGAAACAATAAAATTCCCCGGCACCGGGAAACAGAAGGTTGCAACAAGAGGTCACAGTACAAACTCAAGTACATGTGTCAAAAGAAGAAAAACACCGGAAGAAATGCAAGCAGACAAGGAAGCAAGGCAACAAAAACAAATTGTACTCTAGCCTAGCTTCTTGTTTTCTTTTAAGCATGGTGTAACAAGGAGATCGGTAAGCAGTGGTAATAGCATGCAACAACAGTAACAATGCAGTCCCACGGTAGTCCCAGCTACCAAAATTTCCCGAACTACATTGACCTGATTCCTGTTTAGCCCAGGATATGTAGGAAACCTTTGAAGCAAAGGTTCGGTCAAATCTTTTTCAAAAAATGCTTCAACGGAGTACTCGGATGGGCAAAAATCGCTCGCTTTATCTTTGCACGAAAACCCTTCGTGTCTTCGGGCAAAGAGGGGCAGCTGTAAGCACGTGATTTTTGCCCTATATGAGAATTACTCCCAAAAAATTCAAAAATAAAATGATTTTTCTTTGGTGTGCAATTTTGTGATATTTTGAATAATTATTTGTATTTGTCTGTGCATGTTTATTTGCTAAATTAATAAAAAATACAAAAATATGTCGCATTTTGCATGTAGGATTTAATTCTACAATTGTTAGTAATTAAATTTGTTTTACAAAAATTAAAAATTACAAAAATAGGCATCGTTTGCATTTTTAGCATTTAATGTCCAAATATACAATTTTATGCTTAATTAATACTTAATTGTGCGTTAATTGTTATTGGGAGTTAATTTGCGCTTTTATAACTTAATTTAGTTCTTAATAATAGTTTAAGTATTTTTATAATTTAGTTTTAGAAAAATAAAAGAAGAAAAGAGAGCGAAAATATAAAGAAAGTCGGAATTGGGCCTCTTCTTCAATTTCAAGCCACAGGCCCAAAAAATGGCCCAATCTTCCCTACGACCCAGTCCATTTCGAACTGGGTCGACCCAGTCCATAACCCAAAAGACCCAAACCCCCTTTGTCTTTCATTTTTTACAAAACAAAAACAAAACAAAACAAAAATAAGAGAAGAAAACCCTAAAAATCTAAACCATCCCCCCCATTCTTCTTCTTCTTCCTCAAGCTCACATCCCTTCCAACCATGGCTGCCCCTCTCCCATTCCCTTCATCCCCACATCACACTCACACACACACTCACCAAACACCTCCAAGCTGACCTCCCATGAACGACCTCAAAAACTATGAACAACCCAACGCGAAGCTCGCTTCAGCTCCGTCGTGCTGCTGCGTCGCTGCGTCTTCAGCTTCACCATTGCTGCTGCTGGTCACGTTTCTGCTTCAGCTGCTTGTCGCCGTGTCTGCCTTCGTCCTCTTCGTCGAGCTCAAGCTCGAGCTCGACATCCATGGTCGCCACTGCTTCATTCCGCTTCATCTTCCTCGTCATGATGCTCATCGCCTTCACTGTTTCCACCATGGTTGCTATCCGCTCACGCAGCTGCTACTGCTGCTAAGCAGCTGCTATTGCTTCAATTTTCTTTTTCGCATCCAGCTGCTACGAGCAGCCATGGCTGCTCCAAAAAAAACGTTGATGCATCTCCATTCGCAAGTTGTTTCAGCTGCGTCCAGCTGCTGATTTTGGTTCGTTGTCCGTCGACCTCCCCTACTGCTTCATGCTGCTTCTTCTTCCTCACTCGATGGACTATTGCTGCTGCTCGTCGCAGCAGTTGCTTCGTGTTTCTGCTTCACGTTGCTTCATCTTCTTCGGCTCGTCAAAGTTCGAAGGTTTATTTTTTATTTGAGTCGAAACCCGGACAGATTTGTTTACGATCGAGTTCGTCGTTGATTCATCTCCGGTTAGTTGTTTTGGAGTTTTATTTTTGTCCATATTTAGTTTTTATATTTCTCAAAGTTAAAATCGTTAAATATTTGATTCTTGTTTTGTTCGTTGTTCATCGTTGAATTAATTTTTAGTTTGTTCATGTGTTTTGATTGAATTAATTTTCAGATTTCAAATGGAAAGTTAATTAGTGGTTTTTCATGTTTATTTCGTATTTGTTTTATTGTTTAGGTAAAAGTTGTTAGTTTAATGTTGGTGAGATACAAATTGAAGTTTAATTAATTGTTTCTTCAATTTGTTTCATGTGTTTTATGTATTTTTAGAAATTATTAATATTGTTAAGTTCAAGTTTAAATTCATAATTGTTTCTTCGTCGATCTTGTTATTTGTCTAAAAGAATTTAGTTGTGTTAGAGAAATATGTTGGTTTAATCGTTTAAATCCATCATGTTTGTTGTTTAAAATAGATTTAATTCATGTTCATACTTTGTTTGATTGTTCTTGAATCCGAAATTTGTATAGCTTGATTTCTTGTTTACCATTTGTGATTATTTCTTGAATTTGTCTCATAAAGTTTAATATAGGAATTGTTGTTGTAATGTTGTTAGAGTAGTTGATTTTAAGTTCAATATGATTGAAGTTAGAAATCTAAATATACTTGTTTGTTGTAGTTGTTGAATCCGAAAATAGGATTGTTTGTTGCTAAAAATTTGTTCAATCAAATTTTAGTTGTTCTTTGTTGTTCAATTTGTGTTCGTGTGATTTGTTGTTAAAATGTTGTTAAAATCGTGTTCATGTGATATTGTTGTTATGATGTTCATCCGTGTTCATATTGTTGTTTGAACATTGTTAGAAATTGATCATATTGTCTATATTTTGGTTAAGTTTGATTAATTGATGTGTTATAGCTGATGGGTAGTTTGGTAAATTTGTAGTACGTTCAGGGGTAATTTGGTAATTTCAGTAAGGTCGGAGGGGGTAGTTTAGGAATTGTACATTTTGTACTTGTTTATTTGAAGCATGGGGGACAAAATGAAATGGGGTGGGTTGTGATATAGTTGTTTAATATAAAGGGGGGACAAGACAAAATATAATGGGGAGGAATCTTGTACTTGTTTAATATAGGCATGGGGGACAAAATATAATGGGGTGGTGTGATATGTTTATTTAATGTAATGAGGATGAGTGGGAAGATAATGGGTTGGGTAGAGAAAAAGTATGGATTTTAATTAATTGAAAGGTTTATGGGATGTGTTATATATATGAAGTCTTGAACACAAGACAAAAAAGAGGAAAAGATACACGAGACAGAGAGAAAAAAAACGGGAGAGAGAAACAAATCTGAAAATAAGAGAGAGAAAAGGGCTGAACATTTAAGAGATAGAAAATTCCGAAAAATATTTAAGCTTTCAAATAAAAAAAAACTACAAAATCTTCTGCTTTCTTTCTTTGTTTGAAATTAGTACTAATGATTGTTGTTTCATTCAAAGCTTAAAGCTTTTGTTTTTTGGGATTACTACTCCACCGGTCTGTTACTGGGTTGTTACTGTTGCTGGGCAGTTGTTGCTGTTACACTGTTATTACTGTTGCTGATTTTCTTCTTCATTTTCTTTTGCTTCCAATATCAGGTACATATCTTTTAAACTCATGTTGTGAAGAGCTTCAACATGGCAAGTAAATGAAGTTTGGAATTATAAGGATGCCTTCTACTCATTTAAGTTTTATTAGTTTAAGTTTCAGTTTTGTTTTAGTTGGTTAATATAGTATTAAATCAATTGGTAGATTAGTTCTCTTTCTTAATAACAAATGGCTTAGTTATTTTAGGAACGCGATCAACTCATTTCTTTTAATATATGAAATAATGTCAATGATTTTTTACAAAATATAGAGTTAGTGTTTGCAAATATTCGCATAGGCAGAATATAAGAATTGGTTTATTTATCTCAAACCCAATCTTCGTAAGCAAAATTAACCAAACAATTATAACCTCGGACTAAAAACAAGTGGTGTAAAAGAAGGATGGGATTTATAGATTGTAACATTTTAAGTCAAAAAATGTGTAAATAGCGTTTGCTCCAAATATAACAATGAAAATTCTTCAAAAAATATTACTTCATTTATTAAATCAATTGTTTTCCTAAGTTTTATACGCAATTCGCTTTTTGGGTAGATAAATATTGTATTTACCATAAAAATGGTAGTATTAATCACACGTTGTTTATTTTTATTTTATTTTTATTTTACTCTTTAAACTCATGGTTTTTGAGGAATATAATTCACACGTAAAAATATAATTTGCGGTCAACACTTAATGAATTGTGAATTCTTTTCAAGGAATTTAGAGGCATCTCAAATAGTGATTTCTCATGACTCTTACATTTAAAAATAGATGGATGCAATAAACATTTGTAGAGAATTTATATTACTGTCAAGAATATTTGCATAATTAAGGATGCGTTCGCGTGACTTGATTATACTTCTAAAGGCGATTCGGATTATGCGTTCGCGCAACTTCGAGCAAATTTTTAATAAAAAGGGGTTCTTCGGAGAATATCATTATTAATTTCATAAAAACCCGAGATGTGATGTTCACTACTTAATTATACCAAAAGGGCGAATGTTCTTGATTTTATTTAAAGCATAATTTCGAAAATGATTATTTTAATAAAAATATTATCTATTATTATTGTGTACACGTGCGCGTGACACAACTCCGCATGTTTTTAAAAATATAATTTATAACACGAATATACGTACGCGTGATTCGATTCAAAGAAGGGTCTTTAAATCTAAATAGAAGCGGTAACAATAAAATCATGCAATAAAAATGTATTTAACAAATCAAAAATAATCAAGCCGAATATAACAGTTGAGCGACCGTGCTAGAACCACGGAACTCGGGAATGCCTAACACCTTCTCCCGGGTTAACAGAATTCCTTATCCGGATTTCTGGTGCGCAGACTGTTAAATAGAGTCATATTCTCCTCGATTCAGGGATTAAAATTGGTGACTTGGGACACCTTAAAATTCCAAGTGGCGACTCTGAAACAAACAAACAAATCCCGTTTCGACTGTCCTTTAATTGGAGAAAACTCCCTGCACCCTCGCGGGGGCGGAAAAAGGAGGTGCGACAATGACGCCTTTGGATAATTTGGCGATCTTTCAGCCCATGAGATGCAGTATGAGGCGATATTTTAGTCCATGCAATATGAAGCATGTGGCGTTCTTTCAACCACGAGATGCAGTATGTGGCGATCTTTCAGCCATGAGATGCAGTATGTGGCGATCTTTCAGCCATGAGATGCAGTGAGGTAGTGTTCAGCATTATGCACAGATGAAGGCAGATGGAGGTAGAGCTTAACCTCGGAAGGCAGAATGGTAGCCCTATGCAATGCAAAAATGCAGATGGAGACAACGTTTAGTCTCGGAAGGCAGAATGGTAGCCTTATGCAACGCAAATGCAGATGAAGGTATAGCTTAACCTCGGAAAGTAGTATGGTAGCCTTATGTAATGCAAATGCAGAAGGAGGTAGAACTTAACCTCGGAAGGTAGAATGGCAGCCTTATGCAATGCCAAAAATGCAGATGGAGACAACGTTTAGTCTCGGAAGGCAGAATGGTAGCCTTATGCAATGCAAATGTAGATGAAGACATCGTTTAGTTTCGGAAGGTAGAGTGGTAGCCTTATGCAATGCAAATGTAGATGGAGGAAGAATGACAGCCTTATACAAGAAATAAAATGGCAAATGGTAGTAGAGATTTCTTAGCTGATAGCAGATTGCGATATTGTGATTGCTGGGGACATTGTGACATACGGAATATCACTGGTGTGGGCGCATAGCAAATGTTGGTAAGTGCAACGGTTCTGAGAGTTGTATTCCCGAACAATATTTGTCCCATGGGTGTATAATATGTTTGATGATTTTGCAATCCAAGTGTCTCCATCCAAAGAAAAATTGTGAGTTTTGTAAAAGGGAAGGTTAGTTCATATCCCTGTTGGCTTTGCTTGACCTGCTCGGCTTTGATCTGGTGATACTGTATGTATCATTGGGGTAGCGTTGCTAAACAAAGCAATTTCAGTAATATGCATGATTTTGAAAAAATATGACATAATAATTATTTAGATGATCTGATGACTGTGACGTGGTTCTAGACATTGCAACCTCTCTTGCTACGGAATTTTGAGGGTCCCCCTCAAAATTCTGTCCCAGTTTAATGGGTTGATGCTCCTGACTGTTGCTTGCGACGATCGGCTGAAATTACTTCGGAATTTTGAGGGTCCTCCTCAAAATTCTGCCCCAGTTTCCAATTGGGGAGGGAATGAAATTTTATTGAATTGTGACCGAACCCATAGGGCTGCCTACGTATCCCCTCTTAAATGGGAATCAGGTCAGGCGTAGTTCAAATTACATCATATAAGGGAAGCATGAAAATTACACATGGTAATGCTTGACTGCATCTCAATTGATCGGCTTAGGCCAGACTTCTCCATCCATTTCTACAAGTATGAGGGCTCCTCCTGTCAGAACCCGGTGGACCATGTATGGACCCTGCCAGTTCGGAGAGAACTTCCCCTTGGCTTCATCTTGATGCAGAAAAATTTTCTTTAACACTAGCTACCCCAGTGTGAACTGTCTCGGCTTGACTCTTTTGTTGAAGGCTCTGGACATTCTGTTATGATAGAGTTGACCATGGCAGGCTGTATTCATTCTCTTTCCATCGATAAGGGCTAGTTGCTCATAATGACTTTTCACCCATTCTGCATCATCGAGCTCAGCTTCTTGTATGATCCTTAGGTAAGGAATTTCTACCTCAGCAGGAATGACAGCCTCTGTACCGTAAACCAACATATAGGGGGTTGCCCTAGTTGATGTGCAGACTGTGGTGTGATATCCTAATAGAGAAAATGATAGCTTCTCATGCCATTGTTTATGTTTTTCTATCATTTTCCTCAATATCTTCTTGATATTCTTATTGGCGTCTTCTACAGCTCCATTCATCCGAGGCCTGTAGGCTGTGGAATTCTTGTGTCTGATCTTGAAAGTCTCACACATAGCTTTCATCAAGTCAATGTTGTGTTTGGAGCCATTATCAGTAATGATTGACTCTGGAATCCCGAATCGACAAACAATGCGGTCGCGGACAAAGTCTGCCACGACTTTCTTAGTTACTGCTCTGTATGATGCTGCTTCGACCCACTTGGTGAAATAGTCGATGGCTACTAGGATAAACCTGTGTCTGTTGGAAGCAGCAAGCTCGATTGATCCAATAACATCCATTCCCCAGGCGGTGAAAGGCCATGGTGAGCTTTTTGCATTAAGCTCACTTGGAGGTACCTTTATCATGTCTGCATGTATCTGACAGCGGTGGCATTTCCGGAAATACTAGATGCAGTTCATTTTTTGCGTTGTCTCATAGCATGTCACAGTCATCGGTTCATCAAGATAAGTAATAGTAATGTTGTATAAGTAAAGTAATGAGAGAATAATAATAATGAGTGTTGATTCATAAGAAAAGTCAAAATGCTTTGATAAATTGCATAACTGTTTTGAACATTGGAGATCTTATTGCGGCAATTGAAAAAATGTGAAAAGAAAATTATTTAGTAAATAAAAATAGTGCATGGTGCTTGTTTTAGCCTTGCTACCCCGAGGCTCGTTGGACTCTGGTTGTCCTGATAGTCCAGTTATTGAGGCGTGCCCCTTTGCTCACAGCCTGTATGGAAGGGCCTTCCTCTCCCTCCTCGAGAACAACACAACAGTCCATGTCATTGTCTTCTAGGAACAAGTTCTTCACCGCTGCAAGTGCTTCTTCTTCGTCTGACCCATAAATAATGTCGTGCAGTATTGGCTGCTCTAGTGGATAGTAAGGACCGCACCATGGTGGTGACCAGTTGTTGAACTCTTCCCAGGTGTAATCATATCCCAGACTGAAAGTAGTTCTATGTTTCTTGAGCTTTATGGGCTTAACGATTCCGCGGAGGTTCTTGCCGAGCCCTTTGCCAGGTTCGTACCAACTCCAATTCAATATACTCTCAATTTTGTTATCCCACCATTTGTCTTTGTCAACAGCATTTACCCGTTCATTGTGGTGGTAAGTCTCTCCACCTAACTTCCTTCTTCCTTCGATTGCCGGAATGGTCTGGCGACTATAGATAAAGTTGCTACCATCGTCGTGAATGATCACCTCTTGGTGATTCCATTCGAATTTTACTACCTGATGCAGTGTTGATACTATGGCCCCAACAGCATGAATCCATGGCCGTCCTAACAGCAAGTTGTAAGATGTTGGCACGTCTATCACCTGGAAATCGACATCGAACCATGTTGGTCCCATTTGCAAGCATAGGACAATCTCACCAATGGTGGACCTTTGAGAACCATCTAAAGCTCTCACATTGATTGCTCCATCCTTTATCTCGTGCAGTCCTTTACCCAACTTCTTGAGTGTTACCGGTGGACAAATGTTGAGACTGAAACCTCCATCGATCAGGATTCTAGTGATAAAATAGTCCTTGCATTGCACGGTGATGTGTAGTGCCTTGTTGTGCCCCAAACCTTCAGGTAGCAGCTCGTCCTCATGAAAGGTGATCTTATGGTTCTCCAACAATTGTCCTACCATGTTAGACATTTCCCCGTTAGTGATGTTACTTGGCATGTATGCTTCACTTAGTACCTTTAGCAGAGCATTCTTGTGTGCCTCAGAATTTTATAGCAAAGCAAAAATGAAGATTTGCGTCGGTGTTTTATTCAACTGGTCGATGACTGAGTACTCCTTGGCCTGTATCTTTCTCCAAAGATCATCTGGACCTGTCTCAATGATGGGTGGCTGATTGGAGGCCTGCTTACTTGACTCAGCTAGATGTTCCGGGGTATAGACTCTACCAGTTCTTGTCATACCCTATGCTGCAACAGTCTCTTCGAACCTGACCTTGCCTTTCCTCCTTGCCTCGGCTATATAATCCCAAGGTACAGTTTTTTATGGAATGGTTTCATGGTCGACATTGCCACTGGGATTGGCGTGGCTATCCTTACTCCGAACGAAGCACGTGCCTTAGGTGGTAAAACTGTGACTTCAAACGGTGTGGGTGCATTTGCCGGAGACACAAATTCGACCTCAATTGGTGCTGGTATCTTAGCGGACGATGTTGCTTCGAATTCAAGTGGTACAAACAAGTTTACCTCAGCATCCTCAGATGAATGAATCTGGACTATGATTGGATTGAGAGTAACTATTGGCTTCTTTGGGTCATCGCCTTCTACCCGATTGATCCCTCGGGATCCCAGTCATATTCTATTTCAATCATGTGAATACCTCCACCCTTATGGTCTGGTAGAGGGTTGTTGCAGACATTTGGAGTAGGTTCCTTTGCCACAATGATCTTGTTATCAATTAAAGTCTGGATCTTGTCTTTCAAGGAATGACATTCATCGATGGTGTGCCCTTTCATGCCGGAGTGGTATGCACAGGACTTGTTTGGATTAACCTACTGAGAAGGGTTCTCAAGGGTTGTAGTAGGGATGGGGGTGACATAACCAGCGGCTTTGAGTCTCTCATACAACTGGTCAATAGGTTCGGCAATGGTTGTATATTATTTTGGAGGTCTGCGGTCAAAATTAGGTTGGGGTCTAGGGAAGTTTTGGCGCGCAGGAGGTGATTGGTAATGGGATGGGTGAACATTATAGGTTTGGTAGACATGAGCGGGTTGGGAGTGTCTGGGTGAAGTGGGCTAATATGTAGGAGGTGGAGGTGACTGATAAGTTGGTGGTGGATCTTGGTATGAGGGTGAAGGTGTATGGTAATTTGGGGTTGGCTGATATATGAGTGGAGGTGTTGGGTAAGTTTGGTATTTGAGGGGAGATTTGGTCCTTTGTGCAACCATCACGGCCCCTACGTCCCTTTTCTTGGACATACCACCAGACTGTAAGGCATTATTTGTAGTTTGCAAGGCCTCGAAGTTAGTAACCATACCACTTTTGATACCCTCTTCAATTCTCTCACCCAGTTTGATAATGTCAGAGAATTTATTGTTCTCGATCATCATCAGTCGTTCATAATATTGCGGGTCCTAAGCCCGGACAAAGAATTTGTTCATATGTTCCTCCTCTAAGGCAGGTCTGACCTTAGCAGCTTCGGACCTCTAGCGAGTAGCATACTTGCGAAATGTTTCTGTAGGCTTCTTCTTTAGATTCTGAATATAGAACACATCTGGCGCATTCTCTGTGTTAAACCTAAACCTGTTCATAAAGTCGGACACCATGCTTACCCAGCTTGACCACGTCTTTGGATATTGGCTAATGTACCAGGACACCGTATCTCCTTTCAGACTCTTCATGAATAGTTTCATGCGGATTCTCTCGTCTTTCCCTACTCCAACCAGCTTGCCGTAGTATGTCCTCAAATGGACCCTTGGATCACCTGTACCGTCAAACATTTCGAACTTAGGAGGTTTGTACCCCTCGGGCAGTGATATCGGGTTGTATGCAAAGATCTTCATAGTTCAGCCCCTCGATTCCTTTACTTCCCTCAATGCCTTGAATCCGGCTACTCAATTTCTTAAGTTCCTCAGCCAAGTTTCTGATGAGCAAGTCTTTTTCCTCAGACTCGGGTGTGCTTAAGATTGGTTGGGTGGAGTGTGGCATGGTCTCCATGTAGATAGGGGTGTTATGGTGGGTGTGAGAGTGGTCCTTTGTGAAGTTTTAGAGTTCTGGGATGAGTAGTAGAGTGTTGTTTGGGGTATGGCAGGTGTTGCATTGGGTCTTTGGTGGAATAGTGTGACGATCGGGATGATTCTGTTGCTTTGGGATGTTTTGAGGCGGTGTAGGGTTTTGAGTATTGGGAAAGGTGATATCTGGGGTGCTGAGGGAAAATGACAGGCTTGCCAGATTCCGAACTTGATCGAGCTCTTCTTGGAATTTCAACAACTTTTGTTCAAGTTGGGATACATTCTCCTTAGGAACCTGAGTGTCATGACCATTAGTGGCCTCTACCTGTTCAGTTGGATTCTCCTTTCTGACGTTGTTCAAATCTTCTATCTTGCCTTTGTTCTTGTTTTTGACAGGACTAAGAGGAGGAGTAGGTGGAGGGCCCCTGGATCTCGTGGAATAAGATGATATTGCCAGAGTGTATGAACTAACCTTTGGGGAAGGGAATAATAAAGACAAAAACAAAGAATAAAACAAAAAGGTAACCAAGTTAGTGAGGATCATAAAAAGTATTGCAATATTTATACACATAGTGTGGGAAGGTAAATTGTGTCCTAATTTGGGGACCTCTTTGTGCCCGAGGTAGGTCTAGCGACAAATTGATTTAGAGAACTTGGATGCTAAATGCCTCATTTTATTGATAAAAAGTAGACGAATCCCAAATCGACACTAAATAAACAGGAAATGAAAAATTACTAATGGCCATTGGCCTTATTACATTTTATAAAGCGAAAATATAAATTCCTATCTATTTGGTCCTAGAAGGACCTTCCCCAGATTGAATGCTCTCGTTGATAAAATCCTCCAGCTCGCATAGGTTCACCAGTAAAAATATCTTTGCCAGGTGTTCTCCTTCGTTTCCCTCAGCGTTCTGGCAGTCGGTGACTCTCTTCCTCACTTTTCCCTCCAATTCCAGCAGACTGTATTCTAGATATTCCAACCTTTCGCTAGCTTTGGCGGCCCTCTCTTTCCACTCATTGATTTGGTCATTTGATGGAAGACTCCTCCACCAGTCTAGTAAGAGTGAGGGTGTCTAACCATATCGAAGCTGGGGACCTCGTTCTTCATTTTCTGCAAAACAAAAGGGTTAAGACCATACCCCCACCGGACTCGATTATTTAATATCAACAATTAGCATAAAGCATTTAGTTCTCCAAATAAATGCACAAAACATGGTGGGTTCAGGGAAACCCGGTGGACTTTGGACAAGGCTATCTTAAAGGATCATTATATGGACAACATAACTGACCCGACTAGGTTTGACCATGATGCATGCACAATTTAAACAGAGTAATGGTTTTATGGGGTTTTAGACTGATACCCTTGAGCGGACAACTCAAGGGGGAAGACACAGAACCGTCGACTGCATCGCTGATCGACTGGTTTTACCGCAAATATGCCTTCCCGAATTTAGGGGGTAATGATATAGGAAGAGCGCAACCACTCATTATAAGCGTTGCTATAGTATTTGTTTGGTACGAGTGGAGTATGATGTTGAGCATGATTATGCAATAATTAAAACATGTTGGCACGTATTTGCACATTGAGAAAGTGATAAATACAACAGTTTCATAATTTAAAGCAGTAATAAAGGAAAGAAACAAGAAGACATGTCAGTTTTGCAGTTGAAAAGGATATTAAATGCTTAAAGGAATTAAACAAGTAATTGCACATAAAGAGGTACAAATTCACAAGAACAATCTGAAGTGGTAAAAGCCTAGAGTCCCCAGCGGAGTCTCCAAGCTATCGCGCCCCCTTTTTCCCTCTTTGCATCAGAAAATCGGGTTTATGACATATTGGGTATAGAACAACTCATTTCTTTTGGGAACTGGGTTTTGTATTTTTGAAGAGTCGCCACATAATGATTTAAGGTGCATTAGGACACCTATAAGGTTCACTTTTAAGTTAGTTTAATAACCAGAGATAGGGTAAGGGCCTGAAATTATCCTAAGGGGAAGGTGTCAGGCACCCCTCAGGATCCACTAGTGTGGTTCCCGGCCAGACAGTTTTTTGTGAATTTTGTACAATTAGCATATAGACAAGTATAGGCTCAAGTAGTAGGGGATTTAGGTTTAAACACATAAGAGTTTGAAAGAACAATTATTAAAGGCGAATTTTGAAAAGAAGCCGCAGTTCTATAAATACTTGAGCAAAAAAAAAGGAAAGGAAAGGGGGGGGTTCCTAGGTTTATTTATAATATGGATCACATCAATGCGATACCCGGTATGACACTCCTTAGAAGAGGGGATACACGTGGTATTAGCGCACCTGTCATCATATCCATATCTACCTTTCCCACCCCGTTAAGGTATTAAGCGCAGATTGGTCTCAACTTCTATTGCATGCTATTACCCGTCCCATTTCTATCAGTCTCGGAGGAATTTAGGACTACTATTCCTATAAGAGGAAATATTTTAGGTTGACTCTTAGGTTTTAAAGGTAAAAAAGACTAAGTCAACATTTAAAACACATAAGACTGCATATTAGGGGAAACATGTAAGCAACTAAGAGGCTCATATATATACCTCCTCAAGTAAAGCACATAAATAGAACGACTCAAACACATTTAGGATCAAAATTTAAAATACTAAGATAGGGAGTTTTAGTTGTTGAAGCATGCCAGTTTATTACATAACTCATATAAGAAGTCTGAATCAGGCCTGCCTGCTGGTTGTAGCAGTTACTAATTAACAAATGCGGATTCAGTTTTGTTGTTATCACCTAAGGCTTGCCTAAGTGTTTGGTGAGATCCTATAAACATGATGCCTATTATTGATTAGGAGTGTAGCAAAGCAGTGACAGTTTTAAACGAGTGATCTGGGATCCTATAGACATGCTTTCTAAACTGTATTAATAAAAGGAGTAGGTTGTTTAAAACTGATTCAGAATAGTATGAGTCAAACTGATTTTTAAACTAGACTAGTTTCAGATCCTATAGGCATGATCTCTATTATTGCTGATTTTTAATTTAATTCCTATAGACATGATATCTAGTTGAACTTGAAACGAAGTAGACATGATTTACTTGAAATTTCTATAGGCATGATTTCTATGAAAAATACTGATTTTAACCTTATGAACATGATGTCTGATTATAGCTATTTAGCTCCTATAGGCATGGTGTCTAAATGTGGTAATAAAACATGCAGAATTTAAAACAAGTCCTATAGGCATGTTATCTAAATGTAGAATTAAAACATGCAGAATTTAAAGAAACAGATCCTATAGGCATGTTCTCTACCCTTCTAATAGCTAAACATGCATAATTACCCATCCCATCTTCACTAGCCAACCCCAATATTTGTTATAAATTATTACAGACCAAATACTGAATTACATTAGAAAAGTGCAAAATGGAAGTTACAACCATAAGAAGCCTGATTCTTGACTTTCTCTCTGAGTTATGGAATAAACCACCTCAAGTACCACTTGTTTCAAAGCCTTTCTCAGACCTGGGTGTGTCAAAGTTCCCTAAGGGTCTCAAGGGACCCCGAACAGTGCTTATACCCATGTTTGCATAACCAGATAGAAATGAGTGCAGTGTGGAAGGGCCAGCCCTTATGTGTCCAAGTTCAGAGGGAGCTCAAGGGTCCCAAGGCAAGTCTCACACAAGAGGGACAAAACCTAAGTTCTAAGAGTATAGTTGTCACGACCCAATTTAGGGCCATGATCGGCGCTAAGGGGTAAGATCCCAAAGAAACCCTTAATGGGAATTTACAGAAAATCGGGCAGAGTTTCCCCTATTTTAGGACTATCCAAAAATTTGTCATGTCTCAGAATCAACAACAGAACCAACCTATGTCAACAAAAGTATCTCCTAATCCCCATCAATTAATAATACATTTATTTACCACTATTAATCAATCGATTGTAGCAGAGTAATACTTAATTCATCTTCAAAATATGATAAAGGAAGTCTAATACTAGTTATAGTTCTAAAATAATAAAAAAATACTCATGACACAAAAAAAGACTATGGAGTGACTCTAAGAGTTTTAATGAAAAGAATATAACAAATGAATAAACTCTTCGCCCACGCGAACAAGTGCGGGGCTCACCAGATATTTGTCAAATCGTATACTCTAATTAACGAAATCCTCGCTCGCTCAACTGATGTCTCTGTAAAAAAATAGCGGGGAGTGAGTCGCTAGCTCAGTGAGTAATAATACTTAACCACAATCGTTTTTAATTGGGGACAAGTCAGAAAACATGCCTGTATAATAATAATTAGAAACTATCATAAAAATAAAATGTGTTACCGAATTTTTGAAATTGCATGAGGGACAAGTCCTTTACCTGATATGGTAATAAATAGTTTACTTGAGATGTTTACAGTTATTTAAAATGTTCTCACTATTAAACATGTTTTACTATTACTAGAGATATGATTAAGGTTACCGAAATTGGATTACATGATTTGATAAAAATTTAAAATGCCCTGTACTATTTTGAAAATGCTTCCATGTGAAGATTTACTGTTTACAAAGAAAAGTATGAATGGGAAGAGACTTTAAAGGATCCTGTAGCTAACGACGGGTTCGTTAGACCTGGTGCACCTTGTATTTACCGATTACCGAGTACAATTAGAGCCCTCACTAGTGGGAAGGTAGAACTAGCATACAGTTACAGTTATCTCTCGAGTAGGGACCTACAGTTATATTTGACTCCTTTTACGAAGGGGTCCACACAGTGATACAGATTACATAATCCTTTTTTGAAACCTCCCAAATATAAAGATTTGCTATGATACAGTATTTACTGAGTTTATTACTGAATTGTTAAATTGATTTTGTTACAAGAAACACATGATGAGACTGATTATTATTACAGTTTTAGAAAGGGCATTTTATTTTGTGATTATTATACAAGCATGTTTTCTGACTTGTCCCCAAATAAAAAAACGGTTGTGGTTAAGTGTTATTACTCATTGAGCTAGCGACTCACTCCCCGCTATTTTTTTTACAGAGACAATAGTTGACGCGAGCAAGGATTTTGTTAATTGGAGTACACGAGTTGATAGCTCCTGGTGAGCCCCGCATTTGTTCGCGTGAGAGAAGAGTTTATTTATTTATTATTTTCTCTCCTTTTGAACTCTTAGAGTCGCTCCATATTCATTTTATTAGTGTCATGAGTATTCATTCATTATTAGACCCATCACTAGTATTAGATTCTCTCATAGTATTTTAGAGATGAAGTTAAGATTATCGTGTTGCAAGTGATTGATTAATAGTGGTGAATAATTGTTTTATTAGTTGATGAAGATTATGAGATATATGATCGATATAGGTTGGTTTTGTTGCTAATTTTTTAGACAGGATAAACTTTTGGATAGTCCTAAAATAGGAGAAACTCTGTCCAATTTTCTGTAAAATACCGATGAGGCTTACTTAGGGGCACTTGCTCCTAAGCGCCGGTCATGATCCTAAATTGGGTCGTGACAATAGTGGAAGTGCAGAAACAGAGATTTATTTAAAATTGGGTTGAGAATAGTAAGGGGTAAGGGTGATTTGAAAACAGTAGTAGTAAAACTTAAATTACACAGAATCAATAATTGCACAAAAGGGGTCAAGTTTGGGACTTGCACAACAATAGATGATGTTGGCATGTCCACTAATCAGCCAGAGAACACAAGCACATAGGGGAATATGGGGGTTTGGGATTCATAAGTCAGTAAATCATATAACAAGTGACTGACAGAGTACATGCATAAGGGAAAACATTAATTTAGAAAGGGGAGGGAACATATTACAACATGCTTAGTAATATAACTTGATTGCATAAACATAAGCAGAAGCAAGCAAGAGTGAAGGAAACTGAAACAACTAAGGAAACATGTTGTTGTTGATGCTTGAAGATTAACTAGGACATACCAGTAAGAAGAAAAGTGCAGAAAGAAAAAGTAAGCAAGATTCCACAGTCTAGCTTTGGCTTTCAGCTGACTAGACAAAGCAGTAACACAAGTAGTAATAGAAAAGAGAGAGTTTTAAGTGGAGTGTGTGTTCTGAACTCAGATGGTTCATGTCTTTAAAATAGGAGAGGGTGGGTATTTATAGTTTTGAAAACAGGTGAAGAATAAGGTAATAAGCAAAGTATTAACACAAACATAGAAACAATCACAAGTCAGAATCAATTACACAAATGATTCCCTTTAATTAAGGAATCACTGTTTAACGGTAGTAACAGGTTCAAATAAGGAAAGAAATCAGTTTGATTATTGCCATATAAGGTATAGTAAAAGTATGCAGTGAACAATCAAGTCTGAGTACAAAAATATGCTTATTTTGGAAAGGATTCAGCAAGGTAAAACATCACAGTAAAGGGAAAGGAATCAATTAATTTTAAACAGGCGAGTGAAATCAGGGCTCATATAAGAAAAGCTTTTGAAATCAGTCACAAGATCAAGGTCAATCAAGGAAGAAACATGCTTCTGTACTTCAGTATATAAATAGAGTGAATAGAAACATCAGACATGCAAGGCCAAGCACATTGGCAAAAAAAAAACAGCATACAATAGTAACAGAAATAAGCCTAGGATTCAGTAGCGAACAAAGTTAGATAGTCAGGGCTCACACGTCTAGCCAAAGTGAAGAAGAGAGTCAAAACAAGTACAAGTCTCACGGTAACAAGTGAGGAAACCTTTTGAGAAATCAGGGTTTCAACAATGGTCGAGTTTAAAAGATGGTAAAACTCAGAATCAGATAAATCACATAAAGAAGAAAAAGAGTCTGAAACAAGAAACTTTAAATCGAGTCAAGTATTCAAACAAACAGTTTCAGATCCAACGACCTAGGGTTTTCAACAATAATCGAGTTTAAAAGATGGTAAAACAAATAAGTCAAACAAGAACGAGGAACTTATAATCAAACAAGTACACATCACACAAACAGTCTTAGAACTCGGATGAGACAAAAAAAGGAATTAGGGTTTTCAACATGCTAACTCAGATAGAAGAACAACATGAACAAAACATAGCAAAATCACAAACAACATTAAAATGGGGGCAGAGATCTTTTTGAAAAACTTAAAGGAAAACCCTAATGAAAAGTCATTTTGAAAGAAAAGCTGAAGAACTTTTGAGAAAAACACTTAAAACATTCCTAACAAGTACAGAGCCAAAGTAGATCTGAACGAAAAATCAAAAGATCTTAAAGATTAGGGTTTCATAAAACCCAGAACAGGTGAGAAAGACCTTGAAAGTTTCCGATCTAACCAGAAAAGTCAAGGATCTGCTTTGAAAGGCCATGAATGGCCAGAGAAAGGTCGTGAATGGCTGGAGAAAGGCCATGAACTGAAGTTCGAGCAGGGACTAGACCAGATTCCTTCGAGGACTAGCCATGAAACCAAAGAAACAAACACCCAATAGTCATGGGAGGCTGATATATGTCTCAAATGACTACGAGGGGCCATGGATTAGGAAGGTATTAGGGTGGACTAGGGTGGGGTTAGAGGAGGCGGATAGGGTTCATATAGGGTTGCAGAGAGAGCTGAGAGAGAAGAGGGATTTAGAGGCGGCGGCTGGTGTGAAATGAAGTAGGGTAAGGGGTCGTTTGGGGTTAAAAAAGGAAAAGGGGAACGATGGCCGTTGATCTAAATGATCAACGGCCTGGATTTAAATGGTTAGGTGGGGATCCGGGTTTGGGTGGGTTTAGTTAGGTTAGGGTCGGGTTTAAACAAAATTGGGCCGGGGAAATTGGGTCTGATTTGGGGTTCAGATTAGGCTACAATTGAAATGAAATTGGGCTATCATTTAAACAACCAGTTTTCCCTTTTTTTAAAAATTAAAAAATAGTAAATTAATTTCTGGAAATGAATTGAAAGTACTAAAATGATTTATAACATATAATTAACAATTTAAAAATACAGGACTTAATTTTATGAATATAAAACACAATTAAATCTTAAAAAGGACTAATATTGCAATTATATGCGATTTAGCTTAAAAATACTAAATAAATTTGTAAAAATATACAAAAATTATCTTAGCTTTATCTTAGCATAAATATAAAATTTCAATAAATGAACCACCAAAAACAATAATTTTGAAAATAATTATTGGGTTTTTATGGATAAAAGAGGGAAATAAATTGATTTAAAAACCTTTAAAAATTATAAAAACATAACAAAACATTTGGACACACTTATATATGCATATACATGCTATTTTGAAGTTGTTAAATATATTGAAAATATATAGAAAAAAATTGTGTATCAACATCGTCCCAGTTGAGAGAGCGCCAGAGGTTTTTTGCTATGACACAGTGGAGAAAGATGTGAGGTAGGTCCTCCTCTCCTGACCTACAAATAGTGCACCCTTTATCTACATTTATATCGATGTGGTAAAGATAGGAGTGTGAGGGTAGCCTATTGTGATAGCATTTCCAGAGAATTCTTTTTATTTTATTGGGACAATGAGTATCCCGAATCCATTTAAAGCTTCTAGGTGAGAGAGTAGGATTATTTATGAGAGTGTAACAGGTTTGGTTCCCATATGGGACAATTGTAGGGCAGTTAATAGGAATGGTAATAGCGTTAATATTGCTAGTAATATCAGGGGGTAGTTCAAAGGATAGCTTTTCTAATGACCAAGAATTGTTATTAATAAGATCACTGATTTTTATTCTTTGATCGTTCTTGTTAAGGGGACCCTCTATGCAGCTTCTGAGATGGGGTGTATTGGGGATCCATCTGGCATCCCAAATAGAAAGGATGGAATTTTTTTAATAGACCAACGAGTTCCTTTATTGTAAATATGTCATCCTTTAAGAATGCTCTTCCAAGTGTATGAGTAATTTTTCTTTTAGTTTGTGATGTAGGTTTGGATTAGGAGTTTTGCCCATGGGGATTGAGGATTGTTTAGCAACCTCTGGGCCATGCTTGTTAGAATAGCAATATTTTTAAATTTGGCTTTTCGAAGACCTAACCCTCCCTTATTTTTTTCTGAGGTGATTGTCTCCCAGCTAAGAAGGTGAAGCTTTTTTTTGGAGTCAGTGGTACCCCATATGAAATCCCTTTGAATTTTATCAATGGAATTAAGGATTTTAGCGGGAAAGAGGGTGCATTGCATGACTTGATTAGGAATACGCGCAAGAGTGGATGATGCTAGAGTGGTTCTACCTGTAATGTTTAAACAGTTAGACTTCCAAATGGCTAGTCGAGATCTCATGTTGTCTAGAATATAGTGGAAATCTTTTGCTTTTGGAATTGAATTGGTAATAGGGATTTGCAGGTAGTTTCCAAAAGAGTCACAACTCTTTATTCCAAATAGGTTAGAAATGTCGTTAATGCAAGTTTTAGAGCAGTTTTTTTAGAAGAAAATTTTAGATTTTGCAAGATTAATGGTCTGCCCAGACATGTTATAGAAGTTATTTAGTCTTGAGAAAATAGTATTACATGACTTCCCATTTATATGGCTCATTAATGTAAGGTCGTCTGCAAAAAAGAGGTGGGAGAGGGCTATACCATTTGTTGAGAGAGTGATAGGGTCCACATTTTAATATCTACTTGATGATTGATATATCTAGTAAGCATCTCCATACAGAGAATGAAGATATAGGGTGACATAGGGCATCTTGCCTAATCCCACGATTTGGTTTGAAATAGTTGGTGCTTGAACCATTCATAAGAACAACCATAGAACAAGTTGAGATACAAGATATTATGAGAGAGATAATTTTTGGGGGGAATTTAAAGTACAACAGTGTTATGTATATGAATGACCACTCAAGCTTGTCGAAAGCTTTTTCCAAATCTAGTTTGAGGATCATTTTACCTTTCTTATTGGCATTCTTTTTGAAATTATTCATTATTTTTGGATTATGATAGTGTTATCATAGGCTCGCTTGTTTTTAAAGAAACTAGCTTGGAAGGTGCTTATGATTTTTTCCAGGAAGGGTTTCAATCTGCTAGTGATGATTTTAGTAATGACTTTGTAAATGGTATTACAAAGGCTGATAGGTCAAAATTTTTTATATTGTTGACATTAGAGAATTTGGGATGAGGCATATGTATGTGCTATTTATTTCCGTAAGAATATAGTGAGAGTTAAATATTTCATGTCAGAAATTAATAACACTAGGGACAACTATTTTCCAATATTTTTGGTAGAAGAAGGGGTGAAGTCCATCCGCACCTGGAGCTTTAAAGAATTTGAAGGAGAATAAGGCTTTGTTATCCTCACTATCATTGAGGGGCCTGTCTAGTGAGGATAGATCTACAGAGTCAAAATTAATCGAGAGGTTACTATTTTTAGAGTGATAGTGGGAAGTAGTAAAAACTTCTTCAAAATAATTTTGTGCATGTTGCAAGATATCATTGTGGTTGATCCAATTCTCTAAATTATCTTTAAAGAAGCTAATATGGTTCCTTATTCTTCTATTAGAGGCACAAATATGAAAAAAAATCTAGTGTTTGCGTCACCATCATTGAACCATGAGATCCTAGATCTAAGTTTCCAGTAATATTCCTCTAATTTCAAGTAATTATTGTAATATTTTTGTAAGAATATTTCCAGATTCTGAAGGAACGTGCTAGATGTATAATAAGGGGAGCATTGAATACCATATAGTCTAGCCAAAATTTTCCTTTTTTTCCTAAATATGTCTCCAAAAGTATTCTTACTCAAATCTTTAATATTTAGGGCAAATTTATGCATGGTCGACTTGAAGTTGTTATTAACCCGGGTTGCTTGGACTGTATTGATAAAATCGGGGTGCGTACACCAAATATTCTCTAACTTGAAGGGTTTTTGTGGAGGGAAACAGGTGAAGGAATAAAGTTTAAGGAGTAAGGGGTAGTGGTCCGAGTAGGTTTTAGGCATGTGGGTAACTGAGGAGCCCGGGAAGAGGTTTAACCATTATTCATTAGCTAGGAATCTATCCAATCTTTCCATAATTAAACCTTTACATCTTTTCTTATAGTTAGACCACTTATACTTTCAGCCTTTGTAGCCTAAATCGATCGATTAGCCTATAATATGGTTCCAAATCCTAGAGGTTTTAAGAGTGACTAACCTTCCTACCTCCAAATTTTTCGGATGACATGGTTATATCATTTAAATCTCCTTCTACTAACCATGCTCCATGGATTAGGAAGGTATTAAGCAAGGCTCCAAATTGAAGTCATTCAGCAGGGTTGCATGGGAGCCCATTCTAGTCTCTAGTAATGCTATTAAGCAAGGCTTGTGGGTGTCAATGGTTTCTCTAAAATTTTGACGAAAATCATCATTGTTTGCTCCACGAATGTTCCAAAAAATGATGTTGGTGGCTCTATTCATCTTTAATGGTTCTTGGTGGTTCGAGGTCATCTCTTCCTCTATAGTGGAATTGGGGTTGGTCCTTCTGTATCACTGCATGTGAACTCATTGTTGGATCCCTTGATGGCCTTTACCTCGTTTAGGTTTGCAAATTCCATATTCGATTCCATGTTTAGAGTCTTCATCTCTTCCTCCTTCTTTATTGGATTTCCTACTTGTCCTTGATCGTTGGGAGGGGGTTGGCTTCCATCTGATTTGGGAATTAGCCGGCGAGTTGGGGTGAGTTTGATTTGCTTGGGTGTCCCATGGAATGTGTATGGGGCTGATTTGGGATATCTCCTCTGGTAGGAAGAAGGGAAGGTCCAGAGGGAAGGTTATTGGAATTTGTGGGCTCGCACGAGGAGGTAGGTTTCAGTGATTTTGCATGGCTTGGATCAGATTGTGATTCATGGTCGGTGCCATGGGTTGTAGCAAATTGTTGATCCATGTTTGGTTCATATAGTTGTTCATAGCTAATCTCACTCCTTCCGATATTAGCTGTGCAATATATGGAGTATTCTGGATTACTAGAACAATATCTTGGCCATTGATCTCCATGTTGAATGAGATCGCAAAGCCCATTAGCCCTGCTTCCATCCAAGATAGGGCTGGTAATTTGGGGTAGAGGTGAAGATGTGTAGTAAATCATTGGGTTTGGCAGGTGAGGAGGGAAGGGGGGAAGGTTGTTCATAGTTGTTCTTGGTGTTTGGCAAAAAACTTGGATTAGTCTATTTCTTCTTCTCAGAGAATAAGGAAACCACGACATATTGAGGCTCTTTGGGACTTATAGATTGAGACATTCTATCAGTGTGCTTGATGGTGGGAGAGACAGTAGACAACTTTATAGGAGTAGGTTCTAATTTCATGGGAGGGAAGTGGGGAAGCGTAAGGGTTTCAGCATGATCTATTGAAGATCATGTAGTTGCCACGTGTTCTAGGGTTATGTAATTTGTTTTGTTTCTAGTATCTCATTAGACAGGTGTTGGAGGAATGTGTTAGGGTTGAGAGGAGTCTTACCCAATGAGGGTGGTTGCACACCAGTAGGGTAGGTGATTTCGTGATTTTTTTATTGGGTTAATAGGCATGTTGTATTTGCATGCTGTTTTTCATTAAGAATTTTAACATCCAAAAGATTACCACTAAGCTGTTTTTTATCTAATGATTGTATCATATAGGGGCTTGAATTAGTAGTGTTTGCCACGTGTAGGCAGTAGGTATTAGGAGTGTTAAACTTAGCTTCCATGCATTGGTCAGATATCTCCTCAATAGTCATTGGTTTAAAGTCATTAGTTGATACTGTGGGCGGGTTTTCTAGGGAGGAGAATTTGTTATTAGTATACAAAGGATTACCAGTGTTATTAGGGGCGTGATTATGATTAAAACCTTTAATTTTGAAGGACTTATCCTTTGGATCTTTTTCAGCAAATTTTAATTTATGAGTTTGGAGAAACTTACCTGTATCTGCATTGAAGATTTTGACATTAATACATGGGGTTGCTGGGTCGTTAAATGCAACTGGTTGTGATCGTGTGCCCCTATTTTTAGCCTTGTTAAAGGAAACTGTTTGCCATTCTTCACCACTTGGTTGTTGTTGCATTACCTGGGAATTCTGTTGTTCCTGGACGTTTGGGCTCTTTAATGACAAAGAGTAGGGACAATGGAGATTAATGTGACCAAGTCTTCCACATTTCTTACATAAGAAGTTTTCTCCCTCGTATTGAATGGAATGTATGTGCGACCCAATAAGAATAAATGGTTTAACTGGCTGGTCCATGGGGATTTCCACACAAAGCCTGCATAACGACCTCTTAGGGTTGCCGATGTACATGCATCAACTTTTAATAATCTTCCAATTGTGTTCCCAATTTTTCGAAGGACCGCACCATCATAGAACTCAGTAGGGAGATGTGGTAAATGAACCCAGATGGCTGTGTGGAGAGGCTTAGCTTCTGTTGTCATGAAGTTTGGCTCCCACTTTTGCACTGAGAGGAAATGCCCATTAATAAACCACGGACCCTGGTTCAAGACTTTGGCTAAATTTTCTTCTTTTGTAAACTTAGCAATGTAATAGTCTACACGTAAGTCAATTAATGTGAAATTTTCTGTAATCTTCCATTGTTCTTGGACTTTGCTCCTTAGGTAGTGGTGCACAATACGTTTTCTCATGAGTTTTATGATGACCGAGTGTTTCCAAGGGTGATAAATGCATTGTAGATCATCGGATGATAGACTAACACTATAGCCTTCATTTATTGTATCTGTATCACGTGTGTTACATTCCATAAGCTCTGGTGATTGTTCTTCTTGGCGAGTAGGCTTAGTGAAAAACACTTCAAACTAAATTGAGATATTGTGTAGGTTAGTGTCTGCGAGTAATTTATCTTTGAAGGAGGGAGTATCCTGAGTAGGCAAACTAGGATTGACCCTTGATTCTCCATCAATGGCGTTATTGGATGCGATATCTGGCTGCTTTGGAGGAATTTGGGAAGTTGTTTGGTTAGGAGTAGAGGTGGTTTCTTTGCTCATCCCTTAGAGAGAGAATGTTACTAGTCATAGATCATTAATCGCTGTTACACAACTTCTCAATTGTACCTTAACTGAACTTTTTCTTTTCTTTGTGTTTTTTTCTTTTTGATTTTGAACATATTTTTTTCATAAGTAACTAAAGAAGAATCGCGTCGCCAAAAAAATAAAGTAAATCCAACAAAGCTTTCTCCAGTTATTAGCACAAAGTTTGGCCGTCGCTTCAGAAAATTGGTTCCCGCTGTTTGCTGATCCTGAAATTTATTTAGTCTTGCTAATTTATTCGTCCCACATCGAGTATGGAAAAGAAAACAAGAAGAGAGCAGCAGGTATAATTTGAGCGAGTCAAGCAAAAGAAAAGCATACCTTTCTCGGCCTTTTGGCTAAGATCAAGTTTAGTATCTGTTCTTATCAGTTTAATATCTGATATGTAAGTCATCGATTCATACGATATTAACTCAATTATTTTGGGGGAGAGTCCAGATTGAGCATCTGAACAAAAACTAGGCAGCAAAGCATGACTATGGTCAGACGGACACTTCTTCAAGTTCAGGAAGAATTGTAGCTTTCGTATTTAATGATCTTCCATTCGAGATATTTATTTATGTATATTAAAAATAAATTTGCACAAGTAAAATAACATCTTAATAAGGGAATTACGCCATCAGAATAAGAAAATTAAAAAATATCTTGAATAGATAAATTATACCCCATAAGTAAATATAGAATTATATAAACTACAAGTTCCCAAAAATCAAAATCATAATCTCATACTTTTTAAGCAATGCTTGCAAATTTTTCTATCTTACTTTAATAGTAAAACAATTTAAATTATATTTAATAGCCATTGAATAGTACCAATTTTTATGTTATAATAAAAAAGATCATAAAAATTAAATTTATTCTCAATCCAAAATTTCCATCGAGACCCAAATTTTTTCGTTTTTGAAAGAAGCAAACTAACTGATTTAAGATTAAGAGAAATGCTTATTTTATGAAACTTTCAAATTTCAAATCTCTTTTTTGAGTGTTCTTGCTAGAGATTATAGATAAAATTATACCTGTATATCGGGCGGGTTAGGACGGGTTGAACGGAAAAAACCAGCCCGTTCGTTATCGGACCGGGTTAGTGAACAGGCTGGGGGCGGGTTGAACTTTTTCGGGTTATTTAGGGCCCGTTCGGGTTCGGACTTAACGGGTTCGGGTGGGCCGGGCTACTATAATTTTTTTAATTAAATTTTATTTTTCTTATTCATTGTTATTGATACATAAGTGTTTGCAAACTTTTAAGGTGTAGAATTAAACTTTGAAGTTTAAAATTTAATGTTTAAAATTTGAAATTTGTATTTTAAAATTATAATATTGAAATTAGAAAGTAAGTGGCTACAAAAATTATTTAATAAGACCAATAGACAATATATAAGGAACAAACTCCGAAAGCTTTCATTTTATATTTTTAATACTTCAAATTAATTTGTAAGTTCTTTTTTTTTTTTTTTTGAACTTGCAAATTAAAAGTTTACAACAATTATAAAAAACAAGAAATAGTATATCACATATTTTGCATCATTTTTGTAAGTTCTTCCATGTCAACATGAGGTTTTTGATTTCCGGCATTGGTTGAATCGGAACCATAAACCATTATATCTCCAATTTCTTGGTACTCCTCTTCGTCTACTTTGGCACACCCTTGATTTCGCCGTTCTGATTTTATCCAATCTCTGAAGCACACTAGAATTTTCAAAACGTTGCTGCCCAATGAATGACGGGTATCTCCTAGCTGCTGCCTTGCTTGGCTAAATGCTCTCTCTGATGTGACTGTTGAAATTGGCACATTTAGCACATCTCGAGCCATGGCCGAAAGAACAGGAAATTGATTTGAGTTGCTCTTCCACCAACCCAGCAGTAGAAAATCCTTTGTGAGGGGCTCTGGTGACTTTTGCAAGTAGAATTGGAGTTCATCAATATTTCGTCTACTGGTTTGTTGATGCTCTCCTAGTGTAGAATCAAATAATCTTGAACACCACCATCATCATCCATAGTTGTTCCAGATGTTGAAGGATTATTTGAAGGAATATTTGCATCTACAACCGAAGAAACATCAATAATGTTAGCATGATAATTATATAAGGTTTGTAAATGTGTGTGTAGATCAGAAATACAAGTGTCAATATCAGGAGTTTCAGTTAGTCTAATATCCATATAAGTATATAAAGCTCCAATTAATTGGCGATACTTTATCATTTGATAATAGGCTTTAAAATAGCACCAATTAGCTAAATATGAAGAATTGGGTAGAAATATTTTTTAAACTTATCTAACATAGATTCAACAACAGAAGCATATCCTTCTTTCTTCTTCAAATTATAGTAAAAGAGAAATTTTAGCAATATGAACTAAACCATTTACAATAGTAGGATAATAAGCTCCATAAAACTCAAGTGTAGCCACATAAAATTTTTGTAAAAATTGAACAACATCAAGAATGACATCCCAAGTTCTAGACGTTAACAAATGGCTAGGATTGGTACAATGAGAATTAATAACTTCAGTTATAGGCATTCTATATTTATAACAACATCTTAAGAATAAATAAGTATAATTCCACCTAGTAACTATTTCTTCAGGCATGAGTCTTGATTTTAGTCCATAGTGTACATATTTTTCCTTAAATGCATTTAATCTAGCCCTTCTATTATTTCCTTGAATTACACCAACAGCTCTCCTAAGTAACGTAATTTCATCTCTAAATAATTCAAGGCAACTCTTCACAATCAAGTTATAAATATGACATGCACATCTAACATGAAATATTTCAGGAAGTGGTGGGTGTAGATGCAATTTTAATATTGTAATAGCAGCATTGGTGTTAGAAGCATTATCAAATGACATACACAAAACTTTTTCTGCAAGATTATAAAATATAGCAACTTCATGGATAATATTACTTATAAATGCACCAGTATGACTTTGATCTTCATCATATTTAAAAGCAATAATACGTTTTTGCATACAAAAATTATTGTCTATCCAATGACATGTAACAGTTAAATAATCATTTCCATTTACAACACTACCAATATCAGAAGTAAGAGAAACTCTACAAGGAAGACTTGCGAACAAATAACGTATATATGTCTGATATTGTCCAAAAAGCCTAAAGATATCAGCTCTGCCAGTACTTCTAGGAATACCTTTAAACATAGGATTATGAATTCTTTGAATATAAGTAACAAGATATAGTGAAGAAGCAAAACTAAAAGTTAAACAACCTTAAACAATCATTTTGGCTAATTCTTCTCGATCTTTCTTAATATCGTATTTACCAAATAACCCCCCAGTACTCGGGTTACGTTTTTGTTGCCCATATTCCTCATCTTCTCCCCAATCAAGAGGGTGTTTCTCTTTCATATGCCTACAAAGTTGATCCGTTCCCCCTCCCTTACCGGGCTCATGTTTATAATGTTCATTACAAATTTTACATAATTTTTTTGATCTTCTAGCCTTTCAAAAAATATCCAACACTTACTTCTTAATCGTCGATTCTTCTTAATAGGGAGAGGAGGCCTACTTGTTCCACCCCTAATATTTTGAGTTTGACTAGCATTACCAGGTGTAGGTGGTGGTGTTTCAAGATTATCGGGTGATTGAATATCATCTATACCAAAATTTTCTTGCATTTGCTCATAATCTACATTTAAATTTTCAGGTGAACTTTCAGAAATATATGTAAAGCTACTAGAAGAACCAACACCACCTCTTGATCTTTTAGAAGTTTCTTACTACCACCTCTACTAGTGAACACTTTTTTTGGCTGCTCTAAGTAAATCCATTATGTAAATTAAATTAATAATTCTAAATAATAAAATAAGTGTACACCAAATAAGAGAAAGAGATGGAACGAGTGTACCGGAATTCCGGATGCCACACTAATTTTGATATCAAAAATCAAACTTCAATTGATAGACCGAAACTTAATAGTTGATACTTGATAGTACTTGATACCACACTTCACTTGAATATTTAATATTTGATAATAGTAATTTTGTAATGGTTAAACTAAATAATTGATGAAACTTGAAATAATAAATAATTGAGAATTTGACATTTGAGAATTTAAGAACAATAATATCAAGAGAGAACTGAGAGAGAATTAGAGTAGTAAGAGAGTGAATTGTGAGAAAAAATAAAGAAGAAGGGGGGATATTTATAGGTTATTTAAAGGTTTAAAACGTAATTTTTCAATTATTAGAGGTGGGAGGGTTATATTTTTAATGGGGAAGGCCCAAATGGCCATTTCTGCAAAATTTGGCCGTCCCCAACGGTCATTTCTCAATTTGACCGATGGCAACGGTCCAAATAATTAAAAAAAAAAGTTCTCAACGGTAACCGGGCTGATAACGGGCTGCAGCCTGTTAACAACCCGTTAACGGGTCAGGGGCTTAACGGGTACGATGCACCATTATCCAAAATCTGTTCATCCAAAACCTGCCCCCCCGACCAACCCGTCCCAGCCCGCACAATAAGCAACAGTAACGGGATGAACCGGGCTGACCCGGGTTGAAAACGGGTCAGCCCGACCCGATTAACACCTATAGATAAAATAATATAATAGAGGAAAGAAAAATATAAAAAAAAATTAACAAATGACAAATAGAAAATTGGAGGTAGCCGAAAAGGAAAATAATTGGACCAAAAAAAAATAAAAACCACAAAAAAGGGGAAGCCAGATAAGGTTCAAGATAAATTCGAACTTGAATTTTACACACGAGAAAAACTTTTACAAAGTTCTACTGACCATGGCACCTTTATCTAGTTTGCAACTGGGAATGGTAGAATCAAATATTTAACTTAATTTAAGATTTTTTTTACATAAGTATATGATAATGTTACCAACCTAGCGGGTGTCATATCACCCCACCCTAAAGGGTGGATCCGCCCCTGATTGATTCATATGATATTAACTCAAATTTTTTAGGGTGAGGGTCTATCACGGTAGCTTGCTGTTGAACCTAACGAAATCAAGGTTAATGATAAAGTAGAGTCCACCACTAACTGAGAGGGAGTGAGTGGGAGGAAAAGACGGGTGAAAAGGACATATTAATAGCCTGTTTGGCCAAGCTTATTTTTGGCCAAAAGTGCCTTTTTTTTTGTCAAAAGCACTTTTGGCCAAAAATTGAGGTGTTTGGCCAAGCTTCTGGAAGGAAAAAAGTGCTTTTGAGGAGAAGTAGAAGCAATTTTGGAGAAGCAAAAAAAATAGCTTCCTCTCCAAAAGCACTTTTGAGAAAAATACACTTAGAAGCAGTTTTTTAAAGCTTGGCCAAATACTAATTGCTGCTTAGAAGTGCTTTTCAAACTAATTAGCCGAACACATACTGTTTCTCACCAAAAGTACTTTTGAGAAAAGCACATTTAAAAAAAACACTTCTTAAAATAAACTGATTTTTGCAACTTGGCCAAACGAGCTATAAGACATGTTTTACAAGTTAATTTATGCACTATCAATTGCTTACGGTATAAATCACACATTTTCAAAAGGTCTGGATTTGCCAGCCTATCCTTTTTAGTTTTCACCTACACAAAACGCATTTAAGTCAATATGATATATTGGTTGAAGAAATTATATTTAGGTTTTAACGTAACAAACGTACATGTCAATTGCTAGTAGCTAAATTTTCATATACTTGAGACAGTGTTTTTTTATTATTATTTATTTTTTATCAACATTATATTTTATTTTATTGTATTTTTTATGCGAATAAACAAACAAGGCAACATAGTTTCTTCCAAAGATGAGCAAGGCTCTCAAGCGCCACAAATTTGTAACACTACAAAGTGTTACACAAGACTTAATAAAGTAAGACCATCCATTTTTACATAAATAACCGACTGAATTTACTTTTTACTTTTTTTAGTCGGGTATGCATGAATGATCAATAATTATATACAGTTAAACACATATTATACTTCACCGACAATTTTTACTTTAAGTTGTATGAGTGACTGTAGGTTGATTCTTCTTTATGTGTAAAATATAGAAACTGAACCTCCAATATTGTAACTATTTGCAAAAAAAAGGTAAAACAGTTATACATAACACATAACGAAGAAACTGTTTGACCAAAAAATAGTATCGTTGGTTCAATAATTAAATTTATATAATTATGGATTAAACCTAGTAAATAATATTTTTTCTAGATGTAACTTCCGATGAAATGACTAGTGTCGAATGGGCCGGACAGAGTGACGGAAACAGTATGCAATAACTATTCTTCAAAGCATGAGCAATAACATGACATTTAATAGCAATGAATGACAATAAATGACATTAAAGTAAATAGGAGGGGTGATTCGCCCAATAAAAGGTAAAGTAAACCGTTGACAAGAATCCGATGGTCGTGTATGGAATAATATTGACAAGAATCTAATTGGAAAGGTGATGTTTCTATCTTAGTAAAATAGAGAGAATCTTTTGTCAAAATCTTTTCTTACAAATGAATATTATATGTCTCATATCATTATCCTTTTTTTTCTTTTATATGAGACAGATTTCTAGTAAACCCTAATAGTACAAGTGCCGAAAATATTTACTAGAATATTCTCCTTAATATTCTACTTTCGAAAACTAACAGTTACAGCTTCATCAACGGTGCTCGACGCGGACCAATACTGACATCTCGACCATGGCTTGTCGTCGATTCTTCGGGTCTGAGTCTTGTTGCTCCCTGGACCACCTCGACCAATTATGACTCGAGAGTCCTTCCTTTACCTTTATCTTATCTTAAATATTCTTGGCCGGATTGTGACCCATGCAGAAACAAGGACCTATTAGGTTGAACGTGGAGTGCAAAGCACGCATATATATGAATGGATATTATATTATGTCTCACAAGTTCGAACAAATTGTATGACGTAACGATATACGACATATTATTTGTACAGATTTATCATTGCCGACTTCAACGGAAAAGGAACTGAGACAGTTTTTCTTCTTCTTATATATATAGAACACTTCAAGAACATAATTTCCAAGTCTTAGTTCTGTCCACTTTTATTCAATTCTCATAGACTACATTAATACAGCAGGTTGACTACCAAAACCTGTTTTTTCTTCTTAATTCTATGGGCAGCTGTGAGAATTTATCAAACCACGAACTTATTAGCAGCTTGAAAAAAGATGAAGTAGCTATAATCATGGTTCCATTTCCAGCTCAAGGCCATCTCAACCAACTTCTCCAACTTTCTTGTTTAATCTCCTCCTACGGTCTTCCGGTCTACTATGTTGGCTCAGCTACACATAACCGACAAGCCAGGATTCGAGCCAACGCCTTAAATCCTTCGGACATAGCCCAAATCCATTTCCATGACTTACCAACTCCTGAATTTGCCTCCCCTAAACCTGACTTTAATTCCTCAAGCAAATTTCCCGCGCATCTTCAGCCATCATGGGATGCTTGTATGCTTTTGCGCGAGCCTATTGCTTCCTTCTTTCGCAATATTTCTTCAATATCAAGACGAGTTGTTGTTGTTCATGATTCTTTAATGTCCTACAATGTTCAGGATGTATCATGTTTTCCCAATGTGGAATCTTATGTATTTAATTGCATTTCAGTATTCACTTTGTACTGTTTGATATGCATAACTAGGGGGATGTCAATCCAACTTGAAGACGAATTGCTTAAAAAGCTACCTTCCCTTGAAGGAATAATGACCGATGAAGTCAGGGAATTTGGAGCTTCACAGAAACCGTATATGGAAATCAGATCAGGTGATATCCATAATACGAGTAAAGTAATCGAAGGCAAGTTTCTTGATTTGTTGACACTAGTAACAAGTGAACAGAAGAAGAAACAATGGGCAATTGGACCAATTCTCCCTACTAAACTAGATCATATCTCAAATAGGAACAATATATGTTTGGACTGGCTTAAGAAACAACCTCCAAGATCAGTCCTTTATGTATCATTTGGAACAACAACTTCATTTTCCTATAGAGAAATCAAGGAGCTCGCAATGGGATTAGAACAAAGCAAACAGAAGTTCATATGGGTGTTGAGAGATGCCGATAGAGGAGATATCTTTACCGGAGAAGCTAGAAAAGTTGAGTTGCCAGAAGGGTTCGAGGAAAGAGTAAAAGAGGTAGGTTTAGTGGTTAGATATTGGGCACCACAACCAGAAATCTTGGCTCATTCGTCGACAGGTGGATTCATGAGTCATTGCGGATGGAATTCTTGCATAGAGAGTATTACTATGGGAGTGCCAATAGCTGCTTGGCCTATGCACTCTGACCAACCAAAAAATGGTTTTTTGGTGACAGAAATATTGAAAACAGGGATGCTTGTTAGGGAGTGGGGGAAACGCGGGGAGCTGGTGACTGCATCCACTATTCAGAATGTTGTGAGAAAGTTAATGGCATCAGAAGAAGGTGATGTGATTAGGAAAAGAGCAGAAGAACTAGGAGAGGCTGTAAGGCGGTCCACAGAGAAAGGGGGTGCTTCTCGTAAGGAGTTGGATGCTTTCATCGCGCATATCACAAGATAGACTCATTTTTCACCAGAATCTTAGGTGGCCGTGGTTTCTAGATATTTCTTCTTTGTTTTTCCCTTTTCAAGTAATTTGGTTACTTTCTCAATGTTCTTTAAACATGTCACTTGTCTGGTTCTTGACTCAGACTATTTTATATACCTTAAATTTCTTTGATCTCGGTATATTCAATATCTGAAGCTTTTTATGATAATCGAAAAGATGACTGCTATGTATTTCTCTCACTGAAGAGTGTAGCTTAATAGATAATTAATCTGGTTCTAACTATGTGGAATAAAGGGTTGATGAAGAGATTAATCTTGTAAACAATCTAGATCAGTTGTTTGCATATGCTAAATTCGCTGTAGTCCTATATTGGGCTCTTTTATGACAAAAAACTTGGTTCATAGATTCCTATGTGCTGTGTTTGTTTTTTCTTTCCCTTCAGTTATATTGATTCACAGGTACCTTGTACTTAGGTTTCATATAAAACAGTTGATACTTGTCCTCTAGAACATAAGATGAACATATATGCTTTGAACCTCTAATATTGCCAAAATCTCTGTTACATATTTACTAAATGATCTAATGCACTTATAATACAAGATGATAAGGGGAGCAGGCAAATTTTTTACAAGCAGGCACAAAAGCTTGGATTGGCTAGATAAACAAGCTCAGAATTGCCATAGTAGATCTCTTGAATGAGGAGGGGGACAAGAGCATTGTATTGGGTGATTTGGAACTCTCCAGGAGTCGTTGTGACTTTGGGTATTGTAGGCGGATTAGAGTTGATGAAGTTGAGGAGGTTATGCGTAAGATGAGCTGGGGCAAAGCGACCGGGCCGGATGAAATCCCGGTGGAGTTTTGGAAGAGTGCGGACAATGCAGGCTTGGAGTGGCTCACTAGGTTATTTAATGTCATTTTTAGAACGAAGAAGATGCCCCAAAAGTGGAGGTGGAGCACGATGGTTCCTGTATATAAGAACAAGGGTGATATCCAAAATTGCAATAACTACCACTCAAGAAGGGGAGAACTTAGTCCTTCAACTTCAACAGACTACAAAGAAAAACTAGTTCATTTATTTTATTTTCGTAAATTATAAGATTTTGAACTGGAATGATATTGTCATTTTTTTTGTTGAGGAAAACATGAAATAGATAGAGTTAGGACATGATGGATTCTACGGAGGAGATTGGGATGTAACAGATCAAATACCACTATGACTTAGCTTTGGGACGTTTAGATATATTATTGAGGATAACAAGTTCACTGCTCATAAGTGTATGAGTCCAAATTTGAACAACCACGACTGTTGATGAGTACGACGAACGACGAGATTCTCGAAGTTCGATATCCTGCAGAGGACGACTTTAAGGCAAACAAGAGGCTGTACGACCTTTGCAGTAGGGTAGAGCCATTAGGGGACCATGGGGATATTCTTTCGAATATTCCCTATAACTTGTCTTTTAGCACTTAGAAGGGTTTGGTCCCTTATATATATAGAGCATAAAACAACCATGTAAAGGACTCTGGACATTTTTCCTAATTCATAATACTTGGTGTAATCTCGCTTACATAAACAACTGACTGGATTATTGTTAATTTTTTCTCTCGAAGGAGATAAAAAATTCTTATCCTCTACATTCTCCTGGTCTATCTTCTATTCTAGAGATTATTATGCTTAGCTAAGATTTACCCCTTCATTTTCTTTGATTGATTTATTCAAAAAGGTTCCGATATCTTTTGAGTCAAACAATTTGGCGCCGTCTGTGGAGATTTCTATAGCTAAGATCTTAGTTTCATCTAGATTCTTGAAAAAAATAATAACCTCTTCTTAGCTTCACAAAGGCCAACAATGGCGGGAATGGGAGAAACAAGGCTAAAGGTGATAGTAGGTGTCACGAACAACCTCCTGAATTCCCTCAATGAAGCCGATGGGGAAGACAACGAAAATGCAACACCAAGTGCTACACCTGAGGGAGAGATCTTGCCCCCTCCCCCCTCCCCCGCCGCACGAGGGCCTAACTGTCTCGCGCGAAAGGGAAACCTCAACCTCCGCATCAGGAGAAGAACCACCAGCCGTGAGAAGGCTATTAGAAGAATGGTTGACAAACACCTTGAGCAATATACTCGAGAAACCCGTTCAAAGGGATATCGAAGGCACAATACCCGCAGAAACCGCAACTGTCGCCGATGAGCCAGAAACTCCACGAACAGGTAACACTCATAATGTCATTGATGCAGGCAACGATGCACTTGCGGCCATCTTAAAAAAAATGGAAGAGATGGAAAATGAGAACAAAACACTCCGCGACCAGATGAAAGAGCATCAGGAAAGGGTTGATAAAATACCGGGCGCTCCGAAGTTGCTACCAAAACGTGATGTGGGTCGATTCGTTGAACAGCCCTACAGCGAAAGGGCAGCACCCCACTCTATTCCGAAAACCTTTAAAATGCCGCCATATTTGAAAATATACGATGGCACCACGGACCTGTAGGATCACTTAATCCATTACGTCACCGCAGTAAAAGGTAACGATCTATCGAAAGAACAGGTGTCGTCCGTGCTGCTGAAAAAGTTCAGCGAAACTCTGACAGGGGGAGCGTTGACATGGTATTCCCAACTACCAGTATGATCGATATCAAAGTTCGAAAAAATGGCAGATAAGTTCGTCAGCGCTCACGCGGGAGCGAAAAAGGCAGAAGCTAGGGTAAATGATATCTTCGCCGTCAGGCAGACAACGGCGAGGGATTTCGTGATTTCCTAGCCCGATTAAACAGGGTAAGGATGAGCCTACCTAACGTGTCATAGGGGATTGCGGTAGTAGCTTTCCAAAATGGGTTAAACAGAAACGGGTCAAAAGCAACCAAAAAACTGCTAAGTAGACTCATGGAATACCCCCCACCACCACCACCACGTGGGAAGAGATCCATAATGCCTATTACGTCGAAGTGAGAACAGACGAGGATGACCTGATCGGCCCGATCCAGCGACTAACATCGGTCCAAACCGAAGCAAGGAGAGATCGCCGCAATGACGGCTGAAGGGACCAACTACCCCATTTCAATCGAGAAAAGCACCAGCCCTATATCCGAACATCCAGCCCACCTCCTCTGCGACATGCAGATGCCGCGCCTCGACATACCGCACCATCCCGAAACGAAAGAGGTATGCCTCCATTATTATCTGCTCTAACTTTTGTGTTTCTCTTTCAGAAATAGTGTACGCACTAGAAAAGCTCGGCACAAAGGTGCAGTGGCCGTAAAAGATGAAGTTGGATCCGAGCACCCGGAGATCGAACGTTCTTTGTGAACTTCACCAGGAAAGGGGGCACAAGACCGAGGACTGCATAGGTCTACGACAAGAAGTGGTAAGGTTGCTAAATAAGGGACACCTGAAAGAACTGCTAAGCGACCGAGGACGAGTTAACTTCGCTCGTGGGCGCGATCAACCTCAGGGGCCTCCAAAACCACCATCGCCAGCTCATACCATACAAATGATCATAGGCGGCGGCGACGATATGATAATCAACCATGTGAAGTTCACCACCACGCACAAACTCAAACGGATAGTCGCCCACGAATGGTATGACGACCTCGAAGATAGTATCATCTTCGATAAGTCGGATACCAACGGTTTGTCTTTCCTTCACTATGATGCTTTGGTTATAACTTTATGCATCGCGGATACCAACATAAAGAGAATAATGGTGGATGACGGAAGTCGCGCCTGTATTATTCACCCACGAGTCCTCATGCAGATAAGGCTCGAGGATAAAATAGTATCGCGTTGCATAACCCTAACAAGTTTTAATAATGCAGTGGAGCAAACCTCTGGAGAGATAGTGCTACCCGTTCTGGCAGGAGGAGTCACCCTGGAGATGACGTTCCACGTCATGAACCAGGAGACAGCCTACAATGCCATCATGGGGCGTCCATGGATACACGCCATACGGGCCATCCCGTCAAGTTTCTATCAAATAATCAAATTTCCTACTCCATGGGAAATATTCAGCATCCGAGGCAAGCAACGCACCGCCCAAGAATGATACCAGATCACCCAAGATTGCACACACACCAAAAAACTAAAAGGGTCAAGTGCAGAAGCATAGCAACCAGCCATATCGGGAACCAAACCCGACGTATAAATAGAGGCTATTAAAGACCCGGATGTCGTACAAGCTTGCAAGGCAATTGTAGAAGATCTCGACCCCGTCCAATTAGACAATACTGATAGCTCAAAAAAGGCCTATATCGGACACAACCTCTCAGAACCAGGTAAGTATCATGAGTTCTTAACTAACAATGCCGATTTGTTTGCCTTTTTGCATTTAGATATGCCAGGAATCCTAAGGGACATCGCCACATACAGGCTGAATGTCGATCCTCTTTACCCACCAGTACGGCAAATGAGGAGAAAGTTCAATGCCACCATCAATGAGGTGGTCAGCGAAGAAGTTGATAAATTACTTGCTAATGGTTCCATCCGAGAATCGAAATATCCCCAATGGGTCGCCAATGTGGTCATGGTCAAAAAGAAGAACGGGAAATGACGGATGTGTGTCGACTTCACCGACCTGAACGAAGCATGCCCGAAAGATTCCTTTCTGTTACCACATATCGACCAACTCATCAACGCAATGACGAGACACGAACTACTGAGCTTCTTAGACGCCTACTCCGGTTACAACCAAATTCTAATGGCTGAAGAAGACCAAGAAAAGACCACTTTCATCACTCACCGAAGAATGTACTGCTACAAGGTAATGTCGTTCGGACTCAAGAACGCAAGGACGACGTATCAAAGATTTAGTCACCAAGATGTTCAAAGAATAACTCGGTAAGACCATGGAGGTTTACATCAATGACATGCTAGTAAAGTCGAAAAAGAAAGAGGATCATATTGGCCATCTGAAGGAAGCCTTCAAGATATTGAGGCAATACGGAATGAAACTAAATCCCGAAAAGTGTGCCTTCGGCGTAACTTCAAAAAAATTCCTTGGTTTTCTGGTGTCACAAAGGGGTATCGAAGTCAACCCAGATCAGATCAGGGCCATCGAATGAATACCTGAGACATTAACCAGCAAGAAGCAGGTGCAGAAATTAATAGGACGAATAGCCACCATGTCGAGGTTTATTTCACGATCGTCGGACATATATCATAAATTCTTCAATGTGCTAAGGAAAGACTACAGACTACAGTGGAATTCAGAATTCGTCAACGCCTTGACGAAGCTGAAAGCGTATCTATCCTCGCCACCATTACTCGTCAAGGCAGACCTGGGTGAATGCCTACTGGTGTACCTAGCGGTCTCCGAAGTCGCGGTAAGTACAGTCTTGATCCGCGAAAACAAAGGTACGCTATCTACTAGTCACGATCCAAATTCCACTAGAGGTCGTGATGGTGCCGGACACCGCTGTCAGGCAAGCCAACCAAAATACTTAATTAAATTCTCGATTTAACAATTTTGAAAACTATGATTTTCCTTCAATTCTACCAGTAAAAGATAATCGTTTCAAATTAAATATGAATGTTAAGAAGTTAATACAAGATATCCCATAATCATCCCAGAACCCGGTGTCACAAGTGCATGAGCATTTACTCGGGAATGAAATAAAATACAATAACTGTCCGGACTACAAAGTGGACAGAAATGAAAAAAACATAGAAAAATACCCTGAAAGGGACTCTGCTGGCTGCGGGTCGTCTCGATAAATGCAGCTCACCTAAGTCTTTGTATCAACCATGTCGCTATGCCACTAAGCCACTAGCTACATATGAACCTGTGCAACAAAAATGCACAGCAAGTGTAGTATGAGTACGAAAACAACGTGTACCTAATGAGTATCCCGTCTAATCTCGAAGAAGTAGAGACGAGAGGTTGACTTCGACACTTACTAATGGTCCAATGATAATATAGTAAAAGTGTGAGGAATTCATGGATTTCATAAAGCAAAATTTAACTCATAAAGCCGGAAAGTAGGTAAACAACTTCTCAAATAATAAAGGATTTTCAAAGATTTACTTTTCATTATCTTTATCAATTTATCTCTGGCCAGGAAGGCAATTATCAACATTTAAAATTCTCAGGAAAGCAATACAAGCATGCACATATCATGTCAAGGTCGTACGACCCGATCCAATATAAATGTAAAATGTGCACTGTCGAGGGTCGAACGGCGTAAACCATAGATGCATCTATTACTCCGCTCGCAAATCATACATGTGACACGGTCAAATTTAAATAAACAATCACTCTGCTCGCGAATCATACATGCGACGCAGGTACACATAGAAATACATGCTCAAGCAGCCAATTATGAATTTATTGGGGAACGTTTATCCAAAGAAAAGCCAATTCTCTTTTAGCTATTTAAGAAAATGAAGTTTAATCCTTTTAGAAATTCATTTACCGATTCGATAGGATTTAAGCAATTCAACTGCCAACAAGATTACAGATATTCCAAGTATAGCATGCTTTTGGGTCCTAGACTACCTGGACTTACATATAATAGTAGCTACGCACGGACTCTCGTCACCTCGTGCGTACGTAGCCCCCACAAATAGAAGCACAAAACTAATTATTTCACCTATGGGGACAATTCCCTCTTACAAGGTTAGAAAGGAGACTCACCTCGCTCCGAAGATCCATAACCGACATTACACGCCCTTCCGAATATATCGAATCAATGCTAAATGCTCCAAAACACATGCTTGGTGATGAAAATAGCACTCCAAAGTTGCTCCAAATTCAGCTCCCATGAAAGATTTGAGATAAAAATGAGCCAAAACCCGTTTAAAAACACTTCTCTGCCCAGACGACCCTTCTATGCGATCGCAAACAATGCTCCGCGATCGCATAAGCCAATCCCAGGGCCTCCAAATTCCTGCACAATGCGATCGCAAACACACCCCTGCGATCGCATAAGCCAAAACCAGCAGCCTCCAATTTCTTCCTCTACGTGATCGCACATACACCCCTGCAATCGCATAAGCCAATACCACCTGCCTCAAAATCTTGCACTATGCGATGGCAGACCCACTCATGCGATCGTATATAGTAAAAACCTATTGCACTCACACCAGAAAACCAGCAATCCTCACAAGGCAAGAATCGACCCGTTGAACATTCGAAATACGCCCGAGGCCCCCGGGACCTCAACCAAACCTACCAACCAGTCCTAATACCTCATTCAAACTTAGTCACGCCTTGAAATCACCTCAAACAACATCGAATCACGAATCACAACCCGATTCACGCTTAATGAACTTAGAACTTCAAACTTATATACTCGATGCCGAAATCTATCAAATCACGTCCAATTGACCTCAAATTTTGCACACAAGTTGCATTCAACATTATGGACCTACCAAAACTTTCGAAATCGGAATCCGACCCCGATATCAAAAAGTCCACTCTCGGTCAAACTTTCCAAAAACCTTCAAATTTCTATCTTTAGCCAAATGACTCCAAAAGGACCTACGGACCTTCGAATTCACTTCCGATCGTGCTCCTAATACCAGAATCACCATACGGAGCTATTCCTAGACTCAGAATCCCAAACGGACATTGATAACATTGAAATGCACTTCAACCTAAACTTATGAGATTCTTCCAAAATGCTAACTTCCACAATAGGCGCCGAAACATTCCCAGGTCTTCCAAAACCCAATCCGGACATACGCCCAAGTCCGAAATCATCATACGAACCTACTGGAACCTTCGAATCCCGATTCCGAGGTCTTTTAGTAAAAAATCTAACCTTAGTCAATTCTTTCAACTTAAAGCTTCCGAAATGAGAATTCTCTTTCCAAATCAACTCCGAACTTCTAGGAATTCAATTCCGACCGTGCGCGCAAGTCATAATACCTAAAGTGAAGCTGTTCATGGCCTCAAACTGCTGAACGACACACTAGAGCTCAAAACGACCGATCAGGTCGTTACATTCTCTCCCACTTAAACATACGTTCATCCTCGAACGTGCTAAGAACTGTGCTGGAGTTGCCCGAAATCACTGTTTAACACTTCGAACACCTACCCGTGCTACCACAACTCAGCTGGGCACCCTAGTTCGATCAATCTGAAGATATCTTTTTTTCACTTAAGCAAATAAGCGTTAGAACCCAATTCCAACATCCGGAATTTTCTGCCAGGCATGTTCCAGCATACACTCACCGTATCAATAACTACACGCAGCACCAAAACATGACTGCATACCTTATTTGAATTCACACCTTGTACCACTTTATTCACAGGACCACAATAACATTATGTGATCAAATTATTTCCAAATTCCACGAATCTAATGCTCCCATTGCACCTCATGACATACATAGGTCTTGCTCTAACTCTTACAATACTGCCGCGATGGAATAGATGTGTAGAAATTCATAACCAACTGCTGAATCAACAAATCATTGGGTCTATACTCCTGACAAGAACCATCTCCTCATTCTGAACCAAATAATGGTCTTAACTCCTTAATATACTTCATATAATCAGATTGTACTGATCCTAAATCCAATGATCTCGTCTCACCCAGTACGAACTGCTCAGGCAATAAGCTACCCAGACGTGACCAAAAGTCTCATATGATGCCACAATGCACTAATGGGCTACAAAATCGAATGCGATACAAAAGGAAAACGAAATCTGAAAAGGAAATCCAATTACCCCGCTCGCAAATCATACATGCGACATGGTCAACATAATTAAACAAACACCCCGCTCGCGAATCATACATGTGACACGGGCACACAACTAATATGAGTTTTCCTCAGAAAGATAGGAAATAAAACACATAAAAACATATATAGGAATCTGTACTCAATATCACATTGTTGCGGCACGCAACCCGATCCAAACAACATACCCATGGTAGCGTGCCACCCGATCCACCCATAAAATTCACATCAGGAGATACACACCGACCCAGATTGCTCATTACAACAAAATACCGAATGTCAGTCACAAGCACGCTAAGTGCATAATACCATCCCTGGGGAGACATATAACGCTATAAGCTACAAACTCAAGCACAACTGAGGTGCAATATACGATCTAAATCTCAAAATCCATTCTGCTCATATAACATCATCTCTACACAGAACCTCAACACATAAGAAATTCACCAAGCCGTGTTACAACTCACACGGTGTAATATATCATTACATAAAATAGCTAACGATGAAATAACACACCGACTACTCTTCCATAAGGAGCGCATTGCTGAAATGAACACATCTGGCCTGATATAGAGCCCATATTCACATTTAAATCCATGCACATACCTCAAGCTGATTCTGATTGCACTAAACTAAGCTAAAACCTTTCAAAGGTCCATAATAACTCTCCTTTTCTCATAACATACAAGAACAACCATCATAACCAGAGTAATCCTCCACAATCCACAACCAATAAACTGAGCGCCCTCCAGGCATCAATTCTCAATTTAACGACATCACCACAATCTTCATACTTAGTTTAACTTCAATCAATCAAGTGACTACATGCCACACTTATACAACCTTCCCGTGGGGCAACTCCCACAACCTTCAGTAACAGATAATAGGTTTGTGCATCCAAACCATCGACCGCACTAACGCTGAAAAGTGATCAAGAATCCTTAACCAGGGTGCAAAGCCTTTTTCACACAATACCGATCTCAGGTGATGCTGAAGACAATACCAACTTACTTTAAACATCGAAACTCCTTTCTTGCTCATCCGAGCTCGTGACATCCTTGTCAACACCGAACTGTAACCTTGACCCCCACTTCAAATTCCATAACACTCACCGCACCCAACATGTCAATATACGATAGAACACGATTTTCATCATAACTCCGGAACCACTAATAGATTAACACTACATCATATAAAAACTTTTCACTTAACTCATTTCAGGAGAACCATCACAACACACAGGTGAATTCTCATAACCGTAAAATATGCAATCTTCAAGTAGTGGTCTAAGCCACCATAGCCCTTCTGAGATCCGCCTACACATAACAGACCATAACACTAGAATAGTTCCGAATAAAATCAATTACGGCGGCCGACAAGCCTTACAGGTGCCGTCACAAATCACATGCATAACTTGATCACGCCGAAGGAACTGATCTCTACCACCAATATGCCAATTCAACTATGGCTAACCAATCTATCTTCGTCCAATTTACCTTTGATTGCCTTTGAAATAATAATAACACCATTCAACACGTAGCACACTTCATCCGCACTCATCGCGAGTGACCCTGAATCACGAGACCATGTTGTCTCAAATACCACGAACCGTTTCATACCTCCCTTGTGTGCACATTCGCATCCTCAACTAGTATGCCCATTCTGATAATCCCTCTAAGAATCCGAAGTCTTTCCTCATTTCCCTCCCAAATGCTACGCTGCAAGTAAAAACATCATAGAAAATTCTGGGCCTCTTCTCATAAGCTGCTACAAAAACCTTGATTCTTAACCGTACCTATAGGCTCAAAATCATTAGGCACCACACTTTACCCTTTGAATCCACTAGGACCGTTGTTGAGAGCCACCCGCTCTGACTTGGCCCCGTATATAATTAACTCCATGAATCTTCTAGCAAATGAATACCCTCTCGACAAAGCACCCGACAGAATCACTTCCCTTGAAACCCGCATCTATACAAGGCATAAATCCTGAATCCTTCCATAAGTCTGACCATGAGCCAATATGGCAACCATAGCACACCTTTAACAATTCCTTTGCTCAAATTACCACTTATGTTCTTTTCCCGCAACTGAAATAACCTATCAATATGCTAATAACCAGAAACCTCGCAAGTAGTTAACCACGCAACCCAATCATAGGCGGTGGGACTCTCTCACTTAACTTGAAGCCACTATTACACAACTCTGGAATTCAACAGGATTCCTTATCTTTTATTGACATAACATTGCATAATCAACCGCCAAAATTCTCGGAATCTTTCTGTTAAACCCCTTTTTATGCTCTGAATCATTAACCACATTCGCATGACCGATCTCTTTGCTGTATAACCAATAGAATTCTTTGCAGAAGCTTCGCCAACCATGCGACTGCTGATCTGCTCAATGGAGATAACCCACCTATGGAATTTACGTGCCGACATCTTCCAACGCTGCTGCACGGGGTACAATCACTATGACATCACTAACCCATCTTGAGTCCGAGCTCACTCTCTAGCTGCACAAGTCCATTCACCCCTCATGGGCATCAATTAAATGTGCGGCAACATCCTTCTAATTCAAAGTTATGTTGTATCATTCTTCATTTCAAGCAGCTCCTTTCCGTTATATCAAATCTCCTGCCGCATAATAGTCCGTACTTCAAATTAAATCCGTAGACCCCAATCACCAATCACTAAAATTCCCAAATCATTCCAATCTCTCCTTAAGGTGTGTAGTCATCCTACCACAAAGCCCATATGCAACTCCGCCACTCTCCCACTTTGGCAGAACTCACCCCTTTAATCGACTACTCGACCTTTGCTTCTTATACCTGGCCTTCTAGAATTTTTAACCACTACCTGACACTCCCCACTTGTCCTTCCTCATCCTTTGCTGCTTAGTCATTTCCTTAAATAGAATCTATCTTCGTAGCACTTGAACCCACAAATCGCTACTAACTTTAAACCTTTCCGAAGATCATCTTTCTCGAGCCGTCAACATTAGAAACATCGATTCAATCCTAAACCACCGCACCCCGCAATATCTAACAATCGTTTCTCCAATATTATTTCTCAATATCTTACCCCAAAGGCGAATTGCAGAAGACCATAACACGGCGAACTTAACACATACAATCGAGGACAATGACACTACATCGCAGATGAAAATTCAACCACGCTCGAAAATACCAAGTCTCGTTACTCCATCACCCAAATCTGTACATTCATAGGCCAATTATTTTTCCTCCGCCGGAAATGAAATATCAGATCTCTGAATCGTGCACTGAGTGAACTTCCTTTCAAATCATTCACCACCCAACACATAGGCAAGTATCCTATCATCAAGTCAATACTGTGCGATAACCAATCATGAGCATCATAGCAACATGTACATAGCTTCCAAGCTCTTAGAAGCACAACTACCGAGCCGAAACGATAGAAAAATCCTTTCGCAAGGCGACGACAATCCCAACCAACTATACCGGGAGAAACATCCTGCACCACATCTGTAGTACCATTACAATTCTTCAATTCTCGATTTATAACAAGCAGTTTGCGTCGCGTAAGATTGAATAGGAAGGAAATAAAGGCATAAGTCTCAAGGAATTAAACCGCACGATAAGGAATCAAGAAGGGAAGTGCTCCTAACAGCCCTGCAGTCTTTCGAAGATAAGTACAGACGTCTCTGTACCAATCCACAAGACTCTACTAGACTCGCTCATGACTCGTGAGACCTAAGGGAACCTAGTGCTCTGATACCATGTTATCACGACCCAAATTCTACTAAGGGTCGTGATGGCGCCGGACACCGCTGTCAGGTAAGCCAACCAAAATACTTAATTAAATTCTTCTTTTATTAATTTTAAAAACTATGATTTTCCTTCAATTCTACCAGTAAAAGATAATCGTTTCAAATAAAAATATAAATGTTAAGAAGTTAATACAAGATACCCTATAATCATCCCAGAACTCGGTGTCATAAGTGCATGAGCATTTACTCGGGAATGAAATAAAATACAGTAACTGTTTGGACTACAAAGTGGACAGAAATGAAAAAAACACAGAAAAATACTCTGAAGGGGACTCTACTGGATGCGGGTCATCTCAATAAATGCAGCTCACCTAAGTCTCCGTATCAACCATGCCGCTATGCCACTAAGCTACTAGCCACATATGAACCTGTGCAACAAAAATGCACAGCAAGTGTAGTATGAGTACGAAACAACGTGTACCCAATAAGTATCTCGTCTAATCTCGAAGAAGTATAGACGAGAGGTCGACTTCGACACTTACTAATGGTCCAATGATAATATAGTAAAAGTGTGAGGAATTCATGGATTTCATAAAGCAAAATTTAACTCATAAAGTCGGAAAGCAGGTAAAAAACTTCTCAAATAATAAAGGATTTTCAAAGATTTATTTTTCATTATCTTTATCAATTTATCTCTAGCCAGGAAGGGCAATTATAAACATAAAAAATTCTCAAGCAAGCAATACAAGCATGCACATATCATGCCGAGGTCGTATGACCCGATCCAACATAAATGTAAAATGTGCACTGCCAAGGGTCGAACAATGCGAACCATAGATGCATCTATAACCCCGCTTGCGAATCATACATGCGACGCGGTCAAATTTAAATAAACAATCACCCTGCTCGCGAATCTTACATGCGACGCAGGTACACATAGAAATACATGCTCAACAGCCAATTAAGAATTTATCGGGAAATGTTTATCCAAATAAAAGCCAATTCTCTTTTAGCGATTTAAGAAAATGAAGTTTAGTCCTTTTAGAAATTCATTTACCGATTAGATAGGATTTAAGCAATTCAACTACCAACAAGATTACAGATATTCCAAGTATAGCACACTTTTGGGTCCTAGACTACCCGGACTTACATATAATAGTAGCTACGCACGGACTCTCGTCACCTTGTGCGTACGTAGCCCCCACAAATAGAAGCACAAAACTAATTATTTCACCTATGGGGACAATTCCCTCTTACAAGGTTAGAAATGAGACTCACCTCGCTCCGAAGATCCATAACCGGCATTACATGCCCTTCCGAATACTCGAATCAATGCTAAATGCTCCAAAACACATGCTTGGTGATGAAAATGGCACTCCAAAGTTGCTCCAAAATCGGCTCCCTTGAAAGATATGAGATAAAAATTAGCCAAAACCCGTTTTAAAACACTTCACTGCCCAGGCGACCCTTATATACGATCGCAAACAATGCTCCGCGATCGCATAAGCCAATCCAATGTCCTCAAAATTCTTGCACAATGTGATCGCTAACACACCTCCGCGATCGCATAAGCCAAAACTAGCATCCTCCAATTTCTTCCTCTACGCGATCGCACATACACCCCTGCCATCGCATAAGCCAATACTAGCTGCCTCTAAATCTTGCACTATGCGATCGCAGACCCACTCATGCGATCGCATAGAGTAAAAACATGATGCACTCATACCAGAAAACCAGTAATCCTCACAAGGCAAGAATTGACCCATTGAGCATCCGAAACACGCTCGAGGCCCCCCGGGACCTCAACCAAACCTATCAACTAGTCCTAATACCTCATTCAAACTTAGTCGAGCCTTGAAATCACCTCAAGCAACATCGAAATCACGAATCGCAACTCGATTCAAGCTTAATGAACTTAGAACTTAAAACTTCTATACTCGTTGCCGAAACCTATCAAATCACGTCCGATTGACCTCAAATTTTGCACACAAGTCGCATTCAACATTATGGAACTATCATAATTTTCGAAATTGGAATCCGACCCCGATATCAAAAAGTCAACTCTCGGTCAAACTTCCCAAAAACCTTCAAATTTCTATCTTTAGCCAAATGACTCCAAAAGGATCTACGGACCTCCGAATTCACTTTTGATCATGCTCCCAAATACTAGAATCATCATACGTAACTATTCCCAGACTCGGAATCCCAAACAGACATTGATAACACTGAAATGCACTTCAACCCAAACTTATGAGATTCTTCCAAAATGCTAACTTCCACAATTGGCGCCGAAACGTTTCTGAGTCTTCCAAAATCCAGTCCGGACACACGCCCAAGTCCAAAATTATCATACGAACCTACTAGAACATTCGAATCCCGATTCCGAGGTCGTTTACTCAAAAATCCAACCTTAGTCAATTCTTTCAACTTAAAGCTTTCGAATGAGAATTCTTTTTCCAAATCAACTCCGAACTTCCCGGAATTCAATTCCGACCATGCGCGTAAGTCATAATACCTGAAGTGAAGCTGCTCATGGCCTCAAACTGCTGAACGATGCGCTAAAGCTCAAAACAATCGGTCGGGTCGTTACAGGACTGGCACTACCGTCTCGTAACATATTTGCAGGATGGAACGCTCCAACAAGATAAGAAAGAAGCCAAAAAGCTTCAAATACAAGCAGCTAGATACAACCTCGTAAATTGTGATCTCTACAAGAGAACGTTCGGCGGCCCCCTAGCCAAGTATCTTGGGCCAAATCAAACAAGGCGAGTACCAGAAAAAGTACATGAAAGGCATTGCAGTGCCCACACAAGAAACCGCGCCCTCGTCAGATGCCTCATCCGCGCTGGATACTATTGGCCTACCATGAAAAAAGAAGCTACGGACTACGTCAGAAAGTGTGAACAGTGTCAAAAGTACTCCCCTATGATACACTAAGCAGGGGAACTCCTGCATTCCGTCATTTGACCATGGCCATTCATAAAGTGGGGGATGGATATTGTCGGACCCCTCCCGGCAGGACGAGGTAAGGTGCGCTTCCTTTTAGTTTTAACTAACTATTTTTCTAAATGGGTGGAAGTAGGTGCATACACTAAAATACGTGAGCAAGAGGTCATCGCGTTTATATGAAAAAATATAATATGCCGCTTCGGCATCCCCAAAAAAATCAGTTGTGACAGCGAACCTCAGTTCGTCGGAAAGAGAACGATCGAGTTTTTTGAAAAATGGCACATCAAGCGAATACTCTCCACACCATACCATCCCGCCGGCAATGGCCAAGCCGAATCCTCCAATAAAGTAATACTGAATATATTGAAAAAGAAGCTCGAGGACGTCAAAGGGCTATGGCCTGAACTACTACCAAAAGTACTAAGGGCATACCGTACTACGCCAAAAACTAGCATAGGCGAGACGTCATATTCACTAATCTATGGGACTGACGTAGTTATACCTATCGAGGTATGAGAGCTTAGCTTGAGATACTCCAATGAAAGTGGACCAAACAACGACAAAAGTAGGCTACAAGATCTGGATGAAGTCGATGAACGAAGAGATATGGCCCACATAAGAATGGTATCCCAAAAGCAACAAGTAGAAAGGTACTACAACAAGAAGGCTAAAGTACGACCGCTCAAAGTCGGAAATTACATTCTCAAAGCTAAAACACAACCAGCGAAAGATCCTAATGAGGGAAAACTGGGAACAAACTGGGACGGACCATACAAATCATGCGGCAACAAACAAATGAGCATTCCAGTTAGAGACAAAAGAAGGATAAGTACTCCAAAACAATTGGAATGTTGCCCATCTAAAATACTTCCACTTCTGAAAGGAGGTGCCACCTAAGTTGTACTTTTTCCCTCATCCAGGTTTTGTCCCAATCGGGTTTTCTCAGTGAGGTTTTTAATGAGGCAACAAGGGGGACGTCTCGAGGTTCAAAGTATTGTTCATTACCCCGCCCGTCGACATGTTCTCCGGGTCGAGTAATGAAGGGACTGGATATAGATAATCAAATATCCATTGTATTTACAAAGTCGAGATGTGTTTCCTACAAGAATATAATCAAATCTCCATTTTATGTATAAAGTTGACATGTAGGAAATATGATCAAACCTCCAATGTGAGCGAGAATCCCAATGGCCAAGGCCATCGATGAAAATATTAAGTTCGACCTCGTTCGAACTACGACGGGATCCTACTTCGACAACAGTTCGAAGCAACATCCCAATGGCCAAGCTCATCGACGAAAATGTGGGTTCGACCTTGTTCGAACTACGATGGGATCCGACTTCAATGACAGTTCGAAGCAACATCCCAATGGCCAAGCTCATCGACGAAAATATGAAGTTCCACCTCGTTCGAACTATGACGGGATCCTACTTCGATGACAGTTCGAAGCAACATCCCAATGGCCAAGGCCATCGATAAAAATGTGGGTTCGACCTCGTTCGAACTACGACGAGATCCTACTTCGACGACAGTTCGAAGCAACATCCCAATGGCCAAGTCCATCAATAAAAATATGAAGTTCGACCTCGTTCGAACTACGACGGGATCCTATTTCAACGACAGTTCGAAGATACATCCCAATGGCCAAGGCCATCGACAAAAATGTGAGTTCAACCCCGTTCGAACTACGACGGGATCTTACTTCGACGACATTTTGAAGCAACATCCCAATGGCCAAGGCCATCGACGAAAATGTGCGTTCGACCTCACTCAAACTACGAGGGGATCCCTCTTTGACTATCATTCGAAAGTAGCACCGCAAAGGCTAAAGCCACTGCCATAAGAAAAAAGGAATAGACCTCATACAAAAGCTAAATCGACTTAACAGTTCGACAGGTATCCCGGATACCATAGATATTGCAAAGAGCACCACTCGAATCGACAAAACAAATTCTACATTGCATCAAAATGTTACTTACACCTATCTTTACAATGGGCTCAAGCATGCCCCCTACAAAAGTCCCAATACAAAAAGTAAGTACAAACAAAAGATTACACGTCATCCCTAGTTGGGTACCCATCTTCATACCAAGAGTATTAAGCAAGACGGTTCGCATCATCAGAGTTAATGTCATCCCTATCAGGTGTAAGAGGGTCATACCCGCATGCCTCACGAGCTTAGGAATGCACGACCTGAAGTTCTGCTTCAGTTGCCCTCCCCTCGGCGTGAAAAGCCTTGTACAAGTCAAGTCGGGCCTCAGCATGGACCCACAACTCATATAAGTGACGAGGCACAACCAGATTGGCCAAAGCACGAGATGTAGAAGGTTGTGAGCATCGATTTGCATCCTCCGCTCTTAGCAAGGCCACTTGTCCATTCAACACAAACAGCTCCGCCTCCAACTCCTTAACATGCCCTTCAAGCCCTGCAACCTTAAGCTTAGAGTCCTCCTTCTCCTCGATCAGCTCCGATCTACAAACATGAAGGGTATTCTCCAAGGCCGCCGATCCAGAAATAGTCGTCGCCAACTTATCAGCACCGACACTCAGCTCGCCCTTAAGCCCCTCAATCTCTGCCGACTTCGTACCCAATTCAGCGATCAAACTAGCCACCTTTGCTTGTAAGTCAGCATTCTCGGCCATCACTCCCTACTTAACTTAAGTTCATCCTCCTTCACCTTAAGGGAGGCCTCAAGTTCACTATTACGGGCGACAGCCTTCATAAGCTCCTCATCTCGCTCCCTCAACTCCTCAACCTTGCGCACCAGTTGGTCCTCCCTCTGTTTGAGTCTTTCGCGGAACAACTGAAAGTCAGGGTCATAATTATAAATATCGGCCATTGCACGATGCTTAGCTCGATACTGTTGATACTTGGAAAACATCTTCCCGTAGATGGCCGTCCTCTTCCTTTCTTAATGCTCGCGCTCGGTCTCCATGATAAGGGTCTGACACAAAAAAAAGAGAAGTTAAAAACAAAAATACAGGTCGCCGATCACAACGCAAGCCCAGAGACGAAAAGGAAAAGAAAGGCACCTACCCGTAAGGCCATACCGGCGACGTTCTAGGAAAACTCCATGTCACTTATCGCCCTAAGCACCTCATTTTCAGGGGAAACACATAGAGGGGCTAAAACAGACGCACTTGATCGCAGTTCAACAATAAGTTGTAGTCCCCTGGGATGACTATGTGACGATCAGATCCTTCCACTCTAACCTCCACGTGAGTATGGCGACCTACGAACTCGCGAACGTCCTCCGGGTCGACATCTGAACATGATCCTTTGCCCTCGACACGACAGCCTCTAACGTTGGATGATGCACCTCCCTCAGCAGAGCACACAGAGCCGGCCCCTGGGTAAATTCCTTCCGTTTAGGGAGATCTCCCTGCTAAAATGGCGTCGGCCATAAATGTGGGTACAGGTTCCATCTGCGACGCCCTACTTCTACCAGCGTCCATGGCCACATCCTTCCCCAGCTCCATTCTCCTCCTTTTTCTCGACAATGACTCGTCCCTGTTAGAGGATTCATCCAAGAGGTGCGGGGTCGGTATTGAAAAAGCCTCCTCCCTCACGACCATGACCTGAAAGGGACCTTCTGCTTGAATCGATTGAGGATGACCCCCTAGAATAGACTCATTCGAAGTAAACTGCATTCATGCGGCGTCGACGGCCTGTCGGAATGCAGGGACTGGCACCTTCTGCCTGGAAGCTCCTCGACCTATCGTCACGAAGAGTCATATCAATAGACGACGACATATAACCAACAAAGTGGTAAGGGGAAAACATTTACCAACTATCGGGCCATAACATTTTATGAAGGCGGGCCAATCTCGGGTTTCCGCTGCATATAACAGACGGGCTACCCAATCCCTTATGCCAGCAATAAGGTGGGGCGGACATCCTATAGATGCAAACGAGAAGCAAACAAACCCTATAATGAATATAGATGAAGGAAGAGTAAAATTAGTGGCGACACTTACGAGTCTCGTTCCACCGCTCCGGGAACCTGGCGGAGTCGGAAACAATGTGTTCAGTTTTGACAAAGAAATACTTATGCCAAAACTTGCGACTTGCTTGGTCGTCAGTCCCAACCACCAGTCCTTTTGTGCCACGGTGCCTCAAATGCACCATAGTACCCCTGTGGAAGCTGGGCGAGAACAGGTGCAAAAGGTGCTGGATAGAACATCGCATTCCGCCAACTCCGCATACTTGGTCAACAGCAGAAGTATCTTGAGCGTATATGGCGAAAGTTGTGCCGGGCAAACTTGGTAGAACCTACAGAACTATTCCGCTAATGGGAGGAGGGGAAAAGAATAGCCAATCACGAAAGGGTACTTGTAGAAAGCGCAGTACCCAGGTCTGTGGACCTCTACGAAATCCCTCCCCGCTGGAACCATGTCAACATGAGCGGGAATGCCATACTTTGCACAAAGAGTGTCAATGTAAACTTGTTCCATCTCAGAGAGTACAGGGGTAGGAGTAGAAGGGGGATCTTTGAGGAAGTCACTTCGAGATATGGGGTGTCTCGGCAGCAACTCTTCCACCGTAGGAAGACTATCACCTTCTTCTACCACCATATCTTCACTACCTGAAGGGGGCGCCATGGACAATGGGGCGGCCTCAGAAATCCCTTCACGAGATCGATGTGATATTGGCATGCTTTCATTAAAAGAGGTAGTGACACAGCCCAAAAAAAAAGAGAAGAAGAAGAAGTTGTGAACGAAGAGTGTGAGAAGAAGAAGCAGAAGGTTGTCAGGGCAAGCTCGGAGAAATGAGGAGGGGTAATGAGAAATGAAATGACCAAGAATTTTCGAAAAAATAAACCCTCCACCTATTTATAGGATTGGGTGGCGCCAGAATTGAAGCGGAAGGACACAGAGTGACACCAAAATCGAAGCAACAAGCCATCAACCCCTGTCTCAAAAACACGCGTAATGATGACACACGTGAAGATGACATCATTTCCAGGTAAAATGCATTACCTGGTGTCTTGCTAAGCACGCTGACCGCCCACCATTGGCCAGGCCGTAATGCCTCGTAGGGTCAAATTTCTCCGTAAGAACGCATGGTTTCCGCTCATCGAGGACGTACCAAGTTGCAACCTCGACAAGCGGAGGGACTAACTGTATGGGTCCAAATTTGAACAACCACGACTGTTGATGAGTACGACGAACGATGAGATCCTCGAAGTTCGACATCCTGCAGAGGATGACCTTAAGGTGAACAAAAGGCTGTACAACCTTTGCAGTAGGGTAGGCCCATTAGAGGACCATGGGGATATTCTTTCGAATATTCCCTATAACTTGTCTTTTAGCGCTTAGAAGGGTTTGGTCCCTTATATATATAGAGCGTAAAACAACCATGTAAAAGACTGGACATTTTTCCTAACTCATAATACTTGCTATAAACTCGCTTACATAAACAACTGACTGGATTATAGTTAATTTTTTCTTTCGAAGGAGATAAAAAGTTCTTATCCTCTACATTCTTCTAGTCTATCTTCCGTTCTAGAGATTATTATGCTTAGCTAAGATTTACCCCTTTATTTTCTTTGATTGATTTATTCCAAAAGGTTACGATATCTTTTGAGTCAAACAATAAGATGTTGGGTCATCTGAATAGTATATGGATCAAGATCTTTGGCATGAGTAGAAGTTCAACAAAAACAACTCAGAAAAAGGGAATATTCTTTTTCCACACTTAATAATTTGAATGTGAAGGAATCATGTTAGAACTTTGAAAAAATTACAGCACCTCTCTTATTGCATCTTTAATCCAACTTATTAGTTAAAAAAATCCCCAGTAGCTATCATATTCTAGATCAGTAAATTTAAAATGCCATCATTAGACTTCCAAGTTTAGTTCAAAATATGTTAAAGCCAAGTAAGAAGAACAAACAGGAGTTGCACATACTGCAGCAGAATAGGTATATACTGATGGTGATGGTTTATCAACTTTTTCATTTCAAAGATCCACATTCTATCCATCTAATGAAACAATTATAGTTCATTATCTACTTGCCTTCATTGCATTATTCTTGAAAATGGACAAAAAATCTATAAAGTCAAGCCTTTTAACAAATGGTTGACTAGTCTTCATTAGAATCAACAATATTACTCCTTTCAGGAAGTCTTAGTTTTCATTTGAATATAACATACTTCAAAAGCCCAGATCTTATATAACATTAATTTCTGATATTCTAAAAGTGAATCCATTAGCTAAATATGTTATCTTTACATTACCTATGTGGTCAAAGCTCATTGTGATAGGTGCAAATGAGACTTTATATTATCCATAAAACTAAATTCATTTATGTAACTAGAGTTCAAAAAGATTTCCTTGTACCTATATATACACATGTATTGTCATATATGCAACCATGCAATTCTGAGATTTCTCTTCTCTAATACTTCTATTCCAATGGCTGACAAATGCACTTCAAATGTGGCTGTAATCATGGTACCACTTCCAGCACAAGGACATCTCAACCAATTTCTCCACCTCTCTAGGCTCATCTCCATGTACAATATCCCTGTCCATTATGTTGGAACCAATGCTCACATTCAACAAGCGAAAACTCGTGTTCATGGTTTTGATCCTCTCACAATAACAAACATTCAGTTCCATGAATTTCCAACACCTACTTATGAAACTCCCTCGCCAAATCCTAACGCTCCTCACAAATTCCCTAGCCAGCTAATCCCTTCATTTTTTGCAGCATCCCATCTCCGCGAGCCAATCTGCTCTCTAGCGCGCAAACTTGCTAGCACGATGAATGTTAACAAAGTGGTTGTTATTTATGATAATTTGATGAGTGGGGTTGTTCAAGATTTGCCTGAAATGCCAAATACTGAATGCTACTGTTTCAATCCTATCTCAGCTTTCCATAGGTTTTCATACTTTTGGGAAGTGAAAGGAAAGCCTTTACTCCCTGGAACTGAACATTATGAGGACATTCCATCGGTTAAAGACTGTTTTTCTGCATACTTTTGGGAATATTTGAAGGCACAAGTTGTTCCCTTTGTCGGTAAGATCAGCTGTGGTGAACTTTTCAATTCATCGCGAGTGATAGAAGGTTTGTACCTTGATCTAATGGCTAAAGAATTCAATAACCCGAAGTTATGGGCTATAGGTCCATTCAATCCTGTGGTGCTAACAGAGAAACACAAAAACTCCAACAAACGCCACGAGTCCCTGGATTGGCTTGACAAACAAGAGCATAACTCAGTTATTTTTGTGTCATTTGGAACTACTACTTCGTTGTCTAACGAAGAAATCAAACAGATCGCGATTGGTCTAGAGAAAAGCGAGCAAAAGTTCATTTGGGTTCTTAGGGATGCTGACAAGGGAGATGTTTTTACAAGTGAAGTTAGAAAAATTCAACTGCCTGAAGGATATGAAGAGAGAATAAAAGGAAGAGGAATCATTGTAAGAGATTGGGCACCTCAATTGGAAATATTGGCACATAGTTCAACAGGTGGTTTTATGAGTCATTGTGGATGGAATTCGTGCATGGAAAGTATTTCCTTTGGAGTTCCTATAGCAGCTTGGCCAATGCATTCTGATCAGCCAAGAAATTCTCAACTTGTAACTAAGTACTTGAAAATTGGACTTACTGTTAGGCCATGGATGCGTCGAGATGAGCATGTTACACCAGATATGGTTGAAAATGCTGTGAAAACTTTGATGGATACAACAGAGGGAGATGAGATGAGGAAAAGAGCAGCACTTTTGAGTAATACTATCAAGAAATCAGTGATGGATGGGGGCATGAACCGTGCTGAGATGGATTCTTTCATCGCTCACATTACTGGTTGAAATTAAATTTATTGATATAATAAATAGTATATAATATAATAAAACTGCTCTGCTAAGAATGGTTAAGTATATGAAATATATCAGTACTCTGTTAATCTGGCAATGACATGGCTATCTTTTGTCGTCTTTATGGTAAAATATTGCGGAAATTTCTGTTTTAAAGATAGGCAGACTTTGGTGTGCCTTGCCTAGGAAGTGTTCTTGTTGCTTCATATATTCAAGAATCGTACCTTGTCTTACTTAAACTATTTGACTTAATTATTATCTACAAAAAATTGAAAGAAGAATATGTGTATTGAATTGAATAGCGAAAGTAATGTAGTGACCACTATATGGCCATATACATTAGCCAATGCAGTTGAGTTTTTAAAATTTGCATGAATAACCAATTCACTACTACAAATCCGCTAAAAACCGACAAAAAGTTTCCGATCAACGTTGATTGGTCAAAAAAAAAGTTCCAAAAACCGTCCAGCTTGGACGGAAACTGGAAAAAAAAATATCTTATATTTTTTTACAAATAAATACCGACCAAAGTTGGTCGGTAAATTGATCAACAAAATGATCAAGTTGGTCAGACTTGCTTAGTCAAAGAAACTTTTGAATTACCGACCAACTTTGGTCTGTAATGTGGACCCAATTTTTTAAATTTTAATATTATATTATTATTTAAAATATTTTATAAAATTTAAAGAATTTATATTTAAAATTACCGACCAACGTTGATCGGTTAATGCAAGGGAAGCATTTACCGACCAACTTTGGTCGGTATATTTTATTTTCTGGAAAATAACCGACCAAAGTTAGTCGGTTATTAGGTCAACATTGATCAAACTTTTGAATCACTTTTATATTTACTATCTAACTAATATAAATGTAATCCTTTAACACTTTTGTAATACAAATAATGAATACACTAACATATACTATAACATGCTATATATGTAGTTAAAGTAGTACAACAAAGCGTGTTATATATATATATATATATATATATATATATATATATATATATATATATGTATGTATGTATGTATGTATGTATGTATGTATGTATGTATGTATAGCCATATATATATAAGAACACGAAGCGCTAGGACCACATAGTCGGGTTCTTTTAGGGATAGACTTGTGAAAATCCTAATTAGTATATATAATTTATCATCAAATATATCTATTTGTAAATTGATTCATCGACTTATAACTTACTTAGATGCATCGGTGAATATTAAAACAAAATATTTGACCTATACCGATTAATAGTAAAAATAAAACTTCTCGGCCTATATCGATTAATCTATGTCATGCATTATTAGTGATGAATGAATGAAAAATAGAAGAATTAATACTAAACATCTTTGACATGTATATATATATATATATATATATATATAGGGATCACAAATTAAAGAAACGAAAGAAGTTATTAGTATTAAGTAAACGAGTTAAACTAATAGGTCAAACATGGTCAAACTTTTAATTTGAATCACATTAATATTTACTATCTAAATAATATAAATGTAATGCGTTAACACTTTTGTAATACAAATAATGAATACACTAACATATATTATAAAATACTATATATGTAGTTAAAGTAGTACAACGAAGCGTGTGTTATAACACACACTAACATATACTATAACAAGCTATATATATAGTTAATGTATTACAATAAAGTGTGTGTGTGTTGTGAGCACGTGATTTTTGTTTCACACGACAATCGCTCCAAAAAGAAATAAAAACAAATATAATTGGCCCTGCTGTACAATTTCGGATTTCTGTGCGGCACCTTGTTGATTTATTTGTGACTTTGGCCCATTTTTATTTATTTACTTTATTAAAATAAAATTCAAAAAAAATATATGTGTCCTGCATAATTCAAACCGTAATCCGGTCGTTAAATAGAAAATCATGAATAGGCATTTTCGTCCGTGATTTTATTTGGTTTGACTTTACCTGTTTTGAAATATTTTAGTGTGTGTGCAAATAATTGTATTGAGTGTGTATTTAATTTTAATTTGATTTTTTGGCTTAGTTTTGTTTTTAAAATAAATAAGAAAAGGAAATAAATAAATAACAAATATAAAAAAAAAAAAAAAGGAAAGACCCCTTCCCTTCCGGACTTGGGCCAATTTTAACAAAATTGGCCCAAACAAACTCAGCCCAAACCCAGGCCTGCCCGGTCCAACACCAGCGGATGCCCAGGGTGTCTAAACGACACCGTTTTAATCCAGTGTGGTCTGGGCCGTTGATCTCAGATTGATCAACGGCCAAGATCATTTCCCCACAACCCACTGAGGAACCCGACCCGTTTCCACCCGGACCAACCCAAACCCCTTACCCTCGAAACGACACCGTTCCACTTAAGCCATCAGATCCAGACCGTAGATCTAAATTGATCTAACGGTCGAGATCCGCCTACTCATTCCATATATAAGCCCTTAACATACCCTACCCCCCTATCCAATACCCCGACCTCCGTCTTCAACCTCATCCCCCATCAAACCCTAGAGCCGCCCTTGTATCCCCCACCATGAAAACCGGCGGCATGAACGCCGGTGACCTCGCCATGAACACCATAGAACCCCCTCACCACCCTGAACATAGACCTGTTAACCGTTTGGTTCGAATCACCCCCAGGTCCTCGAATCTTCATTTGAAGATTCGAGTCAAAACTCGATCTACACCAAACAACCCCAGCTTCATACCAGACACCCCCCAGACCCCCCTCGTGACCAAACCATACTTGGTTTGGTCCGAATCTGATCAAGGAAGCATGAATCCCAGATCTGAGTTTTGGAACTTGGTGGTTCTTCGTCACTGGTCCGTATCCGTTCAAACCGAAGCGGTTAAGGTCTAATGGACTTTAATCAAAGTGTTTCTCATTTGAGAAACACTTCGATTAAAGTTCGTTCAGCCTTAAGAAAGGTCTGTCCAAGTCCGAGTCAAGTTTTGATTTTTCAAGGTTTAAGGTGAGTCTTTTCTTTTCTTTATTCATTTTGGCCCCTCTGATTGTGGTAAAAATCGGTTCATACTTTGATTTTGTGTCTTTGAATTTTGTCAACTGTGCCCCGTCCACTTTGCCTAAACCTCTGCTTGTTTGAATGAGTCTTTCTATTTGCCCTGATATAAGTAGTGTGCAATTAGCTGATTCTCAAAATTTGAACTGATCAATTGACTCCTCGAGCACCACTTTGTTTAGCCAGTACAATTCAAGTCATGTGCCCTATACTTTGAATGTCTGATTTTTGGCTACGATTGTGTATGTTAATGCTAATATAGTCGAGTCGACATGAGTCGTCAATTAGTTTCAACTGCCTGAACAAAATAAATCGATTCGCTTCTGTTGAACATTTGCCTGAATCAATTAAGAACCAAGTTCAGTTACTTATAGTTGTTAATATGATTTCAGAAACCTAAGGCTTGATCTGTAATTGAAATCTGAGTTGATAGCATGTGCACTTGTGCACAGCATGTGCATTGTGCACAGCCTGGTCCCTGTACAAAGGGCTTTTGATTTAGAAATGGTTTGACAGCATATGCTGTCAGATATATTCTACTGCCCATACTTGCTTTTAGATAATAAAATGAAAAGTTAAAGCCTGCCAAGGGAATGTTGATGGGGGTTAATACTTAAATAACTAATTGGAATCTGAAAAATGAAAAGGGCACATGGGAGGGGTACTGTGATATTAAAAAGAGGCTGTTAAAAGGAGTAGGAGGGAGGCTTATAAAAGGGGACAGACATAGAGGACATACACAGAGATATAGAGAGGGACAGAATTAGGAGATAGACATAGACAGAATTAGAGGAAGAGAAAGAAAAATACAGATACTGTGAGGAGTTTTGAAAGGGAGATACCATCTGAAGGAGAGGAGATACACACTAGACCTTGAGAGCTAAAAAAGGGAGTGAGGCATAGGAACAAATACAGAATTAGAGGGGAGGGGAAATCAGAAAATACAGGAAGAAAGAGGGAACACACTGTGAGGAATAGAGAGAGAGCAAGAAGAAGATAAAAACAGATTAAGAAATCAGAAACTTGGTCTTGTTTGTCTGAAGTTCAGCTATTGTCAATACGTTAGGCAGTGTTTCTTCTTCTAAATTTCAATTGAGTTCTTTCTGTGGTGCTGTTCTGATTACTGCTGCTATCTTGCTCACTATTGTTGCTGCATTTCTGCCCTGCTGCTATTTGCTAGTCCTGCTTCTTTCTGCTGCTGATTTCCACATCTTCTTCTTCTTCTCCTTTGCATTTTCAGCATTTCCAGGTACACATTTCAAGTCCCATATTGATGTAATTAAAACAGTTGGAAAGCATGAAATGAAAAAAGGGTTGAAGAAGTTCAAGTATTTGTTGTAATATTCATAGTACATTAACAGGCCTGTGAAAATTGATTTAGTTTATGATTCAACAGTTCGAAAGTATGTATTGATATTTGACTGAGTTTACCCTGTTGTACTTTAACTCTGTAGTTGTTTGTCAGTAGGGGCATGTATATTTCGGCCTTATACAATACTGTTCTTGTTTCATTTGGTTTTTGTTTAGTTAAGACTAGTCCACACAAGTTTAGTTAAGTTCGACTCGAGAAGTGTTCGGATTAAGTGTTGTATTTCGTTTAGCTCGTACATGATTCCTTGCCAAACTAAAGTATTTTACTTGCCAGTTATCCTTTAATCTAGGCCAAATAAGTTCAGTTAAGTTCAACTCAAAAATGTTCGGATTAGGTATTGCATTTCATCAATCTCATATGTAGTCTTTTGTTCGACTGAAACATCCCTGCAAGGCATGACGTTTTTACTTTATAAGTAGTTAATCAGAAACTAACAAAAATCCGGATTAGGCCAAAGCCTATAATTGAATTAGCATGTACCTTTTCTTCTAGTTTTAGAGACAAATGCATTAGAAATTTAGCCATTTTAGGATATCCTTTTCTAAAATAGAGATGAGCCTCGCCAAACAAAGATGCAAAATTGCGGGGCCCTCAATAAATAACCATGGTAATTATTTAGAATTCAAGATAGGCCATTTAATAAATTTCATGGCCTTCTACGAAGATAATAACGCGTTTAGATTCTTTAGGCGCGACCTTTAGTAAATTATATTCTTAAAAATCGGGTGCACATTGATGTGACCCAAGTCCAAGTCCCAACGGAGTCAAAATGTGTTAACAACTACGGGTGCATTGATTGTGACGTGGTTCGAGATGCATTTTCACGACGTTGTAATTCCATAAAAATAAATGATAATAATAAAAGCGGTTTAAACTTAATAAAGGCACATAAGTCACAACCTGTATTTAAATCAGATCTTTAGCCATTATAACAATTTAAGCGACCGTGCTAGAACCACGGGATTCGAGGGTGCCTAACACCTTCCCTCGGGTCAACAGAATTCCTTACTTAGAATTTCTGGTTCGCAGACTTCATTTGGAAAAGTTGAAAATTTCCTCGATTTGGGATTCAAGATAAAACCGGTGACTTGGGACACCAAAAAGCCAAACCTTTCCCAAGTGGCGACTCTGAATTAAATAAATAATCCCATTTCGAATATTGTCACTTAAATTGGAAAAAACTCCACCCGCGCATTTTAACCCTTCAGGGCGGGCGCGCAAAAAGGAGGTGTGACAGCTCTGGCGACTCTGCTGGGGAAGATTTGACCCAAAACCACTGGTTCAGGGTCCAAGAATTCGAGCTTAGAATAATTGTTATATCTGGCTTATTATCTGATCTTTATTACATGTTTTGCATAAAAGTGCTAAATGTTGTCTTTTACCGCTTTTGATATTATCTGAACTGTATATAAACTGTGCCGAAACCCTTCTTTTCTTACCTCCGGGGAGAAGCTCGCTGGTCGAGACTCCCTATTCTGTTAGTGTCAATACTTGAAATAAGAAAGAGGTCGGACAAGTTACAAAGCCGGACGATCTCGCGGGTCCCCGGTACGTAGCCCCCTCCTCGACTCGAGTTGTCCGCTCGGGTACACAGTCTAGGGCAAATACCAAGGTTTAAACCTAGTATAACGAAACTTCATGCCGGATCCCTAGTAGGAACGCTTATTTGCATCATATGGCATTTGACTTAGGGGACTCAACACAGGGGTTGGGTCCGTCTAGGACAGGCAACCTGAAATGGAAAGACCATCATGCTGCATTCCTATCTGTGTTATGCATTTATTCGCTTCGGTTCCGCATGTCGACCGGTTCTTAAAAAAAGAAGGGAAAATAGCAGCGCAGGGGAGATAATTACTTATTTTTGGAAAATAAAACCAATGTCCAAGTAGTGTCAAAACCTCGCCGGAATTTTTCTAAAAAAAAACTGTTTTGTTTATTGAGAGTTGTTAAAAAAAATATATACAAAAATTTTTCTTTTATCACTTTCAAAGATCAAAAAAAGAAAAGGTATTTATTTTTAGTATTTTTTTAAAAAAAAAAATCGAAAATTCATAATTCAAAAAAATGAGTTGTTTCTTTCGTAGTACCCCTTTTATGAATTCAGACTAATAGTCCAAATTTTTCTTAAAAAAAATAATAATAATATATAAAAAAAAAATAAAAAAATATATAGTTTCTTTAATCTTTATCTCTTTTCAAAAAAAAAATGTAAAAAATACGCATTCCTGATTTCTAGGTTTATTCGATTTTTTTCCCTATGTTACGATACCCCGAACTACGCCGGTTTGATTCTCACCGGATGTGAGATACGTAGGCAACCCTCGTCGGGTTCAACCCCCATTTTGCTAAAATAGCCAAAATCAAAAAAAAATATGTTTCAAATTTTTAAAGAGTCATAAATAAGTCAGGTGATGCTGTTTTGACATGAATAGCCGAATGTTCCCGAAAGGGACGCCGGAAGGCTGACTTTGCATAAATAGCCACTTTTGGGTTTTGCTTAGCATTTTTAGACCCACACAGCCTTAAAATCTTCGTCCCCGAAGTGCTTAAAGGCCGTGTTCAAAGCTTGGTCCCCTCTGTAAAATATTTTGAGTCAGTCATTTTTGTTAAAATCACCTTAATAAATGTGCAGGATGAGCACGATGCAAAATGAACATTTTTCAATAATGACCAAAATCCCTATCAAGTTACGGCTATGGTGGAATGATCTAGGTGTTGAAGGGCAAAATGAGGTTAAGAAAAATCTGAAAGGTCTTGTGGGTCTGTTGGAAATCCAGCCTCGGGGAGATATCATAAGAGCTTTGGTTACCTATTGGGACCCGGCGCACAATGTTTTCCATTTCTCTGATTTTGAGCTCACCCCAACTTTGGAAGAAATGGCCGGATACATCGGGAATACTGAACTTCCGTTGAGGGAAAAATACTTGGTCGCCCCAAGAGTCGTCACGGTACATCGGTTCCTGGATTCATTGAAAATACCTAGAACAGTCCACAACCCGGATCTAGCAGCCGGATTCTGTACTCCATGCTTCATATATGATAGATACGGTCACGAGGGGGGATTCAATAATCCAATCAACAAACTGTGCAGCAAAGGAGTTCGTCAGAAGTGGGACGAGCACAGACGGGTGGCGTTCATGATAACGTTTCTGGGTCTTCTGGTATTTCCCAGGAAAGATGGAAACATTGATTTGAAGATATCTGGGGTCGTCAGCACTTTACTCACGCAAAGTGACAGTACTCTCGCGCCTATGGTGGTATCCGACATCTTTCGAGCTCTCACAGCTTGTAAAGCTGGGGGAAATTTCTTCGAAGGTTGTAACATGCTCCTGCAGATATGGATGACCGAGCACCTTTGCCATCATTCCGAGATTTTGAGCCATGGTTCCCCGGAAAAGACCCGCATAGAAGAATCTTACGCGAGAGCCAAAGAGATCAGTCTGCCCGAAGGAGTCCTGGCTTGGACCTCGTTCTTTCAAGCTCTTACTGCCAGCCAAATACAATGGAAGTTGGGATGGTTGCCCGTTGATGAGGTCTTATATATGTCAGCGGCTAAAACTCATTTCTTGCTGATGGGGCTTAAGAGCATTCAACCTTACGCACCCTGCCGAGTTTTAAGACAGTTCGGAAGATGCCAGACAGTACCTCATGAGGAAGATCTAAGCACTCAAGCAATTGAGATAAGTCCTAACGGACAGTTCCCAGAAGCAAAGATTCGCCAAATCTGGAATGAGGGTCAATATTTGAAATCAGATACTTGCGTGCGGGATCAAGCCAAAGGAGAAACGGCGCCAGGTTACCTTGCATGGTACAGAAGGGAACTCGAGCATGAAAGGCCAGCTAAGAGACCCCACATCCGGAATTTTACCGAATCATCACAAAAGCAGTGGGATTGGTTAGCAAAAGAAAGAGGCTATTGCACCGAAATCAGCAGGTTAAAGCAACAAGTGGAAAAATTGAAATATGAACACAACGTGCAAGTTGCTACCGATCTGGGAGAGCGGAACAGGTTGATTCAAGAAAATGAAATGCTCAGAGCCCAGATCAAACAGATAAGGTTGGATGCAGATAGACAACCAAGGCGTCGATCGGACGAGCAGCTGATAAAAGGGCTAAAAGGTGAAATCAGGGAATGGCGAGATGGTTTGGAGAAATCTGAAAACATCATAGCAGAGCTCAAAGCACAGTGGGATACAAGAACGGATAAGCATCGCAGGTACCTGAATCGATTGAAAAGCGACCATGAGAAGACTGTTGTTAAGATAAAGAGAGAGATGGCTGCACTTGAGATCAAAGCAGCTAATCAGGCCAAGGATTTCCAAATTGAGAGCAGATACTGGTATGACTCAATAGCCCAGATGAAGTTGGAAGTACGACGACTGAAGCATCAGCATGTACAAGATGCTCAAGTTTTCAAGATATGCAGCGATCAGACAAAACGCCTGCTCGTAGAGAAGAAGCAAACCAGAGATAGGATCAAGGCCATTGCCCATGCCATCACCAGACGATGCCTACGATGTGAGAACATGTCCAGCGCTACCGTCCTCTCGGCAGTAATGGGTTATGTCAAGCAGACTATGCACGAGCTAGAGCAACTTGAGAGGGATCTCACGCCTAGGACCGCGGCGAGGCCGAACGACGCCCCGCGGAAACCAATTTTTAAAACCATAATGCATTCATAGGTCAAATCTGTATCTTAGCATCTTCTGCCTGTTTTTTCATCAGGGTGATTTTTAGTCTATTTTTGAGTCTAGGTTTATTTTCAAAGTTTGCTTTTTCTTTTGCAAAATGTAGTTTGTAATAGACTGCTTCAATAATAAAGAGTTTGCTTCTTTCACGCTCATTTGTGTTTTCGAACTACGTAATGATCTGATTCACGTGAGTATCGTGATACGTAGGCAATCCTCATCGGATCCGATCGCATGTTCTTTTGCTACAAAAAAAATATAAAAGAAAAATAAATGTAAATAAAATAAAAGGAAAACAAAAGAAAAGAAAAAAAAAGGGGAAATAAGAGGAAAAGTACCGGAATGACGCATGCTCTCGTAGCAGACATATAGTAATCCACTTAACTGTATAGGTGCATCATGCCCAACGTGAGATTAACTATCTATTATTGGCTGCAGAATTAACCGTGCGTTTGTCATTGAGCATTTTTTTTCCAGGGTTCTTTTGAAAAGACGGTTGGTTTGGTGAAAGTCTGGCCTCGCATTCATACTTCACGAGATCAAGGAGAGGTGTTCAACTACCTGCTGTTAGGACCAGAAGCAGTACTCACACTTACTTCACCAGGTCAAAAGGAAGTGTGGAAATGTCTTCGGAAATTCCATTGCAAACAGTCCCCGTCTCTGAGGAGAGCTCAATCTCAGCCGTCCTCACGCCTGAATCCGCAACTGCGGAAGAAAATAGAATCCTACGGCTCCGCATGTTGGAAATGCTGGATGACTGGAACAATGGGAAAGAGCCGCCAAGTGTCGTCCCCGGATTCCCTGAATTATTCTCCAGGTCAGGTGGGACTTCTAATGTCCCCATAAATTACCCTGCTACCCCATTCGGGTACCCAGCCACCTCCGCCTTCTCCGCAGGATCACCTTCTGAGCCTCATCCCCGAATGTCGGCCACTGATGCAAGCATGAACATCTTTACTGCATCGCTTTTCCCAGCTACGGCGCAGCCTGCCACATACAAGCCAAGCTTTGACTCGTCCTCTTTTACATTCCAAGCACCATCATTCTCAATGGAACCAACCAGGTTCGCTACCAACAATAATCCTCTACCGCCTCAGTGCGAACTCGCACCGGGACAGGATCAGAACCCCAGGATTGCGGAACAAAATGAGATTGCTAAGAGAATGAGAAGCCTTGAACAAAGTTTGAAGAATATGCAAGGGTTGAGCGGACAAAAGAGCGTCTCTTACGCCGACCTGTGCATGTTCCCTCACGTGCACCTGCCAACGGGTTTCAAGACCCCCAAATTCGAGAAATACGATGGGCACGGTGACCCCATTGCACATCTTAAGAAATACTGCAACCAATTGCGGGGAGCCGGCGGAAAAGAAGAACTGCTCATGGCATATTTTGGGGAAAGCTTAGTAGGGATAGCTTCAGAATGGTATATGGATCAGGAAATGTCCCGATGGCATATATGGGATGATCTCGCCAGAGATTTTGTAAAGCAATTCCAGTATAACATCGACATTGCGCCAGACCGAAACTCTCTGTCGAATTTGAAGAAGAAGCCTTCGGAAAGCTTTAGAGAGTACGCTATTAAATGGCGTGAACAGGCGTCGAGGGTGAAGCCCCCCATGGATGAAGTGGAAATGGTCACCACCTTTCTCCAAGCTCAAGAGTCTGACTATTTCCAAAACATGATGTCGGCCATGGGTAAGCCATTCGCAGAAGCGATCAAGATAGGAGAGATGGTAGAGAATGGGTTGAAAACGGGAAGGATTTTGAGTCAAGCAGCCATAAGGGCAACCTCTCAGGCCGTCCAAAGCGGGTCGGGAGGAACGACAAGGGGGAAGAAGAAGGAAGAAACGGCTATGGCAGCCTCTGAAGCAAGGGAGTATCGTCATCCCAGGCCCCATTTTCCGGAAAGGGCCCCACAACACTACTACCCCCACTCAAATGTGGCATATGCTCATCAACCTTATATGGTCATGAATGCCCAACCTTATAACCATCCACCACAACAAGCCAACCGAGGCCCAGCTCCACCTCCCAGAAATCAGCCTCCTTACCGCAACCACTATAACCCACAACCCCCGCAGAATAACTACCGCCCCCAGGAGCCACCTCGACGGCGGACTTTCACGCCCATCGGTGAACAATACTCTACATTGTTCCCTAAGCTAGTCCAGTTGGGTTTCTTGCAACCAATTCCCCAAACGAGGCAAAACCCGACATCTCCTTCTTACAAAGCCGGAGTCAGATGCGCCTATCATTCAGGGGCCGAAGGACATGATACAAACGACTGCTGGTCATTGAAAAGAGTGGTCGAAAATTTGATAGAGCAGGGGAAGATAGTGCTAAGGGACGAAGAGATCCCAAATGTAACTAACAATCCATTGCCCGCTCACAATAATGGGCCGCTGATCGGCATGATTTGTGAAGACAAAGAGTTCGACCCTGCCTTGAAAGCCATAATTGCCATTGTCGACACAGGGAGGAGGCCTGAAATAGACCAGAAATCAGAAAGGGGGGAGGAGGCCAAGGCTGCAGAAAGCAAGCCTGAAAAGAAGGTGGAGAAGAAAGTAGTACCAGCAAAGGGTGGAGTTCTTTACATACCGCGAGGTCAAGCCAAGAAGACGCAGAACTTCGGGATCAAAAAGACAAAACCTATGTATGTGCCAAAAGGGGCCTATGTGGTCCGGGGGACGATTCAACCACCTCGGCTGAATGAGCCAGTGGTTATCGGACGCGTGCCACAAAAGCCAATGACCAACCCGTCCACAGTGCCGTGGAATTATCAAAAGACTTTGGTAACATACAAAGGTAAGGAGGTCATGGAAGAACTTCCAGAAAATACTTTCGTTGGAGGGTACTCAAATACCCAAGAACTGAACAACGCCACACAAAGGCGCTTCCCTCCAAAGGAGCCCGTGAGTGTTGAAGAAGCGGAAGTGTTCTTCCAACAAATGAAGATGCCGGATTACGAAGTGATAGATCAGTTGCGCAAGCACCCTGAGCAGGTGTCCATGCTATCATTATTGACAAGATCGGCCGAGCATCAAAAGATCTTACTGAAGACCCTGAATGAGGCATATGTGCCGGTTGAAACCTCGGTGGAGCAATTAGAGCGGATGACAGAAAGATTCTTCGCCGTCAACCAAATCTCCTTCAGCAAGAACGATCTACCCCCGGAAGGAGCAGCACACAACAAGGCATTGCATTTAACAGTCAAATGTGAGGACTACTATGTCAAGCGGGTGATGCTGGATGGGGGATCAGGTGTTGACATTTGCCCGCTCTCCACGCTGCAAAGAATGGAAATTGAGACCGGAAGAATCCGACCCAACAACGTCTGCGTAAGAGCTTTCGATGGTATCAAGAGAGACACCATGGGAGAAATAGACCTGCTGCTGGTCATAGGACCAGTCGAATTTCGAGTCACTTTCCAAGTGATCGACATGGACACATCTTACAATTTCCTCCTTGGCAGGCCTTGGATCCATGCGGCAGGAGCCGTGCCTTCTACTCTTCACCAGATGGTGAAGTTCGAGTATGAAGACCAAGAGATCGTGGTCCATGGAGAAGATGAACATGCCATTTATCGGGACCCATCTATCCCGTATCTTGAACCAAGAGAAGGGAGCGAGCATACGGTCTATCAAGCTTTCGAGGTGGTATTGGCAGAGCAGCACGAAGAGGGAGTACCTTGCCCCCAGCCTTTCTTGTCTAACGCTTCGGTTATGGTGGCCAAAGAGATGATCCGACACGGATTTAGGCCAGGGAAGGGGCTTGGACGAACCCTTCAGGGAATGACGGAACCCATTACTTTACCAGTCATCAAGAAACCTTTTGGACTAGGTTTCAAACCTACTCCAGCAGACGAAAAATGGGCAAAGAAAAGGAGAAATGAGGGCTGGAAGTTGCCTCAACCACTGCCGGATTTACATGCGACTTTTGTCAGGCCAAGGTACACTGAAGAAGAAGAAGATGAGGTCTTCACAGTTGAGGAAATCGAGGAAATATGTGGGGCAATGAGGGAAATGCTCTACGAGGTCCACATGGTTCAACCAGGCGAAGGCACGAGCACTGCTGAGATGATGTACATGGGGCCAAACGCCAAGCTCCAAAACTGGGAGATCACGCCATTCCCAACTAGACGGAAGTCCGGGTAGACCTGTCCTGCCACCTTTCCTGTATCACAAGTTATCTCCGGGACATAACTTGAACGTTTTCTTCTTTTCAATTGTTGTTCCGAATTCCTAGTTGTAAACGTTGTTGTCTTCCAATTTTCCAAAGAAAATAAAAAAAAATCATCATTGCTTTCCTATTCTTTCTTTTGTTCTGATTTTATTACTTTTCCTCTTATCTTCCTTTTCAGTCCTAATAATGCGGCTTTAAATATGACATGCTTGCGGACTTCACGCCCAGATCACAATGAGCTATTTAACTGCGAATTAATGAACCCAGAACCAGAATATGATGCGGAAGAGGCTTTTAGGGAGATAAACCGAGAGTTGGAATATTTCGAGAATAAACCTAAGCCAAATCTGAATGACACTGAACCGGTAAATTTAGGAACCCCGGAAGAAATCCGGGAGACCAAGATAAGCATTCACACGGACAAGAAAACGCGAGAGGCGATAATTCAACTTCTTCTTGAATTTAAAGACGTGTTTGCTTGGTCATATGATGACATGCCGGGACTAGGTGTCGATCTAGTGGTTCACAAATTGCCGATTCATCCTGATTGTCCTCCGGTTCAACAAAAGCAACGAAAGTTCAAAACCGAGGTCAGTGACAAAATTAAAGAGGAGATCACCAAGCAACTGAAAACAGGAGTGATCCGGGTAGTCCAATACACAACATGGTTGGCGAATGTGGTTCCAGTACCGAAAAAGGACGGGAAAACTCGGGTATGTGTAGATTACCGAGATCTGAACAGAGCAAGTCCTAAAGATAATTTCCCGCTGCCCAACATCCACATCCTCGTTGACAATTGCGCCAAACACGAAATACAATCTTTTGTAGATTGTTATGCCGGGTATCATCAGGTGCTGATGGATGAGAAGGACGCCGAGAAAACTGCTTTCACCACGCCTTGGGGCACCTACTGTTATCGGGTCATGCCATTTGGTCTAAAGAATGCTGGGGCTACTTACATGAGGGCCATGACCGCCATTTTCCATGACATGATGCATCAGGAAATAGAGGTGTACGTGGACGATGTGATAGTCAAGTCCAGGACGCAGGATAACCACATCCAAGACTTGAGGAAATTCTTCGAGAGGCTAAGGAAGTATGACTTGAAGCTAAATCCAGCCAAATGCGCTTTCGGAGTTCCGTCGGGCAAACTTTTGGGTTTCATCGTAAGCAGGAGAGGTATCGAGCTAGATCCAACTAAGATAAAATCCATCAGAGATTTGCCTCCTCCAAGAACAAAGAAAGACGTGATGAGTCTGTTGGGCAGGTTGAACTACATCAGTCGGTTTATTGCCCAGCTGACAAGCACGTGTGAACCCATATTCAAGCTGTTAAGGAAAGATGCGGCGATTAAGTGGACAACAGAGTGTCGAGAAGCCTTTGATAAAGTCAAAGAATACCTTTCGAATCCCCCAGTCTTGGTCCCTCCAGAACCAGGAGGCCACTTTTCTTGTATCTGACAGTCTTGGAGAACTCTTTCGGTTGCGTCCTCGGGCAACACGACATAACTGGAAAGAAGGAGCAAGCAATCTACTACCTGAGCAAGAAATTCACCGGTTACGAGGCCAAATACACACTGTTGGAAAGGACATGCTGCGCTCTCACATGGGTTGCACAAAAGCTGAGACATTATCTCCAAGCCCACACTACATTCCTCATAAGCAGGTTGGATCCTTTGAAGTATATATTTCAGAAGCCAATGCCTACTGGGAGACTGGCTAAGTGGCAAATCTTGCTTACGGAATTCGACATAGTTTATGTCACTCGCACGGCAATGAAAGCCCAGGCGTTAGCAGATCATTTGGCCGAAAATCCGATCGATGAGGAATACCAGCCATTGGATACCTACTTCCCAGATGAAGAAGTAAACACCGTAGAAATAATCTCGGAGGAAGCTCACGTTTGGAAGATGTTCTTTGACGGAGCCGTGAACGCCAAGGGTGTAGGGATTGGGGCAATCTTGATCTCGCCTTCTGGTCAGCATTATCCCGCCACAGCTAGACTGCGTTTCTTTTGCACAAACAATACAGCTGAGTATGAAGCCTGCATTATGGGCATGCATATGGCAATCGATCAGGATGTCGAAGACTTACTGATTATGGGAGATTCTGACCTGATCATCCGACAAGTTCAAGGCGAATGGGAAACTCGGGATGTCAAACTTATCCCATACCGACAACATGTGGAGGACCTCAGCAAGCGCTTTACCTCAATAGAGTTCAGGTATATTCCAAGGTGTCACAATGAATTGGCAGATGCACTTGCTACTCTGGCTTCTATGTTACCCTACCCGGGCAACGCCCACGTCGATCCTTTGGAAATCCAAATCAAGGAAAGACACGGTTACTGCAGTGTAATCGAGGCGGGATCAAATACGCAGCCTTGGTACCATGACATCAAGAAATTCCTGAAGACACAAGAATACCCCGAGCACGCTACTGGAGATCAAAAGAGGACCATTAGGCGACATGCAAGTGGTTTCTTTTTGAGCGGTGATTTGTTATATAAGAGGACTCCGGACCTCAATCTCCTAAGATGTGTCGATATCGAGGAAGCGAAAAAGATCATGCACGAAGTACACGCAGGTGTGTGCGGACCTCACATGAACGGGTATGTCTTAGCAAAGAAGATCCTTAGAGCAGGTTATTACTGGATGACCATGGAGAAGGATTGCTTTAGCTTTGTTCGGAAGTGTCATCAGTGTCAGGTGCACGGTAATTTGATTCATGCACCTCCCACGGAACTGCATCCCATGTCCGCACCTTGGCCATTTGTCGCTTGGGGCATGGACGTCATTGGACCAATTGAACCAAAGGCTTCGAATGGACACAGGTTTATACTGGTTGCCATCGATTACTTCACAAAATGGGTAGAAGCCGTCACTCTCAAGTCGGTCACCAAGAAAGCTGTGGTGGATTTTGTACACTCAAATCTTATCTGTCGCTTCGGTATTCCTGCGACTATCATTACAGATAATGCAGCAAACTTGAACAGTCACTTGATGGGAGATGTGTGCGAGCAATTCAAGATAACACACAGGAATTCCACTCCTTATCGGCCAAAAGCCAATGGTGCTGTGGAAGCTGCAAATAAAAACATCAAGAAGATTTTGAGGAAAACAATACAAAGTTCCCGACAGTGGCATGAGCAGTTACCTTTTGCATTATTGGGGTACCGCACTACGGTGCGCACATCGGTGGAAGCAACTCTCTTTTGGTTTATGGGACCGAAGCTGTAATACCGGCAGAGGTAGAGATTCCTTCACTTCGAATCATTGTCGAAGCAGAAATCGAGGACAGCGAGTGGGTTAAGACTCGACTGGAGCAATTGACGTTGATTGATGAAAAGCGGATGGCTGCAGTTTGTCACGGACAGTTATACCAACGAAGGATGGCCCGTGCTTACAACAAGAAAGTCCGACCTCGGAATTTCGAAGTAGGACAATTGGTACTGAGGCGTATTCTGCCGCATCATGAAGAAGCAAAAGGAAAGTTTGCCCCAAATTGGAAAGGCCCATACATCGTAAGGAAAATATTGCCAAGAGGAGCATTGTATTTAGGTGATATCGAAGGGAAATGACCCTGACACAGCGGTGAATGCAGATGCAGTCAAGAGGTACTACGTCTAGATCATACTCCAAGTGGTCCTGACACGTTGAAAAGGGCGAAGGTGTTTATTCCCCACTACTCCCCAAACACTACCCAATTCTCTCTACCAACTTTTGAGCCAATAAAAAAAAAAAAAAAAACAAAACATTGATTGAGGCCTGAACTACGTTTGACTTGATTCCGAAAGGATACGTAGGCAGCCTCTCCCTGAGGTTCAGTCACACCAACAATAAAATCCCATTCACCCTGAAATTGAAACTGGGGCACGTCGAGCAGTTTAGGAGTTAGTATCATCTACCTCTCTTTACCAAGCACAAACCTTCAAATCAATTACCAAATATGATGGGGAATCAATAAGCGTCGCAAAAAAGGACCATCACACTCTGAATTGAGAGAGATAAAATGAGAGAGTCTCGGCGGTGAAAACCTTCGGGCACCACGAGGCGACGGGAGTAGAGAAACCAAAATGAGAGAGCTTGTTTAGTAAAAACTCGCAAAGAGTGCTATCAAGCGATGACAGGAAGAGAAATGAGAGAGGTCAGCCAGTGAAAACCCGCAAAGGGCGCTGTTGGCCGAAAAGGAATGACGCCACCCCAAGAAGGTCTCGGCAAAGTTCCACCGGTTTTGGAATCACAGATCTGTTCTGGTTCAGGAAAACGCAAGTTCATGGAAGGTCGGACGTCCAGTCCAAAGAGCATGTCATGTCATTTAAAGCCAGCGTTATCTTCCTCAGATAAGTCTTTCTCGTCCCGAAAAGGGTATTCCTTTTCTGATTTGTTTTCCCCTGCTTTGTTTCTTTTCGAATCCCTTTTGCATTTTAACCCCGAGTTCAGGACACACCGGAAAGAGTAGGTGGCATGGTTTGTTTGCACGGAATCCCGTCTCATGAAGGAAAAGCACCTCATCTCGTTGATATGATTACCCAAGCATGATGAATCATGACGTTTGATGGTGTTCCGGAGTAAAGGAAAAAGAGAGAAATCTTGAAATCTTCCCCAGCAAGTCCACCTTCGGACAAATCCCCACAGAGTCTCCCCCTGTACAAATCCCAACAGAGTCTTGTACAATCTCCCACAGAATCTCCTCAATATAAAAAAAAAAAAAAAAAAAGTTGGAATCTCCCCAGCACATCCCAGCGAGTCCTTTTGTAAACATTCCCCAACAAGCTTACCCCAACAAATCCTAGAAATCCCACTTTGAAATAAATCCCCAGCATGCCCATTGTACAAAAATCCACACAAAGAATCCACTTTGTAAATATTCCCCACAGAGCTTCCCTTTTGTACAAATCCCCACAAAATACCTCCAATAAAATCCCCGTTGAGAACCTCCAAGCAAAACGGGACACAAAAAAAAAAGAGAAAAAGGAAAAAGAGCCTTACGAGGCAAATCATCACAGAATCTGGAAACACAAGCCTGAGCGGTCTAAAAGGTTTCGGCATATGAATCAAATCAATGGCGGGACTTCACAACAGAAATGAAGACGCAACAAAGCAACCGGGAACGATCAAGGTCACCGAACCGACCGTCATTTTCGAACTAACAATTGTTCTTTAAGTCGAAACAGGTATTAATCCAAGACAACCGTGCAAGAAGCAGGTGTCGCCCAAAGAAGAAGGTACACGGGTACAAGAAACATTTTGGCAATAAGGAATTCACTCAAAAGGTAAGTTCCCGCAAAACTCCCTCTTATTTTTCTATTAAAACAAGAAAACTCAGAAAGATGATCGTATAGCATTCTAGAGCTCTATCCCCAGCCAATCAGCATTAGGGTTTTAAACCCTAAAACTGAATTTTCCTTTTAGTCAGCATTAGGGTTTTAAACCCTAAACTGAACTTTTTCCTTTCAGCCAGCATTAGAGTTTTAAACTCTAAACTGAGCTTTTCCATGCAATCAGCATTAGGGTTTTAAACCCTAAACTGAATTTCCCTTTAGTCAGCATTAGGGTTTTAAACCCTAAACTGAACTTTTTCCTTTCAGCCAGCATTAGAGTTTTAAACTCTAAACTGAGCTTTTCCATGCAATCAGCATTAGGGTTTTAAACCCTAAACTGAATTTCCCTTTAGTCAGCATTAGGGTTTTAAACCCTAAACTGAACTTTTTCCTTTCAGCCAGCATTAGAGTTTTAAACTCTAAACTGAGCTTGTCCATGCAATCAGCATTAGGGTTTTAAACCCTAAACTGAATTTTCCTTTTAGTCAGCATTAGGGTTTTAAACCCTAAACTGAACTTTTTCCTTTCAGCCAGCATTAGAGTTTTAAACTCTAAACTGAGTTTTTCCATGCAATCAGCATTAGGGTTTTAAACCCTAAACTGAATTTCCCTTTAGTCAGCATTAGGGTTTTAAACCCTAAACTGAACTTTTTCCTTTCAGCCAGCATTAGAGTTTTAAACTCTAAACTGAGCTTGTCCATGCAATCAGCATTAGGGTTTTAAACCCTAAACTGAATTTCCCTTTAGTCAGCATTAGGGTTTTAAAACCCTAAACTGAACTTTTTCCTTTCAGCCAGCATTAGAGTTTTAAACTCTAAACTGAGCTTGTCCATGCAATCAGCATTAGGGTTTTAAACCCTAAACTGAATTTTCCTTTAGTCAGCATTAGGGTTTTAAACCCTAAACTGAACTTTTTCCTTTCAGCCAGCATTAGAGTTTTAAACTCTAAACTGAGCTTGTCCATGCAATCAGCATTAGGGTTTTAAACCCTAAACTGAATTTTCCTTTTAGTCAGCATTAGGGTTTTAAACCCTAAACTGAACTTTTTCCTTTCAGCCAGCATTAGAGTTTTAAACTCTAAACTGAGTTTTTCCATGCAATCAGCATTAGGGTTTTAAACCCTAAACTGAATTTCCCTTTAGTCAGCATTAGGGTTTTAAACCCTAAACTGAACTTTTTCCTTTCAGCCAGCATTAGAGTTTTAAACTCTAAACTGAGCTTGTCCATGCAATCAGCATTAGGGTTTTAAACCCTAAACTGAATTTCCCTTTAGTCAGCATTAGGGTTTTAAAACCCTAAACTGAACTTTTCCCTTTCAGCCAGCATTAGAGTTTTGAACTCTAAACTGAGCTTGTCCATGCAATCAGCATTAGGGTTTTAAACCCTAAACTGAATTTTCCTTTTAGTCAGCATTAGGGTTTTAAACCCTAAACTGAACTTTTTCCTTTCAGCCAGCATTAGAGTTTTAAACTCTAAACTGAGTTTTTCCATGCAATCAGCATTAGGGTTTTAAACCCTAAACTGAATTTCCCTTTAGTCAGCATTAGGGTTTTAAACCCTAAACTGAACTTTTTCCTTTCAGCCAGCATTAGAGTTTTAAACTCTAAACTGAGCTTGTCCATGCAATCAGCATTAGGGTTTTAAACCCTAAACTGAATTTTCCTTTTAGTCAGCATTAGGGTTTTAAACCCTAAACTGAACTTTTTCCTTTCAGCCAGCATTAGAGTTTCAAACTCTAAACTGAGTTTTTCCATGCAATCAGCATTAGGGTTTTAAACCCTAAACTGAATTTCCCTTTAGTCAGCATTAGGGTTTTAAACCCTAAACTGAACTTTTTCCTTTCAGCCAGCATTAGAGTTTTAAACTATAAACTGAGTTTTTCCATGCAATCAGCATTAGGGTTTTAAACCCTAAACTGAATTTCCCTTTAGTCAGCATTAGGGTTTTAAACCCTAAACTGAACTTTTTCCTTTCAGCCAGCATTAGAGTTTTAAACTCTAAACTGAGTTTGTCCATGCAATCAGCATTAGGGTTTTAAACCCTAAACTGAATTTCCCTTTAGTCAGCATTAGGGTTTTAAACCCTAAACTGAACTTTTTCCTTTCAGCCAGCATTAGAGTTTTAAACTCTAAACTGAGCTTTTCCATGCAATCAGCATTAGGGTTTTAAACCCTAAACTGAATTTCCCTTTAGTCAGCATTAGGGTTTTAAACCCTAAACTGAACTTTTTCCTTTCAGCCAGCATTAGAGTTTTAAACTCTAAACTGAGTTTTTCCATGCAATCAGCATTAGGGTTTTAAACCCTAAACTGAATTTCCCTTTAGTCAGCATTAGGGTTTTAAACCCTAAACTGAACTTTTTCCTTTCAGCCAGCATTAGAGTTTTAAACTCTAAACTGAGCTTGTCCATGTAATCAGCATTAGGGTTTTAAACCCTAAACTGAATTTCCCTTTAGTCAGCATTAGGGTTTTAAACCCTAAACTAAACTTTTTCCTTTCAGCCAGCATTAGAGTTTTAAACTCTAAACTGAGCTTTTCCATGCAATCAGCATTAGGGTTTTAAACCCTAAACTGAATTTTCCTTTTAGTCAGCATTAGGGTTTTAAACCCTAAACTGAACTTTTTCCTTTCAGCCAGCATTAGAGTTTTAAACTCTAAACTGAGCTTGTCCATGCAATCAGCATTAGGGTTTTAAACCCTAAACTGAATTTTCCTTTTAGTCAGCATTAGGGTTTTAAACCCTAAACTGAACTTTTTCCTTTCAGCCAGCATTAGAGTTTTAAACTCTAAACTGAGTTTTTCCATGCAATCAGCATTAGGGTTTTAAACCCTAAACTGAATTTCCCTTTAGTCAGCATTAGGGTTTTAAACCCTAAACTGAACTTTTTCCTTTCAGCCAGCATTAGAGTTTTAAACTCTAAACTGAGCTTGTCCATGCAATCAGCATTAGGGTTTTAAACCCTAAACTGAATTTCCCTTTAGTCAGCATTAGGGTTTTAAAACCCTAAACTGAACTTTTCCCTTTCAGCCAGCATTAGAGTTTTGAACTCTAAACTGAGCTTGTCCATGCAATCAGCATTAGGGTTTTAAACCCTAAACTGAATTTTCCTTTTAGTCAGCATTAGGGTTTTAAACCCTAAACTGAACTTTTTCCTTTCAGCCAGCATTAGAGTTTTAAACTCTAAACTGAGTTTTTCCATGCAATCAGCATTAGGGTTTTAAACCCTAAACTGAATTTCCCTTTAGTCAGCATTAGGGTTTTAAACCCTAAACTGAACTTTTTCCTTTCAGCCAGCATTAGAGTTTTAAACTCTAAACTGAGCTTGTCCATGCAATCAGCATTAGGGTTTTAAACCCTAAACTGAATTTTCCTTTTAGTCAGCATTAGGGTTTTAAACCCTAAACTGAACTTTTTCCTTTCAGCCAGCATTAGAGTTTCAAACTCTAAACTGAGTTTTTCCATGCAATCAGCATTAGGGTTTTAAACCCTAAACTGAATTTCCCTTTAGTCAGCATTAGGGTTTTAAACCCTAAACTGAACTTTTTCCTTTCAGCCAGCATTAGAGTTTTAAACTCTAAACTGAGTTTTTCCATGCAATCAGCATTAGGGTTTTAAACCCTAAACTGAATTTCCCTTTAGTCAGCATTAGGGTTTTAAACCCTAAACTGAACTTTTTCCTTTCAGCCAGCATTAGAGTTTTAAACTCTAAACTGAGTTTTTCCATGCAATCAGCATTAGGGTTTTAAACCCTAAACTGAATTTCCCTTTAGTCAGCATTAGGGTTTTAAACCCTAAACTAAACTTTTTCCTTTTAGCCAGCATTAGAGTTTTTCCATGCAATCAGCATTAGGGTTTTAAACCCTAAACTGAATTTCCCTTTAGTCAGCATTAGGGTTTTAAACCCTAAACTGAACTTTTTCCTTTCAGCCAGCATTAGAGTTTTAAACTCTAAACTGAGTTTTTCCATGCAATCAGCATTAGGGTTTTAAACCCTAAACTGAATTTCCCTTTAGTCAGCATTAGGGTTTTAAACCCTAAACTGAACTTTTTCCTTTCAGCCAGCATTAGAGTTTTAAACTCTAAACTGAGCTTGTCCATGCAATCAGCATTAGGGTTTTAAACCCTAAACTGAATTTCCCTTTAGTCAGCATTAGGGTTTTAAAACCCTAAACTGAACTTTTCCCTTTCAGCCAGCATTAGAGTTTTGAACTCTAAACTGAGCTTGTCCATGCAATCAGCATTAGGGTTTTAAACCCTAAACTGAATTTTCCTTTTAGTCAGCATTAGGGTTTTAAACCCTAAACTGAACTTTTTCCTTTCAGCCAGCATTAGAGTTTTAAACTCTAAACTGAGTTTTTCCATGCAATCAGCATTAGGGTTTTAAACCCTAAACTGAATTTCCCTTTAGTCAGCATTAGGGTTTTAAACCCTAAACTGAACTTTTTCCTTTCAGCCAGCATTAGAGTTTTAAACTCTAAACTGAGCTTGTCCATGCAATCAGCATTAGGGTTTTAAACCCTAAACTGAATTTTCCTTTTAGTCAGCATTAGGGTTTTAAACCCTAAACTGAACTTTTTCCTTTCAGCCAGCATTAGAGTTTCAAACTCTAAACTGAGTTTTTCCATGCAATCAGCATTAGGGTTTTAAACCCTAAACTGAATTTCCCTTTAGTCAGCATTAGGGTTTTAAACCCTAAACTGAACTTTTTCCTTTCAGCCAGCATTAGAGTTTTAAACTCTAAACTGAGTTTTTCCATGCAATCAGCATTAGGGTTTTAAACCCTAAACTGAATTTCCCTTTAGTCAGCATTAGGGTTTTAAACCCTAAACTGAACTTTTTCCTTTCAGCCAGCATTAGAGTTTTAAACTCTAAACTGAGTTTGTCCATGCAATCAGCATTAGGGTTTTAAACCCTAAACTGAATTTCCCTTTAGTCAGCATTAGGGTTTTAAACCCTAAACTGAACTTTTTCCTTTCAGCCAGCATTAGAGTTTTAAACTCTAAACTGAGCTTGTCCATGTAATCAGCATTAGGGTTTTAAACCCTAAACTGAATTTCCCTTTAGTCAGCATTAGGGTTTTAAACCCTAAACTAAACTTTTTCCTTTCAGCCAGCATTAGAGTTTTAAACTCTAAACTGAGCTTTTCCATGCAATCAGCATTAGGGTTTTAAACCCTAAACTGAATTTTCCTTTTTAGTCAGCATTAGGGTTTTAAACCCTAAACTGAACTTTTTCCTTTCAGCCAGCATTAGAGTTTTAAACTCTAAACTGAGCTTTTCCATGCAATCAGCATTAGGGTTTTAAACCCTAAACTGAATTTTCCTTTTAGTCAGCATTAGGGTTTTAAACCCTAAACTGAACTTTTTCCTTTCAGCCAGCATTAGAGTTTTAAACTCTAAACTGAGTTTTTCCATGCAATCAGCATTAGGGTTTTAAACCCTAAACTGAATTTCCCTTTAGTCAGCATTAGGGTTTTAAACCCTAAACTGAACTTTTTCCTTTCAGCCAGCATTAGAGTTTTAAACTCTAAACTGAGTTTTTCCATGCAATCAGCATTAGGGTTTTAAACCCTAAACTGAATTTCCCTTTAGTCAGCATTAGGGTTTTAAACCCTAAACTGAACTTTTTCCTTTCAGCCAGCATTAGAGTTTTAAACTCTAAACTGAGCTTTTCCATGCAATCAGCATTAGGGTTTTAAACCCTAAACTGAATTTTCCTTTTTAGTCAGCATTAGGGTTTTAAACCCTAAACTGAACTTTTTCCTTTCAGCCAGCATTAGAGTTTTAAACTCTAAACTGAGCTTTTCCATGCAATCAGCATTAGGGTTTTAAACCCTAAACTGAATTTTCCTTTTAGTCAGCATTAGGGTTTTAAACCCTAAACTGAACTTTTTCCTTTCAGCCAGCATTAGAGTTTTAAACTCTAAACTGAGCTTTTCCATGCAATCAGCATTAGGGTTTTAAACCCTAAACTGAATTTTCCTTTAGTCAGCATTAGGATTTTAAACCCTAAACTGAACTTTTTCCTTTTAGCCAGCATTAGAGTTTTAAACTCTAAACTGAGCTTTTCCATGCAATAAGCATTAGGGTTTTAAACCCTAAAACTGAATTTTCCTTTGTTTGGCGTTAGGGTCTTTAACCCCAAACCGAACCTCTCCCCAGCTAGCCGGTGTTAGGACTCCAACCCTGAACTGAGCATGCATATCCTCTTTCATCAATTTTATGAACTTCCTGGTGAATAATTAACGAAATTCTCCTAGTGAAACTGGGGCAGAAAATTTCGTTCGTTTGTTTGTTTTCTCCCGCAGGTCTGACCTCGAGCCACATGGATCGAAATGACCCATGAGATGAGTCTCAACTCAAAATCAAAGAAGAAAAGAAGATGTCCCGAGATACTGAAGAAAATGGAAGGCGGATCGCTCCAAGATTTGATTAAGGTCCAGAACTCTGCCAGTCGCGTCTCACTAAGTATCCCGGAGATTAAGCAAGTCGCCACAACTCGCAAGCATCAAGATTCAGATCAGAGTCTACAAGCAGAATCAGCTAAGACCCAAGATCGAGTCGTGAAAGAATCATAGATAGGAATCTTGTAACTAGCAGTTGACATACGTATAAGTAGTTAGTTCAGTTTCTAATTTTCGTTTGGTTGTAATAAGGCGGTCAGTAACGTAGCAGTGACAACAGCAGCAGGCAGTAGCAGCAAGCATTGCAGTCCCATGGTAGTCCCAGCTACCAAAACTTCCCGAACTACATTGACCTGATTCCTGTTTAGCCCAGGATATGTAGGAAATCTTTGAAGCAAGATTCGGTCAGATCTTTCAAAAAATGCTTCATACGGAGTGGTCTATAGGCAAAAATCGCTCATACACGCTCACTTTATCTTTGCACGAAAACCCTTCGTGTTTCCAAACAAAGAGGGGCAGCTGTGAGCACGTGATTTTTGTTTCACACGACAATCGCTCCAAAAAGAAATAAAAACAAATATAATTGGCCCTGCTGTACAATTTCGGATTTCTGTGCGGCACCTTGTTGATTTATTTGTGACTTTGGCCCATTTTTATTTATTTACTTTATTAAAATAAAATTCAAAAAAAATATATGTGTCCTGCATAATTCAAACCGTAATCCGGTCGTTAAATAGAAAATCATGAATAGGCATTTTCGTCCGTGATTTTATTTGGTTTGACTTTACCTGTTTTGAAATATTTTAGTGTGTGTGCAAATAATTGTATTGAGTGTGTATTTAATTTTAATTTGATTTTTTGGCTTAGTTTTGTTTTTAAAATAAATAAGAAAAGGAAATAAATAAATAACAAATATAAAAAAAAAAAAAAAAAAAAGACCCCTTTCCTTCCGGACTTGGGCCAATTTTAACAAAATTGGCCCAAACAAACTCAGCCCAAACCCAGGCCTGCCCGGTCCAACACCAGCGGATGCCCAGGGTGTCTAAACGACACCGTTTTAATCCAGTGTGGTCTGGGCCGTTGATCTCAGATTGATCAACGGCCAAGATCATTTCCCCACAACCCACTGAGGAACCCGACCCGTTTCCACCCGGACCAACCCAAACCCCTTACCCTCGAAACGACACCGTTCCACTTAAGCCATCAGATCCAGACCGTAGATCTAAATTGATCTAACGGTCGAGATCCGCCTACTCATTCCATATATAAGCCCTTAACATACCCTACCCCCCTATCCAATACCCCAACCTCCGTCTTCAACCTCATCCCCCATCAAACCCTAGAGCCGCCCTTGTATCCCCCACCATGAAAACCGGCGGCATGAACGCCGGTGACCTCGCCATGAACACCATAGAACCCCCTCACCACCCTGAACATAGACCTGTTAACCGTTTGGTTCGAATCACCCCCCAGGTCCTCGAATCTTCATTTGAAGATTCGAGTCAAAACTCGATCTACACCAAACAACCCCAGCTTCATACCAGACACCCCCCTACCCCCCTCGTGACCAAACCATACTTGGTTTGGTCCGAATCTGATCAAGGAAGCATGAATCCCAGATCTGAGTTTTGGAACTTGGTGGTTCTTCGTCACTGGTCCGTATCCGTTCAAACCGAAGCGGTTAAGGTCTAATGGACTTTAATCAAAGTGTTTCTCATTTGAGAAACACTTCGATTAAAGTTCGTTCAGCCTTAAGAAAGGTCTGTCCAAGTCCGAGTCAAGTTTTGATTTTTCAAGGTTTAAGGTGAGTCTTTTCTTTTCTTTATTCGTTTTGGCCCCTCTGATTGTGGTAAAAATCGGTTCATACTTTGATTTTGTGTCTTTGAATTTTGTCAACTGTGCCCCGTCCACTTTGCCTAAACCTCTGCTTGTTTGAATGAGTCTTTCTATTTGCCCTGATATAAGTAGTGTGCAATTAGCTGATTCTCAAAATTTGAACTGATCAATTGACTCCTCGAGCACCACTTTGTTTAGCCAGTACAATTCAAGTCATGTGCCCTATACTTTGAATGTCTGATTTTTGGCTACGATTGTGTATGTTAATGCTAATATAGTCGAGTCGACATGAGTCGTCAATTAGTTTCAACTGCCTGAACAAAATAAATCGATTCGCTTCTGTTGAACATTTGCCTGAATCAATTAAGAACCAAGTTCAGTTACTTATAGTTGTTAATATGATTTCAGAAACCTAAGGCTTGATCTGTAATTGAAATCTGAGTTGATAGCATGTGCACTTGTGCACAGCATGTGCATTGTGCACAGCCTGTTTTTTCCTGCATAAAGGGCTTTCAATTTTAAAACAATCTGACAGTATATGCTGTCAGATATATTCTACTGCCCATACTTGCTTTTAGATAATAAAATGAAAAGTTAAAGCCTGTCAAGGGAATGTTGATGGGGGTTAATACTTAAATAACTAATTGGAATCTGAAAAATGAAAAGGGCACATGGGAGGGGTACTGTGATATTAAAAAGAGGCTGTTAAAAGGAGTAGGAGGGAGGCTTATAAAAGGGGACAGACATAGAGGACATACACAGAGATATAGAGAGGGACAGAATTAGGAGATAGACATAGACAGAATTAGAGGAAGAGAAAGAAAAATACAGATACTGTGAGGAGTTTTGAAAGGGAGATACCATCTGAAGGAGAGGAGATACACACTAGACCTTGAGAGCTAAAAAAGGGAGTGAGGCATAGGAACAAATACAGAATTAGAGGGGAGGGGAAATCAGAAAATACAGGAAGAAAGAGGGAACACACTGTGAGGAATAGAGAGAGAGCAAGAAGAAGATAAAAACAGATTAAGAAATCAGAAACTTGGTCTTGTTTGTCTGAAGTTCAGCTATTGTCAATACGTTAGGCAGTGTTTCTTCTTCTAAATTTCAATTGAGTTCTTTCTGTGGTGCTGTTCTGATTACTGCTGCTATCTTGCTCACTATTGTTGCTGCATTTCTGCCCTGCTGCTATTTGCTAGTCCTGCTTCTTTCTGCTGCTGATTTCCACATCTTCTTCTTCTTCTCCTTTGCATTTTCAGCATTTCCAGGTACACATTTCAAGTCCCATATTGATGTAATTAAAACAGTTGGAAAGCATGAAATGAAAAAAGGGTTGAAGAAGTTCAAGTATTTGTTGTAATATTCATAGTACATTAACAGGCCTGTGAAAATTGATTTAGTTTATGATTCAACAGTTCGAAAGTATGTATTGATATTTGACTGAGTTTACCCTGTTGTACTTTAACTCTGTAGTTGTTTGTCAGTAGGGGCATGTATATTTCGGCCTTATACAATACTGTTCTTGTTTCATTTGGTTTTTGTTTAGTTAAGACTAGTCCACACAAGTTTAGTTAAGTTCGACTCGAGAAGTGTTCGGATTAAGTGTTGTATTTCGTTTAGCTCGTACATGATTCCTTGCCAAACTAAAGTATTTTACTTGCCAGTTATCCTTTAATCTAGGCCAAATAAGTTCAGTTAAGTTCAACTCAAAAATGTTCGGATTAGGTATTGCATTTCATCAATCTCATATGTAGTCTTTTGTTCGACTGAAACATCCCTGCAAGGCATGACGTTTTTACTTTATAAGTAGTTAATCAGAAACTAACAAAAATCCGGATTAGGCCAAAGCCTATAATTGAATTAGCATGTACCTTTTCTTCTAGTTTTAGAGACAAATGCATTAGAAATTTAGCCATTTTAGGATATCCTTTTCTAAAATAGAGATGAGCCTCGCCAAACAAAGATGCAAAATTGCGGGGCCCTCAATAAATAACCATGGTAATTATTTAGAATTCAAGATAGGCCATTTAATAAATTTCATGGCCTTCTACGAAGATAATAACGCGTTTAGATTCTTTAGGCGCGACCTTTAGTAAATTATATTCTTAAAAATCGGGTGCACATTGATGTGACCCAAGTCCAAGTCCCAACGGAGTCAAAATGTGTTAACAACTACGGGTGCATTGATTGTGACGTGGTTCGAGATGCATTTTCACGACGTTGTAATTCCATAAAAATAAATGATAATAATAAAAGCGGTTTAAACTTAATAAAGGCACATAAGTCACAACCTGTATTTAAATCAGATCTTTAGCCATTATAACAATTTAAGCGACCGTGCTAGAACCACGGGATTCGAGGGTGCCTAACACCTTCCCTCGGGTCAACAGAATTCCTTACTTAGAATTTCTGGTTCGCAGACTTCATTTGGAAAAGTTGAAAATTTCCTCGATTTGGGATTCAAGATAAAACCGGTGACTTGGGACACCAAAAAGCCAAACCTTTCCCAAGTGGCGACTCTGAATTAAATAAATAATCCCATTTCGAATATTGTCACTTAAATTGGAAAAAACTCCACCCGCGCATTTTAACCCTTCGGGGCGGGCGCGCAAAAAGGAGGTGTGACATGTGTGTGTGTGTGTGTATATATATATATAGGCATAGCCGTATATATATAAGAACACGAAGCGCTAGGACCACAGGGTCGGGTTCTTTTAGGAATAGACTTGTGAAGATCCTAATTAGTATATATAATTTATCATCAAATATATCTATTTGTAAATTGATTCATCGACTTACAACTTACTTAGATGCATCGATGAATATTAAAAAAAAAACGTTTGACCTATATTGATTAATAGTAAAAATAAAACGTCTCGACCTATAATGATTAATCTATATCATGCATTATTAGTGATGAACGAATGAAAAAAGAAGTTATTAGCATCAATTACAATATAGTGTATGTGTGTGAGAGAGAGAAATTACTCATATACTTAATTAGAACTTAGAAAATTTACTTAGATAGATGCTATTATAATTTATTAAAAGTAAATAGTTAATATAATTATTTATAACGATTATGCTTATAGTTAATAATTATTTATAATAATTGTATAGTTAAATAAAATAAATGCTTATAGTTTATAATATTTTAAGGAAAAAAAGGCACACAAAAAATAATTTTTTTTAAAAAAAAAATGACCAAAGTTGGTCAGTTATTGGTCAAACGGTCAACACTTAATATACCGACCAACTTTGGTCGGTAATTCTGAAATCAGCTATGAAATACGAGATCCCCCCCCCCCATTTGTATTACCTTTCTTCTCCAAATTTCCCCTAACTCCTCACTCAACACATTCCCCTCTCCTTCTCTATTTCCCTTACACAAATCACATTCCCCACCCGCGTCGCCACCGCCCAGCTGTCGCCTTCACCACGCCGTTACCGTTACCGCTGCCACTGCCACTACCGCGCCGTCTCCTTCTCCACCTCTTAAAAATTCTAGGTTTGAATTACAACTTATTTCTTTTGTGTATAAATCTAATGTTTTGTTAATTAGCTATGAATTAGTTTCAATTGCTTAGTGTTTCAACTAATTATTTAACATTGTATTTTATTGAAATCTAGGGTTTAGGTCTTGTTTTTATTGAATTGATTACATATGGTATAAATTGAATGTTGAGTTTGTATTGTCTTGAATAGTTTAGTTAGAATTGAATTATTATTTTTATATTGTCTTGAATAGTTCAGTTAGAATCTAGGGTTTAGGATTTGTTCTTGTGAATCAAACTTTTAGGGTATGGGTTAAATTTTTAGGATATAAATTTAATTTTTAGTTTATGTTTAAACTGGTAGGATATAAATTAAACTTTTAGTTTATCTTTAAACTCGTAGGATATGAATTAAACTTTTAGTGTTTAGGATTCGTTCTTGTGAATTGAACTTTTAGGATATGAATTGAACTTTTTGGATATGAATTGAACTTTTTGGATATGAATTGAACTTGTAGGATATAAATTGAACCTTTTTCGTTGCCCCGGTCTCTTGAATCATTGCCAGAGGGTCGACCTCCACGTGATCGTTCTTCCCGTCCTCCACAAGACCGTTCTCTATACCGTCTTGTAGATGAAGTGTTGGGTTTTAAGCATTAATATGGCTTAAAAAAGGTAAATGGGAAATGGAGGAAAATGAAATTTTTAAGTGAAATTTTAAGTTTCCTCCCTGATGAAGGAACATTGTCCCATATTGGAAGAGGAAGAGGTTTTTAATGGGTATATAAGCAATTGCTCTTCTTCTATCTCTTAAAGAGTTGAGAAGAAGGCAAGCCTCGCGCCGTCGTCGCTCGCTCGCTCGCTCGGCTTCGGCTTCGGATTTGGTCAAATGATTGATTGATTAATTTTTTAGACCAAATTTATTTGTTAATAGTAAATATTAATAGAAATGTTATTTGTCACGACCCAAAATCCACTAAGGGTCGTGATGGCGCCGGACACCACTGTCAGGCAAGCCAACTACAATTTACTAGCAATTTCTCATTTTAATTATTTTGAAATTATTTCCTTTAAACAAATAAATAATAAATAATAAACTCCACTGAATAAATGAGGATGTCTTTACAAAATTTAACTACTGAAAAAAAAAATTCCGTGACCATCCCAAAACCCGGTGTCACAAGTACATGAGTATTTACTAGTGAATGAAATAAAATACAATGACTGTCCGGAATAAAAGTGGACAAAAATGAAAATACAATACTCTGAAGGAGACTCTGCTGACCGCGGGGTGTCTCGATAATACAGCTCACCTAAGTCTCCGTACCAACCATGTCATTATGCCACTAAGCCACTAGCCACACATAAATCTGTGCAACAAAAATGCACAACAAGTGTAGTATGAGTACGAAAACAACGCGTACCCAGTGAGTATACCGTCTAATCTCGAAGAAGTAGAGACGAGAGACCGACTTCGACACTTACTAGTGGTCCATTAGTAATATATTATTAATGTGAATAATCATGGATTTATTAAGAACGGTAGTAATTTCAAATAAGTCACGAACAGGTAAAAGTTCCTCTTTATATTAATAGTCTCCAGATTCATAATTTATAAATTTTCAATTATCTCAAGCCGGGGAGAGCAAATATCAATATCAATAAATCTCAAGGCAAGCAATACAAGCATGCGCAAATCATGCCAAGGACGTACGGCCTGATCCAATAATATTTAAATTGTGCACTGCCAGAGGATCGAATGGCGCGAACCATAGATGCATCTATTTAATCTACCGAGGCGTTCGGCCCGTTCCACAATAGATAAACACATTCAAACAATCAAATCAATAATTCATCAAGGAGCAAATATTCAGGAAAAGACAAATTTATCTTTTAAAAGTCAAGAAATGATATCTAGCCTTTTTTTAGAAATTCATTTACACGTTCGATATGCTTTAAGCATTTTAAGTTTGTTAACAAGGTTGCAAGTATTACAAGAAAGCATGCTTTTGGGCCCTAAACTACTCGGACTAAAGCATAATAGTAGCTACGCACGGACTCTCGTCACCTCGTGCGTACGTAGCCCCCGAAATAGAAGCACAAACCAATTAACTTACCTATGGGGACAATTCCCTCTCACAAGGTTAGAAATGAGACTCACCTTGCTCCGAAATTTTCATAACCGGTTTCCAAGCCCTTCCAACGACTCCAATTGATGCACAACACCCCAGACTATTCAAACAACGGGCAAACCAATAAAAAATCACTCTAATACTTGTAACAACTCAAATTATATAAGTTTCCAACTCCACTCGAAAAGTTGACCAAAATGCCCTCAGGCCCATGTGCCCGGATTCCGAAATATCTCAAAGATAAATTCTACCCATAGCTTTACTAAATCAAATATACAATTTGCTCAAATTCAAGGTAAAAGTCCAAAATTCCAAATTCTAGGTCTTCCCCAAAAATTCCAAATTTATACTAATTTTTCATGTCTAAATCCATGTAAGATCATATATTTAACTCAAAAATAGGAAGAAATCACTTACCTAGTGTTGCTTGGTGAAAATCCCTCCTTGAGCTCTCCAAAATCGTCCAAGCCAAATGAAAGAAATGGGCCAAAACTCGTGTTTAAAACAATCTGCCCAGGCTTCATCGAGTTGTACCTTGCGATGTACAGGTTGTACACCTTCTGTTAAAACGCCCATAACTCCTTGTGAAAATATCCAACTGACAAACAGTTTGAAGATTTAGAAAATAAACTTGAAGATCTTTCATTTGATAGGTTACACACCATATAACTCTTTATATATTCCGAGATATGAGCTTCTAAAGTCGGCTCCATGCATCAGAAAATTCTGTCGAAACTGCTCCACCAGCCATCTTCAATCGATCATAACTTTCTGATAAAAGATATCATGAATGGTTTAACTTTATGGAAACTAAAATGCAAGGGAAACAACTTTTACGTTTTGAAAATTTTCATATTCCTTATAGATTTCGAGATATAAGCTTCCAAATTCAGCTCCGCAATTGCACTAGTTGCTATCAAAATAGCTTTCTGCAGAACATTTTAGCAACTCTTTGGTCCGAAATTCATTCCGTTAATCTTACGAAATCCACCTGAGACCCTCAGAACCTTAAACCAATTATACCAACATGTCCCAAAACATGATACGAACTCGCTCGAGGCTTCAAATCACATCAAACAACGTCGAAATCATGAATCGCACTCCATTCCAAACTTTATGAACTTTGAAATTTCAAACTTCTACATTCAATGCCGAAACCCCTCAATCGCGTCCGATTGACCTCAAATTTTCTACACAAGTCATATTCGACATTACGGACTTGCTCCAACTTTCAAAATTGGAATCCGACCCCGATATCAAAAAATCAAACTCTCGATCAAACTTCTAAAAAACCTTCAAATTTCTATCTTTAGCCAAATGACTTCAAAATGACCTACGGACCTCCGAATTCACTTCTGATCGCGCTCCCAACTCCAGAATCACCATACGGAGCTACTCCCAGACTCAAAATCCCCAATGGACATCGATAACACTGAAATGCACTTCAACCCAAACTTATGAAATTTTTTCCAAAATGCTAACTTCCACAATAGGAGCCAAAACGCTCTCGGGTCATCCAAACCCGATTCGGGCATACGCCCAAGTCCGAAATCATCATACAAACCTACTGGAAATTTCAGATCCCGATTCTGAGGTCGTTTACTCTAAAATCCAATCTTAGTCAATTCTTTCAACTTAAAGCTTCCGAAATGAGAATTCCCTTTCCAAATCAACTCCGAATTCTCCGGAATTCAATTCCGACCATGCGTACAAGTCATAATACCTGAAGTGAAGATGCTTACATTATTAAATATCCATTTTAATAATAAAATATTAATATTAAATCCAAGAATATTAATATTAAAATTCAACCATTTCCATTTTTCCATTTTCTGTTTTGATAATAGAAAATTAACTACCCTCTTCAATTTTTCCTCTTTATGTTCCCTCTTTATTGTTGAGTAAATAGCCATTTATGTTATGGAATTTATGCTATGGTCGTTTTGCATAAACAGTCATTCTAAAGAGTTGCACCTCTTCAAATTTCAACCCAACATTGGCTATAAATACAAGTCCATTCTCTCAGATTTTCCATACAATTTTCTGAGTTTCTTTTCCTTCTTCTGCATTGTTTTAACTTCAAAGAAAGCAACAATAAGTGTGATTTGCTACCGAACTTTGTGTTCCCTGAAACACTGGGGTTTAAAGTACCACTACACCAGTGTATAATTTGTTCTATCCTGGAAGGAAATAATCCATAACATTGGGTACTAGGAGGGGATTAAATTCTTTAAGGAAACACTGTGAATTCAGTGGGCTCGGATTAACTTTTGTTTCGTTTATATTTCTATTTATGTTATTTTATTTTCTCCAGAATTATTTTATAAATACAGCTTACTAACAAGCTTAACTAATTTAATTTGTATTTTGTATTTGTGTTATATTCACTATTCTGGAGATTAAAACCTTTGTGGTTTTCTACTCCGTTGAAGATTAAAATCTATGTGATTTTAACATTTGCTTGTGTCATTCTTTTACAGAAATGATTGATGATAATGGAAACCAAGTTGTTCCGATGGTGACTGCCAATGCATCGACAAGCCGAACACTGCATTGGCACTGACTGAGAAACTCGGAAAATTTTTTGGGTTAGATTTCAAGCGGTGGCAGCAAAAGATGTTCTTCTACTTGACTAATTTAAGTCTGCAGAAGTTCATTAAGGAAGATGTTCTTGTTCTGCTCGATGAAACTCCAGAGAATGAATGCTTTCTTGTAATTGAGTCATGGAAGCATTCTGATTTTCTGTGCAAGAATTATGTTCTTAGCGGACTGGAGGACGATTTGTATAATGTCTACAGTGGCATGGAAATGTCAAAAGAATTGTGGATTGCGCTTGAAAAGAAATATAAAATTGAAGATGCCGGGTTGAAGAAATTCGTTGCCGCTAAGTTTTTGGACTACAAAATAGTAGATAGCAAGTCTGTTATTGCCCAAGTCCAAGAATTGCAAGTGATTATTCACGATCTCCTTGCTGAAGGTATAAATCGAATTAATACTGATGTTGAAGTAGTAATTTTAGTATTTTTACCAACAGAATTTTCATTGAAGGTTTTGTCATCAATGAAGCATTCCAAGTAGCAGCGATGATTGGGAAGTTGCCTCATTTGTGGAAGAACTTTAAAAACTACTTGAAACACAAATGCAAGGAGATGTCGCTTGAAGATCGCATTGTTCGGTTGAGAATCGAAGAGGACAACAAAGCTGCTAAAAAGATAGGCCGTGGAAACTCAACAATAATGGGAGCAAACATTGTTGAGGATACTTCTCAAAATAAGAGAAAGAGAAAGCAGGCTTCTGGACTGAAAAGCAACCCAAGCAAGAAGCGGTTCAACGGAAATTGCTACAACTGTGGGAAAGCTAGGCACAAATCTATGGAGTGCCATGCTTCTAAGAAAGACAAAAGGAAGGGTCAAGAAAACATGGTTGAAAAGCATGAAGATGTTGATGACTTGTGTGTTATGCTTTCTAAATGCAACCTGGTGGGAAATCCTAATGAGTGATGGATTGATTCTGGAGTCACTCGCCATGTTTGTACTGTTAGGGAAGCTTTTGCAGTATATGCTCCTATTGGACCCGAAGAGACTCTTTCTGTGGGAAATGCTGCAAACGCCAAGGTTGAAGGATGTGAGAAGATCTTTCTGAAGATGACTTCTGGCAAGGTGGTGACTTTGAACAACATCCTTCATGTTCCCGAGATTAGGAAGAATTTAGTCTCTGCTGGACTTCTTGTTATGAATGGTTTTAAGTGTGTTTTTGTTTCCGATAAGCTTGTAATAAATAAGAACGAAATGTTTGTAGGAAAAGGTTACCTCACTGAGGGCCTTTTCAAGCTGAATGTAATGGTTGTTGAGAATAATAATAAAATTTAGCTTCGTCTTACTTACTTGAGTTAAATGAATTATGGCATATACCTTTGGGTCATGTCAATTATAAAACCTTGCGAAAAATGATTAACTTGGAAGTATTGCCTAAGTTTGAATGCGAAAAATCAAAATGTCAAATATGTGTGGAATCTAAGTATGTTAAACATCCTTATAAGTCGGTTGAAAGGAATTCAAATCCTTTAGACTTAATTCACACAGATATTTGTGACATGAAGTCAATACCATCTCGCGGTGGAAAGAAGTATTTCATAACTTTTATTGACGATAGTACTCGATATTGCTATGTTTACTTACTTAATAGTAAAGATGAAGCAATAGACGCATTCAAGCAATACAAAAATGAAGTTGAAACGCAACTTAACAAGAAAATCAAAATGATAAGAAGTGATAGGGGTGGTGAATATGAATCTCCTTTTGAAGAAACATGTTTAGAATATGGAATTATTCATTAAACAACGGCCCCTTACACGCCCCAATCCAATGGGATTGCGGAAAGAAAGAATCGTTCATTAAAGGAGATGATGAAAGCATTGTTGATAAGTTCTGGTTTGCCACAGAACTTATGGGGGAAGCCTTTCTTACGGCTAACGGAATACTAAATTGAGTACCTCATAGCAAAATACAATATATTCCATATGAAAAATGGAAAGGAAAGAAGCCCAGCTTAAATTATTTTAAAGTGTGGGGGTGTTTGGCAAAAATACAAGTTCCTAAACCCAAAAGAGTAAAAATAGGACCGAAAACCGTTGATTGTGTTTTCATAGGATATCAGACCAATAGTAAAGCATATAAATTTCTGGTTCATAAATCAGAAAATTCCGACATTCATAATAATACAGTTATAGAATCAGATAATACTGAGTTCTTTGAAAATATTTATCCGTATAAAAAGGAATGTGAGTCGATTGGTGAAGGATCTAAACGACCTCGGGAAGAAACAAAAGAAAGTACATTTAATCAGGAAGATCCAAGACGTAGTAAACGTCAAATAACGTCTACTTCATTTGGACCAGATTTTGTGTCTTCTTCGGAATCATTATTTTGGAAAGAGGCAGTCAATAGTGAAATAGAATCCATATTAAACAACCATACATGGAAATTGGTGGATCTTCCTCCTGGAAATAAACCTTTGAGTTCTAAATGGATCTTTAAGAGGAAAATGAAAGATGATGGCACTATTGATAAATTTAAGGCAATACTTGTAGTTAAAGGGTATAGACAATGAGAAGGTTTTGACTACTTTGATATATACTTTTCAGTTACAAGAATTACGTCCATACGGATGTTAGTAGCATTAGCTGCAGTGTATGGTCATGAAATTCATCAAATGAACGTTAAGACGGCCTTCTTGAATGGAGATTTGGAGGAATAAATCTACATGGAATGACCTGAAGGGTTTGTGGTTCCAAGTAAAGAAAAGAAAGTCTATAGACTTGTTAAGTCCCTTTACTAACTAAAACAAGTGTCACAACCCGGGTTTGCCACCCTCGGGAGTCGTGATGCCGCCTACTAATGTGAGCTAGGCAAGCCAATTCTTAACTGCTACTTCATTAACAAATTACTTCTTTTGACAATTATCAGTAATATCATGAAAACAACGGAATTAAATAAATATGCATAAGACGTAAATTAAAGAAACTGAATAATAATGCGGAAATCAACATATGCTTCTACCCAAGAACTGGTGTCACATTACTCACGAACTTCTAAGAGTACTAAATACAACCATTTGAAAGAAAAATATAAATTGTTTGTCTCGGAAACATAAGATAACGGACTAAAATAAAAGATATAGGAGATGTCAGGCCTGCGGACGCCTGCAAGGCTACCTCGATGTCTCACTGGACTGATGCCTGGCTCCCGCGCTACTGCTGTTGTCCAAGACCTGGATCTGTGCAAAAGAGCACAGAGTGTAGTATCAGCACAACCGACCTCATGTGCTGGTAAGTGTCCAGCCTAACCTCGGCGAAGTAGTGATGAGGCTAGAACCAGACTCCAAATAAACATGTGCAGTTCATATATATATATATATATATACAGCGGAAAAAAGATACAAGAATAACCAGTCAATGCGGGAAGGGGAAACATGTTGTGGGGGTGAATATAGTTCCGAATAGAAAGGCATCAAGTAAGGAAGGAAACAACATTACTAGAATATCAACAAGGAATCAGAAATCAACAATTTGCACGGCATCACCCTTCGTGCTTTTACTCTCGTTCTCACCAAAACAATACACGGCATCACCCTTCGTGCTTTACGCTCTTCCTCACCCAAACAACAATCACAAGGCAAATAGGGTAAGGAAATCTAATACCTCGAAGTAAATCAAATAACAGCAAGTAATGAAAGAAACAACATAACTCGGATATCAACAAGGAAATCAGAAATCAACAAATGCATGACATCACCCTTCGTGCTTTTACTCTCGTCCTCACCAAATCAATCGTATCTTAATAATGTGCACGACATCACCCTTCGTGCTTTTACTCTCTTTCCTCACAATATAGTCAATGAATATCGGTACGGAATGGTACATCGTACAGCACGACATCACCCTTCGTGCTTTACACTCTTTCCTCACAATAGCAAATAATGCACGACATCATCCTTTGTGCTTTATCGCTCTTCCTCACCCAAACAACAATCACAAACACGGGGCAAGGGATTAAACAAATAATAATAATAGAAATCCTAGCAAGGGAATACAATTAAACAGCTACGTCCCGGTAAGGGAACAATATCAATAAATCTCAACATCCCGGTAAGGGAGATATTCAACAAAGCAACAAGCATCCCGGCAAGGGAACAATTCAATAACTCTTTCTCTTTCTTTCACTTCTTACTTTATAACTCACTTTACCACTTGAGCCAATGCTCCAAAGGGTTTCATTTATCTCATATACTTTCACAATTCGTATTACCACTCAAGCCAATGCTTCTCGAAGTTCAAAGATCACAATTTCCTTCACATGCTTTTTACAACATATAGAAATCATCATTAAGGCATGAAAGATACAACAAGATTAGAATATCCACAATATAAAGAATCACGGTCATGCTAGACACCAACATATAGATACTCGTCACCATGCCTATACGTCGTACTCGACAATTAGCACGTAGCAAATAAGACTCAACTCCTAATCCCTCAAGTTAAGGTTAGACCAAACACTTACTTCGAAGCTTTGAACACCACTCAAGCCTCAATTATAGCTTTACCCCCTTGATTACACCACCAATCCGCTCGAATCTAGTCACAAGTTACTTAATTATATCAATAAGTGCTAAATGAATCAACCCCAATGCATGCAAATGAGGTTTCCCAAAGTTTTACCCAAAAAGTCAAAAATCATCCTCGGGCCCACGTGGTCAAAACCCGATGTTCGAACCAAAACCCGATTACCCATTTCCCCATGAATCCAAATGTATAATTTGTTTTGAAATCAGACCTCAAACTGAGCTCCAAATCCCCAATTTTTGGAAAACCTAGGTTCTACCCAAAACACCAAATTTCCCCCATAAAAATCTTTGATTTTAAGTTGAAACCATGTTAAAAGATGTTAATGATCGAAGAAAACTAGCTAAAAAAGACTTACAATTGATTTGGAGAAGAAAGATTGTTTGAAAAATCGCCTCTTACGTTTTTTGGGTTTTGAAAAATGAAAAATAACTGAAAATCCCATCTATTTATACCCCTCTCAGACCCTCACAGCGGACCACATAAAAAGGACCGCGGTCGCGGAGCTCCACCGCAGACCGCATTAAACGGACTGCGGCCGCACATGCCTCCCTGAAGACCTGCAGTTCAGCACCCTGTGCGGACCGCACAACCTCCATCGCGCCCCGCACAAAGGCGACCGCGGCCGCGCTGGACCCTCCGCGGTCGCACGCAATTTCTCGCGGATTGCACTAAAGGGCTCAGAGACCTGCAACTTCCTGAACCTGCAACTTTTACAAGGCTAAAACCATTCCGAAACACTCCCGAGCTCTCGGGGCTCCTAACCAAACACATGCACTAACTCAACAACATCATACAAACTTATCCGTGCGATCAATTCGCCAAACTAACCTCAAAAACAATGAATCAAACCTCAAAATCAAGAGTTTTTCCAAAAACTTCATCAAGTTCAAATTTAAGATTTCAAGTCCGAAATACGTCAAACGACGTCCGATTTTAACCAAACTTTACAGAAATCTCTTAAATCACATATAAGACCTGTACCAGGTGCCGGAACCAAAATACGGCCCCGATACCAACACGTTCTAATCAATTTTCATTTCAATTTTCCTTAACAATTTCAGAAAAACAATTTTACTCAAAAATCATTTCTCGGGCTTGGGACCTCGAAATTCGATTCCGGGCATACGCCCAAGTCCCATATTTTCCTACGGACCCTCCGAGATCGTCAAATCACGGGTCCGGGTCTGTTTACCCAAAATGTTGACCGAAGTCAAATTTATTCATTTTAACATCAAAACTTAGCATTTTTCACAAAATTTCATATTTAAGCTTTCCGATTACGCGCCCGGACTGCACATGCAAATCGAAGCGACTCTAAATGAGGTTTTCAAGGCCTCGAAAGCACATAATGGGTAAGAAAATAGGTGATGACCCTTTGGGTCGTCACAACAAGCACCCAAACAATGGCATGCGAAATTTGACCAAACAATGTTGTCAAATGGTTTTAAGATAAATGAATGTGATAAATGTGTATACATTAAAAATGTTCCAAATCACATAGTCATTGTTTGCTTATATGTGGATGATATGCTGATAATAAGTAATGACATTACCAACATAAATTCTACTAAGCGTATGCTAACTATCAAGTTTGATATGAAGGACTTGGGAGTTGTTGATTTAATTCTGGGGATTAAGATCCATAAGACTACTCAAGGTCTGGAATTATCACAATCTCATTATATTAAGGCAGTACTTGAAAAATTCAAGCACTTAGGGTTTAAAGTTGCAAAGACTCCAATTGACGTGAATCTTGCATTAGCAAAGAACAAAGGCCAAAACATATCGTAATTTGATTATGCTCGTGTGTTGGGATGCTTAATGTACATCATGAATTTTACACGACCAAATATATCTTGTGATATAAGTAAATTGAGTCGATACACGAGCAATCCATGTCAATCTCATTGGATGGCAATAAAATGAGTTTTGGGATATTTAGAACATACCCAGGGCTTTGCTTTGCACTACAGTAAATATCCTGTAGTGATTTAGGGATACTGTGATGCAAATTGGATCACCGGTTCAGCTGATTCCAAGTCCACAAGTGGATATGTATTCACTATTGGTGGAGGAGCGATATTTTGGAAGTCGTCCAAACAAACTTGTATTGCCCGCTCTAAAATGGAGGCTGAATTCATAGCCTTAGATAAAATCAGTGAAGAAGCTAAATGGCTCCGGAATTTCTTGAAAGACATTCCATTTTGGCCCAAACTGTTGGCACCAATATGCATATATTGTGATAGTCAAGCGGAAATTGGAAGGGCTGGAAGCGTTATGTATAACGGTAAATCTCGTCATATACGACGAAGATATAAAATCGCTAGGCAATTACTCTCTAGAGGAAATATCACGATTGACTATGTAAAGTCAAGTGATAATGTGTTGGATCCACTTACAAAAGGCCTAACTATAGAGGTAGTTGAGAAATCATCAAGGGGAATGGGACTATGACCGAAAACAAGTCATTGTAGCAGTAACTCTACCTAGAAGACTGGAGATCCTAAGATCTAGGTTCAAGGAGATCAAACAAAGCCATTAATGACGGTTCAACATTGTCAACTAAAATTTTGATCCATTCTCGTGATGAGACAATGTTCAGTACCAAGGATAAAGTATTAACGCTTTTTAATAATTTCTAAATTTGATATGGCATATATCAAATAGTGTATCTAAGGGATGACACGTTTAGGAATCACCTATGTAAGTGTGAAGTGTTAGCCGCTTCAAGGAGAATTTTGCAAGGCCAGTTCTCTATGCACTTATGAAACCAAGCGGTGTTAATGGCTGAAACGAACACAACAATGAGAATCAAAGACGGTTAAGGGTTGGTTGTGTGACTTATGGTTGTCTAGGTATACACCAAAGTTTGACGGTTCAAAGATATCAAATCTACCGATTGATCGAGTATATCCGAGTTAAGTTCACTACGGAAAAACCTACTTATCTAGATACAATTAATCCTTGCTTGTGAATAACACAGTTTTTCATGCATATTTCCGTGATATAACCATTCCCCATTCATGTGGGGGATTGTTGGGTTATAAGCATTAATATGGCTTAAAAAGGGTGAATGGAAAATGGAGGGAAATGAAATTTTTGAGTGAAATTTTAAGTCCTCCCCTCCCCTCCCTTGATGAAGGAACATTGTCCCATATTGGAAAAGGAAGAGGTTTTTAATGGGTATATAAGCAATTGCTCTTCTTCTAGCTCTTAAAGAGTTGAGAAGAAGGCAAGCCTCGTGCCGTCGTCATCGTCGTCGCTCGGCTCGGCTTCGGCTTCGTATTTGGATCGATTGATTGATTAATTTTTGAACCAAATTTATTTGTTAATAGTAAATATTAACAGAAATATTATTAAATATCCGTTTTAATAACAAAATATTAATGTTAAATCCAAGAATATTAATATTAAAATTCAACTGTTTCCATTTTTCCGTTTTTTATTTTGGTAACAGAAAATTAACTACCCTCTTCAATTTTCCCTCTTTATTGTTGAGTAAATAGCCATTTATCTTATGGCATTTACGTTGTGGCCGTTTTGCATAAATAACCACCCTGAAGAGTTGCACATCTTCAGATTTCAACCCAACATTGGCTATAAATATAAGTCCATTCTCTCAGATTTTCCATACGACTTTCTGAGTTTCTCCTCCTTCTTCTGCATTGTTTTAACTTTAAAGAAAGCAATAGTAAGTGTGATTTGCTACCAAACTTTGTGTTCGCTGAAACACTGGGGTTTGAAGTACCACTACACCAGTGTGTAATTCGTTCTATCCTGGGAGAAAATAATTCATAACCTTGGGTACTAGGAGGGGATTAAATTCCTTAAGGAAACAATGTGAATTCAGTGGGCTCGGATTAACTTTTGTTTCGTTTATATTTCTGTTTATGTTATTTTATTTTCTCCAGAATTATTTTACAAATACAGTTTACTAACAGAAAGTTCATCAGACGGTGATGATGATGTTGTACAAAACACCCCTTGACTAATAATTTTATATACTTTGTAGAACTAGTTTTGAATTAGATTGAACAATTTTGAACTTGTTGTAATTAGTTTTAACTTGGTTTTGAATTGTTATGTTCAATTGAACTTTAATTTGTTAGTTTTAGAGTATTTATTGGATGTTTGGTTGTTGGATATTTGGTGGTGGTTGTTGTTGTTGGATATGTGGATGGATTTAGGGTGAATTAGGGGTTTTATGAGGTGAATTGGGGGTACTGGTATGCTAGTAGGTGGTGTTGCTACAAAACATGCATTTTATGCCAAAATTAAATCCAAAAAAACCAACCAACTTTGGTTGGTAAATAATAAAAAAAAAATTAATTGCATATTACCGACCAAAGTTGGTCGGTTAATGGACAAAGAATTCCCAGAATTCAACATTACCGACCAACTTTGGTCGGTATTCTGCCTGCACTGTTGAGCTTACCGACCAAAGATGGTCGGCAATATTTAATTTTAATTATTTAAAAAAATATATATTTTTACATTACCGACCAAAGTTGGTCCGTTTTGTTTAATTTTAATAATTTATAAAAAAAATATATTTTCATGTATCGACCAAAGTTGGTCGGTAATAAAAATTAATAAATTTAATACACCGACCAATTTTGGTCGGTAAAATTAAATTAATAAAATATGTTTCCGACCAGTTTTGGTCGGTAAATCATTTAGATGGTCGTTTAAAGCATACCGACCAACGTTGGTCGGTAAGCCTTTCCGACCATCAAAATACCGTTCCCACGTAAATGGACGTGTTTTGGTCGGTAATTAGCTATAACCGACTAACTTTGATCGGTGTTTAGCGGATTTGGCTAAATAAGAGTGCGTTCTTGCCTAGGATTAGAAATTGTATTTTAAATATCCTAAAGACTTCACCATTATTTACAACAGCTCAGTAAACTGTTTGCAAATACCAAAGTAGCCTCAGGGAGTAAGCACAAAGTTGGTCTTGCTAGTGTATTCCCACATCGGGTATGGAAAAGGAAACGAGCAGAGAACATCAGCTATAATTTGAGCGACTCGGGAAGAAGGAAAGCATACCTTTCTCGGCCTTTTGGCTAAGATCAAGTGTAGTATATGTTCTTATCAGTTTAATATCTTATAATATCTTATGATAGCTTGCTATTGGGGTTCTCAAGTGTCGCCTTGGTGTTACACTATTACCTTGGCCTGGCACATCCCACCAATTTTATTTCCAATGTTATGTTTGTAACTTAAGCCAGAGGAGTCGTGAGCTTAACAAAACTTAATGTTTGTTGCGATCAACTTTATCTTCTTTGAAAAAAGTCCTGCTAATAGTAGTAGGAGCTCAGGATCCCATTTTAGATAATTGCGATTTTTCACTTTTAAAAAATGCTTCCTACCAAGGGAGGAAACAGCCCACGGGCAGTTTTGAATCTTAATACAAGTAATCCCTTCAAATTTATTCGTTGTATAACAATCCATGCATAATATAATAGACACGCGTAACAATCTTTTCTTTATTATTCACCATAAACAATGCATACGTTATAATTTTCAATAACTAATATGTGACCCAAATGACCCCTTAACGCATAAGCCCACTGTTGCGAAGTGTCAAATTGTCCTTACTGTCAACAACTAAATAAATGGTAGTATGAAGTTCAACTTCAACGTGTTTTCTCATGTTCTTTCCTCGTGATGAGGTTAACTTCTATGTCAAGTGGGTCCTAAGTTATTACGGGTAAAATAAGGATAACATTACTAGAACTCTGTCAAAAACCGTCCACGATACCGATTGAAATCGGCCGAAAGAGAAAACCGGATCAAAAAATAGGTAATTGGTCACAAAAGTCAAAGAAAAGATTTCACACAAACATACCAACCACCATCGGTCGGAAAAAGTAGTCCCGCAATCAGGGGTGGATCCAGATCATGAAGACCGGATTCACCGGAACCCAGTAGCTTTTGTTCATATATATTGTATACATACTAAGAAATTCATTAACTATCTATAAATATTATATTGTGAACCCATAAACTATTATGTATTAACATGAAATTGTTATAGGAACCCATTAGATTTAAATCCTGGATTCACCTCTGCCTGCAATAAAGAAACACTGCTACATCTGCCACATATAAAAATTCCGGCTGACACCGAAAATTGGTCAATCTTTAACCAAGACCTGGTCATACTTGCATATTATCTACCAAAATATGTTAATTAAAAAGTTTCATGTATACCGACCAAAAATCGGTTGGAAATTTTAATTTATTTTTTCCCACCCAGGATCAATTGGATTTTTCCATAACAAAAATATTTCTTTTATAATTATTATTAATTTACCGACCGAAATGATAATATTATTTGTTATTTACAATATTTACATATATTTAACAACACACACACACACACACACACACACACACACACATATATATATATATATATATATATATATATATATATATATATATATATATGTTATTGCTACAACTTAAGTATTAATATAGCGCCATATCTTATAGTTTTTATTTATTCACCGATCAAGCATTCAAGTGATGTAATGAATAGTTGAGAGTAAATTAAAGCATCAATGCCTGTCATATATATGTAAGTGCAAATTGCTTTAAATGAATAAAATCATACACTCTATTATAATTTATTACACGTATACGGATATGAAGTGTAATTTGTATGAAAGCACACATATGATAAACATTATATATATAATTGATCGAGTGTAATTGATATAGTCGTTGTATCCAATATGCTATGACACACTTAGTGTCTTAGTAAATAGATTATTAGTGTATCATTGATGTAATGCTATGGTATAACTTAAGATGTAGTCCTATATATAAATCTAATTATGTATTATTTTTATTACAATCTTTAAACACAAAATCGACCAGTATGTACAAATTAAGAAAGAAAGCATATATTAAGTATGCAAAATACTAAGAACAAAAAGTAAAAAATCGTGTATATATATATATATATATATATAGAGAGAGAGAGAGAGAGAAAACTTAGAGAAGAGAGCAGTATCTGTATTACAAATATAACGGATACAAAAAACTGATATTAATTGAAACTATTTGGGCCCAAAATGACATTTGGGCCTTTTTAGTAGATATTTTGTTTTGGGATATTTTTAGTTGGGAAAGTTTATAGAGTGACAATTTGGGTAATTTTCCCTTTAAAATTACCTCTAAGTACCCAAAAAGTACAGGTAATGCACCCTTAAGTAGGGAGCTCTTAGGACCGGTAGGGGTTCTTGTAGGGTATCCAAAAAAATACTTTTAACCCTTACCCTTAAATACCCTTAAGACCCCGTCCCCTTACCCTTACCCTCTCCTTAACCCTTAACCCTTAATGTCTCTATACCCTCCCCTTAAACAACCCTATTGTCAGGGTATACACTATTATTTATGCTATGTTTTTAATTGCATATAAATATGTATTGGGATTTTTACATAAATAGCTAGTTGATTTCACTAATTACTTAGTTGGTATACATAGATTATATACATATTAAATGTGATTATACATATACTATATATTCGCCAGCTATTTTTAGTTTAAGCGACTGGATAGGCGGCTATTTAGATTAATTGTTCCACTCATAAAGATAATGCTGCATGCTGTTGTTTTGTGCTCTTCTGGTTGCATTAACTTTGTATGGCTAATGGATACTCCGATCCATCTTATTTTGTGTGTCACATTTTCTTTTGTCCAAAAAAGATTGTCATTTTCTATAATTTTAAAATTATCTAATCTCATTACACTACTAGAAAACTGTCAAAAAACGTCCAAAAAATCGACGGCAATCGATCGAAATCGAATAAAAATCGACCGATTTATGACCAACTTTATTTCGTCGAAACAATAATGGTTGCTAATGCGAGGCGACCGCAGATGGTCGATATTTCTAACTAAAGTCGTTTGGTAATTTTCAACGCACTTTGATCAAATGATCTGACACAAACTAAATTTACCGACCGAATTCGGTCGCTATTCTTGAAAATAATTTCTAATTATTTTAAATTAGCGACTGATATCAGTCGGAATCTTAATTATTTATTTTTTTAAAATTATTCATTTCCGACTGAAATCGATCGATATTATTAAAATAAAAAATTTCGACTGAAATCGGGCAGTATTATTAAAATATTTAAAATTCTGGGAATTTTATTTTAACATTTTCAACCGACTTCGATCAGTATACGGTCGGTTTTCTTGGTAAGGTTTTGGCAGAATACAACTGTTTTACAGCTGCACTACCTGGAAACAATCAATCATCTATAATGGCAGCGTATATTGATGTCATTCAACCAATAACAACAACAATAACAATAATAACAACAACAATAACAATAGTAACAACAACAACAACTATCAAAACTATATTAATAATATTTATAGAGTTCCAAAATATTCAACAAAAAATGTTTCACAAGTTAAAAGTTCAAACATCATTCAATGAATGTTTTGTACTACATCATATCCATCTCCACTACTAGAAGATTCATCGTCGGCATGGTTTGAAAGATCACAACGAGAAAGATTAGCATCCGGGGAAGACTCACGAGATTAGGGAATCGTGAAAGCACCACTAGCAAGAAGATTGGTCAACTGACCTTGAATGACATTAAATTGTTTGTCCCTCTTTTCTAGCTGACCTTGAAGGGTATCAAATTGTTTATCTCTCTTTTCTTCTCTAGCTTTTGTCTCTTCAAGCTCTGCTGATAGCTTTGTGATCTTCTTCTCCATAGCCGAGAGAGCTGACCTATCAAGTGCCATGCCCTGAGAGAAAGTCCCTATACCTTACAATCCAGTCCTGTAGCGCCGAAATGATCTCTCTGGAAGGCCGTATGCTCTCCTTTTTAGGACCACTTACAACATCCAACCATATCTTTCGTGCTTCTTCTTCTGAAATGAAAGGTCGCTCGCCTTGCTCATTCGATGCAAGCTCTGACTTTACTCATCCACAGTAGTCTTGTAGCGATCCTTCATTTAGAAGATAGATAATTAGTAACTATATAATATTATAAATATTAATTTTAAGTTATAATAGTTATGAAACTTATATATGTAGCCTCCGTCCGATCCTCGACCCATCTAGTTGGATTTGTCAGTGCCTTCTTCTTCCGATATGAGTCTCCGTGAAGAACTCATCATGAGTCATCTTCCTTCCAAATATTTTTCCTACAAATATAATAAAACATGTTAACTACATTAAAACACACACACACACACACACACACACATATATATATATATATATATATATATATATATATATATATATATATATATATATGTGTGTATGTGTGTGTGTGTGTGTGTGTGTGTGTGTGGATAAAAATAAATTTTAATCTTTTAAGGAATTACTAGTAGTCTCCACGTAGTTCTGTAACGACCCGGTCGGTTGTTTTGAGCGTATGCCCTGATCCCCTATTAACTACTTCTCCCGTATCTTTTTCTGCTTATGTTACTTGTCGCGAGGTTTCGTTTTGATTTTTGGAGTGTTTTGGGACACAATCGGTTGTTGGAACTGTGTGAAGACGACTCCGGAATAGAGTTTTGTCGGTTTCCTTAACTCCGTTAGGTGATTTCGAACTTTGGGGCATGTCTGGATTCTATTTTGGAGGTCTGTAGCTCATTTAGGCTTGAAATGGCGAACGTCGAATTTTTGGAGATTTTGATCGGTGGTGGATTTTTTAATATCGGGGTCGGATTTTAGTTCCGGAAGTTGGAGTAGCTCCGTAATGTTGAATATGACTTGTGTGCAAATTTGGGGTCAATTGGACGTGGTTTGATAGGTTTTGGCATCGGTTGTGAAAATTTGAAGTCTCAAGTTCTTTAAGTTTGAGTTGAAGGGTGATTCGTGATTTTAGCATAGTTTGATGTGATTTGAGGACTCGACTAAGTTTGTATAGTATTTTAGGACTTGTTGGTATGTTTGGTTGATGTTCCGGGAGCCTCGGTTTGATTCCGGGTACTTAACGGATCAAAAATTGGATTTGTGTTGTTGCTGAAGTCTTCAGGCATCTGTTGTTTTCGCACCTGCGGGGGGGAGACCGCAGGGGTCGCAGGTGCGAGGAAATTCGCAGATGCACTCAAGGACCCTCAAAAGCGGAGGATGATCGTAGGAGCGGATTGTTTGCCACAGGTGTGCACGCCCAGGTGCGACTACCTTATCGCAGAAGTGGTCCCAGGCCTCTTAAGTCATTTTCACACCTGCGATGGAAATTCCGCAGGTGCGGCGTCGCAGGTGCATCTGGAAGTCCGCAGGTGCGTGATCGCTTGGCAGAAAAAGAGGATTTTGAGGGTTTTATCCCATTTTCAATTTTGGGACTTTGCGAGCTCGGATTAAGGCGATAATTCAAGTATTTTTCAGAGAGAACTTTGGGGTAGCGATTCCTAACTCGCTTTTGGTTGTATTCTATTAATCTATAGTTGATTTCATCATTATATTAAGGAATTTGGGTGAGAAATTTGGGGAAGAAGGGTGGAAGTTCTTCAACTAAGTTTTTGATATTTTATTGGGATTTTGATGTTGGATTTGAGTCATTTTGGTATGAGTGAACTCGTGAGTGAATGGGTGTTCATATTCTGTGACTTTTACCCGATTCTGAGACGTGGGCCCGGGGAGACGTTTTTGGGCGATTTTTCAATTTCTTACTTTATCTTTGATTTCATTAGCTAGATTAGTTTCTTGTAGTTATATTTATGTTATATAATTGATATTGGCTAGATTCGGGTCATTCGGTGTCGGATATTCGTCGAAAGAGCATTGTTACAGATTGATTTGAGCTTGGTTTGAGGTAAGTGACTTGCCTAACATTGTGTGGCAGAACTCCCCTTAGGATTTGGTATTGATTTTGATATGTGAGCGTCGTGTACGTGAGGTGACGAGTACGTACATAGGCTCATTGTTATAAATACCTTATTTCTACTGAGTTATAACCTGTTGTCTTCTTATTTGAGTTATACTAGTATGTGTAGTATCCTGTTAGCCTAGAATAGCATGTCTACTTGTCTTAATTGCTTATCTGAACTCTATGTAGCATGCTTAGTGGATTTCCTGCTTATTCCTTGACTTGTAATTAGTCTAAACTGTAGGTTCCTTGCTTTAACTGTTATTTCTATTGTTTGAGCTGCGTATTTACTTTGGGACTATGGAACGGTATTCCGAGAGATCCCCATGTCTTGCATATTTACTTTGGGACTACGGAACGGTATTCCGAGAGATCCCCTGCATATTTTCTTTGGGACTACGGAACGGTATTCCGGGAGATCTCCCTGCACATTTACGTTTGGGACTACGAGACGGTATCTCGGGAGATAATCTATTGTTATCTCTGTGTACTGAACTGTTACCTTTCTATGATTTCATTCTTGTTAAATTTCAGTCTTATTTTACTGCGATATTTTTGTTTCGTCTTATCTATATATATATATATATATATATATATATATATATATATATATATACCAGTAGGGCCTTGACCTGACCTCATCACTACTCGACCGAAGTTAGGCTTGGCACTTATTGGGTATCGTTGTGGTGTACTCACGCCTCTTCTGCATATATTTTTCGTGTGCAGATCCAGGTACCTCTTACCAGCCTCAGATTTAGTTGCGAGATTGCTGCTTTTTAGGAGAATTCAAGGTACATCTGCCCGCGTCCGCAGACCTCGGAGGCCCCCTCTATCCCCTTATGTTGATTCTTTCCTTATCTCTTTAGATAGTGATGTATAGAATAGTTAGAAATTCGTAGAAGCTTGTGACTTACGGTGTTCCGGGTCTTGGGAGTGTGATGTATATTTCAAGAGATGATTATTGTATATGGCGAGAGGCATCTCAATTGCTTATTTAAAATATCTGCTACTGTTAGTTGTAAATTTTCATGTTTTTTATTTCATTTCCGCAAAGTGTTAGGCTTACCTAGTCGTAGAGACTAGGTGCCGTCATGACAATTCACGGAGGAAAAATTTGGTTTGTGACAAGTCCCCATGCTCCTGGCACCCACAAAGTTCAAGGAGCCACTGCCTCAACAGATCCTCCCATAAATGCGGTAGAACCCATGAAGTCTTCTTTTTCTTTTTCCGAGCAGAACAGAAGGAATGAGATAGTCTCTTATGGCATTTGAACTCAAAATGTGCAAGAATGACACTGTTATACCGGTTCTCCCAGGTACACTTAGTCTACAAATGAAGTGTATAACATTAGATGAAAATATTATTAATATAATGCTTAAATATATATAAAAATTATATTAAAATCTTAAATTGTTAAAAATTTGCTCCACGAGATCCGGTGGAAAATCACTCCAAGTTGCATAGGGTGTACCATACAACCGGCTAAGAGCTTCAGTGATTATCTTTGTAGTCTAATGACTAGGTATGAACCTGCAATATAGCAATTACATTAAATAAGCAAGACTAACTATTATAATTCAGCAAAAAATAAAGAAGTAATAAATAAATCTTACCCATTGCCCTCATGACTGATGATCATTCTATGATAACGATCATACTGCACTTCCTCTGTATCATCATCCTCCGGTGTATTTGAAGCGTGCGTATAAGGGAAGACATCTGGCTCAGCGCTACTATCCCGAAGGTGGAGTCTAGAAATGCTAGGAGACGAACTCCCTGGAGAGGGAGACAAGGTCGTTGATGATCGAAATCCATCGGAAATTAACTTTTAAAAAAATTAATAATATTTTTTTTATTAAATAGTTATTACGTGCTTATCAACAATATCCATCTGCTTTGACTGCTTCACAACTCTCTTACATGCAAATTAAGTAAAGATTGTGATCACCCCCATTCATATAGACGATAAGGGTGCAGTAGAGGCAAAAATAAAATCTTTATATATGAAATTGGCTCAAACACCACTCTAGTTCTTGAAAAGAGGAAAACACACAGAGAGAGAGGGCAGAAAGAAACAGGTACCTTTGCGAATTCTTAGATTTGGAGGTCCTGATTTCTTCTTCTGTTGTTGGCATCTGAAAAGATTTGCCTTTTTTGTCAATGTTTGAAGCTTCTCCATTGTTTTGATTCAAAAGATTTTCCTTTTGTCACGACCCTAACCCCGAACCCGGTCATGATGGCGCCTCTTGTAAAGACAAGGCCAGCCAGTTCAACCCAACTCAACTTTTAAAGCAGTTAACCAACATAAAATAGTCTAAACATGATTTAAACAATACTAAATAGCGGAAATATTGTTAACAATGCGGAAAGTCCAACCCAACACAGCCCTAACCGGGGTGTCATAAGTCACGAGCATCTACTAGGGTATAATTACAACTGAAAGTCTGAGTGTACAAATACAGACTAATGAATGAAGAGAGAGAGAAGTAATGCTGCGAACGCCGGCAGCTACCTTGCTAAACTCCAATGACTCTGCCTCCAATCAGCCAAAACCTGCTACCGGGTGTATAAATACTTGAATCTGCACACAAGGTGCAGAGAGTAAAGTGAGTACTCCAACTCAGTGAGTAATAATCATAACTAAAGTCTGAATGGTAAGAAATCACGTAAAGCATATCAAGATGCTGTATAGAAGCAGTTCAAAAACCAGTAAGAAAGCAATGACGCTGTAAAATCTCTTTAAACATCTTAGCTCAGTTTAAACTTCTTTGAAAATGGCTTTTTCAATAGTACGCAAATGAATGCAAAACAATTAGTGTAGATAAGCACAGAAATCCGCCCCTCGGGCACAAATAACATAGTTTAACAGGTAAATATGAAAGATAAACACATAAAGGTTCGCCCCTCGGGCTCAATGTCAACAACTCTGCCCCTCGGGCAATATCTCAGAACAATACCAGCCCCTCGGGCAATCACATAGAATGGTACCAGCCCCTCGGGCAATCACATAGAACAATATCAGCCCCTCGGGCTATCACATAGAACAATATCAGCCCCTCAGGCTATCACATAGAACAATATCAGCACCTCGGGCTATATCTCACATCACAATGGGTATCCGCGCTCACTGGGGGTGTACAAACTCCGGGAGGGGCCCCTTACGGCCCAAGCGCAATATCAAGTCATCTCGTGGCATCAAATCTAGGCCCTCGGCCTCATATCAGTCAAGCCACCTCGTGGCGTATATATCTCAGGCCCTCGGCCTCATAAACAATATCAACAAGTCACCTCGTGGCATACACATCTCAGGCCCTCGGCCTCAAATCAGTATCAGTGTTTCCTCACAACAAGGCCCTCGGCCTTTCTCAGTCAAAAATACAAGCCCCTCTGGCATTAGTAAAACAGTATTTCTCAGCCCAAAACATCATTTAAAATATCATTTAAGTCTCAAAACGGAGTAAAAATGGCTGAGTAGTAAAACAATGGAAATTAACATGACTAAGTTCAATTAATAAATCAAAACAGTGAGGAAATAGTAATAAAAATCTCCAAAGGGTTCAAATAGTTGGCACGAATCCCAAATACATGATGATAACATATAAGTTTCAGTCAAATACGCGGTAAAATCATCAGTCGAGACGGACCAAGTCACAATCCCCAATAATACACGACCTCACGCTCGTCATCAAGCGTGTGCCTCACTTTAATATAGCACTACGATGTACAATCTGGGGTTTCAAACCCTCAGAGCATCATTTACAATCATTACTCACCTCGAACCGGCTAAATCTCTAGCTCGCGATGCCTTTGCCCCTCGAATTGGCCTCCACGCGCGTCGAATCTATCCAAAATCAGAACAAATACGTCATAATATGCTAAGGGAACAAAGCCCAAGCGAAAACAATCAACAAAGGCGCACGATTCCCGAAATTACCAAAACCCGAGCCCCAGGCCCATGTCTCGGAATTTGACAAAATTCACAAAACTAGAATCCTTATACTCTCACGAGTCTAACCATACGAAAATTATCTAATTCCGATATCATTTGGTCCTTCAAATCATAATATTACATTTTTGAAAGATTTCACAATTTTCTTTCCAAATTCCATCCCAAATCACAAATTAAATGATGAATTTAATGATAGATTCATGTACTCTAGCCAAATCTGAGATAGAATCACTTACCCCAATAAATTTCTTGAAAAACCTTCGAAAAATTGCCAAAATCCGAGCTCTCTAGGTCAAAATAACAAATAAAACCCAAAACCTCGTATTTATAGAGTACCCCACAGATTTCCACCTCCGCGGACCGCACAAAATCGACCGCGGTCAGCACAAAACCAGTGCGATCTGCACAAAAACGACCGCGGCCGCACAGCTTTCCACTGCAATTATAGGCTTTAGTGTTTTGGCCATAACTTTCGCTACAGATATCCGAATTGTGATATCTTTACCTTTCTGAAAACTAGACACGAAGGACTACACTTTTTGTTTTCGAATCGTCTCAAGATTCCTTGTAGATCAAAAGATATGAGCTTCCGAAGTAGGACCAGTGAAAAGTTCTCCACCGCGGCCGCACAACACCTACCGCGGCCGCACTTCTTTTTGTGTGGTCCGCACAACACATACCGCGGCCGCACTTCTTTTTGTGCGGACCGCACGATTGCGTTCCGAGTCCTGCAACCCTTTTGGACCTGCTACAACTATGATTTTCGGCCTAACACATCCCGAAACCTACCCGGAACTTCAAACCAATTGTACCAACACATCCCATGACATCATTCAAACTTGTTCAAAACTTCGGAACGCTCACAACAACATCAAATCACCAATTTAACATAGGATTCAAGCCTAAGAACTCCAAGAACTCTTAAATTATGCTTTTGATCAAAAATTCTATCAAATCTCGTCTGAATGACCTAAAATTTTGCACACACATCCCAAATGACACAACGAAACTACTGCAACTCTCGGAATTTCATTCCGACCCCTATATCAAAATCTCACCTATCAACTAGAAAGCGCCGAAATCTCAATTTCGTCAATCCAAGCCTAAACCTTCCACGGACTTCCAAAATCCATTCCGATCACGCTTCTAAGTCCCAAATCACCTAACGGAGCTAACCAAATCATAAAATTCCAATCCGAGATCATATACAAACAAGTCAAATATTGGTCAAACCTTTCAAATTTTAAGCTTTCAACTGAGACTGTTCTTCCAAATTAAATTCTGATTAACCTGAAACCCAACACCAACGATTTACATAAGTCATATTGCATCACACGGGGCAAGTTATTCCCGAGAACTGGCGAGCGAAATGCAAAAGCTCAAAACGATCGGTCTGGTCGTGACATCTCCCCCCACTTAAACATACGTTCGTCCTCGAACGTGCCTAGAGTTGTTCCAAAAGCCAACCAATTGTTAAATAACCTCACCATGCACATACCTGGGGGTGATCACACGTCACCCTATCTCACATAGGTTCGATAACACAATATAACTGAAATTTCACAATTCATCCTAGTCCATAAACCATATAACCACATTTCCTCTTCTAAAAGCATCAACACGATCAGAATCTCACATTTATACTGTGAATAAGTCCAAACAAGCTATAACAAATGATACATGCTATCTCTGGTGCAATCATATGATATACCACATAACTCAACACTTGTAGTGATAACTTCTAACTACAGCAACTGCACACACCATCCGCATACTGATAGAAAAACTCTTATCAACTAAAGTCTCATCCCAACACTTTCATATACTACCAATGATCACTAAGACACGCGGTAAGCCATAACCATTTCCCAGATCAACCATTCATGAAGTCACTCCTTCCTTGGAAAATACCACAAAAAATTTCCGAATCGAAGCTCGATAATATCCTTCCAACATGCTGAAATCGCATCCGTTCGTATTTATTAATGATCCCCAACGATCTCCTCTAATCCAACACATTACTCTGGTGATATGACACATCCATACAGACCTAAGCCACAGCTTGCACAATACACGCATCAATACGCAACAGTCCGAACATACTCAAATCATGAAAATGACTCAAATGAAAGAGCTGAACCTCAAGTTCACTAGTACCACCACAACACAAGACTGAGAACCTATCTCACATCATAGGAACAGAACACATGAATCGAACCTGCAAGGTCATACCTCCACATAACTTCGCTGTGATGTGCGATCCTATCCAACACTGCTCCACATGAGCCACCTTAGTCACATTGCTCGAAATCGACAACCACGCAAAATTCGATGTCTGGAACCAAAGCAAATCATCATACCCACTGTGAAGCAAATAACATACACCACACTGACCCGAAAGGATATAACCAATACGCCATTCACCGAGCAACACCCAATCACTCTTCCCGCTCGACTTCCACTATGAAACCCCAATAGAACCGCACCATATGTACCTATAACCAACAAATCATAACATCTCGCAACACAGAAAGGTAACTCATGGATCTCCCCAGATTACTAATAAGCTCAATAACAATCGAATCAACACACCCCTCAACAGTACAATTCGGAGCCAACCAAGCCAGCTCAAATTAGAACACACATCTACATTCGCCTTCCAACGAGCTCCTTATCACAAAAATCCTGGAGTTGCTCTTCAACTCTTTTAACTCTGCTGGTGCCATACGATACAGTGCCCAACATCAAATCAATACCGAAATCAACAACCTTGCCTGACGACATGCCCGGCCACAAGAAACATATCCGAAAAGTCTCTCACTACCGGAACTAAATCAATGGTAGGAGCCTCTGCACTAACATCTATCACGAAAACCCAACTAAGAAAAACAATCCTTCCCAGCCGCCCGCTGGGTCTTCGAAATATAAAACCACTCCACTAGGACATAATCCATCGAACCTCCCCACTCAATCTGTGACATTTCCGGCATAGCCAACGGCGTCGCCTTAGCGCAATAGTCCAGAATGACACCACACAGAGACAAACAATCTGAACCCAATATCACATCAAAAATCTAACATACCAAGCAACAAAAGATCCGCTCAGATCTCAAAATCCCGATAGTCACTAAACAGTGCCGATACACACGACTCACAACCACCACATAGCCTGAATGTGAGAACTTCCCATCTCCAACTCCATATGGCCCAAGAATAAACATATCTAGTTCCAATTCCACCGTCCGAATACATACCACACCTCAAATACCCAATCATTCCACGAGAGAAAATCTAGAATTCCTCTATGCCACCAAGCAAACGCGAATATCAACAGTCGATCTAACAAGAAAATGCCGCAATACTACTGAAGTATCATCAACTTACTCACATTGCCCTTTCTGAAACATATGCCCTCGTCAAATCACCCCAAATTAGCAATACCATTTTCTTAATCATCTGAAGACCCTTTCTCTAATTATCTGAAGCTCGTTCCTCTAATTATCTAAAACTGCCCGCCGCCTAAGAGTTGTGACCTTCCTTTCAGAACCAAACTGCAACCTTACACACGCGATTCTCAATCCTTCACAACATACCGCATAACCCGTACCATCCTAGAATAACCATGAGAACTTCATATCCCTTCCGAACCACAAACAACTATGCATTCCACTAGTCAAGAACTCCCAATTGATCCCATCTAGAAGAGAACCACTATACATCCCATGCTTTTTACGCCGATAGGAAAAATATACCTCTCTAACTGTGGTGGAAACCATCTAGAACTCCCCGAATTCCTTTTGCACAATACTAACTCATCAGGACGGAATCCTTCTAATTCAACCGAGCTACGCATGTACTAAAGCCCAAAAGAATTTCCGCAAAACACCTGTAGAGACTCGTTACCTCGAAAACACCCAGGGAACTAATCATATCCTTACCATACCGATCTGGCCTACTACCACACTATCCCATCTATTCGAGTTTCCTTCTGATCTACCGTTAGCTTGACACTTGTTGCTACAACGCCACAATGCCTCAACCCAGACTCACCACACGAGACCCAAGTATCTAAGGCTCAGAAGCCGCTGAGTACTCTTTTAAATGTTTTCAAAAGCACCACATTCAAAATACCTACCCCGAAGGGACTTCCTGCGAATCTGGAACCATTACCTCCCTAATACTGATATATGAATCCCATAGTTAATGTAGAAAGTACCACAAGTCTTGACATCTTCCAAATAAAAACTCAGTTCCTAACCACATATACAACTTTAAAATACCCAATTGCTACATGTAGAATCTTGAACACATTAGAACCATTCTCGAGAGTCATTCACTCTATTCAAACTGCAATTAGTCTGGTCAAATGAACCTAACAACCCGTGCCTCATTGGCACTCCAACATCGCAGAATGTAACCTCATCCCAATACAACCAAGCAACTTCCTGCTCTATGCACCGAGCATTCTTGCCAATAACAACTCAAGACATCATGTGATTCTCACACACCTATGAAGCATAATATAATCTTCGTCAAAATTTTCCTTTACTCGAGCTGTCCTCGGTCTCAATTTCCGCAAGCCATAACTGATTCACCAGCACGCCTCAAACTGGAACCAACATAGCACCTAACCGTGCAATCGCCTAATCAATAGTAGGCTTCCCCACTTGGCTCAAAGCCATAGACCAGCACACACTCAATAACTCATAACGATTATACTCTATTGATGCCATGATACCATAGTGAGATTAAACTCAAATCTTTTATAAGCCTGTGAAAACACAGATCATCTAGAATTTTAACTCTTCTGCAAATCTCGCATTCCACTCTCACAATAGTTATACCCACTCTCTAAGTGACCCAATTTAAATTGCAACACATATCCTTCACTCGCAAATGAGATCTTCTAACAGACACATAAGGTTCGTACAACCTCAGAACATTTCGCAGGAGACAACCCACCTGCTTTGCCTCTAACTAACATTTCTGTATACCTTCCACCGTTAGAAACTGTACGCAGTCGAACTCATACTGCAACATGAAATTTACTTCACTCACAACTGGGAATCATGAAAAAATCCTTCACACGCCTATAACTCGGGGCTATACCTCGAATCAAGATGGAATTCAAGCACCTAATAGTTCTTCTATCCTCTAGCAGACTTTCTCGTCGCTTCCAAATCATGTGGATACATCTCGCAGTACCAATATACTCATCATATAGTTATCTAGCCATCACTTCCACTAGTAGGGACAATACCGAACATATACGTTCAAAAATACTTGCTCACACAATCAGCACCTCGGTGCTCAAGCTATAGGCAAAGATCCGGCTCAAGTCCTCCAGATTGGCCCAACATCAACTCACAGAGATCACATCTCACCCCTCGATCAGGGAATCACAAGCCATCGAGGCACATCTGATACTGAGCTCTCATGCGTGCATATGAACGCGTGGAAGGAATTCAAGAGTTACTTTTCAAGCTGAATCAAGGACGCACGATTAGATTTAAAAAATGTGAAGTTTTTCCAAAGGTTTTGCAGCCTCTCGAGGATAAATACAGACGTCTCCGTACCGATCCGCGAGACTCTACTAAACCTACTCATGACTCGTGAGACCTATGTAACCTAGGCTCTGATACCAACTTGTCACGATCCTAACCCCGAACCTGGTCGTGATGGCGCCTATTGTGAAGACAAGGCCAGCCAGTTCAACCCAACTCAACTTTTAAAGCATTAATCAACATAAAAATAATCTAAACATGATTTAAACAATACTAAATAGCGGAAATATCGTTAACAATGTGAAAAGTCCAACCCGACACAGCCCTAACCAGGGTGTCACAAGTCACGAGCATCTACTAGGGTATAATTACAACTGAAAGTCTGAGTGTACAAATACAGACTAATGAATGAAGAGAGAGAGAAGCAGTGCTGCGAACGCCGGAAGCTACCTCGCTAAACTCCGATGACTCTGCCTCCGGTCAGCCAAAACCCGCTACTTGGTGTATAAATACCTGAATCTGCACACAAGGTACAGGGAGTAAAGTGATTACTCCAACCTAGTGAGTAATAATCATAACTAAAGTCTGAATGGTAAGAAATCATGTAAAGCATACCAAGATGTTGTATAGAAACAGTTCAAAAACTAGTAAGAAAGCAGTGAAGCTGTAAAATCTCTTTAAACATCTTAGCTCAGTTTAAACTTCTTTGAAAATGGCTTTTTCAATAGTACGCAAATGAATGCAAAATAGTTAGTGAATATAAGCACAGAAATCCGCCCCTCGGGCACAAATAACATAGTTTAACAGGTAAATGACAAGTACATAAGAAAGATAAACACATAAAGGTTCGCCCCTCGGGCTCAATGCCAACAACTCTGCCCCTCGGGCAATATCTCACAACAATACCAGCCCTTCGGGCAATCATATAGAACGGTACCAGCCCCTCGGGCAATCACATAGAACAATATCAGCCCCTCGGGCTATCACATAGAACAATATCAGCCCCTCGGGCTATCACATAGAACAATATCAGCCCCTCGGGCTATATCTCACATCACAATGGGTACCCGCGCTCACTAGGGATGTATAGACTCCGGGAGGGGCCACTTACGGCCCAAGTGCAATATCAAGCCATCTTGTGGCATCAAATCTAGGCCCTCGGCCTCATATCAGTCAAGCCACTCGTGGCATATATATCTCAGGCCCTCGGCCTCAAATCAGTATTAGTGTTTCCTCACAACTAGGCCCTCGGCCTTACTTAGTCAAAAATACTCACAAGCCCCTCGGGCATTAGTAAACAATATTTCTCAGCCCAAAACATCATCTAAAATATCAATTAAGTCTCAAAACAGAGTAAAAATGGCTGAGTAGTAAAACAGTGGAAAATAACATGACTGAGTTCAATTAATAAATCAAAACAGTGAGGAAATAGTAATAAAAATCCCTGAAGGGTTCAAATAGTTGGCAATCAGCCCAAATATGGCAATCAGCCCAAATCATGATGATAACATATAAGTTTCAGTCCAATACGTGGTAAAATCATCAGTCGGGACGGACCAAGTTTTAATCCCCAATAACACATGACCCCACACTCTTCATCAAGCGTGTGCCTCACTTCAATATAGCACTACGATGTGCAATCCGGGGTTTTAAACCCTCATAGCATCATTTACAATCATTACTCACCTCGAACTGGCTAAATTTCTAGCTCGCGACGCTTTGCCCCTCGAATTGGCCTCCATGCGCGTCGAATCTATCCAAAATCAGAACGAATACGTCATAATATGCTAAGGGAACAAAGCCCAAGTGAAAACAGTCAACAAAGGGCGTGATTCCCGAAATTACCAAAACCCGAGCCCCCGGTCCCACGTCTCGAAATTTGACAAAATTCACAAAACTAGAATCCTAATATTCTCACGAGTCTAACCATATGAAAATTATCCAATTCCAATACCATTTGGTCTTTCAAATCATCATATTACATTTTTGAAAGATTTCATAATTTTCTTCTCAAATTCCATCCCAAATCACGAATTAAATGATAAATTCAATGATAGATTCATGTACTCTAGCCAAATCTGAGTTAGAATCACTTACCCCGATGAATTTCTTGAAAAGCTTTCGAAAAATCGCCAAAATCCGAGCTTCCTAGGTCAAAATATCAAATAAAACCCAAAACATCGTATTTATAGAGTACCCCACAGATTTCCACCTCCACGGACCGCACAAAATCGATCGTGGTCCGCACAAAATGACCGCGACCGCATAGCTTTCCACTGCAGTGATAGGCTTTCGTATTTTGGTCATAACTTTCGCTACAGATGTCCAAATTGTGACATCTTTAACTATCTGGAAACTAGACACGAAGGACTATAATTTTCGTTTTTGAATATCTCAAAATTCCTTGTATATCAAAAGATATGAGCTTCCGAAATAGGACCAGTGAAAAGTTCCCCACCGCGGCCGCACAACATTTTGTGCGAGCCGCACAACACCTACCGCGGCTGCACTTCTTTTTGTGCGGTCCGCACAGCACATACCGCAGCCGCACTTCTTTTTGTGCGGACCGCACGGGTGGGTTCCGAGGCCTGCAACCCTTCTGGACCTGCTACAGTTATGATTTTCGACCTAACACATCCCAGAACCTACTCGGATCTTCAAACCAATTGTACCAACACATTCCATGACATCGTTCAAACTTGTTCAAAACTTCGGAACGCTCACAACAACATCAAATCACCAATTTAACATAAGATTCAAGCCTAAGAACTCCAAGAACTCTTAAATTATGCATTCGATCAAAAAGTCTATCAAATCTCGTCCGAATGACCTAAAATTTTGCACACACATCCCAAATGATACAACGAAACTACTGCAACTCTTGAAATTCCATTCCGGCCCCTATATCAAAATCTCACCTATCAATTGGAAAGCGGTGAAATCTCAATTTTGCCAATCCAAGTCTAAACCTTCCATGGACTTCCAAAATGCATTCCGATCACGCTCCTAAGTCCCAAATCACCTAACGGAGCTAACCAAATTATAAAAATTCTAATCCGAGATCATATACAAACAAGTCAAATATTGGTCAAACCTTTCAAATTTTAAGCTTTCAACTGAGACTGTTCTTCCATATTAAATTCAGATTAACCTGAAACCCAACACCAACGATTTACATAAGTCATATTGCATCACACGGGGCAAGTCATGCCCGAGAACTGGCGAGCGAAATGCAAAAGCTCAAAACGACTGGTCGGGTCGTTACACCTTTTTTGCCATATTTAAAGGTTCTATATTTGCTTAGATTTGAATGCTAGGGCTTCTCTTCTTCTCCTATTGCTTTGATTGAAAAGATTCCGTCTTCGTGTCGTCTTTGGAGCCTCCGATTTGGACGAAGACAAGCCGAGAGCATCAAGTATAATTTGAACGAGTCAATTTATAGAAAAGCATGCATACCTTTCTTGGCCTTTTGGCTAAGATCAACCGTAGTATTTGTTCTTATCAGTTTAATATGAGTACTCACACGATATTAACTCAATTTTTTTAGGGAGAGAGTCTACCACAATAGTGGGCTCTCAAGTATTGTCTTGGCGTTGCACTATTGCCTTGGCCTGGCACACCTTGCCAATTCTAGTTCAGTATTGTCTTTAAATTAAAAGCAAGCTAGAGAAACAGTGAGAAAAAAACTTTAACATAATCTTATGATTCTTATAAAGAACTTTATCTTATTCTGTACACTAAAGAGTTCAGGAACCAAAGACTGCAGCCATAACTAACAGTTAAAGTCCTAAAAAAACTTGATCATATATCGTACAACACCGGATTAAGGAACCAAAGAATTTAACTACCTTAACACTAAAAGCTCTCTAAAAAAAACTTGAAAGGGTCAACAAAATCAGTGAATAAATTATTCACCTTTCTTATGAATCCACAACCTAAGTACTGCTAGTAACAGAAACTCTTGGGCTTGGAAGTCCCATGTATGCGAGCCTAGGCGAGACACGAATTTTTGGGCTCGGTCGTGGTGAAGGGATTGGATAACAATTCTTGGGCTGAGACAATGTAACCCTCGGAGAAAGATTAACTTTTTCAAGGGCCTGAGATTGAAGATCAATGGGATAGTCTCTAACACAGCCAATGCGGGGACCAACTCCACTTGTCCATTTGCAAGATAAACGCTTGGTCAAGTCAACAACTGGTGCCTCTGTCTGGTCTTCGCCGGTAGGCCTAAAATTTTCTTGATCACCAGTTGTTTTCGACACATCACTGACCGGGCCATCGTCCTTAGCTACATCTGCATCACAAGTTTGTGATAAAGTTTTCTCCATGTCTTTGTTAGATGAAGGTCTATCATCATCTATTGCACATCTCTGCAGATTAAAACATTAGTGAATTGCCCGTTAGCATCATTACTACTTGCTAAATCGGCACTAAACTGAACATGAATATATGAGTTGAAAAGCAAAAGCACTGTAGTTACCTTAACGTTAGCCAAATCAACATGGTGTTCCTCGAGGAAACTGATGAATTCCTTAAAATTATCTTCCGTAGGAAGATAGTGACCACTGTATGGCCATAATGCCTAGAGAAAATGGGACTAAAATCAGTGAAATGATACAAAAGAAAATTATATGCATATTTTTGTGTGATTTGAGAATATTACCTCAAGAATCCCGTCCTGAGCAACCAATCTACCAGCTGCTGTAGTAGCACCACCGGATAGAAAACTAGAGTGTTGGAAAACACCCTTCTTTTTCATTCCCACATAAAGAGTTCGCGAAGTACTAAGAACGAAAATCCACTTCGATCCTTCTCTTGTATTCAACAGCATCCCACTTTTCTTATACACCAACTTGCCATCCTCCACAATTACTTCATAGGCTTCTCTTTCTTTCTGCAACAATAAGGCATGAAAAAGTTGAAAATATTATCTTCCATCTAACATATACAATGTAAGTGCAACAATAATAAAAGAGGAAATAGATTAGATTGGACTTACAGGTCCTAAATACTTGATGCATTGACGTTGCAAATCAACTCTTTGGCAACGCTCAAGATTTACTTCTTTGCCATCACCCACATCCAACCTACAATAAAGAAGTAGGCTTGAAATGTTAGCGGAAACTTGACATTTGAATGAAGCTAAACTACTTGTGCTTTTGCGAGGCGATCTTACCAATAGAAGAAAGGTTGTGTGCTTTTGCTGTTGGACCATACATCATAGTAAAAGTGTAAGTTGTGTCCATAACGATGACGTGGGTCAATCTGTAGTTAAAAAAACAGCAAATTAAAGCGCCATCTTCGTAAGCAATCAGTATAGAGTTAATTTCTTGAGTAAAAAGAACCATTCCAAAATTTTGACCATACCAGCCAATAATGCGTTAAACTTCTAAAACCTAGACTTAATAGACATGAATAAGTTCTCTACTGTATGTTTGATACTTCATATAATCGATATATATGCATAAAAAATCAGATAGCAGCAAGGCCTTACAGCTTCCAGCCAATGTTGTAGAGCTAGTTTTTGAGCCTTTTCATCCTTCAACAAACCTTTGCCTACCTGTAGATCATAAACATGATTTTGCTCAATTCTTGAGTAAAACTTTTTGCTGTCAAAATTCATTAATGCGACCTATATTTGGTTCTCGTTAACATACCTTAGCAGCTCGTGTTCTGGCACGTGACCATCGTGACACCGCAGCTTCATGTTTATTGACATCAAAAAATGATATAGAGCTTTGTTTTAAAGCTGCAGAATCCAAGGCCTTCCACCTAAAATACATGAAGGAGAAAATTAGAAACCAAGACTACAATTCTACAAACGTAACCGATTTTACACAACAGAGAGGCGGCAAAAGAAACATACCAGAGCTCTTCAACAACTACAGCACAATCTGCAAGGTTCCTTCTTGTCCTATAACTCTTGTACACAGTCTGGAGCTTAGTCGCAGCAGCGTCAAGCTCAGTAACAGGTCGCGGAGAAGAGAACACAAAGGGTTCTGGAATTGAGAGTCTTGGTACTGAATCCATTTTTCCATTGTCAATAACCAAACTATTAAGTGGAGTACAAGTTTTAAGCTTTTGTTTCTCGTATTTTGGACTTTCTTCTGAATAATCAGATTTTCTAACATTCTTAGCATCTTTTTCTTTGAAACTGAGTGTTCTCAAAGATAATTCTCCATTTTTCCTCTCAATGCTTACTGATCTGACAATAGATCTTCCCATTGTGTCTGGAAAAATAAGATAACTATGCCTTATAATTTCATTCCATGCTGATAACAGTATTGAAAGAGAGAGTCCCATTCACTGGACAAGCTGCAATTTGACCTCAGATGCCTTATGGTAGTGATAATGAATCCTGCTAAAAGAAACCATTGATTTTGTTACAAATTAGGAAATCCCATCTAATTCAAAGCCATTAAAATTTTTCTCTAAACCCATTCCTCCACAACCCCACAAAGAAAAGAGGAAAACTTTATTATAGTAGTATTATATTTTTCAGAAATAGCAAAATAACAAAAGAATTCAAGAAAATTCTGTAACTAGAGAAGAGACAGTGGGAAAATCAACATGTCTTTTCTCCAAATAGAAAAAGGGCATTTCAGCAACATTATTAACATAAAAAAACAACTCAAAATACAAATTGTCAATGGATACAAAGCCAGAGAGAGCAAACTAACACCTCTAGTAATTTACAAAATTGATGAAATACGTAAAGTCTGCAATTCATTTCATGAAATAGTTTTAAGCAACTCTATCATCTGCTTAATTTAAACAAAACAAAACAGCTCAAGAAATTAGCACTGAACCTACAAACTCTACCCAAAGCAGTAAAAAACAACCCATAATTGTAATAATTTCTCACCTTGAAAAACTAAAGCAGACTCTTGAATTCTTTCCTTCTTTTTTGCTCTCAAATTAAAGAAGGAGTTTTAGTTTGAAGGGATAAGTATAAGCAAGAAAATAATGTGTAGGAGTCTGACTTGTTAGTAGTCACATATTTATACTAGGAGTAGTTTGAATATTCAAAGTTTAGTAGTAGAAAAGTAGGTGGTTTGCTATAACTAGGGTCCTACTGCAGAAAATTTAAGTCTTGCATGGACTTTCATTGAAGGTAAGAGGAAATGATCAAGAAGTTGGTAACTGAGACTCGTGAAATTAATTTTAGATTTTCTCTGGTGTTGAAATCTAGGAAAAATGTGCATAAACAAACAAGAGTTATTAAAGAAAAAGGGAGTTTGTAATAATTTCAGTTGTGGGGCTTTGCGTCATTGCCAATTGCCATCATGTACTTTTGTTAGATGGACGCAATTATTAATAGGCAAACATTAGCGCCGTTTAAAATCGAACCCTAACCGTTAATCGAACCAAATCAATGACTTATTGACTTATTAGTATCGGATTACTGGGGTAATAGCTGGTAAACATATTGAAATTTTATAATTAACGGCTTAGCTGTTTGGGAACAGATTACTCAATTTTTTTATTGGATAAAGCGTTAACCCCCTAAGAATTTTTATATTTACATATACGTATCTTTAATTATTCCCATTAATTATATGTGGATCAACCTTCTCTAAAGACTTCAAAAGGATTTATATATAAACACACCACCTAGATGTACATGCTTTGACTGTATATAAGTTTTCAATCAGTTTGACCAGTTTTTAGTTTTTTCTTTTCTTGACATGAAACAGTTAATTATGCAACCAAAAAAATACTTATACAAGTGCATTAGTGCAGTACAAAACTACAAAGTATTAACAGATTCTATCATGCTGCAATGGATGTTAACAAGTTTGGTAAACTGAAGCGCGGTACATACTAATGAGGGAGTCGAGTCACTTTATCACGTTTGGCCGTTTGGTAATCATAATACTAGGATTGTTCAAAAAAAATCTACTTGATATAGCCAATAAACCGCTCGATAACCGTCCTATAATTATTAATTTAATACCAATCCGTCTTTTGTCGTATTGGATGGCTAGCAAATTACTCCATTTATATTCCGATAACAGATAAGCCGAACCGTTAAGCGTAATTATCCGTCCGATAAGCACCACTAGAAACATCAGTTTTAGTCTACAACCAAAACTATTTATATTCGATAACTACAAAAGTATATAATTTGCATATTGTATATGTATATGTATTTCGCTGAAGTATTATTTTAAGAACGACTATTTAGTGTCGATTTACCATTATTATTTATTGAATGGGAGATGCTATAAATCGGAGCCGACTTCATGATTTTCTAAAATCTTTGGTTTTTTATCAAAAAAATTTGCTATATAGTTAAATAGCTGTACTAATTTTTTTGTTACATGAATAATTTGTGAGTATTAGGGTATGTGCCAAATAAGCTTTAGAATATAAATTACCACGTATTAACCGTTGCCGAAAAGAAAATTGACACAACTATTTCACAGTCTTTGGACAAGGTTATTGGGAACTGTTAGTGCTATTTGTTCGAGTGATGCGAAAAATATTTCATAATCTTTAAATAAAGTTGTTGGGAACTGTTAATGCTATTTGTTCGAATGATGTGAAAAAGAAAAGGTGCCTAAGTCTAAAGATATCTTGGATATAAGTGGGACAGAGGGTATGGGCAGCTTCTCTTGGATATCTAGAAAAATTCTGTGCCTAAGTCTAAAGATGTCTTGGATATAAGTGGGACAGAGGGTATGGGCAGCTTCTCTTGGATATCTAGAAAAATTCTTTCTCATTATTATATAAATAGGTTATGTACAAAGAAATCAACAAGAAAAGATATTGAAGATTCTCATGGTATCACTAAGATAATTTTTTACAATTTTCTCTTGTTCTCCTTTTTCTTTGAATCTCCATCAACACAAAGATGGTTGAATCAGACACTGAAAATATTTTTTCTGATCCAAAAATGGCTGAGACATTGGCTGAAAAAATAGATGCTTGTCATCTTTATTTTCTGAATAACTCAGATTCTCCGGGAATGAATCTCATCAATATAAACTTTGATGGAACTAGTTATGCAAACTGGCGTAGAGGCATCTTGATATCTTTATCCGCTAAGAACAAGCTTGGATTTATTAATGGAACTTATACCATGCCAACAGATCCACTGATGCAAGATCAATGGAGGAGGTGCAATGACATGGTCATTGCTTGGTTGCTTAACTCTCTCAGCAAGGATATTGCAGAAAGTGTTATTTACTCTCAAACGACTGAAGAGTTGTGGAATGAGTTAGAGCAGCGTTATGGGAAAGCTGATGGGACTAAGTTGTTCTAGTTACAAAGAGAGCTAAACAACATCAACCAAGGAACTAATGATGTGGCAGGGTATTTCACTAAGCTGAAGAGAATTTGGGATCAAATGAAGGCCCTAAATACTTTTATGACTTGCAACTGTGATTGCAAATGTGGTGCAAAGTCACACAACCACAAGATGAATGAGGATCAAAAGTTAATACAATTTCTAATGGGGCTGAATGATGTTTACAGTGGAGTAATTAAGAGGTAATATCTTGATGATGAAATCACTCCCCACAACTGCACAAGCTTACTCAATCATCTTGCATGAGGAAACTCAAAGGGAGATACACTCAGGTACTCATGTCTCTACTGAATCTATCGCTTTTATGTTGACTAGACAGAGATGGAATGGACAAAGGAGAAACATAGAGAACAAAGGAGGAAATCAACTTTCTAACTCTGATTTGAGGAAACATGAGTTGTAACGCAGATATTGCAGAAAGACAGGACATATTAAAGAAAATGCTACAAGTTGGTTGGTTATCCGGAACATTTCAAGTTAAGCAAACAAAGGCAAGGGGCTATGGAAACCATCAAGTTAATGTAGTAAATACCCAAGAAGGAGATAGTGCAGGTACTGGAGCAGATGCAGTACTAACTTCAGTCAACAGTCAAGGCTTTACCAAAGAACAATGTGAAAAATTAATCCAAATGTTCCGGACAGTGCACGGATTTAGTGGATCAACCTCAAAACTTGAACCTGATGTTAGTGCGAATCTTGCTGGTACAAATTTTGTTCTACAGACGTTTACCTCTTTCTTTTCCAACCTTTTTCATAATACTTGGATTATTGACTCAGGTGAAACACAACACATGACATATGATAAGAACCTACTTCATAACATGAAGAAACTTTCAAATCCCATCTTTGTTAATTTACCTAATTCCTACAAAGTAAAGGTTACAATGGTAGGAAGTTTGTTCTTGAACTTAGATCTTGAGATTCATAATGTGCTTGTTGTCCCTAGATTCAAACACAATTTGTTGTCAGTATATCAACTTTGTAAGCAAGTTAATTGTATTTTGATTTTTACTAAGCATGGGTATTTTATACAGGCCCCTTCAATGAAGAGGCATCAGCTTTTTGGTGAAGCAAAAACAGGTCTTTACATGCTGAAAGATAACACTTCTCAAGACTTTTCAAAGCTCAATGTCCAAGTTTCTTCAGTTGCCAGTCAATTACCTAAGTGCAATGCTACAGAGTCATGTCCTTTTGTGTCCAAGTTTGCTTGTTCTAAATCTTTGAGTCATGTTTGTTCTGAGTCTTTAAGTCCTGTCTGTCATGAAAATTTGAATGAAACAATCAATGAAATTATTCCTAGTTGCAATATTTCTACTATTGAAAAACTTTGGCACAATAGATTGGGACATCTCTCTTATCATACAATGAAGAACATTACCGGAATTCCTATCACTTTTAGAGAACTTAAAGATTTTCCTTGTGAAATTTTCCCCATGGCAAGACAATCTAAACTACCTTTTCCAACCAGCACTATTAAATCCAAAAAGTATTTTGACTTGATTCACATTGATACATGGGGACCTTATAATACTCCAACATATAAAGGAGAAAAGTATTTTCTTACTATAGTGGATGATTTTTCTAGAAGTACTTGGACTTATCTCCTTTCCACAAAATTAAATGCCTTTCCTATTTTGAAATCTTTCCTTGCCCTTATTGAAAGACAATTTTCTGCCAAAGCGAAAGTAATAAGATCAGATAATGCTTATGAATTAGGAACAGGGAACATTCCTAAAGATTATTTTTCTTCTCAAAGAATAATTCATCAAACCACTTGTGTTGCAACTCCACAACAGAATGAAGTGGTTGAACACAAACATAGACATTTGCTTGAGACTTGTAGAGCTTTATTATTTCAGTCACATTCTCCAAAGAAATTCTGGGATGACTGCCTTCTTACTACAACACATTTAATTAATAGGTTTCCTTCTAAAGTTCTTCAAAACAGGTCTCCTTATCAAGTAGTTTTTGGAAAACAACCAGGTTATTCTTATTTGAAACCTTTTGGATGTTTGAGTTTTATATCTACACTTTCTAGAAATAGGGACAAACAAGATCCTAGGGCATTACTAGGTGTGTTTTTAGGTTATCCATATGGTAAGAAAGGATACAAAGTTCTTAGTCTGCAATCAAGTCAAATATTCATTTCAAGAGATGTGAAATTCATTGAAAATATCTTCCCTTTTTCATATTCAAAACCTATGTCACATTTGTTTCCTGCTTGTTTTCATTCATCTACTGATTTAGTAGATCAACCAATGATAATTCAAGGAAAATATACTTCACATGAACCCTCATCACTCAAAGACACTACATCTCAGTCACATGAATTACAGGCCACTTTGAGTCAATCCCCTGAAGTTTCCTATGATATAATTTTTAGTCCAAATCAATACTCTAGGTCTCCTGAAACTTCCCCTAATTTTGATGAAGTGTTATCTACAGCAGAAGAACCGATTTTACGCAGATCAGATAGAATACATAATGTACCTAAGTATTTATCAAATTATATATGTAACTCTGCTTACTCTGTGATTTCTCCTAACCCCTTTTTTTTCCTATTCACTCCTTTTCTTTCTTTACTTTAACATAACAAAACAAAGATAAAATTAATTCCATATGTCAAATTGTAGAGCCTACTTCTTACCAGCAGGCAATGAAGCACCCAGGTTGGCAGGATGCCATGAAAAAAGAATTTGCAGCACTGGATTCCAATCACACTTGAGATGTGGTAAAGCTGCCTCAAGGGAGAAAAGCTTTGCCTTGTAAATGGGTGTACAAAGTTAAGTTAAAGTCAAATGGATCCTTGGAAAGATTAAAGGCTCGATTAGTTATAAGAGGAGATATACAACGAGAAGGAATTGATTATACCGAGACATTTTCTCCGGTGGTAAAGATCACCACAATTCGATGTATTTTGAGCATAGAAGTTAAGAGGAATTGGATTTTACACCAACTCGACGTCAATAATGCCTTTCTACATGGCGATCTGGACGAAAAGGTTTACATGAAATTTCCTCCTGGTCTAATAGGTCCTCCTTCACATGTGTGTCGACTTCGGAAATCACTATATGGACTTAAACAGGTATCACACCAATGGTATGCTAAATTATCTTCTACTTTAGGGACTAGAGGATATACTTTATCTTTGAATGATTACTCTCTCTTTTTTAAGACTTCTGGGAATGTCATCACTATTTTGGCCATCTATGTCGACGACATCTTAATAACTGGGAAAAATCAAGAAGAGATTGATGAAACCAAACATTTTCTTGATGCCGAATTTAGAATAAAAGACTTGGGAGAAGCTCAATACTTCTTGGGTTTGGAGCTTCTTCGAGAATCTGGAGGATTAGTCATCACTCAACAAAAATTTGCTCTAGATCTTCTCTCTGAGTTCGATTGTTTAAAAGAACGGCCAGCCTCAAGCCCTTTGGATCTAACTATCAAGATTTCAGCTAATTGCGGTACTCCTTTGAAGGATCCGATAATATATCGGCGGCTCTTAGGGAAGTTGAATTTTTTGATGAATACCAGACCAGATATCGCATTTGATGTTCAAACTCTAAGTCAACATATGCAATTCCCTTGCATTGGGCATTTTCAGGCAGCTCTACATACTCTAAGATATCTATCTGGAGACCCAGCACTTGGATTATTCATGTCTCCGGATCCCTCTTTTCAGCTCTTGGCCATCTTGTTCTGATACACGACGATCTGTAAGTGGATTTTTTAAAAGTCTTGGAGGCTGTCCGTTGTCATGGAAATCAAAGAAACAATCGGTAGTCGCCCTTTCTTCGGCAGAAGCAGAATATCGTTCTATGCATCGGCTTGTTGCGGAAATTAGTTGGCTTGTCCGCCTTCTACAAGATCTTTCAGCTCCTCCCTCCTTACCTGTGTCGCTTCACTGTGATAATCAATCTGCTATACATATAGCTAAAAATCTCGTCTTTCATGAACGAACCAAGCATATAGAGCTTGACTGCCACTTCGTTCATGAGAAATTGCTAGATGGGTTGATTTCGCTATCCTTGGTTCCTTCTTCTTCCCAAATTACAAATATATTCACCAAACCCTTATTTGGGCCTCTTCACCGATCAATTATAAGCAAGTTGGGAGTCCGATCTACTGGATCCCACTTGAGGGAGGGTGTTGCCGGAAAGAAAATCGACGTAATTATTTCACAGTCTTTGGACAAGGTTATTGGGAACTGTTAGTGCTATTTGTTCGAGTGATGCGAAAAATATCTCATAGTCTTTGAATAAAGTTGTTAGGAACTGTTAATGCTATTTGTTCGAATGATATGAAAAAGAAAAGGTGCCTAAGTCTAAAGGTGTCTTGGACATAAGTGGGACAGAGGGTATGGGCAGCTTCTCTTAGATAGCTAAAAATATTCTTTCTCATTATCATATAAATAGGTTATTGTACAAAGAAATCAACAAGAAAAGATATTGAAGATTCTCCATAATATTTCTCACTAACAAATTCGTAGCATTTGGACAATTTTTAGGAGAAATAACTTGAGGAAAAGCTTGTACAGAACAAGAAATATTATGAATCGTGTAGAAATAAATCTTTTATGAATTGGAACTATAATTGTTCCACTCAAATATTTCTTAATGAAGTTCCCGTCTTGAGAACTTAATTTCCCACCACCAACATTTAATTGGGCACATGTGAAATACTTTCTAAAAAATTTCAAGACATAAAACTATATAAATTCATAAGTCATGTTCAAAATGTTTGAATACTTTTTTCCCATTTTATTACACTTTGTTATTCAACGTACACAATTTTTGAAAAATATTTTTCAGGGAGTTTCTCAAATACTGTGAAACTAGCAAACTCTAGCAAGGCTGCAAGGCTTCTCATTCTTTTTCTTTTTTATTTCCTTTTTTTTTCTTTAATTTTTTTCAGTTTCTCTCCCCTTTTCCCCCTTTTAATGTTACTCATCCTTTTCCTTCTTCTTTAATTAGTCCGATGATTATTCGGAAAAAAATAGTGTGATAAATATGTACTTATCGTTCTTATATTCACTTTATTATTGTTTTTTATTTCCTAGTACGAGATACTAGTTTGTGCATCAATACTATCAATCACAAACAGGCAGTGGCGGACCTAGAATTTTGTGCAAGCAGATTCAATCTTAGAAGTACATAACTTTAGTCGTAAAATAGTAGTTGTCAAATGGGTTCAAATAAAATATTTATACAAAATTTATGCAGCTTTAATCGTAATTTATACATATACGCAGTATTATTTTTTGATGAAGCGGGTTCAGTTGAACCCGCTCGCCACCACTTGCGTCCGCCACTGCAAACATGAGCGGAGCCAACATTATAGTTACGGGTTCGGTAGAACCCAGTAGCTTTGGCTCAAACTCTGTATTTGTGATAAAGTTCATTAAATATGTATAAATAATCTATTTAGGACCTACTAAATAAAAAGAATTATGGTTCAAAACCCATAAACTAAAATTCTTAGTTCCGCGTTTGATCACAAATATTTAAAATGTAAACCAAGGAGAATTTAGCACTGGATTTGGATGCTTCAAGCACTAAGCAGTTTCCTTAAAGATAGAGAGATATGGTGGATCGCTTTGTATGTCTTCCTGTTAATGTTGAAGTCCCAAAGCTCGATTTACAAATTTCATGAATTTTTATTTTTAATATTTAATATAGTAATTAATATAATAATTAAAAATAAATTAAGATATGAAAATATAGAATGATATTAAAATTGTGTAAAATTCCAAGGAAGAAAGTACAAAAAGCTTCAACTATCTGGGCATCACAATATATGACATGGCATGATATCTTAAGCTAATTATAATAATAACATACTATATACACTGATTTGGGTTTAACTTCTTCTCACGCGCTACCCATTTCGTGCAAACAGGGCCCAATAGATGGTATGTACAGAAAAATTAGCCTAAATATCCGTCCACACAATCATTTAAATTAAACATAGTCGTCGGTTGTATAATATATGATAGACAGTTACAATTTTATTAAATTTAAATCCATAAGAAATTTAGATTTTATCATACAACAAATATATATTAGTCCAACCAAATACTTTGGGCTAGTATAATTGGGTTATTTATTTAAATCTAATTAAATTGATTAAAATAAAAGTCCAATATTATTGGGCTGCTCGATTTAATTAATTTTCTACAATGTGGATCGACCCATATAAAGCCCCAAGCCCAATGGCCCATGAGGATTTTCTTGGATGCTACTACACCCCACACCTATATAAAGGGGTCAAAGGAGAAGGCTAGAAAGACAATCAAGTAAGCAGAAGGAAAGATTAAAGAAGCTATGAAGAATAGCATCAAGGTCTACATCCACATCTACAATGGTCAAATCCCAAAGGCGAACGCAAATCATAAGAGGGCGGTTTCAAATCCCCGTTCGTGATAACCCAACAACAAATATTGGTTCGTGACGACCTTCAAATTGTTTGTGACGCACCACAAATCTGAAATTCATCAAGTTCAAGATCAAGCTCTCAAGCTCTTGAATCATCATTCGTGAGGAGAAGAATTAGAGAACTATATCTCTTTAGATTCGAGATATTCTAGAAATTGTAACTCCATCACTTAAAATTGAATATAGTATTTGTCATTATATTTCTTGTCCTGTCTCTCTGCCCCTATCGGGGCAGAGGTAAGGTCTGCGTACACATTACCCTCCCTAAACCCCACTATGTGGGATTTTACTGGGTAGTTGTTGTTGTTGTTGTTTATATTTCTTGTCTTGATTATTATTTTTCACGAACAAAATTTAGTCGTTGGGACTATCTCTTCTCTTCAAATTTCAAGACCACCAAGATGGCCACAACGAAAATCAATCCCAAATTCAAGATTACTGAGGATACTAACTCCAAAAGCGGATTGGAAGTTGCCATGAAGATTGTTGGCCAAATCAAAAGAAGCAAAGCCGAAATACTAGGACAACAAGTGCTTGAAGTGCCGTATACAGTTCATGTTTTCGGTTCATCTTCTCCAAAAGAAGTGAGATCCTCTTCGTACATACTAGAAGAAGGGAACAACATCATTGAGATGGTCGAACAAACTTTGGCGTGATTTAGCCTTTCAAAAGAATGCCATCGCCAGTCCCACGTAAATATGATGACACTTTGAGCAGAAAATTTGCTCCAATATCTCCTCGTGTCACTCCACAATATGCTCTCTATCCAAATGATGATCCATATCATTCTTCGTCATCTGCGATGGTCATGCAAATGATGATGATGATGATGATTGAAGCTTCTACCATAGAAGAACAACTTATAAATTTGACAAAAGCAGTTGATGGCCTGACAAAGTACATGAAAGTTCAAGATGATAAACTTTCCAAATTGATGAATAAGGTAAAGAGTGTGACAAAGGAAGAATCAATCCAAGCACCTATGAAGCTTCTAGAAATTCAAGAGAAAGGAGAGTCCTCTTCAAAGCTAGCAACAATGACCAAAGAGCTCCAAGTCTTTTCTAATGGACAGATTCATGTTGACCAATTGAAGAACTTCATTATAAGGGTCGTCAAAGATAAATTTGAGCCTTCCACTAAATCTTCCCATACATATGCAAAACTATACACACAAAGGATGACAACATGAAGATGGCTTGTGGATATCAACCACCTAAGATTCAATAGTTTGATGGTAAAGAAAACCCCAAGCAACATATTGCACACTTCGTCGAGACATGCAATAATGCTGGAACTTATGGCAACCACCTTGTCAGGCAGTTTGACTCTCAAAGAAATTGCTTTTGATTGATACACAGATCTTGAACCTTGTTTAATCGATAGTTGGGAGCAACTGGAGCAAGAATTTCTCATTCGCTTCTATAACACAAGGCGCATCTTGAGCATGATTGAACTTACAAACGCTCGCCAAGGGAATGAGAATCCAGTTATTGACTTTATCAATCGTCGGAGGAGCTTAAGCATCAACCGCAAAGATCGTCTTAGCGAAAATTCTAGCATCAAAATGTGCATCCAAGGTATGCATTGGGGCCTTCGCTACATCTTGCAAGGAATAAAGCCTAAAACTTTTGAAGAGTTGGCCACCGGTGCTCATGGTATGGAATTGAGTATGGCTACAGGTGGAGACCAAAGGTGTCACGACCCAAGTTCTTCCTCTGTGAACTGTCGTGACGGTACCTAGTCTCTACGACTAGGTAAGCCTAACAATTTGCGGAAATGAAACAAGGATATGAAAACTAACAATTTAACAGGTAAATCTAACAAAGAAGTCTAAAATGTCGCTCAGCATATACAATAAAACACTCTCGAACTGAACATAAGCACTCCCAAAATCCGAAATCTCATGAATCACAAGCTACAGAAGTACATAGTGTTTCCAAACTCCAGAAATCTAACGACGAAGAAAAATACAAGAAGTCTATAACTTGAGGAAGAATAGAGAGGGATTTCTAGGTCTACGGACGCGGAAGATATACCTCGAAGTCTCTAAGATCACCTCGCCTCACTAGAAGTATGGCTGAGAAGAAGTACCTGGATCTGCACACGAAAAATATGTGCAGGAAAGGGCATGAGTACACCACAGCGGTACCTAGTAAGTACCAAGCCTAACCTCGGTCGAGTAGTGACGAGATCAGGTTAGGGCCCAACTGGTTTATATATATATATATATATATATATATATGTAAGTACGTGATTTTTTCCCTATATGAATTACTCCCATAAATTCAAAAAAATAAATTTTTCCCATTGTTTGCAATTCCGTAGATTTTTGTAGCATTTCTTGTTAATTTGCTTGCATTTGTCTGTGCACCTCTATTTTATTTAATTCATGAAAAATACAAAAACAAAATACATTGCATTTGAATTTAGAATTTAATTTTGCATTTTTAAATTAATTAGTAATTTGGTTGTGTTACAAAAATAGAAAAATCACAAAAATAACTCATTTTTGCATTTACCTTCGAATTTTGTAGTTTTCTTTTAATTTGATAATTAATTGGTTGTTGTAAATATTAGTTTGAGTAATTAATCTAATGGGATAATTTGGTTTAGGATTTAATTTAGGTTTTATTTTTGAAAAGAAAAGAAAAATTTGAAATTGAAAAAGAGAAAAAGGTTTTAAAACAAGAAAATTTAAGTTTTGGGCTCATCAATTGAATTTTCCCCCAGGCCCAAACACTTTTCCCCTGAAACCCGTCCAAAATCACTCAAAACAGGCCCAATGTCCCTCCCCATACCCGGTCCAACCATTCAACCACTTTAAATGACTCGAACGACGTAGTATGGAACCAAAACTACGTCGTTTCGAGTTAAAGGGTTAAAATTGATCTTGGCCTTTCGTTTGGCATCATCCAACGGCTGTGAAACTATGTATTATTTTGATTAAACTGTTCGAAAATCCCTGAATCTAACCTAGTACCATCTTCATCTCTCAGACTTCCCATCTCTCTCACCAAACCAGCGCCGCCTCGAAAGAATTCCACCATTGTCGCCGGCGTTCCACCTCCGAATCGTCCCAAAACCTTACCACACACTCCCCATACTCCCTCAAACATTAAGTCATTGTCAATCTCCCGAAAATCCCCACATCTTCACCTCAACTTTGAACCCGAAAATCAGAAGAAAAGTAATGTTCCGATTCCTACGCTCTCAAAACTTGATTTGACTCAGGACTTCCGTTAAATGATTGTGCTTGCCCGGAATAATCGGATAACGATAGTTTTTGTACATTTCAAGATTTGTTAGTTCCTAACCAGACCAAGGGCGTCTGGCCAAGCTCATCGCCTTCGTCAATTTGTTCTGGCTAAGACTAGTATCATTCCTTTCTCTATTCCATTCTTCGCATCTGTTTCTTGTTTTCTTTTTCTTTGATTTTTGTATTTCAGTGTGTTTGAATCAATTTCAGTTTGATTAAAATCAGTAGTTCTAGTTGTTCATTTGCGTTATTAGGATTAATATCTATTTGAGTTTTGTTTGTTTGAGTTTTGTTTTGGCCGAAATTATGTAAGTTCAGTCGTTAATTTTATTAAAGAGCTTGATGAATCAGCTTTCCTTCTCCCTTATTCATTTTAAGTTGTAGGTTGGGCTGTTAGTATACAGATTCATGTATTGGGCTGGGTTTTGGGTTAATTGGACCCTGGGGCAACTTTGACCCATATCGGTGTTTGGTTTTTGAAGGAAATTAACAGTTGTTTAGGGGGTAGTTCAGGGAGTCTAGGTTAAAGAATCTCTTGTAACTGAATAGGAAGTTGCCTAGAAGGTGGGGGTAGGGATTCAAATGAACTTCTGAATTTTAACCTAAGGATTTCTAAGCAAAAACCAAAATTCCAAAAGGGTCAAAATAAAAAATCTGATTTCTCTAGGCTCCCCTAGTTCCTTGCCTATAAAGGTATCCATTTCTTCAAGCTCAAGTGAGACTTTAAGAGATAGAAAATACAGAAAAGTCAGAGACGGCTGAAAATCTAAAGAAAACATTGTTCCATTAAGTTCCCTGTTTTGATCTCTGAAGTTTTTCAATTACTGAAACCTTTTCTGATTTTCTAAGATTGAAATGGTTTGAATTCGGATTTTAGAAAGTTTTTGGTTTGAATTCTGCTGGGTGGTTGTTGTTCCATTGGTGTTCATCAGCCGTTTTTGTTGTTTTATTGAATCTGAAGCTGATTCTTGTTACTGCTCATTGTTGTTGGCCATTGACTCCATATTTCTTTGTTTCTTTTCGATTTCCAGGTACACTTCTACATTCTACCTCATGTGAAGATTGATTTGAGGAATAAAGATGGAAATTCTAAAGTTTCAAAACATGTTTTCAGCTTTCTGTTATGAGTTCAGCCTTACTACTTTGTTTTATGGTGCTTTTAGCTTAGTTCAGTGTTTTTTTTGTAATTAACTTTTGGTCTAGGCTTTAAGCTTGTTGATTTCAGCCCCTATTTGGCCTCATTGCCCCCTGTTTTGGTCATCTAATGTCGAGAGGGTGTCTTGAGGGCCTGTTTAATTTCTCTAAGGCTCTTTGGTAAGATGGAGTTGTATACTTGAGTGAAAGTGCATTCTTCACTGATTTAGACCTTTTGGTATATTATAGGAATCCTTTCGTCTATTCAATCAGCTTGTTATTTTAGTTCTTAAAGGATTGAAGTTTGCTTGATTAAATGAGTTGAATACCCTTCTTCTAAAGTAAAAAGGTCTGTGGCGTATTATTTCGACGGTACAAAGGCTTTGGACATCTGATGTGAATTTTGGCATGTGTCTTTGATGAGAAGCAAGTTTTCCTTGTTAAATTTGCAGATTTCAGGGCAGTACCTATGAGACTGAATTCATTTTTTTTCAAGCAATGATTCTGAGCAAGTCCCCTATCGCTTCCCCCTCTTTTTTTTCTTTCTCTTTGGGTTCTCGTGTTATAATGTTCGTAGGAAATCTCATGTTGGCAATACTTTGTCATGGTAAACTTTAAGATTCTTGTATTGGAAAGTTAAACATTCCGAGTTTGTTCTGTTGGTTTGCCATGGGAACGCAACCCTTCTTTGTCATGTGTGACCATACTTTGGTTTCTCTTCTTATTTAATGTTTGAACCCCACTGCTTTTGGTATAGTTTGTGTGTGATCCATCATTGGCATAAATGAAGGCATCAGGAGAAGTAAGGCTATTTGATCTACTTACAAATACAAATGCTCATTAGCTGACACGAACGAATTGAATGATTGAGCTTAAGTGAGGGAAGTTTAGTCCAACGTGAGCTTACAACTAATAAGGGTTAATTGAACATTAATTTAGAATAGATCCACATCTTATACCTTTTTAAGTATTGCCTTTAAATTGAAATTGAGGTGCGCCGTGCCAAGTAAAATCTCAGATGCGTGGCCCTCATTTAATTATTTCTTTTAAATCCTTAGAATTCGAGGCGCGTCGTTTAGCGAATTTTCTACAGCCCTCGCAAAGTTGAAAACGCGTAGTTTCTGTAGGCGCGTAATCTTAAAATCACCTTCCTAAACTCGGGTGTGCATTTTATGTGACTCAAATCCAAATCTCAACAACGTTAAATAAAATGTGTCGTGGACCGCGGGTGCATTTCATGTGACGTGGTTCAAGGCGTGTTTTAAATAATGTTGAATCTTCCTAATAATTAATGAAAGCGGTTATAAAGTTAAATTGAACAATAGGTTAAAACATGTATTAAAATCAGATAATATGCCAATTATAATAGTTGAGCGACCGTGCTAGAACCACAGAACTCGGGAATGCCTAACACCTTCTCCCGTGTTAACAGAATTCCTTACCCTGATTTCTGTGTTCGTGGACTGTAATACAGAGTCAATCTTTTCCTCGATTCAGGATTTAAAACCGATGACTTGGGACACCATAAATTATCCCAAGTGGCGACTCTGAATTTTTAATAAAATAATCCTGTTTCGATTGTCACTTTAATTTGGAAAAACTCCCTTATATACTCCCTTCCAGGGGTGTAGGTAAAAAGGAGGTGTGACAGCTCTGGCGACTCTGCTGGGGATCGAACCCAGAATCTCTGGTTCAGGGTTCAGAATTTGAGCTTAGATGAATTGTTATAGTTGACTTTATTTATTATCTGATTTTGTTACATGTTTGGGCCTAATGTGCTAAGTGTTGCTTTTACCGCTTTGATATTCTCTTTGAATCTTCTAAATCATGGAGGAGTGTGCACTTCGTGTGACTTCTCTTCTGTTAGAGTCATATCCCAAATTTTAGCACAAGTTTCGAACAAGTTGCAAAGCCGGTGAAGCTTCTGTATTCCCGGTATGCTGCCCCCCCCTCGGCTTGAGCTGTCCGCTCGAGTAAGCCAGGTCTAGAACAATAAACCCAGGTTTTAAACCTAGTATAACAAGACCTCATGCCGGATCCCTAGTAGGAACGTTTGCTTGCATTATGTGCATTTGACTTTGGAGACTCAACACATGGGTTGGGTCTGTCTAGGACAGGTGTACCAAAAATGAAAAGACCATCCTGATGCATCTTACTTGCTACTTGTGCATTTATTTGATTTGGATTTGCATGCTGACCGACTTTTGAATAATGGGAGAAAGTGGGAAAAAAGAAAATAACAATGTGAGGGTTAAGTGAGTTAAATCACCTATTTTGAAAAATCCAATGTCCAAATGGTACTGAAATTATGCCGAATTTTTGAGAAAGATGAAAAAAAAAGAGAAAGTCTTATTTTCAAAAATAGTTGGTTTTGTTTCATTTGCCCGAACTATGCCAGTTTGATTCTCACCGGATGTGAGATACGTAGGCAACCCCCATCGGGTCCAACTTCCTTTTTTTTGCAAAAATAGCCCAAAAAGAACAATAAATTTATGTTTATTGCAAATAAGTAAGGTGATGTCATTCTTGTCAAAAATAGCCGAATGTCCCTCAAAAGGGCTCCGGAAGGCTATTTTTGCAAGAACGGCCACCTTTAGTCACTTTTAAAGGTTTTGGCTGGTTAGCCGACACCGCCTTAAAATCTTTATTTTCGAAGTGCTGAAAGGCCGTATTGGCAAAGCCGGATATTTTTGTGAAAATTTTGAAAAAAAATGGTCATTTTTCTTGAGTCAAAATGAGTCATATTTTTCTTTTAATGAAAATCACCCTAATAAATGTGCAGAATGAGCACGAGTCAAAGTTTGCCAATAACAGTCATGAACAAGATCCCTTTGGAATTGCATATGTGGTGGGAGGATCTGGGTAAATCAGAGCAAGATAAGGTCAATCTACATTTGAGAGGCCTCACCGGGTTGTTGAAGATCAGGCCTAGAGGAGACATCATAAAGGCGTTGGTTACGTTTTGGGACCCAGCTCATAATGTCATGCAGTTCTCGGATTTTGAACCCACACCCACCTTGGAAGAGATAGCAGGTTATATGGGAAGTGCTGAAGGTCTGAGGCATAAGTATTTGATCCCTCCAAGAGCCGTTAACTTTCACAAATTCGTGGATTTGCTAAAAATAAGCAAGGGAGTCTCGTACTCTGAGTTGGAGGACGGTTTTTCCACTCTACGTTTTATATACCAGAGGTACGGGCATGTAGGAGGATTCAATAACTCGGAAAGCGGGGTTTGTAGCAAAGGGAACCGAGCAAAATGGGATGAGCATAGGCGTTTCGCTTTCATGGTAGCTTTCTTAGGCCTCGTGGTGTTTCTCGGGAAAGATGGGAATATCGATCTGCGGGTGGCTGGAGTCGTCAAAGTCTTGATTACCAATGCCAAGAGCACCCTTGCCCCCATGATAGTATCTAAGATATACCGAGTTCTCACAGCTTGTAAAGCTGGGGCAGATTTCTTCGAGGGATGCAATTTGCTACTACAAATGTGGATGATCAAACACCTATGTCACCGCCCTCAGTATATGAGTTATGGGTCCGCAGAGAAAAGTTGCATTAAAGAGTTAGACACAAGGAGTTCAGGGTTCAAGTTCCCAGATGGGTTTGGGTATCCTGCCTTCGCTCCATCACTGCGGGGCAAATAGAATGGACACTGGGTTGGCTTCCTATTGAAGAAATTGTATATATGCCCGCCACCGGTCCTTACTTCCTCCTAATGGGTCTTCGAGGCATTCAGCCTTACGCTCTATACCGGGTGATGAGACAGTTGGGAAGGTGTCAGGTGATGCACCCAGATGAAGATCTTAGTGTTTATGCGGTCGAGGTTAGCTCCGACGGCCAATTTCATGAAGAAACAATTCGTTCTATTTAGAACGAGTGCCAGTATTTGACAGCGAACACTAGAGTGTGTGACCTATCTAAATGCGAGGTCTCACCTGCCTATCTGTCTTGTATAGAAAAAAGAACACCACAAGGGCTAAACCTGAAAAACCAGCCAAAAAGCCTCACATTCGGGAATTCGTTGAGGCATTGCAAGAACAGTGGGCTTGGTTGGACAAGGAGAATGAGTACAGGGCCACAATAGGAAAGCTGGAAAAGCAAGTCAGGGATCTCCAATTCAAGAATGGTTTGCGGATGAGGGTGAAAAGAAAAAGCTAGCCAAAGAAAATGAGGCCCTTCGAGCCCAGATTCGAGAAATGAAAACAGCAGCTGAAAATCCTGCCAGAAGTACAAAGGATGAAAAGCTTATAAAGAACCTTAGGTAGAAGGTGGATGAGTATGGTTTTGATTTGAACAAAGTAGAGGGTGAACTAGCCAGGGCTCGAACAAAATTGGCTAAGAATGCGGAAGAACGAGCGCGCCTGGTTAAACAGTTAAAAGAGAAATACGACAATGAGGTTGCGGTGTTGAAGAAAAAGGTCATCACCGTTGAGAACAAAATGATCAAGCAGGCGAAAGACTTTAAGGCTGAAAGAGAACACTGTTATACAGCAATGGCACAGTTAGAAAGAGACCTGCAACAACTCCAAGAACAGAATCAAGTATCCAAACAAACATTGGAAGCCAGGGCCCAGCAGATTGGGCGTTTGTTGCAAGAAAAGGGTGTCATAAGAGAGAGAGTCAGAAGGATCGCCGACTACATCGCGATGAAGTGCAGTAGTTGTGAGGATATGACTAGATCCATGTTCTTTGCCACTGTGATGACCTTTGTCCGCCAGATAATGGAAGATCTCCACCACCTCCAAGGGGATTTAGCGCGTAGGCCCGTGGCGAGACCGAATGATATCCCGCGGGCCCCGGGAGCAGTTGTGGCATTGATGTATTCATAATTTTCATTGGAGTCTGTTAGTCCATTTTCGAGTCTGTGTTTTTGTCTTTTTGTTTTTGAGTCTACATTTTCATCTTTTCATCAAAGTCTGTTAGTGTCTTTTTGAGTCTATTAGTTTTTGAGTCGTTGTAATCAAAGCATTTTATTTTTATGAAAATTTGAAAATCCCAAAATATTTTATTTTTACACTTATCCCCAAGAACTACACTTGGTCTGATTTATGCGGGGTCATGATACGTAGGCAATCTCCATAGGATTCGATCATAACCAAAAAAAAAAGAGAAAAGAAGAGAAAAAGAGAGGAAAGACAAAGAAAAAAAAAACAAGAAAAAAAAGAGAGAAAAATAAGAAACCATGGGGAGGAAACAATGGAAAAACAAGAGAGAGAAATGAGATGATAAAAACAAAGAGAAAATAGAAAGGCATAAGTGAAAAGAAAGGAGAAGAAGTTGCAAATGGAAATAAGGAAAAGCTAGGATGACGCAAGCAACCGATCAAATGCATAATAGAAACGGTTAACTGCTTAGGTGCATTCATTCCCCAAATGTGCGGTTGCCTATCTTTTAAGCTCTAATCACTAACAAGTTTGTTGTTAACAATTCAGCACAGAAAGGTGGTTGGTTTGTGGTTCCCGAAGTAGTAACTCCTCTATGCAACATAAATTCAAAAGGCAATGGCGGACAACAACAAAATTGGGTTGGTTGATACCGGTGCCCGAAAGCAGTTGGCTGAACGGGACACTGGTTTGGATGATGAGGTAAGGATGTTAAGACAATACATGACAGACATGTATCATGCTTGGATGACTGGGAAGGCACCACCCCTGCCATCTCCTAGCTTCCTAAATGCTACCCTTACCCAAACACCGGTCACAGTGCCAGATGATCCCCCATACTCTCCAGATCCACCCGCTTATCATGGATTTCCCATCCACCCTAGTAGCTCCATCACTCATCTTCCAATTACCTTTCCCAAAAATTGCCCTCCTGTCTTATCCACCATCCCCAACAATGAACACCCATTCAAAGCTCACGATGCCCAATATTACCCCTCAGAGGTTGCCCATAAGGTTCCCAACTCCAACTCATACAAGCAAGGCCCGCGGGATGAGCCTCATGTTGAAAATGAAAAGTTCACAAGAAGAAAAGGGCGAGATGGGATACCCAGGAGGCTGAAAGGCATAGAACAGTCCTTAATGAACAAGCAAGGAATGGGAGACCAGGGTAGCATGTCTTACAAAGAATTGTCTATGTTCCCCGACGTTCGTCTGCCTGCGGGGTTTAACGTTCCAAAGTTTAACTTGTACGATGGGTGTGGAGATCTGGCAGCCTATTCGAGGGATTATTGTAGTGAAATGAGAGGTGTTGGCGAGAAAGATGATTTGTTGATGGCGTATTTCAGTGAGATCTTGACTGGGGCAGCTTTGGAATGGTACAATCGTCAAGATGTCGGTAAGTGGCATACATTAGGCAACATGGATCAAGATTTTGTGCGACACTTCCAGTACAATATAGACATTGTCCCAGACCGCTCCTACCTATCTAAAATGGAAAAGAAGCCGGAGGAAAGCTTTAGGGAGTTTGGGCTCAGATGGAGGGAGCAAGCTGCTCGAGTCAATACCCCGATTGGTGAAGAAGAAATGGTTGAGCTTTTCCTACAAGCCCAGGGGCCCACCTACTTCAGTCATTTAATCTGGCCTTGGGAAAGCCTTTCAATGATGTGTTAAAAATAGGGGAGCTAGTAGAAGAGGGAATCAAGTCAGGCAAAATCATGAGTTGTTCGAAAGACGTTCAGAACATCCTAGTAAGTTTGGGTGGAAGAAAGAGAAACAGAAAAGATGATTTGATGGGCCTTCCTGCTCAACACTTCTAGCCTCGACATCATCCCATTGGATATCCTTGTGCACCAGATGACCCTCCCCAATGCTACTTCTCTCCATAGAACTCCCAAAGTCGTATATCACTTTCCCAGTACCCAGCTCCACAAAATGCCTATCCACCCCCACGAGCCTACCGAAACCCCCTGGATCAGGTTTCCGGCCCAATCAAGCATTTAAGAATGAGAGGTTGCGGAAGAAGAAAACCTTCACTCCATTGGGAAAGTCATATGCCAGTCTGTTCTAGAGGCTAAGGAAATTGGACATGTTGAAGCCGATCCAGATAAAAATGCCAAACCCTCTTCCAAAGAAGTTTGATTTTTCTTAGAGGTGCGCATACTGCTCAGATGCCCCGGGGCATGACATAGAGAAGTGTTGGAATCTGAAGAATGCGATTCAGAAGCTTATTGATGCAGGCGACATTGTCGTGCAAAATCCAGATGTAGTAGACACTAGTCAAAGTCCGTCACCTGTGCATAATGAGACGCATATGGTGGGTATGATTTATTTCGAAAAGGAATGTGAGAATTCTTCTGGGATCCTCAGAGGTCCACGTGTTGTGAAGCTTTCAGCGCTATTAGAGGTTGATCCTAAGAACTAGCAGGCAAAGGGAACCCAAAGGCAATCTGTTAAGAACAATATGATAGAGACTTGTGAAGGTCCTAGTATTGTTGATGCAGAAGTCAATGGCTAAGACGTTGAGTTTGATGATTGGAAAGATGCTCTTTTCTTGGTTATCCAGGGAGGAGTTTTGGTGGTTTATTTTATTGTTATTTCTACTGTCTGGGTTATTTCAGGGTTGTAATTCGGATATTGTCTTGTGACTCAAACCCTTCTATCATTTTATTTTGCCTAGTTTGTTTAGGCATAGTAGCCCGTTAGTGTTGTCTAGGATTGTTCTAGGTTTGTAACCCCAGTTTAGTTAGTTTGTTTCGTTGTTCAAACCCTTCCACCATCTGTCTAATGCAATTTTCTGTTTCTGTTATTTTTAGTCATTTTTGTTTAGTTCCTTTTCTTTTATAGTTCTTTTCCTGTTGACTCTAGTAACATGACATGCATGCGTAACTCTCAGCCTAATCTTAAAAAGTCAGTTTAGTCATGAAGAAATGAATGAAACAATTTTGAAGATGATAGGGACATTTGGGGGAAATAAGTAAAGGCATTTTGAGATCACTTCAAGCCCGAATTGTGTGAAACTGGGGCAGATAGAACATAAAGAAACCTTATTAAAATGCATCATGCCGCATCAGGTTGAAGCTAAAGGCAAGTTTGCCCAAATTGACAGAGGCCGTTCGTGGTAATGAGAGTGAGGGTGTTGTCTAAAGGTGGTTTGTAGGTAATAGATGCAGAAGGCGAATGAGTGGATATGGTTATCAAATCTGGTACAATCAAAATATGTTACAAATGTTTTCCTTGGTTTGTTTAATTGTGTAGTTTGCACTTGGCATGTTTTGGAGATTGGAATGACGAAGGCATTTTGTTCTGCTATCTAAACACTTTATCTTTCGCTACCCCTTTGAGTCTTATTTATTTTCTTTCATACCCCTCTTTCGGAATCAGTAGCAAAGATCAGAAATGCAAGCGTGAAAGATAAGTAAAGGAAAAAGAGAAAAAAAAAGAAGAAAAAGAAGGAAAAAGAAGAAGAAATGGAAAAAAAAGAAAGGAAAAAAAAAAAAAACAACAAAAAGAGAAAAAGAAGAAAGAAAAGAAAAGAGGAGAAAGAGGAAGAAAAAGGAAAGAAAAATCACAACAACAAAGTAATTCCTATGACATGAACTACGTTCGACCTGATTCCTTTTAAGGATACGTAGGCAGCCTCATGGTTCGGTCCTATCAAAAATAAAAATCCAAAAGTCCCTAAACAAGAAACTGGGGCAGAAGTTGTGGTTCTTGTAAGAAATCTGATTCCGAAAGTTGTAATCTTGAACCCAAATGAGTTGTTTTGAGCCTTTTGATACCCTTTCTTTCTAACCCCATCCAAAAGCCCACATTACGGTCCAAAGAAAGACCTTCCGATTAGTCTTCAAGAGATTCTAAGGCGAGAAAGTAGAGGTGAATCATATCAGGGGCAACACTCTGATCCAAACATGGGAAATGAAAAACGAGAGAGTCTTATTGATGAAAACCCTCACGAGTACCACAAGGCGATGAAAGCTGAGAAAAATCAAAATGAGAGAGTCTTATGGGTGAAAACCTTCACGGGCACCTTGAGGCGACTGTAAGTTGAGAGAAAGAACAAAATGAGAGAGGCTTGATGGTGAAAACCCTTCGGGCACTACAAGTCGAATAAGGATTGTTAGTCAGATTGGATAATCGAAGCATTGAAGCCTAGTTTTACGGTTTAAGGATACAACAATAGTTGAACATCAGACTTGCTTAACAGAATAGGCCTCAGGTGCATGTCATGGTCATTAGAGTTGGTATTCACATTTGATAGGTTCCTACTTTGTAGTTTTCTTGTTAGGAATCATCTCTTTCCATTATCCTTTACTCTGTCCCTTTTGTCTTGTTTACTTCCTCTTCATGAGTCTGTTTGGTCGGAACAAGTAAAAAATGACTTCAAAATCTGCCACCAACTTTCCAATTGCACAAAATGAGATCTGGATAGCACGTCATAGTGTCATAAGTCAAGAAAGAACAACAAGCGCACTGAGTTGGTAACGATCAACATACTTTGGGGTCCATGAGAAATACAAAGGTCTGGTATATTTTAATTCATGAATAATGCAACAGATAGAGGATGTTGGTCGAACGGGTCAAAGGTATTCTCTGTGATGAGATCAACAAAGAAAGTGGTTAACCAGTGACAAGCGAGGTCTTCCAAGCAGAAATCAAAGTTATCGTGACAAGTGAGGGAACAATAGACTTCAAGGCCAAGGCCAGTGATTTAAGTTAGGAAAGAACAGCATGCGCACTAAGTGGATGGCATTTAGCGTGCGTTGGAATTCATAAGAAACACAAAGGTGCAGTACATGTCAACACAAGAGCACGATGCAACAGATGGAGAGTGTTAGGTGGACGGATCAAAGGTATTTTCGATGAAACACAAAGGTTGGTAAATGTCAGTTCATGAGCAATGCAACAAATAGAGGGAATTGGGTATGAACGGAAAAGGGGTATTTTCTGTGATAAGGACGATAGAGAAAGTGGTTGGCCCATAAACAAGCAAGGTCCTCAAGTGGAAATCAGTTATCATGGGAAGTGAAGGAGCGCTCGCCCTCAAAGTCAAGGCTACAAACCAACCACCACATTTTAAACTGACAAGATTTTTCTTTGATTGAAATAGGGGCAGAAAATTTTGTTTGTTTCGGAGAAACCCACCGTAAGGAAATGCAAGCACCAGACAGGTTTGACCATAAATTTTCAGGACCTTCCTGGAAAATGGGACCTAGTTTAAAAATCGAAACAATCATAAGTAGCAAAATCTAGCATAAATGTACCCCAAGGAATATAGGTTGGTTTCAAAGATTGCATGTTTAAGATAGGATTCAATTAGGAATTTTCGGGACCCTCCTGAATAATGGGACATAGCTTTAAGATTGATGTTAGATAACAAGATATAGCGGAAATAATACCTTTAGAAGATATAACTTAGATTTAAAATTATCGTTTAATTAAGAGTTGTCAGGACCCTCCTGAATAATGGGACCTAGCTTTAAAATTTTCCATTGGATAACAAAAGTTAGTGTAAGTTCTGGTGTAGGGCAATATAATTTAGGTGTAAAATAGTCACTCTTAAGATAAAACTTGACTTTTGATTTTCAGGACCCTCTTGGATAATGGGATGTAGCTTTAATACTTTCTTACCTTCAGAAGATATAACTTAGATTTAAAATTGTCGTTTAATCAAGAGTTGTCAGGACCCTCCTGGATAATGGGGTGAAGTTTTAAGATCGACTTAGATAACAAGATGTAGCAAAAGTAATACCTTTAGGAGATATAATTTAGATTTAAAATTGTCGTGTAACTAGGAGCTATCAGGACCCTCCTGAATAACGGGATCTAGCTTTCAAATTCTTAGTAATATTTGGTAATATGATTCAGTGTAACACTCACATATGTGCCCAGCTACCAAATTGGGGCAGAAATTTTTTTTTGTTTTGTCTATTTTTGTTGAAATCAGGCACCCACCTGGAGATCACGAGAATACAATTTAAGTTCAGTAATCAGGCGCGCACCTGGAGAGCACGGGAATACAATTCAAGTTCAGCAGTCAAGCACCCACCTGGAGAGCACGGAAATACAATTCAAGTTCAGCAGTCAGGCGCCCACCTGGAGAGCACGGGAATACAATTTAAGTTCAACAATCAGGCGCCCACCTGGAGAGCACGGGAATACAATTCAAGTTCAGCAGTCAGGCGCCCACCTGGAGAGCACGGGAATACAGTTCAAGTTCAGCAGTCAAGCGCTCACCTGGAGAGCACGAGAATACAATTCAAGTTCAACGGTCAGGCGCCCACCTGGAGAGCATGGGAATACAATTCAATTTCAGCAGTCAGGATCCCACCTGGAGAGAACGGGAATACAATTCAAGTTCAACAGTCAGGAGCCCACCTGGAGAGCACGGGAATACAATTCAAGTTCAGCAATCAGGCGCCCACCTGGAGAGCACGGGAATACAATTCAAGTTCAGCAGTCAGGAGCCCACCTGGAGAGCACAGGAATACAATTCAAGTTTAGCAATCAGGAGCCCACCTGGAGAGCACGGGAATATAATTCAAGTTCAGCAATCAGGTGCCTACGTGGAGAGCACAGGAATACAGTTCAAATTTTGGCAATCAGGCGTCCACCTGGAGAAAAGGAAATCATCTTAGATTATAATTTGAATTCAGCAATCAGGTGTCCACCTGAAGAAAAGGGAAAGTGTCTCAGATCACAACTCAACAAAGGGACTTCATCGGGAGAATACCAGTCAACAAGGCAACAAGAATCACAAGATCAAGTTTGAAGATACAGATAGGATTTTTGTAATGTATAGATCATAGTTTAGTCTAGCTTCTTTTATTTTGTCATGGTGTAATAAGGAGGTCAGTAAGCAGCAGCAACAGTGAAATCACAGCTTCATGGTAGTCCCAACTACCAAAACTTCTCGAACTACACTGACCTGATTCCTTTATAGCCAAGGATATGTAGGCAACCTCGAAAGCAGGGTGCGGTCAAATCTTTCAAAAAATGCTTCTCTCGGAGTGTTCAAACGGGCAAAAATCGCTCGTATATGCTCACTTTATCTTTGCACGAAAACTCTTCGTGTTTCCGAGCAAAGAGGGGCAGCTGTGGGCACTTTATATGAATTACTCCCATAAATTAAAACAAAATAAATTTTTCCCATTGTTTGCAATTTCGTAGATTTTTGTAGCATTTCTTGTTAATTTTCTTACATTTGTCTGTGCACCTCTATTTTATTTAATTCATGAAAAATACAAAAAAAAAAAATACATTGCATTTGCATTTAGGATTTAATTTTGCATTTTTAAATTAAGTAGTAATTTGGTTGTGTTACAAAAATAGAAAAATCACAAAAATAACTTATTTTTGCATTTAGCTTCGAATTTTGTAGTTTTCTTTTAATTTGGTAATTAATTGATTGTTGTAAATATTAGTTTGAGTAATTAATCTAATGGGATAATTTGGTTTAGGTTTTATTTTTGAAAAGAAAAGAAAATTTTGAAATTGAAAAGGAGAAAAAGGTTTTAAAACAAGAGAATTTAAGTTTTGGGCTCATCAATTGAATTTCCCCCCATGGCCAAACATTTTTCCCCTGAAACCCGTCCAAAACCACTCAAAACAAGCCCAATGTCCCTCCCCATACCCAGTCCAACCATCCAACCACTTTAGATGACTCGAACGACATAGTATGGAACTAAAACTACGTCGTTTCGAGTTCAAGGGTTAACATTGATCTTGACCTTTGATTTGGCATCATCCAACGACTGTGAAACTATGTATTATTTTTATTAAACTGTCCAAAAATCCCTGAATCTAACCTAGTACCATCTTCATTTCTCAGACTTCCCATCTCTCTCATCAAACCAGCGCCGCCTCGAAAGAATTCCAACATTGTCGCCGGCGTTCCGCCTCCGAATCATCCCAAAACTTTACCACACACTCCCCATACTCCCTCAAACATTAAGTCGTTTTCAATCTCCCCAAAATCCCCACATCTTCACCTCAACTTTGAACCCGAAAATAGAAGAAAAGTAATGTTCCGATTCCTACGCTCTCAAGGCTTGATTTGACTCAGGACTTTCGTTAAATGATTGTGCTTACCCGGAATAATCGGCTAATGATAGTTTTTGTACATTTCAAAATTTGTTAGTTCCTGACCAGACCAAAGGCGCCTGGCCAAGCTCGTCGCCTTCGTCGATTTGTTCCGGCTAAGACCAGTATCATTCCTTTCTCTATTCCCTTCTTCGCATCTGTTTCTTGTTTTATTTTTCATTGATTTTTGTATTTATGTGTGTTTGAATCAATTTTAGTTTGATTAAAATCAGTAGTTCTAGTTGTTCATTTGCGTGATTGGGATTAATATCTATTTGAGTTTGTTTTGTTTGAGTTTTGTTTTGGCCGAAATTATGTAAGTTTAGTCGTTAATTTTATTAAAGGGCTTGATGAATCAACTTTCTTTCTCCCCTATTCATTTGAAGTTGTAGGTTGGGCTGTTAGTATACAGATTCATGTATTGGGTTGGGGTTTTGGGTTAATTCGACCCTGGGGCAACTTTGACCCATATCGGTGTTTGTTTTTTGAAGGTAATTAACAGTTATTTAAGGGCTAGTTCAGGGAGTCTAGGTGAAATAATCTCTTGTAACTTAATAGGAAGTTGCCTAGAAGGTGGGGGTAGGGATTCAAATGAACTTCTGAATTTTAACCTAAGGATTTCTAAGCAAAAACTAAAATTTCAAAAGGGTCAAAATGAAAAGTCTGATTTCTCTAGGCTCCCCTAGTTCCTTGCCTATAAAGGTATCCATTTCTTCAAGCTCAAGTGAGACTTTAAGAGATAGAAAATACAAAAAAGTCAGAGACGGCTGAAAATCTAAAGAAAACAATGTTCCATTGAATTCCCTGTTTTGATCTCTGAAGTTTTTTAATTACTGAAACCTTTTCTGATTCTCTAAGATTGAAATGGTTTGAATTCGGATTTTAGAAAGTTTTTGGTTTGAATTCTGCTGGGTGGTTGTTGTTCCATTGGTGTTCATCAGCCGTTTTTGCTGTTTTATTGAATCTGAAGCTGATTCCTGTTACTGCTCCACTGCTGTTGGCCATTGACTCCATATTTCTTTGTTTCTTTTTCGATTTCCAGGTACACTTCTACATTCTACCTCATGTGAAGATTGATTTGAGGAATAAAGATGGAAATTCTAAAGTTTCAAAACATGTTTTCAGCTTTCTGTTATGAGTTCAGCCTTACTACTTTGTTTTATGGTGCTTTATAGCTTAGTTCAGTGTTTCTTTGTAATTAACTTTTGGTCTAGGCTTTAAGCTTGTTGATTCCAGCCCCTATTTGGCCTCATTGCCCCCCGTTTTAGTCATCTAATGTCGAGAGGGTGTATTGAGGACCTGTTTAATTTCTCTGAGGCTCTTTGGTAAGATGGAGCTGTATACTTGAGTAAAAGTGCATTATTCACTGATTTAGACCCTTTGGTATATTATAGGAATCCTTTAGTCTATTCAATCAGCTTGTTCTTTTAGTTCTTAAAGGATTGAAGTTTGCTTGATTAAATGAGTTGAATACCCTTCTTCTAAAGTAAAAAAGTTTGTGGCGTGTTATTTCGACGGTACAAAGGCTTTGAACATCTTATGTGAATTTTGGCATGTGTCTTTGATGAGAAGCAAGTTTTCCTTGTTGAATTTACAGATTTCAGGGCAGTACCTATGAGAGAATTCATTTTTTTTTCCTAGTAATGATTCTGAGCAGGTCCCCTGTTACAGTGTCGCTTTCCTCCCCCCTTTTTTTCTTTCTCTTTAGGTTTCGTGTTATAACGTTCGTAGGAAATCTCATGTTGGCAATCCTTTGTCATGGTAAACTTTAAGATTCTTGTATTGGAAAGTTAAACGTTCCGAGTTTGTTCTGTTGGTTTGCCATGGGAACGCAACCCTTCTTTGTCATGTGTGACCATACTTCGGTTTCTCTTCTTATTTAATGTTTGAACCCCGCTGCTATTGGTATAGTTTGTGTGTGAGCCATCATTGGCATAAACGAAGTCATCATGAGAAGTAAGGCTATTTTATCTACTTACAAATACAAATGTTCCTTAGCTGACATGAACGAATTGAATGATTGAGCTTAAGTGAGGGAAGTTTTGTCCAACGTGAGCTTACAACTAATAAAGGTTAATTGAACGTTAATTTAGAATAGATGCACATCTTATACCTTTTTAAGTATTGCCTTTAAATTGGAATTGAGGTGCGGCGTGCCAAATAAAATCTCAGATGCGTGGCCCTCATTTAATTATTTCTTTTAAATCCTTAGAATTTGAGGCGCGTCGTTTAGCGAATTTTTCACGGCCCTCGCAAAGTTGAAAACGCGTAGTTTCTGTAGGCGCGTAATCTTAAAATCACCTTCTTAAACTCGGGTGTGCATTTCATGTGACCCAAATCCAAATCTCAACAACGTTAAATAAAATGTGTCGTGGACCGCGGGTGCATTTCATGTGACGTGGTTCAATGCGTGTTTTAAATAATGTTGAATCTTCTTAATAATTAATTAAAGCGGTTATAAAGTTAAATTGAACCATAGGTTAAAACATGTATTAAAATCAGATAATAGGCCAAGTATAAGAGATCTCCTAGGATACCGTCCCGTAGTCCCAAATAAAAATGTGTAAGGGGATCTCCCGGAATACTATTCTGTAGTCTCAAAGTAAACATACAGCTCAATCAACATAATTAACAGTTTCAACAAGGAATTCTACAGTTTAGATTCATATCGAAGAAGACAGGCAATCCTTACTCTAAGCATGCTGCACAGAGTTGAGGTAGACATTTAAGGCAGTTAAAATAGTTAAGGCACGTAAGCATGCTTTCCTAAGCTAAACAGGATAGCAACATATACTAGCATTGCTAAATTAAAGGAAAACATAGATATTTACTTAATGAAAATGGGGTTTTTCGACAATTAGCACGTGTACGCACTCGTCACCTCACATACATGGCATTCATATAACAACAGTACCAAAATCCTAAGGGGAGTTCCTCCGTACAAGGTTAGGCAAGCCACTTACCTCGAACCAAGCTTAAATCAATCTGAAATCACGCTCTTCCCACGAGTATCCAACTCCGAGTGGCCCAAATCTAATCAAATCAATTACGTAACATAAATAAAGCTACAAGCAACTAATTTAGCTAATGAATTCAAAGCTAAGGCAAGAAAATAGGAAAACGCCCAAAAATCCTCCCCGGGCCCACGTCTTGGAATCGAGTAAAAGTCATAAATTATGAACACCCATTCACTCACGAGTTCACTCAAACAAAAATCAATCAAATCCGACATCTAGTTCCCATTCAAACCTTATATTTTTAATTGGGGAACTTTTCCCTCATTTCCAGACCTTCACCCTCAAATTCCTTAATTAGATGAGAAAACAACCATAGATTAATGTAATATGATCAAAATAGAGTTAGAATTAGTTACCCAATAGTTCTCCTTCAAAATACCTTGAGAAATCGCCTCCCACCGAGCTCCAAATCAAATTTTGTTTTATGAAATTTCAAACCATCAAAATCCTCTTTTCTGCCCAGCGATTTCCGCATCTGCGCTCATGGGGCCGCATCTACGATCCTGCACCTGTGGAAAAATCATCGCAGGTGCGAAGGTCACTTATCTGGGCTGGGGTCGCATCTGCGGTCTCAGCTGCAAGGGTCCCTCTCCGCTTCTGCGGCACCGCACCTGCGGTCCAAAATCCGCAGGTGCAAAAACAACAGGTGCATCAATACTTCTACCAAGGCATAAGTCCTAAACCAAATCCGCTAAGCACCCGAAACACACCCCAGGCTCCCGGGACCTCAACCAAACATGCCAACCAATCCTAAAACACCATACGAACTTAGTCGAGCCCTCAAATCACATCAAGCAATGCTAAAACCACGAATCACCCTCCAATCCAAACTTAATGAACTTAAAATCTCAAAATTCTACAACCGATGCCGAAACTAACCAAACCATGTCCTATTGACCCTAAATTTTGCATACAAGTCATATGCACCACTACGGACCTATTCCAACTTCCGGAATTAGATTCTGACCCTGATATCAAAAATTCCACTATCGGCCCGAAACTCTAAAAATTTAATTTTCGCCATTTCAAGCCTAAATGAGCTACAGACCTCAAAATTACAATCCAAACATGCCCCTAAGCCCGAAATCACCCAACGGAGCTAACGAAATTGACAAAATTCCATTTCGGAGCCGTCTTCACACTCTTCTGACTACGGTCCAAATTCTAATACTTAAACTCCCATTTAGGAACTATGTGTCCCAAAACACTTCGAAACTCAAAATGACCTGTCCCAGTAAATCACAATAGCAGAAAAAGATACGGGGAAAGCAGTTAAAAAGGGATCGGGGCGTTAGTTTTCAAAATGACCGATCGGGTCGTTACATCCTCCCCCTCTTAAAATATTTGTTCGTCATCGAATGAGCATAGAGACATACCTGAAGTGGTGAAAAGATGAGGATAATGGTTGTGCATATCTTGCTCGGTCTCCCAAGTCGCCTCCTTGACCGGCTGACCCCGCCACTGAACCTTTACTGATGCAATGCTCTTTGACCTCAACTTTCGAACATGCCTATCGAATATAGCCACTGGCTCCTCAACATAAGATAGATCCTTGTCCAACTGGACTAAACAGAAATCTAACACATGAGACAAATCGTCGTGATACCTCTGGAGCATCGAAATAGTAAATACCGAATGAACTCCTGCCAAGCTGGGAGGTAAGGCAAGCTCATAAGAAACCTCCCCAACATGCCGCAACACCTCAAAAGGGGCCAATAAACCTTGGGCTCAACTTGCCCCTATTTCTGAACCTCATAATGCCTTTCATAGGCGAAACCCGAAGCAAGACTCGCTCTCCCACCAAAAATGAAACATCGCGAACCTTCCAGTCAGCGTAAATCTTCTTTCTGGACTGGATTGTGCGAAGTCTATCCTGAATCACCTTAACCTTCTCCAAAGGATCCTGAACCAAGTCGTGCCCAATAATCTAGCCTCACCCAGCTCGAACCAACCCACCGGGGATCTACACCGCCTACCATATAGAGCCTCATACGGTGCCATCTGAATGCTGGACTGATAACTGTTGTTGTAGGCAAACTTCGCAAGTGGCAAGAACTAATCCCAAGAACCTCCAAACTCCATCACACACTAACGGAGCATATCCTCAAGAATCTGAATAGTGTGCTCAGACTGTCCATCCTTCTAGGGGTGAAATGTTGTGCTCAGCTCCACCCTAGTACACAACTCAAGTTGTACGACTCTCCAAAACCGTGATGTAAACTGAGTACCTCTATCTTAAATTATGGAAACTGGAATGCAGGAGAACAATCTCTCAGATATAAATCTCAGCCAATCCCTCTGAAGAATAGGTAGTACACACAATAATGAAGTGCACAGACTTGGTCACTCGATCCACAATCATCTAAATAGCATCGAACTTCTTCAAAGTCTGTGGAAGTCCAACTACGAAATCTATGGTGATCCACGCCCACTTCCACTCCGAAATCTCTATCAGCTGATGCAAGCCACCCGGTCTCTGATGCTCATATTTAACTTGCTGACAATTGAGGCATCGAGCTACAACCCAACATTATCTTTCTTCATCCTCCTCCACCAATAGTGCTACCTCAAATCCTGGTATATCTTTGCGGCACCTGGATGGATGGAATACCGCGAACTGTGGGCCTCCTCTAGAATTAACTCCTAAAGCCCATCACCATTGGGTACACATATCCGACCATGCATCCTCAATACCACGCCATCACCAATGGTCACATCTTTCGCATCATCATGCAGAACCTTGTCCTTGAGGACAAACAAATGAGATTCTTCATACTGACGCTCCCTGATACGATCAAACAAGGAAGACCAAGAAACCATACAAGCTAGGACCCGACTAGGCTCCGAAATATCCAATCTCACAAACTGGCTGGCTAAGGCCTGAACATCCCTCACCATGGGCCTCTCTGTTATATGTAGATAAGCTAAACTCCCCAAACTCTCTGCCCGGCAACTCAAAGCGTCGACCACCACATTAGCCTTCCCGGGGTGGTACAAAATAGTGATATCATAATCCTTAAACAGCTCTAACCACCTCCTTTAATGCAAATTAAGATCCTTCTGCTTGAACAGATGCTGAAAACTCTGGTGATCAGTATAAATCTCACAAGGAACACTATACAAATAATAATGCCAGATCTCTAAGGTATGAATAATAGCTGCTAACTCGAGATCATGGAAAGGATAATTATTCTCATGCACCTTCAGTTGCCTAGACGCGTAGGCAATTACCCTACCATTCTACATCAACACCGCTCCAAGGCCAATCCTCGAGGCATCACAATAGACAGTATAAGACCCCAAACCTATAGGTAATATCAATACTGGGGTTGTAGTCAAAGCTGTCTTGAGCTTCTGAAATCTCACCTCACACTCTTCTATCCACCTGAATAGAGTACCCTTCTAGGTCAGCCTGGTCATAGGTGCTGCAATAGATGAGAATCCCTCAACAAATCGATGGTAATAACCCGCCAAACCAAGAAAATTACGGATCTCTATAGCTGAGGATGGTCTGGGCCAATTCTGCACTACTTCGACTTTCTTCGGATCCACCTTGATCCCTTCACTCGATACTACGTGACCCAAGAATGACACGGAATCCAACCAGAACTCACATTTCGAGAACTTCACATATAATTTCTTTTATCTCAAGGTCTGAAGCACTGTCCTCAGGTGCTGCTCATGATCTTCCTGACTCCGAGAGTACATCAGAATGTCATCAATAAAGATAATGATGAACGAGTCAAGATATGGTCGGAATACATTGTGCATCACAATGCATAAATGTTGTTGGGGCATTGGTCAGCCCAAATGACATAACAAGGAACTCGTAATGACCATACCGAGTCCTAAAAGCAGTCTTTGGGATATCTAGCTCCCGAATCTTCAACTGATGATAATCTGAACGCAAGTCAATCTTAGAAAACACTCGAGCACCCTGTAACTGATCAAACAGGTTATCAATACGAGGAAAATGATACCGGTTCTTCACTATAACTTTGTTCAACTAGCGATAATCAATGCACATACGCATAGAACCAACCTTTTTCTTCACAAACAAGACATGAGCAACCTAAAGTGGCACACTGGGCCAAATAAAGCATTTATCAAGCAATTCTTGTAACTGTTCCTTCAACTCCTTCAACTCAAGAAGAGCCATAAGATAAGGAGGAATAGAAATGGGATGAATTCCTAGCAACAAATCGATGCCAAAATCAATATCTCTGTCGGGCAGCATGCCCGATAGATCAGCTGGAAACACATCAGAGAAATCTCGCACTATTGGGACTGAATTAACTATATGGGTATCAATACTGACATCTCTCACATAAGCTAGATGCACGTTACACCCCTTCTTAACTATTCACTGAGCTTTAAGAAATGAAATAACTCTACTGGGAGTGTAATCTAAAGTATCCCTCCACTCTAATCGCGGTACACCTGGCATAGCCAGCATCACAGTCTTGGCGTGACAATCAAAAATAGCATAATGGAGCGACAACTACTCCACGCCCAAGATAACATCAAAATCTACCATGTTGAGCAATAATAAATCGGCTCTAGTCTCAAAACCACTAAGAGCAATAAACATGACCAATAAATGTGGTCCACAACAAGAAAATCTCCCACAGAAGTAGAAGCATAAACAGGGAAACTCAAAGAATCCCGAGATACACCCAAATGCGAGGCAAAATAAGAGGACACATAGGAATAAGTGGAGCATGGATCAAATAGAACCGATGCATCTCTATGATAGACCGGAACAATACCTATAATGACAGAATCAGAAGAAACAGCCTTTGTAGGGGAAGGGAGGGCATAGTATCTTGGCCTCCCCCTCTAGGGTGACATCTACCTCCACCTCTAGCTGGATGAGTAGGTGGGGTCACAACTGGTGCTGTGATCATAGCCTGGGAACTTTACGAAGCACGTTGTAGCTGAGAAGTCTATGGAGGTGCACCCCTCCTAAGTCTAGGGAAATCCCTCACCATATGGTGAGTGTCATCAAAACAAGCTCTAGAAGGGTGTGGCCGCTGTGACTGGCTCGGACCAGGTCTGCTGGACTGACCATTGAAAGCACCCCGTGCAGGAGGCGCACTAGATACTGGACGTGCATAATAAGGCTCCTAAGGTCAGGGAGGAGCTGGAATACCACTGGCTGCTGGATGAGTAGAATGAACGGGGCGACTCACATAACCCCTACCTTGACGAACTACAGCTGGGGCGCGGATACCAAAATAAAGGCCCGACTCTCGAGAAATTTTGGCCTCTCTCTCCTCCATATTCCGAGCAAGCATGCCCTCTACTCTCCTAGTAATACTCACCACCTGATGATAGGCGATATCCATCTCTAACTCTCGGGCCATGCTAGACTTGATGCTAGGAATGAGCCCCTCAATAAACTGACAAACTCTCTCACAAACTGTAAAAACCAAGGTCGGTGCATGTCTAGCCAAGTCACTGAAAAGGACAATATACTCTGAAACAGTCATAGTACCCTGGCGCAAATGCTCAAACTCTGCGTGCCATGCATCTCTGAGGCTCTGAGGGACATACTCCCTCAAAAACATATCCGAGAACTGGGTCCATGTAAAGGAAGCTGCCTCAGCTGGACTGTCCAACTCAAAGGTACGTCACCACTAATAGGCTGCCCCTCGAAGCTGAAAGGCAATGAAAGAAACCCAACTCGACTCTGCTATGCCCATAGTGCAGAGGATACACTGGCACTCCTCCAGAAATCCCTGAGCATCCTCTGATGCTAGACCACTAAATGTAAGAGGGTCGTACTTCTTGTACCTCTCAAGCCTCTGTTGCTCCTCCTTTGAAACTACTTCCCTACCCTTAGGCTATGTTGGGGCTATAGGCGGTTCCGGTATAACCTCTGGGATCTGATCAACCTGAACCTACTGCTTTAGGGTACGAGCGACGGGAGTCTATGCTCCTCCCCCAGCCTGAGATGTGGCTGCAGTAAGAGAAATCAACCTGCCTGAGCTAAAGTGTTGTACATGCTCATGAACTGTGCAAAGGTCTCTTGTAGCAGCAGTAGTAGTAGTAGTAGTAGTAGCAGTAGCAGTAGCAGCAGTAGCAGCAGTAGAAGCAGTAGCAGCAGTAGTAGCAGCAGTAGCAGCAGCAGTAGCAGTAGCAGTAGTAGCAGCAGTAGCAGCAGTAGCAGTAGCAGTAGCAGTAGCAGCAGCAGCAGCAGCAGCAGTAGCAGTAGCAGTAGTAGCAGTAGTAGCAGTAGTACCAGTAGTAGTAGCAGTAGTAGCAGTAGTAGTAGCAGTAGTAGCAGTAGTAGCAGTAGCAGCAGTAGCAGCAGTAGCAGCAGTAGCAGCAGTAGCAGTAGTAGCAGGAGTAGTAGCAGCAGTAGCAGCAGCAGCAGCAGCAGTAGCAGCAGTAGCAGGAGTAGCAGGAGTAGCAGTAGTACCAGTAGTACCAGCAGTAGCAGCAGTAGCAGCAGGAGCAGCAGGAGCAGCAGGAGCAGCAGGAGCAGCAGCAGCAGCAGCAGGAGTAGCAGGAGCAGCAGCAGCAGCAGCAGCAGCAACAGCAGCAGCAGCAGCAGCAGTAGCAGGAGCAGCAGCAGGAGCAGCAGCAGGAGGAGCATCAGCAGGAGCAGGAGCAGGAGCAGGAGCAGGAGCAGCAGCAGCAGCAGCAGCAGCAGTAGCAGCAGCAGCAGCAGTAGTAGTAGTAGTAGTAACTTGATCCTCTTTGCGGAGGTACATAGGAAACTTAGAATTTTGTTCTAAGTTCAGTCACATAAATTTAGAAAAAAGGTCTACTTTATCATGATGACAAAGAGAGGCTGATGATGCTCTCCTCCAAAGCTAGAAAGATAGAGCACTATATGTATCATTTCATCGAGTTGTGAAAAGAATGGTGTATGCACTTCTTCTCCAATATGCAATAAGAGCTTGTTCAACTCCAATGCTTGAAGGATGGAATGCTCCATAAAATTCTTCTCCAAATTGCAAGAAGACATTGTTTTATGCTAAAGCTTAGAGGTTAGGACACTCCATGGACTTTTTCATTAAATTGCAAGAAGGGGTTGTTCTACATCAAAATTTGAAGCATAGGATGCTCCATGGACTTCTCCAAACTGAATGAAGATGTGGTTCGACACTAAAATCTTGAAGGTTGAGATACTCCATGTAATTTATCTCCACAAGGTTGAAGGATGGGATGCGCCATGTGCTCCCCTTCCAAGAATGGTATATGGTCGCTCCAAACCTCCTTCCCACCAAGTCGCAAGGAAGGGATGCATCATGTGTCTCTTCATCAAGCAACAAAGAGGAGACGTGAAATATACTTCTTCGATAGAGGTGTGATCTCATCCAAGTCACACCTCTATTTAAGGTTATGAAACGGTCGATACAATAGTAATAACCAATAAGGAGCCGGGGTCGATTTTCCATAGGGAGTTATGAATGGGACTTATGGGTATATATTATAGTGTATGAGCTTGAATTATCTCAATTTACACTTCCACATACTTGGGTTGTTTCTAGGTCTAATTTAAACTAAGATTGTAAACTAGGAAATTATTTTTGTTGTTTTTCAAATGATATAAAAGGCCTAGGGCTATGACCTTTACTTAAGTATTTTCCTAATGGGTTGTAAACTTTAATGCTTGTTTTATTGGTCGGGGTGTATTATTGCTATGAACACTCAAGTACCCACTCAATACCTCTCGGTCAGAGAGTGATTTTGCCCAATTTGGCTTTGTCAAGTCCAAATGGGTATTGAACAAAACAGTTGATAAAAAGCTAAAATCGGGTTTTACTATCTCTAGGTTAAACCCTTTAATTGGGCTTATCAATCTCTCGATTGACCTAATTTCTTGTTAGCCAAGTTTTTCTAGACTAAGTCTCTCTTTCTCAAGTAGAGACCAAGTCAAATAGGCATGATCTAATGTTTGCACCCATTAATTTTACAATTAAAAGCAAGAACAAGGCTAAATAATAAACACCGAACCATAAACAAACAATAAATCAAACACTCATTAAGATTATACTCTAAGGTTGGCTCATAACCCAAGTGAAAATCTAGCTACTCATGCTTAAAATAGAAGAAGAAATGATAATTAAACCATATTTATAATTAAAATGATGGAATCAATGTTAAAAAGGCTCAAAATAGCAAAAACTACTAAAAAGAGTAAAAGAAACTGCCTACTGTAGCAACTGATGTCAAAACTTGACCTAAAAATATGAAACTCATCTATTTATACAGGGATGGAAATTTCGAATAAAAATGCCTTTTCGAAGGTTCTACGGCCGCACAATTCCATGTGCAGTCCGCACCTTCTTCAACTTGACAGGATTGGAACTTTGCGGCCGCATAATTCTGAACTGCAGCCGTATTGCTCTCTTTTTGCTGTCCGCATAAAATGTTTTCGGCATTGTAGCTTTTCTTCTGCGGCCGCACAATAATTGTGTGATCCGCACTTTTGTTGGACTTGAGATGCGGGTTCTCAGAACTCTTGCTCTAACCCAGTTTCTGCGGCCGCACATATCATGTCGGACCGCAATTTGAACATTTCTCTAATGAGAATTTCTTCACAACCAGCGGCCGCAGATGATATTTTACGGTCTGCATTTCTGAGCTTTTGTGTCTATTTTGTCCTTGAGTTCAGATTACTCCTTCTTGAGTTGGATTTCATCTCAGAAGTTTATTTTCCAATATTCCTGCAATTAAGCACATTTCATCTCGGAAACACAATTGAACGCTTTTAGACTAAAATAAAAGCTAAAAGGTGCTAATAAGTAGTCAAAATCTCCACTTATCAAGGTGGCATACCAACTAGTATCTCGCTGAAGTCACGAAATTGTGAAGAAGAGACACCAAGTGATTCCCTGCCAACCATGTGGACATCACTTTTGTCTTCTTCGATTGATATTGAGACTAGTTGCTTCTTATTTATAAACCTGCAAGATAAGAAAAAGAAGTGCAATCCACGGTATCGGCGACACAATACTTCAATACGGATGGTGATCATTGTGACGTGCACTTTCTGTCGAATCTTGAAGGATGGAATACTCTACAGATTATTCCGTCAAAGCTTGATAATTGGAAGCTCCATGAACTTCTTCCCCAAGTTGCAAGAAGGGGTTATTCCATATCAAATCTTGAAGGATAGAACTCTCCATGAACTTCTTCACCAAGTTCCAAGAAGGAGTTGTTCCGCGCCAAACCTTAAAGGATGAGACGCTCCATGAACTTCTTCACCAAGTTGGAAGAAGGAGTTATCCAATGCCAAAGCTTGAAGGTGAGGGATGCTCCGTGGAATTTCTAGCCAAAGGTTACAAAAATAAGTTCTCCATGTAATTTTGTCAGCAAAGCCACAAGGATGATGAGGCACAAACCTTTCTTTTGCTAAACCTGCAAAAAAAATTATGTTGTCCAAATAATCTTCCCAATTTCGGCCTTTGATTCAAAGATTTACTGTGACTGGATCAAAAAGGGTAGAGCAATGAGCTTCGTATATATTGTATCTCTCAAAGTCTTCTTTTCAACGGCACAAACTACTCGTGATTTGGACGATCTTATCTCGAGATATGACATTTTCACCGAGAGTTCACAAAGCTGTGAAATCAGTATGCCAGATGTGTTGATCAACTTCAAAAATTAATTCCATCCAATCCAGAAGGTGTTTGGAGGTGAAATTTTGATATGTTGTAGTCCTTTGATCTAGCATCAGTATAATCAAGCAACTTGCGATTTCGACGTTCCTACAGCGAGAAACTAAAATTTTAGTGAAGGCACGCAAAGCTGAAGGAGCCAGCTGGTCGGAACTCGTTTCCTAAATTTTGACAAATATCTGGGAAGATCTATGGACGGTCTGATTTTGATTTTTACATATTTCCTAGTTATTGAAGTCTAATTTTTGGAACCATAAACCACTCATGATTTTGACGTTCCTACACCAAGATATGAATTTTTTTGGTGAAGGCGCAGAGCTATAAAATCGAGCACAGCAGCATCTGAAATAAATTCAAAATAATACATGAGAAGATATAGAAGGAATTTTGCCCCAAGATTTTGATACATTGAAGTATTAGAAGTGTAGTTTTAAAAGGATCAAACAACTTGTATTTCTGATTCTCGTACGACAAGATATGGTTATTTTCTCCACAGATGCACAAAGATGGCTATCCCAGACAATTTTTGTAGAGAAAGAGAAAAGGTTTTGGAGCCCTCGGTGCCAACAATACAAAGCTTTTGGTCCTGTTTAATTGATCGGTGTCAACGACACGGGCCTTTAGTTCAGTAGCAGGTAACAATGGCAATGGCATGAGGCAACTCATCACGATAAATAAAGATACTAATGACTCAAATTTTTCGGATCTACGTGACAGGTAACGGTGCCCAACGACACGAAGCTTCAAGCTATGGCCAAGTTCAATGAAAAATTGCACAAGGTTTGCCGATTTGAACTTTCTTTACTGATGCTATCAGTTTCTTGGGAAAAACACCAGTGTGAATGATACCAAAATTTGAAAAGATGCAAGAGAAAGGGGATTGCAAACATGAAGAGCTTTGTGTATCTTCTACAATGATTAGAGAGCTACAAGTTTGTATTATTCAATGTGTTTGAGATCTACCTCATGTCCTTTTTATAGAACTCATGAGGCGATGATGCATTCCTTAGTGAACAAGAATTTTTCTTAGGGAAAAAGAGCAATTCCTAGTAGACTAATAACCAAGTCTTACATGGAAACTTTGAGACATAATTTAAACGAGAGAAGCATCACTTTATGGAAGGTTGCTTGAATCAAAGGAGAGATAACTTGTCTTAATGGTTTTCAAGTGGATTCTTACTAAATTTAGTAATCCATACCCATAAAGGTCTAGTTTCGAGTTGTATTATTTTTGAAATCTATCGCCTAGTTCCATGTTAATGGTGCAATGTGGATATTATGGTATTTACCTAAGGAATTTGATGCAACTAAATTCTTCTCAAAAATAGAAAGGAAAACAAGATTGTTCACTTTGGTATATCGGACAGTACGGTTAAGGGAGTCCTACAGAGACGTTGTCTTCACTTGTACTTCAAGTCTCCTCTTTGATTTTGGCAAACCTACACCCCGACAAGCCTTGAAGTAAGGGGCATTTGTAGACAGTTTAAATTTTACTAAATTTAAATCCATAAGAAATTTGGATTTTACCATACATCAAACATATATTAGTCCAACCAAATAATTTGGCTAGTATAATTGGATTATTTATTTAAATCTAATTAAATTAATTTAAATAAAAGTCCAATATTATTGGGCTAACCCATTTAATGGACTTTTTACAATATGGATAGACCCATATAAAGCCCCAAGCCTAATGGCCCATGAGGGTATTCTTGGATGTTACTCCATCCCACACCTATATAAAAGGGGTCAAAGGAGAAGGCTAGAAGGACAATCAAGTAAGCAGAAAGAAAGGCTGAAGAACCTCTGAAGAATAGCATCAAGGTCTCCACCCACATCTGCAATGGTCAAATCCCAAAGGCGAACGCAAATCATAAGCGGGTGGCTTCAAATCTTCCGTTGGTGATAATCCAACAACAAATCTTGGTTCGTGACGACCTTCAAATTGTTCATGATGCAATACAAATCTGAAATCTGTCAAGTTCAAGATTAAGCTCTCAAGCTCTTGAACCATCATTTGTGAGGAGAAGAATCAGAGGACTACATCTCTTTAGATTCAAGATATTCTAGAGATTGTAACCCCATCACTTGAAATTGAATATAATATTTGTTGCTATATTTCTTGTCTTGATTATTTTTTTCAGGAACAAAATTTAGTAATTAAATATATGTATAATTCATATATATTATCAACGTATAACTTATGTATACCAGTTAATAAAAGTAAACAGTGGATCTGTCCGTCTATTTGTGTAAAGATCCCATAATTATACCACTTCGAACAAATATACAACGAAAGTAAAAAATTGTAGAAATTTGGGGTAATCTTTAACTTTTGACTCTGTTTGTACTGTGGACAGAACTCTAAGGCCAGAAGTTAAAAGTATTGTTCATGAGTCAAGCGGGGGCAGAGGGGCAACACTTGTTCAACTTGAAGTTTTGTCCATAAGACAAACATGAAAAAAAAATTTAAGATCATCCACTTTGAGGGTTATTTGTGTAATTCACCCCAATGGAAATAGGAACTCTGATGGCCGAAAAGTTAAAATGCTTCGTTGGAAAAAAAAGGACTAAGTGGAGGTATTATGCATGGGATTTTTTCGTTCATATACAATATTTTAAACCTTACTATCAAAAATATCTCAGTTTTGGTATTTACCTGACCTAAACACGTTTTAGCTATAAATATATATATATATATATATATATATTTAAACTAGACTCTTTTCTGTGATAGTCTTCCTTATTTAGACGCGGGATTTTGGGATCTCTTATATTTCAATTAGAGATTTTACTGACGCAATCATCGCACCATAATCAAGGCAACATATTTTTAGAATCCTTCTATAGTTCTATTACGAAGATTTTCTCTTGTTATCATCGCACCATAATCAAGGCAACATATCTATAGTATCCTTCTATTCTCTGGTTTTCTCTAGTTTCCTCTGATTTTCCATAAATAAAGGTTTTGAAGAAAATAATTATAAATAATTAGCTACAATTGAATTGAATTTCGTGACATAATGTCAAAATTAGTATGCTTCAGCTCAATGATCGGTGGAATAGCGTTGGGAGATACAAAGATTTTGATGTTGACGAAATTGTAGTCAATGAAGATTGAAATTATAGTCAATTGAATTCCACAATTGCAGAGCATCTAATGATCGATACCTTCGCAAAAATCATCGAAATCAAATATACTATCAACGAACGTTATCTTCCAATGGAAATTCGGAACAATATGGGAGTTCGAGTGTATATGGAGACGAAAAAGGAAAACAAAAACTTAGGAATGTATCTGTTGTGTATAACAGTGCGTGATTGTGATGACCCAAATGGTCATCTTGTGTTTTAGAACTCGATTCCGTATTCTGAGGTCTTCAAAACCTCATTTTTTCCTTCTCGATTTGTGTGCGCAGTCCGGGCGTATATCTGAAAAGCTTTTATGTGAAAATTGATGAAATAATAATTTTTGGCCTAACAAGTTGATTTTTGTTGACTTCGGTCAACGTTTTCGGTAAACAGATTCGGACCCATATTCTAATAGTCCTGGTGGGTCCGTAGTAAAATATGGGATCTGGGCATATGTCCGGAATAGAATTCCGAGGTTCATAGCCCGAGAAATGAATTTTTGATGAAAAATTGTAAGACTGAAATTATAATAGTTTTAAGAATTTGGTTAATATTTGATCGTGTTGGTACGGGGTCCGTATTTTGGTTCCGGAGCCCAGTACAGGTCCGTTATGATATTTATACCTTATCTGTGAAATTTGGTGAGAAACGGGACTGATTTGACGAGATTCGCATCTTTGGTTGAGAAAATAGAAGTTTTAAAACTTTCTTGAAAATTTTATACCATTTGGTGCTAAATTCATATTTCTAGATGTTATTTTGGCGATTTGATCGTGCGAGCAAGTTTGTATGATATTTTTAGACTTATTTTCATGTTTGGTTTGGAGCCCCGAGGGCTCAAGTGAGTTTCAGATAGGCTATGGGATGTTTTAGACTTGAAAAATCTGGTGTTTTTGGCTTCAGCTGTCATCTGGTATCTTCTTCTTCGCGTTCGCGAAGGGACTCTCGCAAACACGAAGAGTAAGTTGGTCTGAAGGAGAATTCCTTCTACATGAATGTGAAGTGCTGGTTGCGAACGCGGAGTGTTGGGGCATTACCCTTCGCGAACGCGACCAGGCTATCGCGAACGCAAAGCATAGGACCTGGGGGAGGGAAAATAACTCATCACAAATGCGGCACTTGGCTTGCAAATGCGGAGGCAGGGGGGAGTATGCCTTCGCGAACGCTAAGAGTTTCTCGCGAACGCATAGGCCAATAGGGCCATAGCTTCGTGAACGCGATAGGCCTCTCGCGAATGCGAATAAGGCTTGTCCAGTGATTTTAAAATAGAACCAGCATGGGATTTCTCTAAAATTTCACAACTCTTTCATTAGAACACGACCTAGGAGCAATTTTGAAGAGGGATTTCAACAACAAATCATTGGTTTGTGTTCTTTAACTCATTTCCTTCAATTTCCATCAACACCAATTAGATTTCTAGCCCTAAATCTTGTTCTTTCATGATAGAATTAGGGATTTTTGGAAGAATTGGGGGTTTTTATAAATTGAAAATTTAGATCTCGATTCAGAGTCAGATTCCGGAACTAATTACATATTTGGGCTTGGGGATAATGGGTGAATGGGTTTTGGTTCGAACCTCTTAACCAAGCGGGCTTGGGGTCGGTTTTTGACTTTTGGGGGGAAATATTGGAAAACTTGTAATTATGCATTGGAATTGATTTCTTTTGAGATAATTGATGTTATTAAGTTAATTATGACTGGATACGAGTGCATTGGCAGTGAATCTAGAGGAAAAGCGGTAATTGAGTAGTGAGAGGCATGTGGATCGAGGTAAGTGTTGTGTCTATCTTTGACTTGAGGGATTATGAATCCCGACTTAATTGCTATGTGAAAATCCATATGTCTAGCATATAAGTGAGGTGACAAGTACCTATGCGTCACCAAATTTTCTATTTAGCCTATTTCTTTCTCCGTTCCTAATATATTGTCTTCTTGTATTAACTGCTACATGCTTATTGGTGCTTCCGTGTTTAATTTCTTCTTGTTAGATGTTGTTTTCTTTATTGAAGGTATTAATTATTCCGTAGTTTCATTATGTTACATTATTGGTTTAAGTTGGTTTACCGGTGTTTCGTGGTATATTTTGTTTGGTCTCGATGTGTAGTATTAGTTGAGTGAAGTTTCATAATTGTATAGCCTTCTGTTTGTTTTGGTTTGAGGCTTAAATATTGTGGCAAATTGTGAAATTTCTATTCTTATTGTGTGAAATGTGATTGTCTGGTGGGATCGGATTGTACACCGCAACAGGAGAAATAAGGGTGATATGTTTAGGAGTAATAAGGGTAGATTGTTATTGTACGGTGGGATCGGATTACACGCCGCAACAGGAGAAATAAGGGTGGATTGATACAGAGTAATAAGGGTGAATGTTCATATTGCTATTGTTTATATAGTGGGATCGGGATGCGCACCGTATCAGATTATTATTTATGTAGCCTTCTTCTGCTGTGAATTTATTCTGTAGTTTGTATCTCACCTAAGGATTGGTTATAGCTGAGTACTGTCAAGATATTTGAGTTCTGCATCCATTTTTGCTGCAAGTTATTGTTTCATTTTGTCCCGTACTTCCTTTTCACTTTATTATGTACCGTATGCAGGTCATATTGTAAATTCCCTACCGCAGCCTCATCACTACCTTGTCGAGGTTAGGCTCAGCACTTACCAGTACACTGGGTCGGTCGTACTTATATTGTACTCTGCACTTTCTGTGTAGATTTTGGAGCCGGTAGTGGCTGATCGAGAGGTCGGTTGCAGCCATTTCATCTAGGAGACCCAAGGTAGTCTTGTTGGCGCCCGCAGGCCTTGGCGTCCCCTCCTATGTTCTACATTCCTGTTTTCTTTTCTTTCGAAACAGATGTAATTTCTTTCAGACTAATATTTGTAAATATTTATAGTATGTTCGTGGATTGTGACACCAATTTCTGGGTGGTAACAGTTTCAGTGTTGTTAATAGTATATAGATAACCGGTTAATTATGTAGTTCCGCATTTATTTCGGCTTGATTTAGCTTGTTAATTTTAATCTATGAAATGTAAAGGGACAAGGTGAATAAAACTCTAACGTTGGCTTGCCTAGAAAGTGCGATGTTAGGCGCCATCACGGTCCCGATAGTGGGAATTTCGGGCCGTGATAAGTTGGTATCAGAGCACTATGTTATATAGGCCTCAAAATTCACGGACAAGCTTAGTAGAGTTTGAGGAATCGGTATGGAAACGTCTGTGCTTATCCCCCAAAGGCTATAGAGTTTAGGAACAATTTCACTTATATTCTTCTCTGTCATGCGATTTGATCTCTCAATGTTAATTGAACTCTCTACTCTTATTCCATCGTAGATGGCGAGAACATGTACCGCTTTATCAGTTGATCAGCAGCCCGATCCCCATGGCAACTCCTACGAGGGGTAGGGGATGAGGTCGAGGCCATGCTAGAGGCCGAGGTAGGGGCAGGGCTCAGCCTAGAGCTCGAGCAATAGCACCAGCGGCAGAGCTTCACGTAGTGATGAGGAGGCTCCAGCCCAGACCTCTCCGGCAGGGCCAGCTCAGGCTCCAGAAGGTTTAATTGCTACCCCGGTACTTCAGGATGCTTTGGTCCGTCTAGTGGGTCTTATGGAGAGTGTTACTCAGGCCGGCATATTCCCTGTAGCACCAGCCGTCTCTTGGGCTGGGGGAGGAGCACAAACTCCCGTTGCTCACACTCCGAAGAAGATGGCTCCCCAGTTTTAGACTACAGCAGCTCAGCCCATTAAGGTAGTTCCGCTAGGTGTTGCAGCATAGACCGACGATGGATCAGCTATGTCTGATTGGATAGGTTTACAAAGATTTTTACCACTACCTATGGCGGTACATCTTCAGAGGATCCCCAGGACTATCTGGATAGTTGTCACGAGGTATTACGGAACATGGGGATAGTGGAGACCAATGGGGTCAACTTTGCTACCTTTCATCTGTCAGGTTCTGCCAAGAAATGGTGGACAGATTTTTGTTTAGCCAAACTAGCTAGGTCACCGGCTCTTACTTGGGACGAGTTCTCTCAGCTATTTCTGGAGAAGTATCTTCTTATCACTCAATGAGAGGACTATCGGAGGTAGTTCGAGTGCCTTCAGCAGGGTTCTATGATTGTCACTCAGCATGAGACAAGATTTTTTGATTTGGCCCGTCATGCTCTTCTTATACTTCCTATCGAGAGAGAGGGTGAGGAGGTTTATTGAGGGACTTTCTCAGCCTATCAGATTGCAAATGGCTATGGAGACAGGGAGTGAGATTTCTTTCCAAGATGTAGCCAATGTGGCCAGATGAGTTGAGATGGTTTTAGCTTAAGGGAGTGGTCAGGAGTCTGACAAGAGGCCTCGTCACTGCGGTGGATTCAGTGGGGACTCATCTGGAGGCCGGGGTATATTAGTAGAGGCCATCCTCCTAGGCCGTTTCATTCAGCACTTCAGACATCCCATGGAGCTTTAGGGAGTCGGGGTCCTTATGTACCTCCTTCAGGGCAACCAACTTATAGTACACCACCAGCTCCTATCAGAGCACCTCCTCTTCAGAGTTATTATCGCGGTTAGTTGACTCATCAGGGCCAGTCTCAGTTTCCACAGCCGCAGTATCAGGATGAATGTTTGGAGGACCTGTTTGAGATTAGTGGGGTTCAGTCATAGTAGCAGGGTTCTCGTGTCATGATCCCGGCACCGCCCGCCCATCCTGTTAGGGGTAGGGGTCATAAAGCTAGAGGTAGAGGTCATCCCGCTAGAGGTGGAGGTCAGGCCGTTAGAGGTGGAGGCCAGGCTGCTACAGGTGGAGGCCAGCCAGCAGGAGGTCGTCCCAAGGATATGGTTCAGAGTGGTGGGGCCCATCCCCGATGTTATGCTTTCCCAGCCAGGCCTGAGGCTGAGTCATCCGATGTTGTTATCATAGGTACTGTTTCAGTTTGCAGTAGAGATGCTTTAGTTCTATTTGATTAGGGTCAACATACTCCTATGTGTCATCTTATTTTGCTTCATATTTGGTTGTGCCTCGTGATTCTTTGAGTGCTCCTGTGTATGTGTCCACACCAGTGGGGGATTCTATTGTTGTAGATCGTGTTTATAGTTCATGTGTGGTTATTATTGGGGGTCTTGAGACTAGCATGATCTCCTACTTCTTGATATGGTCGATTTTGATGTCATTTTAGGGATGGATTGGCTGTCACTTTATCATGCTATATTGGACTGTCACGCCAAGACCGTGACCTTAGCATTATCGGGGTTTCCTCGATTAGAGTAAAGGAGGACTCCTGGTCAATAAACTAGTAGGGTTATTTCTTATATGAAGGCTCAGTGTATGGTCAATAAGGGGTGTTTGGCTTATTTGTCTTATGTTCATGATTCTAGTGCGGAGGTTCTTTCTATGGATTCTGTACCAATTGTTCGGGAGTTCCTAAAGGTATTTCCTGTAGACCTGTCGGGGATGCCACCCGACAGGGATATTGACTTTTGCATTGATTTGACTTCGGGCACTCAACCCATTTCTATTCTGTCGTACCGCATGGCCCCGCCAGAGTTGAAAGAATTGAAGGAGTAGTTGCAATATTTGCTTGATAAAGGCTTTATTAGACCTAGTATCTCGCCCTGGGGTGCGCCGGTGTTATTTGTAAAGAAGAAGGATGGGTCGATGAGGATGTGCATAGACTATCGGTAGTTGAACAAAGTCACCATCAAGAACAAGTATCCATTACCGAGGATTGATGACTTATTTGATCAGCTTCAGGGTGCCAAAGTGTTTTCAAAGATCTATTTGAGGTCTGGCTACCATTAATTGAGGATTAGGGCATCCGAAGTCCCTAAGACATCCTTTCAAACTCTGTATGGGCATTTTGAGTTTCTGGTGATGTTATTCGGGCTGACAAATGCCCCAACAACATTTATGGATTTGATGAACCGAGTGTTCAAGCCCTATCTGGATTCCTTTGTGATTATTTTTATTGATGATATCTTGATCTACTCCTGCAGCCAAGAGGAGCATGAGCAGCATCTTCAGATCATTCTTCAGACGCTGAGGGACAGCCAATTATATGGTAAATTTATGAAATGTGAGTTTTGGTTGAGTTCAATTGCTTTCTTGGGTCATGTTGTATCAGTAGAGGGTATTCAGGTGGATCCTAAGAAGATTGAGGCAGTCAAGGACTAGCCTAGACCCACATCAGTTGTAGAGATCTGGAGTTTCTTGGGTTTGACGGGTTATTACCGTCGATTTGTGGAGGGGTTTTCATCTATAGCAATCCTGATGACCAGGTTGACTCAGAATGGTGCCCCATTCAGATGGTCAGACGAGTGTGAGGCAATCTTTTAGAAGCTCAAGACAGCTTTGACTACAGTGCCAGTATTGGTATTGCCCACAAGTTCAGAGCCCTACACAGTATATTGTGACGCATCTCGTATTGGACTTTGTGCGATATTGATGTAGGGTGGCAAGGTTATTACATATGCTTTACGGTAGTTGAAGATTCATAAGAAGAATTATCCAGTTCATGACTTGGAGCTAACAGCCATTGTTCACGCGCTGAAGATTTGGAGGCACTAACAATATGGCATGTCATGTGAGGTGTTCACGGATCATAAGAATTTGCAGTATTTGTTCAAGCAGAAGGAGCTAAATTTGAGGCAGAGAAGGTGGTTGGAGCTATTGAAAGACTAAGATATCACCATCTCGTATCATCCCGGGAAGGCCAATATGGTGGTCGATGCTTTGAGTAGGAAGTCAGCCAGTATGGGTAGCCTTGCGTACATTCCAGTTGGTGAGAGATCGTTTGCATTAGATGTTCAGGCTTTGTCCAATCAGTTCGTGAGGTTGGATGTTTCTGAGCCCAGCCGTGTTTTAGCTTGCACAGTCACTCGGTCTTCCTTGTTTGAGCGCATCAGGATTGGCAGTATGATGACTCTCATTTGCTTGTCCTTAGGGACACAGTGCGGCACGGTGATGCCAAACAGGTTACAGTTGGAGATGATGGAGTTTAGAGGATGTAGGGTCGTGTTTGTATGCCTAATGTGGATGGGCTTCTTGAGTTGATTCTAGAGGAGGTCCACAGTTCCCGGTATTCTATTTATTTCGGGCACCGCTAAGATGTATCAGGATTTGCGGTAGCATAACTAGTGGAGGAGAATGAAGAAGGATATAGTTGCATATGCAGCTCAGTTTCTGAATTGTCAGCAAGTAAAGTACGAGCATCAAAGACCTGGTGGTTTGCTTCAGAAGATAGAGATTCCTGAGTGGAAGTGGGAGCGTATCACTACGGATTTCATTGTTGGACTCCCACGGACTCAGAGGAAGTTCGACGTAGTTTGGGTTATTGTGGATAAACTGACCAAGTCAGCGCATTTCATTCTTGCGGTAGTTTCCTATTCTTCGGAGCGGTTGGCAGAGATTTATATCCGTGAGATCGTTCATCTTCATGGTGTGCCCGTGTCTATTATTTTTGATTGAGGTACCTAGTTTACCTCACATTTCTGGAGGGCACTACAGCATGAGTTAGGTACGTGGGTCGAGTTGAGCACAGCATTTCATCCTCAGACGGACGGACAGTCCGAGCGTACTATTCAGATCTTGGAGATATGCTTCGCGCCTGTGTTTTTTACTTAGGAATTCTTGGGATTAGTTCTTGTTATTAACGGAGTTTGCCTACAACAACAGTTATCAGTCGAGCATCCAAATGGCTCCCTATGAGGCATTATATGGTAGACGGTGTCGATCGTCGGTTGGGTGGTTTAAGCCGGGGGAGACTCGGTTATTGGGTACAGATTTAGTGCAGGATGCCTTGGATAAGGTTAAGATCATTTAGGATAGACTTCGTACAACTTGTCACACCTCCCTTTTCTACCCAAAAAGGGTATAGGGGAGTTTTTCCAATTAAAGTGACAATAACCGAAACGGAATTATTTATTCAAAATCAGAGTCGTCACTTGGGATAATTTATGGTGTCCCAAGTCACCGGTTTAAAATCCCGAATCAAGGAAGTTTGACTCTGTTTTACAGTCCGCGAAACACAGAAATTCGGGTAAGGAATTCTGTTAACCCGGGAGAAGGTGTTAGGCATTCCCGGGTTCCGTGGTTTTAGCACGGTCGCTCAACTATTATTAATGGCCTAATTATCTGATTAATTACACATTTTAAACCTACGCACATTTTTAACTTTCTAATCGCTTTTAATGTCTATAGAAAAAATCACGCTTGTCGTACACTTGTCGTTTTGGAACACATCGCAAACCACACTACATGAAATGCACCCGCAATTGCGACATGTTTATTTTGTATTATTATTATTCAAAATTATGGTAGGGTCACATGAAATGCACACCCGATTTCTATACTATGATAAAATCATGTTCGACTATAACCAATTCGAGTAAACACGAGCAGATAGCTAAGCGAGCAAATTCAAAACCATGGCGAACAGTTACACAAACAACGGAATCATATCACCAAACAAACAATTAACATTACGTTTGAATAAACGAATAGAGGATGAAAGAGTTGGACCTCAATATAGCCGGAAGATTGATTGTTTCACTGTTTTGAACTCAGAAATGTGATGAACCGCGGATGCGAACTCTAATCGGCGACTAACACTGAACATCGAACCTCATGTTCCCGTTTCACTATGGAGGAACTCATGAGTGATTTAATCATAAGTCCAGTTCAAGGTTGACATGAACCAATTGAATACCAAATAGAAAGACCTCTCCCAATAACCAAACAGATCAAACTAGAACCAAATGAAATACTTAATTACTTTACTAATAAAACCCAAATAAAAAAGCATAGTTGAACTCAGCAGCCAAGCGAACAACACCCAAATCTGATTAAAACATCGTTTATATAGAAATGAAAGAGGGGACAATTGGAGCGGGTTTTTCGGCAGTTCTGGAGGGGAGTAGACCAGGATGAATAGAAGTAAACAAAATATCCTTTTCTTCATTCTTGTATCTGTTAGCCGTGGTCAAGAATTTAGATATCCTCCTTCAACTACTGCAATTGGGGGGGAAGAAGTTGTCGTTCTTTTTAGGTCTAAGAGGAAGGGGTCATTCTATTTTTTAGGTCCATCTGGTTCTGTGTTTCACTCTATTTCGGGTGGTGATGCTAGACGAAGAAGAAGAGACATAAGGCGTTCTCTCTACTTAGGTCTGAAGGTTCAGGTTTGGGTGATGAAGGCTGCATAGGGTGTTGTGTGTATGTGTGTGGTCACCGACGTTATGGGGTTGGGCGATTGGTTTTGGTTGGGAGTGATGGCTGGGAAGAGAAGCGATATTGTTGGTCTTTTTGGGTGTGTTGAAGGCTGAAGAAGATAGGTGGAGATGGCTGATAGAGATCTGTTCTTTTTTTTTGAAGATGAAGAAGCTTGGCTTTTTCTTTCAAGAAGAAGGGGTTCGTTTGGTTCTGCTGAAGAAGATCTCCAGGTTGTTGTAGCGCAGCTTTCCCTCTATTGTGTATTAGGTTTCCCTCCTTAGGTTAGGTCTAATGTGTCTTATGCTGAAGGGGTGTCTAAGTTTGGGCTTTTGGGTTAATGGGCTAAGAAAATTGGCCTAATTGGGCTAAAAACAAGACAAAAATTAGTCCAAAAATTAATTCTATTCCCTCCTCCCTTTTTGTATGTAAAAATAATATAGAAAACAAAATAAACTATTAAAAATACCAATTAATCTTACTTAAGAAAATAACTATTAAAATAAAACTAATCGTTAAAACAAAACTATTTTTGGTATTTTTCAAATGTCATACTAAAAGATAAAAATGGAATTAGATTAAAATCATTGCAAACTTAAAATAATATTCTTGAAAATAAAGTGGAACTATTTTTGTATTTTTCAATTTTATGTAAGGTAGATAAATTAAAAGTAACTAGATAAAATATTAATTAGCTAAATAAAAGAAAATATTTTTGTAATTTTCATTTTTGTGATAAAATAAAGTAAAAGGTCAAAACTAGTTATAATATCAATATTAGACCTAAACTTACTATTTAACACTAAAATATGTAAAATCTTGGAGAGGGTCAAAAATTACATGCCTACAGCTGCCCCTCTTTGACTAGAAACATGAAGTATTTTCAGACAAAGAACGACGAGACAGGTTTTTTGACCCGACCCTTATTAAGAGAGACCGAAAGCTAAAAGTAAGGAGAATGTGACCGAGCCCTGGTATCTGAGCTGCCTACATATCCTTGGCTATAAAGGAATCAGGCCATGTATAGTTCAGAAGTAGGAACAGTGATGGAGTATACTGAGGTGGAGAGCCGATTGAAGTGTCGTTCCGTCGAGGATCTGGTCTGCGGTCCTGTTATTACATCAAAATCAAAAAATGAAAAATATTTACTAAGCCTATCAACTATGAGTTACAAGATTCTAATCTATAAGTTTTGTGAAGCTTGATCTTGAGTCTTGAATGATTCTTCATGCAGACTTTAGATTTGAACCTTGACGCTTGCTAGCTGCAGGTGCTAGTTCGTTCTTCTTCGGATCAAGACCGGACATGCAATGCTTGTGATTTCACCCATGTCTTGAGTAGTTCACATCTTTCTCTACTTCTGCATTTTGGATTCACTTCTTTCTTTCTTTTTTTCTTCTTTTTTTTATTCTGGATTGAGACTAACTTCAGTTGATCATCTCGGACTGTTGACTCGCATTCTTGCCGCGAACTTCTGCTACTTCTAACTTAAATTGAATTCTGAAATGACTTCCCTTGTTCTCCAGATGGGTGCTTACTACTGACTTGATACTTGAAATAAGTCCGAAATGAATTTTGAAATGACTTCCCTTGTTCTCTAGGTGGACGTCTGCTACTGACTTAAAACTAGAAATGAATTCCCTTGTTCTCCAGGTGGGTGCCTGCAACTGACTTAAAATTCGACTGAATTCCCTTGTTCTCCAGGTGGGCGCCTGCAACTTAATCTTGAAATAAATTCCTTTGTTCTCCAGGTGGGCCCCTGATGCATTCTCCAGGTGGGAGCCTGATGCTTAAACTTGAAATGAATTCCCTTGTTTTCCAAGTGGGCGCCTGATGCTTCAACTTGGAATGAATTCCCTTATTTTCCAGGTGGGCGCCTGATGCTTCAACTTTGAGATGAATTCCCTTGTTTTCAGGTGGGCGCCTGATTCCAAAACTTGAAACGTATTCCCTTGTTATCCAGGTGAGCGCCTGATGCCAAAACTTGAACTGAATTCCCTTGTTTTCCAGGTGGGCGCCTGATGCCAAAACTTGAACTGAATTCCCTTGTTTTCCAGGTGGGCTCCTGATTCCAAAACTTGAAATGTATTCCCTTGTTATCCAGGTGGGCGCCTGATGCCAAAACTTGAAATGAATTCCCTTGTTTTCCAGGTGGGCGCCTGATGCCAAGACTTGAAATGAATTCCCTTGTTCTCAAGGTGGGCGCCTGATGCCAAGACTTGAAATGTATTCCCTTGTTCTCCAGGTGGGCGCCTGATGCCAAGACTTGAAATGAACTCCCTTGTTCTCCAGGTGGGCTCCTGATGCCAAGACTTGAAATGAATTCCCTTGTTCTCCAGGTGGGCGCCTGATGCCAAGACTTGAAATGAATTCCCTTGTTCTCCAGGTGGGCGCCTGATGCCAAGACTTGAAATGAACTCCCTTGTTCTCCAGGTGGGCGCCTGATGCCAAAACTTGAAATGTACTCCCTTGTTCTCCAGGTGGGCGCCTGATGCCAAGACTTGAAATGAACTCCCTTGACTCCCTTGTTCTCCAGGTGGGCGCTTGATGCCAAAACTTGAAATGTATTCCCTTGTTTTCCAGGTGGGCGCCTGATGCCAAAACTTGAAATGTACTCCCTTGTTCTCCAGGTGGGCGCCTGATGCCAAAACTTGAAATGTACTCCTTTGTTCTCTAGGTGGGTGCCTGATGCCAAAAATTGAAATGAATTCCCTTGTTCTCTAGGTGGCCACCTGATGCCAAAACTTGAAATATATTCCCTTGTTTTCCAGGTTGGTGCCTGATTCTAAAACTTGAAATGTATTCCCTTGTTTTTCAGGTGGGCGCTTGATGCTGAAAACGGAAAATGAATTCCCTTGTTATCCAGGTGGGCGCCTGATGCTAAAAGCTAAAAATGAATTCCCTTGTTTTCTAGGTGGGCGCCTGCAACTTCAACTAAACAAAAAAACAAAAGAAACTTCTCTGCCCCAGTTTGGTACTGGGAATATCTGCGAGTGTTAATCGAATCATGTTATCCAAAAGAGCTATAAGAATTTAAAAGTTAAATCCCATTATCTAGGAGGGCCCTGAAAACTAAAATTAAATCTCATCTTAAGCGTGGAAACTTGAAAGCTAAGTTCTATTTTCTAAAGGTAAAACTTACCGTAAATCCCACTATCTATGAGGGTCCTAAGAACTTAAAACTAAATCTCATTATCCAGGAGGGTCCTGACAACTTAAAACTACATCCCATTATCCAGGAAGGTCCTGAAAACTTGAACTTAAATCCCATTATCTAGGAGGGTCTTGAAAACTTGTAACTTAAATCCCATTATCCAGGAGGACCCTGAGAACTTGAAACTAAATCCCATTATCCAGGAGGGTCCTGGACACTTAAAACTAAATCCCATCATCCAGGAGGGTCCTGAAAACTTGAAACTAAATCCCATTATCCAGGAGGGTCCTGAGAACTTGAAACTAAATCCCATTATCCAGGAGGGTACTGAACACTTAAAACTAAATCCCATTATCCAGGAGGGTCCTGAAAACTTGAAACTAATTCCCATTATCCAGGAAGGTCCTGAAAAGCCGAGAATGAACTTACCTGAGACATGCTCTCTTCTTGGAGGATCTCTGCAGAACGAACAAAATTCCTTGCCCCTGAACCATGCTTTCCTCATGGAGGGTTCCTGCAGATCGAATAAATTTTCTTTCCCCTTCTCAAACCGCCTTTGTGCTGACAAAATTTTGGCACGACACTTGAAAAATTCAAGCTTCCAAGCTTTGATTTGGACATAGTCTTCGTCCCTGTTTCAAACAAAGAAAACTTGTGAGTTTAAACATGGTGGTTGGTTTGTGGCCTTGACTTTGAGGGCGATTGCTCCTTCTCTTCCCATGATAACTTTGATTTCAACTCGAAAGACCTTGCTTGTTTATTGACTAACCACTTTCCCTATCACCCTTATCACAGAAAATACCTCTGATCCGTTCAAACACAAGACCTCTATCTATTGCATTGTGCTCATGTACATATACCGAACCTTTGTATTTCACATGAATCCCAAAGCACGTTGATTGTTACCAACTTAGTGTGCAGACTACTCTTTCCTAACGTATGCCATTTTGATGTGCTAGCCAGATTCTGTTTGGTGTAATTGGAAAGCTGGTGGCAAATTTTGAAGTCATTTCTCACTTGTTCTGACCAAACAGACTCAGGAAGAGGAAGTAACAAGACAAAAGGAACAGGGTAAAGGACAATGGAAAGAGATGATTCCTAACAAGAAAACTACAAAGTAGAAACTTATCAGATGTGGATACCAACTCTAATGACCATGACATGCACCTTTGGATTAAGTGGCCTAATCTGTCAAGCAAGTCTAATGTTCAACTCTTGGTGTACCTCTGAGTTGTGAAACTGGGCTTCCATGATCCGATTATCCTATCTAATTCACGGTCCTTATTCGACTTGTAGTACCCGAAGGGTTTTCACCATCAAGCCTCTCTCATTTTGTTCTTTTTCTCAACTTATCGTCGCCTTATGGTGCATGTGAAGGTTTTCACCGATAAGACTCTCTCATTTTTTTTATTTTTTTTTTCTGATTCTGCAGATGACAAGGCATTAACCACGATAGAAATATTATATTCTCCTAGCATGTCTGACTCGGCACTCTTAAAGATTATCTGGGAGGTCTTTTTTGGACTGTAATATGGCTTTTGGACAAGGTTAGAAAGAAAGGATGTCATAAAGGCTCAAAATAATTAAGACAACGGGGTTAATTTATTTACAACTTTTGGAATCCATTCTAAAACTTTGCCCCAATTTCTAAAACAAGGGAATTTGATTCTTATTTTTCTTTTTCTTTTCGAGATGGAATTTCTAAGAAAACTACCCCACTCTTGGCTTTGTGGGATTACAAAACATTTTATTTGGTGCGACCGAACCGTATGGCTGCCTACATATCTTGTGGTCACAAAAATCAGGTCGAACGTAGTTCACAACTAATTCTTGTTTTTTTATGCTATATTCCTTTTTTCTTTTCTTCTTTTTCTTCTTTGTCTCTCTTTTTTTTTCTTTTTTTCTCTTTCTTTTGGAATGAATTTTCTAAAACAAATCTATGGGGACATGAATTTTTTTTTTATAACTCTAACTTGATTCCAAAAGAGGGGAGATCAAAGAAATCAACACAGGCTCAAAGGGGTACCAAAGGGTATAAAGTGTTTGGATAGCTGAAAGAGGGCCTCTCAATCTCTAAGAAAACTAAGTATAACACATGCAACTTGAAAATGAAAAATAAAGATCATGCATATGTAATGCCCCGGAAAATTTCGCTAAGTAATTTAGGATTTCATGGTGCCAGGTAGGCTAATTATAATATTTTACGTGCTATTAACATGATGGGCATCAATTGGATTTGGTAAATAAGTGTATAAGTCATATAATAAGTAATTTGGGGTCCAAGGAAAGGCCTAAGTCTAAGTCAAATTGGAAAATTTCATAATAGGCTAAAATTTCAAATGAGTTCGCACAAGTCCACACTTTGGACGAGCATATATAAATATATATCAGGTTCTATGTGATGAACAACCTATCAAATGAAAGGTCTTCGAGTCTAGTTTCTAACGCTTCAAATTGTTCATCATTTGGATATTCCTACACAAAGTTATGAACAAATTACCAAAGGTTGGATTTGCGATCTAGTTCGCGATCGCAAAACGACTCTGCGGACCGCATATGTGTCGCATAGTGAAGCAGAGTCGGGAAAAAATTATGCTGTCACATAATTGAATTATGCTATCGCATAATGATTATGCTGCAAGTCTGCTGCCCACATATCGAATATGCTATAGCATAATTGCACCACATATTTGACTTCGGGGGTCATTTTTGGAAATTTTCATATCCGAACCCACTTTGATAAATAAGCTTTGGGGCTTCATTTGGGGCTATTTTATACTAAATCTAGAGAGAGGTGAGAGCATTTTAGAGAGAGAAGGAGGAAGCCTAGCATTATAACCATTCAATCTTTCATCAATCTTCAAGAATCAAGGAAACCAATCACAAGATCTTCATCTAAGAGGTAAGGTTCTATACACTAGACTTTAATTTCGAGTTTGGGGTATAAGATGGGTTATTGAGGTATGATTCTTGGGTGTAATAGTATTATGTATACATGCATGTACAAATTAGGTTTGTGGAAAGATTGTTGAACACAAATAAGTAAAGATTGGGTTGGGGAATGAAGGAAATCTTGTAGAAGAGCTTTGAAATCAAGATGCATAACTAGTATTTGATAAAATTCTCAAATGAGCTAAAACCATGAATATCTTCATAATTTGTGTTCGATTTTGTTATGCCTCGAAGTAGATTGAGATTGCTAGAATTTTCGGAACGTTGTAGTAACTTAAGGAAAGCTTAAACAAGGTATGTTGGCTAAACTTTCTCTCTTGGAATCAAATTTCATAAATGTTTTCATAAGTTCAAGCATGGTTGGCTCAAAGTTCATAAATCTTATATTCCGAGTTATTACCCATAAACATGACTAGTCCAAAATGAGCCTTATGAATAAAGATATATATATATATATATATATATATATATATATATATATATTCTAAGTATGAGTTACATATTAAAACGTTACGGCTTTGAGTCGTGTTTCAAATAAAGGCTAGTATGCTAAATTATGTGAGAAAACTTGATATGGTTGATACTCCTAAATGCTCTCATGTGTACTAAATGTATTTGATTGATTGTGTCTAGTTTTTGGTAATCTGTAAAGATGTTTGAAATGAATTAAATAAATTCGAGAAATAGAGTGTGGCCAACGTGCCGAGAACTTGAGTTATAATTGTGCCTGGTGATGCCTATGACATGAGAAAATGTGAATAGATTATGAAATGAGCCTCGACTCAACCGTTTTAAGATGACTTCAAAAAGTAGAATTTGCTTAAAATCTCTATTGAGGTATGTATGGCTAACACTCTTCTTCTTATAATTGAATTCTTGGTGTCAGAATAATTGGTGTAAGTTTTGACTTGATCATGCTAGAATTGATTGCCTTAATGTGTTGGGTTGAAATATTTATATTCCGTAATTGTTCTAAATGTTTACCATGTAATCATTTTATTTGAGAACGTGGTTATGATTTCCAAGCTCTTTTCCTTATGGGTGCAATGCCTTGTGTGATAGAACTTATTGACATGAATGATACTATTATTCAAACAAATAAAAAGGGAAATACTAGAATTATAAAATGTGTCCAAGTGCCAAGAACTTCTTAATAAATGGGGCTGTTTGTGCCATGTAATAGAAGATGGAAAGAAATGTGAATTAAATGGATAATTAAAAGAGGTTATGTCCCAAGTGAGATGGCTTAGCCGGTCGGGCCGAGATCGGACACTGTGTAAGAACATGGTGGAATTGTGGATAAAATTATGAATATGGTTACGTCTCACTTGATACGGCTTATCCGATCGGGCCGAGATCGGACGCCATGCTATACACATGGTGACATTTATGTTGGATTTCTCATTATCATTATAAATTTGGATATGTCTCACTTGGGATGGCTTAGCCGGTTGGGCCGAGACCAGACTCCGTGTAAAAACACGGTGGCATTATGGGTTGTGGCACTTGGAACTAGAGATTTTTTAACCTAAAGAGATGAAAAGATTGAATCGGAACAATGTGGTCCTTATTTAGTGTTTCGTTGTAATCCTGTGAAGTACTTATTGATTATTTTAACTGCCTTCTATTTATTTTCACTATTCATTTTATTAAGATTTGTGTTTGCCTTACATACTAGTACTATTCGACAGTACTAACGTCCCTTTTGCGGGGGGCTACATCTTTAAAATGGATGTAGGTGGTTCCATAGCATACAGTATTGGTCACAGCTAGTGGCGCATCCTCCTTTCAACCGACTTGGTGAGCCCCACTTCACTTCGGGATCTTGTATCATTGTTTATTATGTACTTTGTATTTTGAGGTATAGCCGGAGCCTTATTGCCGGCATTTCCGTATTACTCTTCAGTTGTATTTAGAGGCTCCATAGACAGGTTGTGGGTAGTGTTTGGTATTGGAGATTAAATTAAAAATATTGGTATTTGACAAATATGTTTTTCTTAATTTCTATACAAATTGTAATATTTTGAATATTATGGTTGAAAGTGCTAACGGAAACAAAATGGAAGTTGTTAGTGAAATATTTACAAAGTATGTTAGATGGAGTTCGTCTCCTCCTTATTAACGAATTAGTTTGGGGTAGGATGAAATATAATAGGCTTGCTCAGTCGGGTTTACTCGGTTGAGCGCCGATCGCGCTCCTCAGTTTTAGGGTGTGACAGCATAGCATTTCTTTTGCAGTATCGATATTGGTATCACTGATATGCCTTTTACTTCTTTTAGTGCCTTGTCAAGTACAGAACCCTCGTTGGGTGATTCCCTCTTAACAATGGATATCCTCCGTCAATTCGGAGAAAACTTTCTTGACTTTATCTTGTAACTTGAGATGCACTTGAACTCAAAGTTACTTGCTTCAAATTGTCCGGGATGGACTCTCCTTTAACGAATTCTTGTCATCCTATTAACTTCCCAAATTATCTGCCCCGGTTTCACATGGTTCAGTCTTCAAATGATCTCAAAAATGCACAAATCTGTACTTATTTCCCTCAAGTGTCCCTATCATCTTCAAAATTATTTCATTGCTTCATGATCAAACTAACTTTTAAGACCAGGCCTAGAATTATGCGTGGATGTCATGTCACTAGAGCCAACATGAAAAAGAACTATAAAAGGAGAAGAGAACTAAACAAAAATGACTAGAAATAACAGAAAACAAAAAATTGCATTAGACAGACGGTGCAAGGGTTTGAACAATAAAGCAAGCAAAATAAACTGGGGTCACAACCCTGGAACAAACCTAGACAATACTAAACGAGTTAGTACGACTAAACGAACTAGGCAAAATAAAAGTATTGAAGGGTTTGAGCCACAAGACAATATCCGAATTACAACCCTGAAATAACCCAGACAACAGAAATGACAACAACATAAACCACCAAGACTCCCCCTCGACTAACCAAGAAAGGAGCGTCTTTCCAATTACCAAGCTCGACATCTTAGCCGCTGGGTTCCACATCAATATTATCAAGGCCATTACTAACTTCAATATCATTAACTTCAATCAGCAAGTTCCCAAGAGGATTCGCATACTCCTTGTAATTGTCCTTGATCACAATTATCCCTTCTTGAATCATTCTTTCTATTTCTCTTTTCAAAGCACGATAATCTTCAATGCTATGACCTAGGACATTATAGTGGTACATGCACCGTACAGTAGTATAAAAACCTTTTGCATATGGGTCCGAAGTATAGCCAAGGAGCGGCTCTATTAGGCCAGAATGTTTTAACTTTTCAAACAGGCTTGTGTAGGATTCTCCGATTGGCGTGAAACTATTTATTTAACTTTGTTCCCCTCCATGCCCCAGTTTTCTAAGATTGTTGGATGCTCGAAAATTTTGTGAAGGCAAAAGTGCATTATGCGGTGCTGGCGCTCGCCATGGGGAGTGACCCAGTGGTTGGACAGACGTTCGGACGTTGTTCGGAGGATAATACTAGGGTGGATTATATGGAGCTCGGGGATATTCATGGGGTCAGTATTGAGGTTGAAAGCGTTTATCAGGCTTGCCCACTAGATCTTATCATTGGCGGGACTCAGCAACATCTTTTCTATCAATCAGAGAACTGAACCGAGCAACTTATTCGTTCCATCTGAGCCAAAACTCCCTAAAACTTCTCTCGGGTTTCTTTTTATCTGAGATAGGGAAGAGTGGTCTGGGATAATGTCTACATGGTACTGATAGTGTAGGACAAAATCTTGAGCCATGTCACCCCATGTATGCCACTTACTAACATCTTGACGAGTAAACCACTCCAAGGTTTCTCTATTCAAACTCTCACTGAAATGTGCCATCAACAATTCATCTTTCCTGCAAACACTTCTCATTTCACTGAAATAACCCCTTAGATGGGCTCCTGGTTCTCCTCGCCCGTCATACAAATCAAACTTTGGCATCTTAAACCCAGCAGGCAACTGGACGGAAACAAGCACAAGTCTTTGTAAGACACGCTCATCTGGCTCCCTATCCCTTGCATATTTCTTAAAGACTGCTCTAAGATTGTTACCTTCCTGGATATCTCATCTTGTTCCATCGTCTTAGCTGGCTTTTTAGTTTCACTGGGAGGTTCAAAATTAGGAGCATAAGAGTATGGATCCGAGACCATGAAAGTTGGTTCTGGAGCATAGTGTTGGGCATCGGGAACTTTGAACACAGTCTCGCTAGAGGATCGAGGAAAAGTAGCTGGTGGAGGAGCTACAAAAACATGAGTGGTCAAAAGAGCGGGATATGAGGTGGTTTTGGTGGGTGGAATATGAAAAGGTTGTGGGGAGATATCAGCAGTAGTGGGAATCTGGATTTGTGATAGTGGCGGAATGGTGATGAGGCTTTCAGTGTAGTTAGTGGGAAATAATGCTGGAGGACGCCCACTAATCCAGGCTTGGTATATTTCGGACATCTGTCCTTTCAACCTTAAGACCTCTTCTTTCAACTCAGATTCTGATTCAACAATTCCCTTAGACGGATCAATAACCCCTGTGTCCAAGTCTTTGCTAGTCATGGCTACCTTGCTCTTTGACCTTGTGTTGTATGGATGAGTTACATAAGAACCACAAACCAACCACCCTTCTGCTCAATGAAGATAACAAAAGGAACAAAATGGGATCATCCTGTTAGCACTAGGGCATTTAACAGCTAAAAATATCATATTGGGTGCAATGCACCTAATAACAACTAACGGTTCTAGAATGACTTCGAGGGTCACAAGGTCACTTGGTATCATCCCAATTTTGTTCATTTCAATCTTCTCTTTTCTTTCTTTTCTAGTACTTCTTGGCTTGCTCATTTTCCTTATTCTTTTTTATTCAAATTATCACTCTTTTCTTTCCTCTCATTTCTCATATCCCATAATTTCACCTCTCTTTTTTTCTTTTCTTTTTTTACTTAAAAAAATAATTTGATCGAACCCTATGTAAGTTGCCTACGTATCATGACGTCGCATGAATCAGACCAAGCGTAGTTCTAAAAAAGCAACGGTAAATTAAACTAAAAAAATAAAAATCTTTTTGGATTATCCATTACAACTTTTTTTTATTTTCAAATACAAAATAGGAAATATGATAATGAGAGACTCAACTTGTGATGACCCGGCCGGTCGTCTTAAGAATTAACACCCCGATCCCTTATTAACTGCTTTCCCCAGGTTTAATTCTACTATTTTGATTTGCCAGGATGTTTGGTGTTAAGTTTCAGAGAGTTTTGGGACACTTAGTCCCTAAATGAGAGCTTAAGTGTTGGAAAGTTGGACATAGTCGAAACAGTGTAAATACGGCTTCAGAATGGAAATTTGATGGTTCTGTTAGCTCCGTTAGGTGATTTGGGGCTTAGGGGCGTGTTCGAATTGTGTTTTGGAGGTCCGTAGCTAAATTAGGCTTGAAATGCCAAAAGTTGAATTTTTGAAGTTCCGGTCCAATAGTGAGATTTTGATCCGAGGGTAAAAATGGAATTCCGAAAGTTGGAGTAGTTCCGTAGCGTTGAGTGTGATGTGTGTGCAAAATTTCAGGTCATTCGGACGAGGTTTGATAGACTTTTTGATCGAAAGCGTATTTTGAGAATTTTGGAGTTCTTAGGCTTGAATCCATGGTTAATTCGAGGTTTCGATGTTGTTTTAGGTGTTTTAAGGATTGGTACAAGTTTGGGTAGTGGTTTGTGACTTGTTGGTGCCTTTGGTTGAGGTCCCAGAGGCCTTGGGATGATTTCGGATGGTTGATGGAAAGATTTTAGAATTTAAGTTGTAGCTTCAGCTGCTGGGTCTGTCATAACCGTACTTGCGGTTTGGGTTCCACAGGTGCGGCACCGCAGAAGTGGCTAACAGGCCTTAGAAACAAAATTGAGGGAGGTCATCAGGTTCCGCAGATGTGGGAGATTTTCCGCAGAAGCGGAACTGCATCTGCGAGTTTGAGACCACATGTGTGGAAATTGGCCATTAAATGAAAAGTCGCAGATGGGACCTTGGCTCCGTAGAAGCGGGATCGCAGATGTGGTCCCAGGGCCGCAAATGCGAAAATTGCTGGGCAGAACATCTAAATTCTTGCCTTCGCAAAATTTAGCCATTTTTCATCTTTTCAAAATGAGAAGAAGCTTGGGGAGCACTTTTTAAGAGGGATTTTCAGAGGAATTCATTGGGGTAAGGTCTTTGGTCTCTAAACTCGTTATTGGAGTGATTTTTATCAATTTAAGCATGAAAAATTAAGGAAAATCAGTGGTAATTGAGGGGTTAGGGCTTGTCTAATTGGAGACCTTTGAGTGATGATTTGAGGGACTAATTGAGGTCTGATTTTGGTACTTTTGATATAACTGGACTCGTGAGAGTGCGAGGTTTCTGGAAATATAAATTTTACCTGATTTTGTATGTGGGCTCGAGGGGTGTTTCGGTCATTTTACATAATTTTGCGTATTAGCTTAGAATTTAATTGTAGAATCAGTTACTTGAAGTATTATTTACATTATGCAATTGAATTGAATAGATTTGGGACATTTGGAGTCGAGTACTCGTGGCAAAAGAATGGTTTCAGATTGATTTTGAGTCAGTTCGAGGTAAGTGTCTTGTCTAACCTTGTGTGGGGGACCTTCCCCTTAGGATTGGTATATTTGGTAATTGAAATGCCTTGTACGTGAGGTGACGAGTGCGTACTTGTACTGATTGTTGGAAATTCGATTTTCTTTAAGTAATTACTAGCATGTTTCCTTCATGTTTCTATTACTTGCATTATTAAGCATGTTGTTAGCTTAGGAAAGCATGTCTAAGTGACTTAATTGCTTATTTGCTCAATCTGCCTTACCTGAATTCTGTGCAGCATGCTACGCTAGGATCAGTTGTTGCCTTAATATGAAACTTTGTCGTTTCTGTATATTTTCCTGTTGTTGTTGTGTATTTATTTTGGGACTACGGATGTAGGATTCCGGTAGCCCCCACTTGTCTATTTATTTTGGGACTACGGATGTGGGATTCCGGTAGATCCCCCTGCACAGTTATATGGAACTACGGGAATGCACCCGGTAGATTCCCCCAGTACTGGGTATTTATATTTGGGACTACGGAACAGGATTCCGGTAGATCCCCGCGCACTATGAGTTGGACTACGGGACGGGATCCCGGGAGATCCATTGGATATGTACATATGGGACTACATAAGGGTATCCTGGGAGGCCCCCGATTGTTATTATTGCTGCTAAGCTATATTTCCTTTCCGTGTTTACCTTGTTTCTATATAGTTGTTGTTGTCCTGTACATCCTGTGTTATTTTACTACTGTACTTATTTATATTGTTTTGTTCTATACTATTGACCTTATTATTTTATTTAACCTCACTAGGGCCCTCACCTTCCTCGTCACTACCCAATCGAGGTTAGGCTTGGCACTTACTGAGTACTGGTGTGGTGTACTCATGCCTCTCCTACGCATGTTTTTCATATGCAGATCCAGGTACTGCTACTCAGGCCTACCATCCTTGAGGGAGGTGACTGCTTTAGAGACTTCGAGGTACATTTGTCATGTCCGCAGACCGAGAAGTCCCTTTCTATTCCTGCTTTTAGTATTTAGCCCTTCTGTATTTTTTCTGTTCTATTTAGACATTTCGGAGTTAGAGCTATGTAGTACTTCTTAGCTTGTGATTTGTGGGTTTCCGGGTCTTGGATTTATGTTTTGGTATTGAGAGTTGAATATGGTGTATGTCGAGTGGCACATCAAACACTGTTATTACTTTATTACTGTTTAAATTTGTTTTACTTCCGCAAATTTTGGTTTTCTTCCGCAATTTAGGGTTACCTAGTCGTAGAGACTAGGTGCCGTCACGATGGTTCACAGAGGGCGAACCGGGGTCGTGACAAGTTGGTATCAGAGCTCTAGATTCATAGGAGTCATAGATCATAAGCCGGTTTATTAGAGTCTCGCTGATTGGTACGGAGACGTCTGTACTTATCTACGAGAGGCTATGTAACTATTAGGAAAATTCCACTTCATTTGATTTCCTTGTCGTGCGATATTTTGACATCACAATTCTAAACTTTTGTCTTCTATTCTCTCACAGATGGTGAGGACACGTGCTACATGATTAGGCACCTACACCCCCTACTGCAGCCGTCAGAGGCCAGGGCCGGGGTAGAGGCCGAGGACGCGCACGTAGTGTAGCCAGAGCACCTGCACAAGCTGCCGCTGAGGTACCACCAGCAGTTCCAGCCGGAGTCCAGGCACCTGACACGCCTACTGCTACTACTACTCCAGCTCTTCAGGAGACTTTGGCACAGTTCATGAGCATGTACACCACTCTGGCTCAGGTAGGGTTGCTTCCCCTTTCTACAGCTACATCTCAGGCTGGGGGAGGAGCATAGACTCCCGCCACCCACACTCATAAGCAGCGAGTGCATATTGAGCATGTCCATGAGATTATTCATGTACCGCCTGCAGTGACAGTTCAGCTCGAGGACAGGGTAGCGGCTTCCGAGGAGAAGCAGTTGAGGCTTAAGAGGTTCAAGAGGTACAAGCCTCCTGTATTCAGCGGTCTAGCATCGGAGGATGCTTTGGGATTTCTAGATGAGAGTTACCGCATTCTCCGTACCATGGGTATAGCAGGATCGAGTGGGGTTTCCTTCACTACCTTCTAGCTCCGAGGAGCCGCCTATGAGTGGTGGTGTACCTATGAGTTAGACAGTCTGGATGAGGCTGTTTCACTAACTTGGACTCAATTTTCAGATCTGTTCCTGTGAGAGTATGTTCCTCAGAGCCTCAGGGATGCATGGCATGCCGAGTTTAAGCATTTGCACCATGGTGCTATGACTGTCTCAAAGTATGTTGTCCCTTACACCAATTTGTCTAGGCATGCACCAGCCTTGGTTTCTACTATTCGCGAGAGGGTTCACCAGTTTATTGATGGCATTATTCCCAGCATCAGGTCTAGCACGGCTTGTGAGTTGGAGATGGATATTTCTTATCAGCAGGTGGTGAGCATTGCTAGAAGGATTGAGGGTATGCATGCTAGGGCGATATAGGAGAGGGAGGCCAAGAGCTATCAAGAGTCGGGCCATTATTTTGGTGCCCGTACCCCAGCTGCAGGTCGTAATGTTAGGGGTTATATGAGTTGACCTATTCATTCAGATCTTCCAGCAGCCAGTAGTGCTCCAGCTCCTCCTAGGCTTCATGAGCCTTATTATGCACCTCCGGTTTCTAGCGCACCTCCTACGCTGGGTGCTTTTAGAGGTCAGTCCAGCAGACCTAGCCCGAGCCAGTCACAGCCACCACGTCCTCCTAGAGCTTGTTTTGAGTGTGGTAACACATGCCATATGGTGATGGATTGCCCCAGACTTGGGAGGGGTGCACCTCCACAGACTTCGCAGCCACAACGTGCCCCGCAGAGTTCTCAGGCTATGGTTACAGCTCCAATTGCTACCCCACCTACTCAGGCAGCTAGAGGTAGAGGTCGGGGAGGTAGAGGTCTCCCTAGAGGGGGAGGCCAGGCCAGATACTATGCCCTTCCTGCCCATACCGAGGTTGTTGCCTTTGATTCTGTCATCACAGGTATTATACTAGTTTGTCACAGAGATGCATCGGTTCTATTCAATCCAGGCTCCACTTACTCTTATGTGTCTTCTTATTTTGCTCCACATTTGGGTGTATCTCGGGATTCTTTAAGTTCCCATGTTTATGTTTCTACTCCTATGGGAGATTCTCTTGTTGTGGACCGTATCTATCGGTCGTGTTTGGTTGCTCTTAGTGGTTTTGAGACTAGAGCCGATTTATTGTTGCTCAACATGGTAAATTTTGACATTATCTTGGGCATGGACTGGTTGTCGCCCCATTATGTTATTCTTGATTGTCACGCCAAAAACGTGACGCTGGATATGCCAGGTGTGCCGCGTGTTGAGTGGAGGGGTACTTTAGACTACACTCCCAGTAGAGTTATTTCTTTTCTTAAAGCTCAGCGTATGGTTGAGAAGGGGTGTGATGCGTATTTAGCTTATGTGAGAGATGTCAGTATTGATACCCCTTCAGTTGACTCAGTTCCAGTAGTACGAGATTTTCCCGATGTGTTTCCAGCTAATCTTCCGAGCATGCCACTTGATAGAGATATTGATTTTGGTATTGATCTGTTGTCGGGCACTCAGCCCATTTCTATTCCCCCGTATCGTATGTATCCTCCTGAGTTGAAGGAGTTGAAGGATCAGTTACAGGAATTGCTTGATAAGGGTTTTATTCGGCCTAGTGTATCACCTTGGGGTGCTCCTGTCTTGTTTGTGAAGAAAAAGGATGGTTCTATGCGTATGTGTATTGATTATCGCCAGTTGAACAAAGTGACAGTTAGGAACCGTTATCCTTTGCCTCGTATTGTTGATCTATTTGACCAGCTTCAGGGCGCATGAGTGTTTTCTAAGATTGATTTGCGCTCAAGTTACCATCAGTTGAAGATTCGGGAGCCAGATATCCTGAAGACTGCTTTCAGGACTCGGTATGGGCATTATAAGTTCCTTGTTATGTCATTTGGGCTGAGCAATGCCCCAGTAGCCTTTATGCATTTGATGCACAGTGTGTTCCCGTCTTATCTTAACTTATTCGTCATTATCTTTATTAATGATATTCTGGTGTATTTCCGGAGTCGGGAAGATCATGAACAACACCTGAGGACTGTGCTTTAGACTCTGAGAGAGAAGAAGTTATATGCTAAGTTCTCGAAATGTGAGTTTTGGTTGGATTCAGTGGCATTCTTAGGCCACGTGGTGTCGAGTGAGGGTATTCAGGTGGATCCGAAGAAGATAGAGGTCGTGCAGACTTGGCCCAGACCATCCTCAGCTACTAAGATCCGTAGTTTCCTTGGTTTGGCAGGCTACTACCGTCGTTTTGTGGAGGGGTTTTCATCGATTGCGGCCCCTATGACCAGATTGACCTAGAAAGGTGCTCCGTTCTAGTGTACGGAGGAGTGTGAGGTGAGCTTTTAGAAGCTCAAGACAGCTTTGACCACAGTCCCAATTTTGATACTGCCTACAGGTTCGGGATCTTATACGGTCTATTGTGATGCCTCGAGGGTTGTCCTCGGAGCGGTGTTGATGCAGGACAGTAGGGTGATTGCCTACGTGTCCAGATAGTTGAAGATACATAAGAAGAACTACCATGTTCACAACCTTGAGTTAGCTGCCATTGTTCACGCCTTGAAGATTTGGCGTCATTATTTATATGGGGTTCCCTGTGAGATTTATACTGGCCATCGGAGCTTGCAGCACATGTTCAAGCAAAAGGATCTAAATTTGCACCATAGGAGGTGGTTAGAGTTGCTAAAGGACTATGATATCAATATTCTGTATCACCCGGGTAAGGCCAATGTAGTGGCCGATGCTTTGAGTCGTCGGGCAGAGAGTTTGGGGAGTTTGGCTTATTTACCAGCATCGGAGAGGCCTATGGCGATGGATATTCAGGCCTTAGCCAGCCAGTTTGTGAGATTGGATATTTTGGAGCCCAGTCGGGTTCTAGCTTGCGTGGTTTCTCGATCTTCTTTATTTGATCGTATTAAGGAGCGGCAATATGATGACTCTCATTTGCTTGTCCTCAAGGACAAGGTTCAGCACAGTGATGCCAGAGATGTGACTATTGGTGATGATGGGGTATTGAGGATGCAGGGTTGGATTTGTGTACCCAATGTTGATGGGCTCGAGAGTTGATTCTAGAGGAGGCCCATAGTTCGCGGTATTCCATCCATCCGGGTGCCGCAAAGATGTATCAGGATTTGAGACAACACTATTGGTGGAGGCGGATGAAGAAAGATATAGTTGGATTCATAGCTCGGTGTCTCAACTGTCAGCAGGTGAAGTATGAGCACCAGATACCGGGTGGGTTGCTTCAGCAGATAGAGATCCCGGAGTGGAAGTAGGAGCGGATCACCATGGACTTTGTAGTTGGGCACCCACGGACTTTGAGAAAGTTTGATGCTATTTGGGTGATTGTGGATCGGCTGACCAAGTCCGCTCATTTCATCCATGTGTGTACTACTTATTCATATGAGTGGTTGGCAGAGATTTACATCCGGGAGATTGTTCGTCTGCATGGTATTCCGGTTTTCATCATCTTAGATAGGGGTACTCAGTTCACATCGCAGTTTTGGAGGGTTGTTCAGCATGATTTGGGGACTCGAGTGGAGTTGAGTACAGCATTTCACCCTTAGACAGACGGACAGTCCAAGCGCACTATTCAGATTCTTGAGGATATGCTTCGTACGTGTGTGATTGAGTTTGGAGGGTCGTGGGATCAGTTCTTGCCATTGGCGGAGTTTGCTTACAACAACAGCTATCAGTCCAGCATTCAGATGGCACTGTATGAGGCTTTATATGGTAGGCGGTGTAAATCTCCGGTGGGCTGGTTTGAGCCGGGTGAGGCTAGACTATTGGGCACAGACTTGGTTTAGGATGCTTTGGAGAAGGTTAAGGTGATTCAGGATAGACTCCGTACAGCCCAGTCCAGACAAAAGAGTTACGCGGACCAGAAGGTTCGTGATGTTTCTATATTGTTGGGCGGGTTCTGCTTCGGGTTTCGCCCATGAAGGGTGTTATGAGATTTGGGAAGAAAGGGAAGTTGAGTTCGAGATTTATTGGCCCTTTTGAGATATTGAGGTGTGTTGGGGAGGTTGCTTATGAGCTTGCCTTACCTCCCAGCTTGGCCGGAGTTCATCAAGTATTCTATGTTTCGATGCTCCGGAGGTATCACGGTGATCCATCATACGTGTTGGATTTTAGTTCAGTCTAGTTGGACAAGGATCTATCCTATGTTGAGGAGCCAGTGGCGATATTGGACAGGCATGTTAGAAAGCTGAGGTCAAAGAACATTGCATCAGTAAAGGTTCAGTGGTGGGGCCAGCCTGTCGAGGAGGCGACTTGGGAGACCGAGCAGGATATGCGCAACTGTTACCCTCATCTTTTCACTACTTCAGGTATGTCTTTATGCTCGTTCAAGGACGAATGAATGTTGAAGAGTAGGAGGATGTGACGACCCGGCCGGTCGTCTTAAGAATTAACGCCCTGATCCCCTATTAACTACTTTCCCCAAGTTTAATTCTGCTATTTTGATTTGCTGGGATGTTCGGTGTTGAGTTTTGGAGAGTTTTGGGACACTTAGTCCCTAAATGAGAGCTTAAGTGTTGGAAAGTCGGTCGTAGTCAGAATAGTGTGAAGACGGCCTCGGAATAGAAATCTGATGGTTCTGTTAGCTCCGTTAGGTGATTTTGGGCTTAGGGGCTTGTTCGTATTGTGTTTTAGAGGTCCGTAGCTAAATTAGGCTTGAAATGCCGAAAGTTGAATTTTTGAAGTTCCGGTCCGATAGTGCAATTTTGATCCGAGGGTCGGAATGGAATTCCGGAAGTTGGAGTGTGACGTGTGTGCAAAATTTCAGGTCATTCGGACGAGGTTTGATAGACTTTTTTATCGAAAGCGTATTTTGAGAATTTTGGAGTTCTTAGGCTTGAATCCATGGTTAATTCGAGGTTTTGATGTTGTTTTAGGTGTTTTAAGAATTCGTACAAGTTTGGTAGTGGTTTGTGACTTGTTGGTGCCTTTGGTTGAGGTCCCGGAGGCCTCGAGATGATTTCGGATGGTTGACGGAAAGATTTTGGAATTTAAGTTGTAGCTTCAGCTGCTGGTTCTGTCATAACCGCACCTGCGGTTTGGGTTCCGCAGGTGCGGTGCCGCAAAAGCGGCTAATAGGCCGCAAAAGCGAAATTGAGGGAGGTCAGCAGGTTCTGCAGATGCGGGAGATTTTCCGCAGAAGCGGAACCACATCTGCGAGTTGGAGACCGCAAGTGCGGAAATTGGCCATTAGATGAAAAGTCGCAGATGCGACCTTGGCTCCACAGAAACGGGACTGCAGATGCGGTCCCAGGGCCACAAATGCGAAAATCGCTGGGTAGAACATATAAATTCTTGCCTTCGCGAAATTTAGCCATTTTTTATCTTTTCAAAATGGGAAGAAGCTTGGGGAGCACTTTTCAAGAGGGATTCTCAGAGGAGTTCATTGGGGTAAACTCGTTATTCGAGTGGTTTTTATCAATTTAAGCATGAAAAATTAAGGGAAATCAGTGGTAATTGGGGGGTTAGGGCTTGTCTAATTGGAGACCTTTGAGTGATGATTTGAGGGACGAATTGAGGTCTGATTTTGGTACTTTTGATATGACTGGACTCGTGAGAGTGCGAGGTTTCTGGAAATATAAATTTTCTAGATTCTAAGACATGGACCCGAGGGGTGTTTTGGTCATTTTACATAATTTTGCATATTAGCTTAGAATTTAATTGTAGAATCAGTTACTTGAAGTGTTATTTATATTATGCAATTGAATTGAATAGATTTGGGTCATTTGGAGTCGAGTACTCGTGGCAAAAGCGTGGTTTCGGATTGATTTTGAGTCGGTTCGAGGTAAGTGGCTTGTCTAACCTTGTGTGGGGACCTTCCCCTTAGGATTGGTATATTTGGTAATTGAAATGCCTTGTACGTGAGGTGACGAGTGCGTACTTGTGCTGATTGTTGGAAATTCGATTTTCTTTAAGTAATTACTAGCATATTTCCTTTCATGTTTCTATTACTTGCATTATTAAGCATGTTGTTAGCTTAGGAAAGCATGTCTAAGTGACTTAATTGCTTATTTGCTCAATCTACCTTACCTGAATTCTGTGCAGCATGCTACGCTAGGATCAGTTGTTGCCTTAATATGAAACTTTGTCGTTTCTGTATATTTTCCTGTTGCTGTTGTGTATTTATTTTGGGACTACGGATGTGGGATTCCGGTAGCTCCCCCTTGTCTATTTATTTTGGGACTACGAATGTGGGATTCCGGTAGATCCCCCTGCACAGTTATATGGAACTACGGGAATGCACCTGGTAGATTCCTCCAGTACTGGGTATTTATATTTGGGACTACGGAACAGGATTCTGGTAGATCCCCGCGCACTATGAGTTGGACTACGGGACGGGATCCCGGGAGATCCGTTGGATATGTACATATGGGACTACAAGACGGTATCCTGGGAGGCCCCTGATTGTTATTATTGGTGCTGAGCTATATTTCCTCACCTTGTTTCTGTATAGCTGTTGTTGTCATGTACATCCTGTGTTATTTTACTGCTGTACTTATTAATACTGTTTTGTTCTATATTGTTGACCTTATTATTTTATTTAACCTCAGTAGGGCCCTAACATTCCTCATCACTACCCAACCAAAGTTAGGCTTGGCACTTACTGAGTACCGTTGTGGTGTACTCATGCCTCTCCTGCGCATGTTTTTCATGTGCAGATCCAGGTACCGCTACTCAGGCCTACCATCCTTGAGGGAGGCGACTGCTTTAGAGACTTCAAGGTACATCTGTCGCGTCCACAGACCGAGAAGTCCCTTTCTATTCCTGCTTTTAGTATTTAGCCCTTCTGTATTTTTTCTGTTCTATTTAGACATTCCGGAGTTAGAGTTATGTAGTACTTCTTAGCTTGTGATTCATGGATTTCCGGGTCTTGGATTTATGTTTTGGTATTGAGAGTTGAATATAGTGTATGCCGAATGGCACATTCAAACATTGTTATTACTTTATTATTGTTTAAAGTTGTTTTACTTCCGCAAATTTTGGTTTTCTTCTGCAATTTAGGCTTACCTAGTCGTAGAGACTTGGTGTCGTCACGATGGTTCATGGAGGGCGAACCGGGGTCGTGACAACTCAACTATACTACGACAAACTCCGACACCAACTAAAAGAATCATTACTACTGGACATGACTATAAAGTACAAGACAACATAAAAAGAAACAGACTCAAAACACAAAAATCTCCTTAAGCAACTCCTGGATGCAACGGTCCTGACTAGTTGGTTCTGGGGTGTCTGTCATGCTCAAACTCCGGTAAGTAGATCCACACCAGCATGAGAAAACTGAAACCAACACTATGTGAGACAATAACACTTCCTACTAGACACATGCAAGACATGATTGAGGCTATTATTGCAAAACGTCTTATGTGGCCAAAAGGTGGCTAGAAGTGCAAACTCGACAAAAGTGACCTCTAAGACATGGAAAAATTACTTTGCAGAAATGATCCATTTTTATAGAAATGGTCTATGTGGACAAAAATGGCTAAGCATGCAAATCCAACACAATAGATCTTAGACAGGGAGAACATCTTGTTGTGGACTTAGAACTCTAAAACATGGGTCACTGAACCACATTTGCAAAAATGACCCCATTTTGCAAGAATGGCTGATATGGAAAAAGTGGCTAGACATGAAAATTCGACAAGGACAAACCTGTAAAGTAAAGAGACACCTAATTGTGGATTGAAGGCTCTCCAGACACAATTAAACAAAACACTTTGCAAAAATATCCCTATTTTACAAAATGACCGATGTGGCCAAAAGTGGCTAGACATGCAAGATTTGGCTATGACCCTCGAAGTCAAGAACCTAAGACTTACTAGGAAAACCGGACCCTATGTGGGATGTCTACGTATCATGACCCGAAAGACGAGAATCAGGTATGCGTAGTTCGGGAAGATTGGATACGGGCGAGAATTAAAAATTAACAAATAATATAGAGAAAATATATTTTTTGTCTTTTTGAAAAATGATGAAACATGTAAACTCTTTTTTCCTTTTTTTTTATTCTTCTTTTTTTTTTGAAAAATGATGGAAAAGTGCAAAATCTTTTTGGATTTTTCATGTTTTTTTTGTCTTTTCATAAAAAAATGTGAAAGAAAACATAACTGGGCCCTGCTTGCTTTATTTTTTTACACTTCACCTTTTTTTCCATTTATCCTCATCCCTCATTGATTCGCCAAATGACCCCTTTTACCCTTGAAAATTGCAGCATGTAGCACATTAGGATGCATCAGGATGGTCTTTTATTTTTGGGTACACTTATCCTAGACGGACTCAACCCCTGTGTTGAGACCCATAAGTCAAATGCACGTGATGCAAACAAACGTTCCTACTAGGGATCTGGCATGAAGTTATGTTATTCTAGGTTTTAGAACCTGGGTGTATTTGTTCTAGACCTGGCTTACCGGAGCGGACAGCTCGAGCCGAAGGGGGCAGCATACCGGAAATACAGAAGCTTCACCAGCTTTGCAACTTGTCCGAACCTCATTCTAAAATTGGAATATGACTCTAACAGAAGAGAAGTCACACGAAGTGCACACTTCCCAGATGATGTAGAAGACTCCGAGAAAAGAGGGTTTCGTAATAATTTATATACAGTCCAAACAATATCAAAGCGGTAAAAAGCGACAATTAGCACATTAGGCTCAAACATATAAAAAATTAGATAATAAATAAAAGCCAACTATAACAGTTATTCTAAGCTCGAATTCTGAACCCTGAACCAGAGATTCTGGGTTCTTGTTCCCAGCAGAGTCGCTAGAGCTGTCACACCTCCTTTTTCTACCCGAAAAGGGTATAGGGGAGTTTTTCCAATTAAAGTGACAATAACCAAAACGGGATTATTTATTCAAAATCATAGTCGCCACTTGGGATAATTTATGGTGTCCTAAGTCACCGATTTAAAATCCCGAATCGAGGAAGTTTGACTCTGTTTTACTGTACGCGAAACACAGAAATTCGGGTAAGGAATTATGTTAATCCGCGAGAAGGTGTTACGCATTTCCGGGTTCTGTGGTTTTAGCACGGTTACTCAACTATTATTAATGGCCTAATTATCTGATTAATTACACATTTTAAACCTATGTGCATTTTTAACTTTCTAACCGCTTTTAATGTTTATAGAACAAATCACGCTTGTCGTACACTTGTTGTTTTGGAACACATTGCAAACCACGCTATATGAAATGCACCTGCAATTGTGACATATTTATTTTGTATTATTATTATTCAAAATTATGGTAGGGTCACATGAAATGCACACCCGATTTCTATACTATGATAAAATCATGTTCAACTATAACCAATTCGAGTAAACACGAGCAGATAGCTAAGCGAGCAAATTCAAAACCATGGAAAAGAGTTACACAAACAACGGAATCATATCACCAAACAAATAATTAACATTATGTTTGAATAAACGAATAGAGGATGAAAGAGTTGGACCTCAATATAGCTGGAAGATTGATTGTTTCACTGTTTTGAACTCAGAAATGTGATGAACCGCTGACACGAACTCGAATCGGTGGCTGACACTGAACATCGAACCTCACGTTCCCGTTTCACTATGGAGGAACTCATGAGAGATTTAATCTTAAGTCCAGTTCAAGGTTGACATGAACCAATTGAATACCAAACAGAAAGACCTCTCCCAATAACCAAACAGATCAAAGTAGAACCAAAATGAAATACTTAATTACTTCACTTTAAAACCCAAATTAAAAAAACATAATTGAACTTGGCAGCCAAGCGAACAACACCCAAATCAAATTAAAACATTGTTTATATAGAAATGTAAGAGGGGACAATTGGAGCGGATTTTCCGGCAGTTCTAGTGGGGAGTAGACCAGGATGAATAGAAGTAAACAAAATATCCTTTTCTTCGTTCTCGTATCTGTTAGCCGTGGTCAAGAATTTAGATATACTCCTTCAACTACTGCAATTGGGGAGAAAGAAGTTGATGTACTTTTTAGGTCCAAGATAAAGGGGTCATTCTGGTTTTTAGGTATGTCAGGTTCTACGTTTCACTCAATTTCGGGTGGTGATGTTGGATGAAGAAGAAGAGACAGAAGGCATTCTCTCTGCTTAGGTCTGAAGGTTTAGGTTTGGGTGATGAAGGCTGCGTAGGGTGCTGTGTGTGTGTGGTCACCGGAGTTATGGGGTTGGGCGATTGGTTTTGGTTGGGAGTGATGGTTGGGAGGAGCAGCGATATTGGTGGTCTTTTTTGGGTGTGTTGAAGGCTGAAGAATATAGGTGGAGATGGCTTATGGAGCTCTGTTCTTTTTTTTTTTGAAGATGAAGAAACTTTGTTTTTTCTTTCAAGAAGAAGGGGTTCGTTTGGTTCTGCTGAAGAAGATCTCCACGCTGCTGTAGCGCAGCTTTCCCTCTAATGTGTATTAGGTTTTCCTCCTTAGGTTAGTTCTAATGTGTCTTTTGTTGAAGGGGTGTCTAGGTTTGGGCTTTTGGGTTAATGGGCTAAGAAAATTGGCCTAATTGGGATAAAAGCAAGACAAAAATTAGTCTAAAAATTAATTATATTCCCTCCTCCCTTTTTGTACGTAAATATAAAGATAAACTATTAAAAATACCAATTAATCTTACTTAAGAAATTAACTATTAAAATAAGTTAAAACAAAACTATTTTTGGTATTTTTCAAATGTCATAATAAAGATAAAAATGGAATTAGATTAAAATCATTGCAAACTTAAATATATTCCTGAAAATAAAATGGAACTATTTTTGTATTTTTGAATTTTATGTAAGGTAGATAAATTAAAAGTAACTAGATAAAATATTAATTAGCTAAATAAAAGAAAATAATTTTGTGATAAAATAAAGTAAAAGGTCAAAACTAGTTAAAATATCGATATTAGACCCAAACTAACTATTTAACACTAAAATATGTAAAATCTTGGGGAGGGTCAAAAATTGCATGTCTACACTGCTCAGTCCAGGAAAAGAGTTATGCCAACCATAAGGTTCGTGATGTGGCATTCATGGTCGGAGAGAGTGTGTTGCTTTGGGAGTCACCCATGAAGGGTGTGATGCGGTTTGGGAAGAAGAGCAAGTTAAGCCCTAGGTTCATCGGGCCTTTTGAGATCCTTGATCGAGTGGAGAGGTGGCCTACAGACTCGCATTGCCATTAGGTTTATCAACGGTACATCTAGTGTTTTAAGTGTCCATGCTTCGGAAGTATCACGACGATCCATCCCACATGCTAGATTTCAGCACTATCTAGTTGGACAATGATTTGACCTACGAGGAGGAGCCAATAGCTATTCTAGACCGGCACGTTCGTCAGTTGATGTCACACCCCAATCCTCGGGGAGCGCGACCGGCGCGCAATTGAGCGAACCCGGTCGAGCAAGCCTATCCAGCCTTTCCTACCCGACTCATTCAATATCCGAAGAAGTAATGCATCACCAGTTATTAAACAGGGGAGATGGAGTTGTTATATGAATGCATAAACGTTGCTAGTTAAATCTTTACTTAAATACAACATGCCATAGTTAAGTTTCCAAAAGTACACATAGTTGACAATCTATTGGAGAAAAGTTTCAAAATACACCGCGATCCTATGAACACCCCGGCACCCATACATGACCCACATAAACATCTACGGAGCCTCTAAGGATACAAAAAACCAAAATGACAATGCCGGCAATAAGGCCCCGACTATACCTCAAAATATGGAAATTTGTGCAAAAGAAGAACTACAAAACCCCTGGGAGAAATGGGGGCTCACCAAGACTGTTGTGAAGAGAGAAAGAGAGCACCACTATCTGCGATCAGGGCTATCAGCAACGGAACCACCTACATCCATTCAAAGATGTAGCGCCCCTAACAAAAGGGACGTTAGTACTGTCGAATAGTACTAGTATGTAAGGCAAACACAATTCTTAATAGGATGAACAGTAAACAAATAGAAGGCAATTATAACATCAACAAGTACTTCACAGGATTTCAAGAAAATACCAAATAAGGTTCACATAGTTCCGGTTAAGTCTTTCCATTTCTTTAGGTTAATATTCTTTAGTGCCATAACCCATAATGCCACCATGATTTTACACGGAGTCCGATATCGGCCCGACCGGCTAAGCCATCTCAAGTGAGACATATCCAAATCCACAATGATAATCAGAAGTCCAATATAAATCCCACTATGTGTACAACATGGCGTCTGATCTCGGCCCGATTGGCTAAGCCATCTCACTTGGGACATAACCTCTTTCAATTTTTTCTTAGTTTACATTTCTTTCCATTTTTTTCATTACATGGCACAACACACCTCTTTTATCAATTAACTCCTGGAACCTGGATACATTTTTATAATTCAAGTCTTCCCCTTATTTATTCGTTCATATAGCTTCACCATCCATGTCAATAAGTGCTATCATATACGGCATGCGCACATAAGGAAAGAAAAGAACACTTGGAAAACATAATCACATTTCCAACTAGCATGATTTCAGGGTAAACACATAGAGCAATTGTGCAACAAAAATCTGTCAACCCAACACATTAATACAATCTGTCTAACAAGATCAATTCGGAACTCATGCCAACTATTTGGACACTAAGAGTTCAACACTAAGAAGAAGAGGGTTAGCCATACGTAATGGAGCCTTTTTCTTAAATTCTTACAATAATTCCAAAACTCTTAGCCACTTCGATCTATTTTAGGAGAATTACAAGTTGAACAAAAAATTAGAGAGATAATCAAGATTCTAGCTCAATTAAGCATACTCTCAAGCACTAAGTGTGTGTTATGAATTTTAAGGTCTTTTGTGAAAAAAGTTCTATCATCCTACACTCATTTGTTACATTCTTAGCTCACAATCTCCCCATACCCTCTTATCATACATGCATGCAAGACAATCAACCCTTATACCCATGAACCCATTTGTTAATTACTTATTTTAGTAGGAATTTTGAAATCAAAGGTTAGAGCAAGTTCTTACCTCTTAGGATGAAGGCCTAGTAACTTTTCTTGGTAATCTTCAAGGATTTGGGCAAGGATTGAGTAGAGGCTTGGTGAGGATCACTTTCTCCCTCTAGAACTCTTGCTCTCACTCTAAGTGTAGCATAAGTTAGCTCAAAAGGGTCTAATGGGATGTTTTTAACGGAATAGGGTCGGGTTTTAAAAGTTAGAGAATATGAGCCCAGACTTAATCTGCGGTCGCATATGCGACTATATAACTGATATGCGGCCCGCAAAAGGGACCGCAAAGTGGACCTCAGACCTGGATACTCTGCTCGGGTATGCGACCAATATGCGGTCCGCATACCTGTTCTGTATTCGCATAATGCACCGCAGAACTGCCATATGCAAAAATCCCAAGGAGGTTATGCGACGACTATGTGGCCTGCATATCAATTATGCGATCGCATAATTGGCCGCATAGTTGTACTCAAATTGGCTAACATATTGACTCACTCTGCGGTAGATATGCGACCCGCATTGTTATTATGCGGCCGCATAATGGGCCGCAGAAATGCGCTCTTTTGACGGGGCCTTACAGTTGGGATCGAAGAGTTATACTTCGGTTCGAGTGCAGTGGAGAGGTCATCTTGTTGAGGCAGCTACCTGGGAGTCCGAGTTCGATATGAAGAGCAGATATCCCCATCTTTTCATCGGCTCAGGTACTTTTCTATGTCTGTTTGAGGACGAACGGTTGTTTTAGAGGTGGAGAATGTGATGACCCAAAAGGTCATCTTATGTTTTAGAACTTGATTCCGTATTTCGAGGTCTTCAAAACCTTATTTTGTTCTTTCTCGACTTACGTGTACAGTCCTAGCGTCTATCCGAAAAGCTTTTACGTGAAAAATTGATGAAATAATAATTTTTGGCCTAAAAAGTTAATTTTTGTTGACTTCGATCAACGTTTTGGGTAAATGGACCCGGACCCGTATTTTGACGGTCCCGGTGGATCCGTAGTAAAATAGGGGACCTAGGCATATGCCCAGAATTGAATTCTGAGGTCCCTAACCCGAGAAATGAATTTTTGATAAAAATTGTAAGACTGAAATTATAATGATTTTAAGAATTTGGTTAATATTTGATCTTGTTGGTACCGGGTCTGTATTTTAGTTCCGGAGCCCGGTACAGGTCCGTTATAATATTTATACCTTATATGTAAAATTTGGTGAGAAACAAGACTAATTTGACGTGATTCGGACCTTTGGTTGAAAAAATAGAAGTTTTAAAACTTTCTTGAAATTTTCATGCAATTTGGTGCTAAATTCATAGTTCTAGGTGTTACTTTGGCGATTTGATTGCGTGAATAAGTTCGTATGATGTTTTTAGATTTGTGTTCATGTTCGATTTGGAGTCCCGAGGTATCGGGTGAGTTTCGGATAGGCTACGAGATGTTTTAGACTTGAAAAATCTGGTGTTTTTGGCTTTAGCTGTCATCTGGTATCTTCTTCTTCGCGTTCGCGAAGAGCTCTCGCGAACGCGAAGAGTAAATTGGTTTGAAGGAGAATTCCTTCTACGCGAACGCGAAGTGCTGGTCGCGAACACGGAGTGTTGGGGCATTACCCTTCGCGAACGTGACCAGGCTATCGTGAACTCGACCAGGCTATCACGAATGCAAAGTGTGGGACCTAGGGGAGGGAAAAATAACTCATCGGGAACGCGGCACTTGGCTCGCGAACACGGAGGCTGGGGGAGTATGCCTTCGCGAACACGAAATGTTTCTCACGAACACGTAGGACAATAGGGCCATAGCTTCGCAAACGCGACAGACCTCTCGCGAACGCGAATAAGGCCTGTCTAATGATTATAAAACAGAACCATCAAGAGATTTCTTCAAAAATTTCACAACTCTTTCATTAGAACTCGACATAGGAGCAATTTTGAAGAGGGATTTCAATAACAAATCATAGGTTTGTGTTCTTTAACTCATTTCCTTCAATTTCCATCAACTCCCATTAGATTTCTGGCCCTAAATCTTGTTCTTTCATGGTAGAATTAGGAAATTTTTGAAGAATTGGGGGTTTTTATAAATTGGGGATTTAGACCTCGATTTGGGGTCGAATTCCCGAACTAATTACATATTTGGGTTCGGGGGTGAATGGGTGAATGGGTGAATGGATTTTGGTTCGAACTTCGAGTTTTGACTAAGCGGACCTAGGGTCGATTTTTAACTTTTTGGGGAAAATGTTGGGAAACTTGTAATTATGCATTGGAATTGATTTCTTTAGCGATAATTAATGTTATTAAGTTAATTATGACTAGATACGAGTGAATTGGAGGTGGAATCTAGAGGAAAAGCAGTAATTGAACAGTAAGTGGCTTGTGAATCGAGGTAAGTGTTGTGTCTAACTTTGACTTGAGGGATTAGGAATCCCCGACTTAATTGCTATGTGAAAATCCATGTGTGTGGCGTATAGGTGAGGTAACGAGTACCTATGCATCGCCAAATTTTCTGTTTAGCCTGTTTCTTTCTCTGTTCTTAATATATTCTCTTCTTGTATTAACTGCTACATGCTTATTGGTGCTTCCATGTTAAATTGCTTCTTGTTAGATGTTGTTTTCTTTATTAAAGGTATTAATTATTCCGTAGTTTCATTGTGTTACATTATTGGTTTAAGTTGGTTTACCGGTGTTTCATGGTATATTTTAGTTGGTTTTGCTGTGTAGTATTAGTTGAGTGAAGTTTCATAATTGTATAGCCTTCTGTTTGCTTTGGTTTGAGGCTTAAATATTGTGGAGGGTTTTGAGCCAAATTGTGAAATTTCTATTCTTAGTGTGAAATGTTATTGTCTGGTGGGATCGGGTTGCACACTACAACAAGAGGAATAAAGGTGATATGTTGAGGAGTAATAAAGGTGGATTGTTATTGTACGGTGGGATCAGATTGCACGCCACAACAGGAGAAATAAGAGTGGATTGATACGGAGTAATAAGGGTGAATATTCATATTGCTACTGTTTATATGGTGGGATCGGGATGCTCGCCGCATCAGATTATTGTTTATATATCATTCTTCTGCTGTGAATTTATTCTGTAGTTTTGTATCTCACCTAAGGATTGGTTATAGCTGAGTACTGGAAAGATATCTGAGTTTCGCATTCATTTTTCCTACAAGTTACTGTTTTGTCCCGTACTTCCTTTTCGCTTTATTATATATTGTATGCAGGTCATATTATAAATGCCCCGCCGTAGCCTCGTCACTACCTCATCAAGGTTAGGCTCGGCACTTACCAGTACATGGGGTTGGTTGTACTGATACTACACTCTGCACTTTCTGTGCATATTTTGGAGCTGGTAGTGGCTAATCGGGAGGTCGGTTGCAGACATTTTATCTAGGAGACCCAAGGTAGTCCTGCTGGCGTCCGCAGGCCCTGGCGTCCCCTCCTATGTTCTACATTCCTATTTTCTTTTCTTTCGAAATAGATGTAATTTCTTTCAGACTAATATTTGTAGATATTCATAGTATGTTCGTGGATTGTGACACCAGTTTCTGGGTGGTAACAGTTTCGGTATTTTTAATAGTATATAGATATCTGATTAATTATGTACTTCCGCATATTTCAGCTTGATTTAGCTTTGTTAATTTTAATCTATGATATGTAAAGGGAAAAGGTGAATAAAACTCTAACATTGGCCTGCCTAGCGAGTGCGATGTTAGGCGCCATCACGGTCTCGATGGTGGAAATTTCGGGTCGTGATAGTGATTTCAATTTGGAATGCAGTATGTCGAATGCGAGCACAATTACAAGTTTGCTTTGTTTTTTCAGTGCAGATGTTTTTTAATTTCAAATGTTCTACAATTTTACTAATTCCTCTATTTCAAATTAGATGAGGTACTTTTCTTTTTAGTCTGTTCCATAATAAATAACACATTTTAAAATTTGGAAATAATTCAACATTAAACTTTTATTTAACCCATTTTACCCTTAATGAGAAGTTTTTATAACCACACAAATATCATGGCCCTACAAAACTTTTACCCCTTAAGCTTTTAAGACCATAATTTCAAAAGTCTTTTTTTTCTTAAACTCTGTGCCGAATCAAACTACCTTATATTAATTGAAACGGAGGGAGTACAAATTATCTACAATAATACTACATAACAAATATAGTTCAACTGTTATGTCTCTACAAGTATTCTGTCAAATACTAAACACATAAATATACCGAGGTCTGAATTACTATACTTTTAATTGAGTGCAGGTTCATCTGATTATCGTAATACTAACGTGGTACAATTGTCAAGAAATTTTAACACAATTGGAGAAGTATCAAGAACAGTGGAGTTGATTGATATGCAAACATCTCTGGCAATCGTGGAATATGAAAGTATCATCATAACAAAATATACGCCAAATGTAATTGAAGTATGCCAAGTTTACCAAGACAAACAAGCAATTGTCAATGCAATGAAGCACTATTCTGTCATGAATAAGTTTCAATTTAGGGTGAAAAGGTCTAGTGCAAGAAGGTAGGAACATTTTATTTGTCAAATTCATATTGTGTCTAAGTTGTAGTTTTTTTAATATAAATTGTTTAAAATAAGTTGTTGTGCATAAATAGCCTCGTATTATGTAGCTACAATTTGCATAATATTTTTTGGATTATTTTTATTATGTAGCTACTGTCTCGTATGTGTTGGGGATAATTGTACGTAACACTTCAAGTCCACCAGCATAAATGAATCATCATTATTTAAGGTTCGAAAATTCAACAGCTTGCACATATGCTCTTTGATGGACAACACATATATACAATGCAACCTGCTGCCATGGTAGTTGGCAGTATGGTGATGCCAAAATATGCGGATACTAAGACAATATACACACCAAAAGACATACAAACTGACATGTTGTCGGATCATGGTGTGAACTTAACAAACATACAAGCTTAGATAGCAATAAAAAAGACTTTGGTATTTTTGAGGGGTCATCCTATTGATTCCTACAGTCGCTTGCCGAGTTATTTGTATATTGTGAAAAATATTTATCCGGCGTCGATAGTAAAATTGCAGAAGAATGAAGATGACCGTGTCTTGTATGCATTTGTTGCACTTAGTACGTCCATCAAGGTTGGGAGCATTGTAGGCTAGTTGTAGTAGTTGATGGCACCTTCTTGAAGTCGGCATATAGGGGAATCATGCTAACAGCTAGCACTATGGATGCAACAGGTAATGTAGATTAATTTTAAAAATATTATTATAAAGTTATTTTTGAGACTGTAATTTTTATATTTTCAAGTTTTATTACAGAAATTAAATTTCCTTTTGCTACATATGTGATAGGTAGCATATTACCACTAGCATGCGCCGTTGTTGATTCAGAAAATGGCGCATCATGGAAGTGGTTTTTTGAGCAATTCAAACATGCATATGGTGAAAAACCAAATATGTGTGTTGTTTCGAACTGAAATGAGAGTATATTGAAGGCAACATCTACTATTTATACCAGCATGCCACATTATACTTGCATGTGGCATATTTGGATAAATATAAGGTCAAAGTTTAAGAAAGGTCATCTAAAGTTAAGCGAATTGTACTTTGTCACGGCACGATCATACATGTTTGATGAATTTAATGAAAGAATGTCAAATATTGAAGATATTGACACACGTGTTAAAGCATACATATACGATATTAGCTAACACGAATGGTCTCGGGTACATGCTACGCTGAACAGAACATGGACGATGACATCAATCATTGCAGAATCCTTGAATGCGGTAATCAAAGATGCAATTAAGAAAGTTGCCCGTAGTAGAACTATTAGAGTACATGAGGACTCTTCTTAAACGTTGGAATAATGAAAAGTTATTGAATGCAAAGGGTACGTTCACATACCTTGGAAAAAATACAACAAAAAATTTGAGGACAACATGACATTATCACAGAAGATGAGAGTAAGTTATGGCCAATAACATCAGATCATTAATTCCATCAGACTAAATATATACTGATAATTGTAGAAATATTGTTGTATAATTATAATTATTTTATTTTGTATTTGTTGCTGACAACTTATTGTGTGTTTGTAATGAAATTGTAGGTGAGAGGTTCAACAGATTACATCCATACTGTGATAGATGGTGTGAAGCACTTCATTGTTTGCGTTTAAAACAAGAGATGTAGTTGTGGACAATTCCAACTTGATAAACTTCCTTGTCCACATGCTTTGGCGGCTTTGAGGTACAGGAACAAGTCTTATGAAAACTATTGTTCTCCTTATTACACGAGGGAGAGACTTCTGCAAACTTATGAAATACCAGTAGACCCGCTGCATGATGAAAGAAAATGGAATGCGCCATAACATATAGCTGAAGAAGTTGTAATGCCACCTTCTGGGAAAATGCACTAGAAGGTGAAGAAGTTGTAATGCCACAACATATTTCATGATAAGGTGAATTGCCTGATTTTGGATACATATTTTGGGAAAGGAAAGAAAGTGCCTAAAACATATCTTCTTAAACAACTTTAACCCATTTTCAGACAATAACACCTTGAATTGGCCAGGAACAACAGGTTCGGATAATGTATGGAACCTAGTGATGCCATAATCAACATTAGGGCTGCTTATCGGACGGATCAGGCGGTTATTTACGCTTAATGGTTCGGTTTATCAGTTATCGACTTTTAAATATATTAATCTGCTAGCCACCCGATAATATTCGAGTGAATTGGTATCGGTTTAGCTATTATCGGACAGTTTATCGGCCTATTTAAATCTGTATTACAGAGGCCAATTTTGGTAACATACTGATACAATTATAAATCTGCACATACAGTGATGTGCACACATACTGATACAATAGAAGGCATCAAGTTATTACCACCTATTTGTCTTAAAAAGACTTCAAAATTCTACTACAAATTCACTAGACAATGTTATTAGACGTGATTTTCTAGCAACAAATGCCTTGAATCTTGATCCGGAAAAAAAATGAAAAAGAGAAAACATAGACGAGTTGGCTCGAGTGTCACCTTTACTCTATATTTAATACAGTGGTGGCCAGGAAATATAGAAAAAAAAAAGGCATTTAGTTTGGCGACCAACACTTGTTAATCAGAATTGATACTTGATATAAGCTATATCATTAAGATGGAAGTCATATGGATATATATATATATATTGCCGACCAAAATGGTGCTAATAATAACTAAACAATATATATTGGCACAAACACTTTAAAGGTTGAATAATTGTATTTTAAAAGTAATTTATTATACGAACTCAAGTTTTATAGCTGAAAAAAAAAATACTCCCTTCGATTCACTTTAATTGATTTTTCGATTGTTTTCACACATATTAAACAATTCATCTTTTAACATAAATGAACTATGAAATTGTTCGTAGTAACCTTTTCTATCTCTTTATTTTGTTCATTGGAAATATAACAGATACTTCGAGACTACTTCAAGGGCAACTTTGAAAAAAGAAGTTAATTTCATCTTGATATATAAAAAAATCAAATACTGTGAACCACAAAAAAAACTAAAAAATCAATTAAAGTGAATCGAAGGGAGTCTTTTATGGGGTCATATATATATATATTAACGGTTTAGATCAAAAGTTATATAAGAGGGGATATAAAAAGTTATATAAGAGGGGGTATAAAAGTTAGGGTTAAAAATTTAAAATCGTCTTCTTAGATGGTATAGATGATATGGCTGATGGTATGATAATATTAACAATATCAAATGCAGATGTTTTCTATATATATCTGAACAGATACTACTATTGTATTGTATATATATAAAATGTACGGCCAAATCTACTATCGAATAAAATCCGGTTTCTATGTCTAGTATAAATTTTTCTAAATTTTGAGTAAGGCTCCTAGCAAAGCTTTCTGGATTTGTATAGTTATTACGATTATTGGACATTAACAATAAAATTATTTTTTGCAATTAAACTCTTATGTTGTGAAAATCCTATTCGGTACTCTCTCTCTCTTATTCTATAGACTTGTATAGTTACCATATTATCTAAATTATGAACTGAGATTACCCCTTTACTACTCTTTTTTTTAATCCACTCTGTCCATCTCTTCTTCCCAATCTTTTAAAGATTTTAACACTTTTCTTAACTCTTATTTCTTTAACCTCACCTCGGCCATGGTTAAACACTTATATCCTTCTTAATTATTTTCGGGTTTTACTTAACCAGTTTCTCCTAGGAATTTACAGGTTAATTCATCATAATTGTTAAGAAATTGGGAAGTTAACCATATACTAAGAGTGATATCTAATAATCGAGCATATGAACATGAAACATAAAACTATACAGAATAACAAAAAAAAATTTAAATTAAATAGGGATAATATCTAGCAGAAACATAATTTAGATAAAGATGAGTAACTTACATGCTTATAGGAGAGAGATTTCCCTTTCGGGAAACCCGAAAAAGTCTACTGAGCTTTGAGAATTAAAAACGATCACACATAAGCATAAAGACTTATTTATTTTACAAGCTTAGAGGATGAACTACTAAAGTATTCATAAAGAAATATTTTACAAAGTGTTTTGGGAGAAGGATTTTGGTTGATGATGCAAAGTTGGTTGGATGGGTTTTCTTCAGAGTGTTTTTCTTCTTTTTCTCTCTTATTTTTCTTCTAATTTCTTGTAACGACCCGACCGGTCGTTTTGAGCTTTTGCGCCTTGATCGCCAGTTCTCGGGCATGACTTGCCTCGTGTTATGTATTATGACTGATGTAGATCATTGGTTTTGATTTTCAGGAAAAATCGGAATGAATTTGAAAAAATAGTCTCAGTTGAAAGCATTGAATTTGAAAGGTTTGACCAAGAGTTGACTTATGTGTAAATGATCTTGGATCGGAATTTTTATGATTTGTCTAGCTCCATTAGGTGATTTATGACTTAGGAGCGCGATCTAAATTGGTTTTGGAGGTCCGGTGTGGAATTTGGCTTGAATTGGCGAAAGTAGTATTTTAGCGATTTCCGATTGATAGGTGAGATTTTGATCCAAGGGTCGGAATGGAATTCCGAAAGTTTCTGTAGCTTCATTATGTGATTTGGGATGTGTGTGCAAAATTTCATGTCATTCGGAGGTGATTTGGTCGGGGTTTTGATCAAATGCGTGTTTCGGAAGTTTTTGGAAAACTTAGGCTTGAATTCGATGTGAATTGATGATTTTGATGTTGTTTGAGGTGTTTTGTTGATTGGAAAAAGTTTGAATGATGTTATGGGGTGTGTTGGAATGTTTGGTCGGGGTCACATGAGGCTCGGATAAGTTTTGGAAGAGTTTTTGGAAGATTTTTGTCGTTTTGAGCATAAGCACGCAATGATCCAAAGGTCCATTTTTAGTTCTAGAGATTAAAACAAAATTTCGAGACTTCCGAAATTTTGATAATGAATTATAGGACTAGTCTGGAAAGTTTGGTCTAATTTCATCAAGTCGCGATTGGGTTTTTGACGCGAAACATCTGTTAATTGTTTAACAAGCGAAATGGATATCGCACTGAGCAAATGAGCTCCGAATTGAGTTTCGATTGAAGGACTATGTTCGTATCATTATTTGTGACTCATAGGAACCAGAATCATCGAATTCAGAGTTCGTATGGTGGAGTTAGAACCTTTTTAGTGAAAATGAATATTGCTGGTGCAGAAGGTTCTGGTGTGCACCTTTAGCGACCAGATTTGGCACCTTTAGCGACCGGAAAGGTCTTTTAGCGACCAGAATAGGCTTTATTAGTGTTGTTTTGTTTTTTTAGCTCATTTTCACGTTTTTCTTGTGAAAGAACACGGCTTGGGGCGATATTTGAGCAAGAAATCATGGGAAATCTTGAGGTAAGTCACTTGTGATCATTTCTACTCCATAATATTGGATTATCATTGAATAATCCGACTATATTACATATTTTTGAGGAGTAAATTGGGGATTTAGTCCTGGGGATTTGAAAATAAGATTTGAATATTTGAGGGTCGAGTTGATGTCCGATTGGTAAATTTTATATGCATAGACTCGTGGCGAGATAAGGAATCCGTTGATGTTAATTTTTCTGAATTTCGAGAAGTGGGCCCGGGGCTCGGGTTTTGCCAAATTTCGGGTTTTTGATGTTTTTTCAGTTATTTTTGATTGGGTATTGTTCCTACAGCATAATGTGACATATTCGTTCTGATTTTGGATAGATTCAACGCACGAAGAGGTCAATTCGAGAGGCAAGGGCATAGCGAGCTAGACTTTTGGCTGTCTTGAGGTGAGTAATTGATGTAAATGACGTCCTGAGGGTTTGAAACCCCGGAATTTCACATCGTAAGGCTATATTGAGGTGACTTGCACGCCGGATAACAGGCGTGGGGTAGAGCACCATTGGGGATTGTGACTTGGTCCGTCCCGAGAGATGTTTTTACCATGTTTTCTACTTGAACTAAATTGAGAATCATCCTTACTTGGATTTGATTGTTACATTTGGGCTTCTTGCCAATTATTTGAATACTTTAGGGATTGATATCACTGTTTTCACATATTTTGCATATCATTTGATCTCAGTCCAAGGTTTTAAATACTGTTTTGCAAACTCAACCATCTTTCTAAGATTTGAAAACTTAAATGATATTTCTAAATGATATTTCGGGCTGAGAACTACTGTTTACGAATGCCCAAGGGGCTTATGATGATTTCTGGACTAAGCATGGATCGGATTGCGTGCCGCAACAGTGTTACATTGATATTGAGGCCGAGAGCCTGGTTGATTACATTGATATTGAGGCCGATAGCCTGGGTGATTATACTGATATTGATATGAGGCCGAGGGCCTAGATTTGATGCCACGAGATGGTTTGATATTGCGCTTGGGCTGTAGGATCCCCTCCGGAGTCTGTACACACCCCCAGTGAGCGCCGTCGACGATAAATAAATATGGATGGCTCGGGATGCACGCCGCAGTAGGTAGCAGAGGGTACCGTCATATGCATTGCATTATACTCATGCATTTATTCCTTATCTGCATTATCTGCCATAATAATTATGTGCTCTTATTTCATTAACTGGTTTCATACTATTCTGAGCCTGAGGGACTGATACTGTTCTGAGATACTGAGCCCGAGGGGCAGATTTCTACTTGTTATTTTGATACTGAGCCCGAGGGGCAGATTTCTACTTGTTGTTTTGATATTGAGCCCGAGGGGCAGATTTCTACTTGTCATTTTACTGCCAAATTACCTGTTTTACTGGTTTAAAAGAAATTTCACATGATATTGCACTGAATTGTTATTTTAAATGATTTCACTGCTTCTATATAGAATGTTGTGTGCCTTAACGTGTTTTCTTACCTTCAGTCATTATTTATATTTATTACTCACTGGGTCGGAGTACTCACATTACTCCCTGCACCATGTGTGCAGGTACAGGTATTCCTGAGGCATAGAGCAAGTTTTCTGCTGTTCAGTTTTCATCGAAGTAATCGAGGTAGCTGTATGGCGTTCGCAGACCCGTTTTCTCCCTTATCTTCTGTTATTTATGATATCTTCAGACTTTGTTCCTAATTCCATACTTTGTAGAATTTTAGTAAACTCTGTAGTAGCGCATGACTTGTGACACCCCGGTTAGGGCTGAGTTGGGTTGGATTCCCATATTTTATCTATACTTTCCGCTATTGGATATTATTAAACCATGTTTATACTATAATTGTGTTAATTAATTATTTTAAAAGGATGAATTGGGTTGAATGGCTAGCCTTGTCTTCATGAGAGGCGCCATCACGATCAGGTTCGGGAATTGGGTCGTGACAAGTTGGTATTAGAGCCTAGGTTACTAGGTCTCGCGAGTCATGAGCAGGTTTAGTAGAGTCTCGCGAATCGCTACGGAGACGTCTGTATTTATCCTCGAGAGGCTGCAGAACCTTTAGGAAAACTTCATATTCTTGAATTCTTATCGTGCGTCCTTGATTCAGCTGAAAAAAAGTAACTCTTACAATTCCATCCACGTGTTCGTATGTGCGAACGAGCACTCAGTATTAGATGTGCCTTGATGGCTTGTAATTCCCCGGTCGAAGGGCGAGACGTAATCGCTGTGAGTTTGATGTTAGGCCAGTCTGGAGGACTTGAGGCTGGATCCTTGCCTATGGCTTGAGCACCAAAGTGCTGATTGTGCGAGCAAGAGTTTTGAAATTATATGTGCGGTATTGTCCCTATTAGTGGGAATGATGGTTGGATAGCCACGTGAGGAGTATGTTAGTACTGCGAGATATATCTATATAACTTGGAGGTGATGAGAAAGGGGGCAGGATGATAGATGAACTATTAAGTGTTTGATTTTCATTGTGATCTGATGTGTAGCCCCGAGTTATGGGCGCGTGAAGAATCTTTTCATGTCTCCTGTTTGGAGTGAAGTAAATTTCATGTTACGGTATGAGTTTAGACTCAGGAAGACTAAGTGATTGTGTAATGTGAATGACGGTGGAAGGTATACAAAAATATTAATTAGAAGTGAAACAGGTGGGTTATCTCCTGCGGAGTGTTCTAAGGTGGTGCGATTCTTATACTGTATATTAGAAGATCTCATTTACAAGTGAAGAATATGCATTGAAATCTAAATTTGGTCGCCTAGAGAGTGGGCTTAACTGTTATGTGAGTGAATGCAAGAATTGCAGAAGAGTTAAAATTCCAGATGATTTGTGTTTCCACAAGCTTATGAAGGAGTGAGTTCAATCTCACTATGGTATTACGGCAATAATAGAGTATGTGCGTTATGATTTATTGAGTGCGTTTTGATCTATGTCTTTGAGCCAAGTTGGGGAGTTTGCTATTAAATAAGTTGATTGCACGATTATGTGCTATATTGGTTCCAGTTTGAGGCGTGTTGGTGAGTCGGTTATTGCTTACGGGGATTAAGGTCGATCAGGCGGTGGACGGGCCTATTTTTTTTTATGTTATTGCTTCAGATGCTGTCATTACAGGAATTGTCCAGTCTGCCACAGAGATGCGTCTGTATTATTCGATCTCGGTTCCACCTATTCTTATGTGTCCTCATATTTTGCTCATTATTTGGGTATGCCCCGAGAGTTTCCTTCTTTACCTGTTCATGTATCTACCCCAGTGGACGATACTGTTGTTGTGGACCGTGTGTACCAGTCATGTGTTGTGATTATTAAGGGTCTGGAGACCCGAGTTGATCTATTGCTATTGAGCATGGTGGACTTTGATGTTATATTTGGCATGGATTGGTTATTTCCGTGTCATGTTATTCTAGACTGTCATGCTAAGACAGTTACTTTGGCTATGCCGGGTGTACCGCGGATCGAGTGGCGTGGTATGACTGATTATGTTCCTAGAAGAGTAATTTCTTTCTTGAAAGCCCAACGTATAGTTGGGAAGGGTTGTCTGTCATATCTAGCGTTTGTGCTAGATGTTGGAGCTGAGACTCCTAGTATTGATTCTATCCCAGTTGTGAGGGATTTTTCATCCATTGCATCGCCCTTGACCAAGTTGACTCAGAAGGGTGCACCGTTTGTATGGTCGGACGAATGTGAGAAGAGCTTTCAGAAGCTCAAGACAGCTTTGACCACAGCTCCAATGTTGGTTTTGCCATCAGCTTTAGGTTCATATACCATATATTGTGATGCTTTACAGATGTTTTATGGCAATATTTTTGGGTTGGTGACCTACATGGCTTGGTAAAGCCAGAGGAATTCCGTTTTGATAACTTGGGTATGTGTGAGCAAATTTGAAAGTTTTCTTGATGGTTTTTACCATAGTTTGAGCCGGATATCTTCTACCGGTGCGCGAAACATATTGTATATTACGAACTCCTCCTAAATGGGAGCAAATAGAAGATTTCTAACTGCCGGAATGTAATTTTCCTATAGCCCAGAAGTTTCTAATGAGATTTTGTGTTTGCAACAAGATGGCATGATAGACGTGGTGTGTGGTACATGATTAATATTTTCATGTGCAACATGGCAGTTCATTCTTAAAGGGAAGGTCACGAGTTCTGGATGGAATAGTCAGTTTCAGGTATTTAGATGAATGTTATAACTGCTCGGTAAGACCTTAGAAGGGTGCACACTATATTTTAACCAACAAATGTCTATTGGTATTTCAACACCCACTTGGTTGATCGACTGCCAATATTTCGATCTTGCTATGTATTGTAGGAAAATTTTGAGAATAATTATCATGAAATGATCGTACTTGAGGGATGTGTCAGTCATTGAGTGCTAAGGTTGTGATCAGTTACGGTGATTTATGTAATCTAGGAATTTGGAGACGGGGAATTCTCAAAAATATACTATTTCGGGATTGTGGCATGTTTGAGGTGAGTGTCTTATCTAAACTCTTTGGATGCTCTAGTTGAGCTAATTGATGGTGATAACTATGCGCTGTGAGCGCGAATATATGTGAGGGTTGAACCTGTGTGCAAGCACCGAGCTAATATTCATGCTCGGAAGATACGTAGGCTATGATATGCCTAGAGGGGGATATTGGGCTAAGGTATAATGTTTCTCGTATTCGTAACTCTGTTAAGAACTATCTGGATATACTTGAGATTTCCAAGATGCTAAATTCCAGAACAAACTTGGTAATTACTAATTCTGTGTTAACTTGTTAATTTGAGCTATGACAGCGCAGTTTGCTCATGCCTATGATATAGAGTGTTATTTATTCCAATCAAGGAGAATGAGAATCTTGTTTCAGTTAGCATATACATGTGTACTTGTTGGATTGCTTCTATATGATATGCTTGGACTGGAGGTCTGTGACCGTGCCAGGTGGATTATGTTATTGGCAGCTAAGTTGCTCGTGAGGTTGATGTCAATGTGAGCTATAGAAGAGCCGGCTATTATTATTATATTCATATATCTTGGTTCCACTGTGATTGACGAGCCCATAGCATATCGTTGGGGTGGTACTTGTGGAACTTGCAAAGCGGCTCTTTTTTTTAAGGTATTCTCCCTTTTTGGGGTAACCGGATGGCGCAATAGTGAGGTTTTCTGGTATGGCATTGTATTATGTACTTCTCCGTGGGTATGGTGATTCGCTGGTGGTACTAGATATCAAATTGCGCTTGGTTGATGATTTTGAGCATGGTGACTTGGGGCGTCTCATGTGAACTAGTGCCTGGATAGGGTCGTGCATGGCAGCGAAGCTATGTGGAGATATGACCTTCCGGGTTAGATTCGTGTGTTATATTTCTATGATATGAGACGGGTTCTCAGCCTTGTGTTGTGGTGGTACTGGTGAGCTTGAGGTACAACTCTTTCGTTTGAGTCATTTTCATGAATTGAGTATGCTCGAATTGTTGCTTATTGGCGCACGTATTGTGCGAGTGGTGGCTTAGGCCTGTATTGATGTGTCATGTCACCAGAATAATATGTTGGATTAGAAGAGATCAGTGGGATCATTAATTAATACGAACGGATTTGATTTCAGCATGTTGGAAGAATAATATCGAGCTTCGGCTCAGAAATTTGATGTAGCATTTGCCAAAGGAGAAGTGACTTTATGAATGGTTGATATGGAAAATGGTTATGGCTTACCGCGCGATTTAGTTAGCATTGGCAGTATGTAAAAGTGTTGAGATGACACTTTAGTTGATAAGAGTTTTTCTATCGGTATTCGGGTATTGTGTGCAACTGTTGTGATTAGAAGTTATCACTACAAGCGTTTGAGTTATGTGGTCTATCATGTAATTGCACCTGAGGTTGCAGGTATCGGTTATTACAGCTGGTTCGGGCTTATTCTGAATATAGATGTGAGGTTCTGACCTTGTGTATGATTTCGGAAATGGAAATGTGGTTCTAAGGTTATGGGCTAGATTGTGTTGTGAAATTTCAGTTATATTGTGCTATCAGAACTATATGAGATAGGGTGACGTGGGATCACCCCCGGGTATGTGTTTGGTAAGGTTATTCAGCTATTGGTTAGCTTCTAGAACAACTCTGGAACGTTCGAGGACGAACGTGTGTTTAAGTGGGGGAGGATGTAACGACCCGACCGGTCGTTTTGAGCTTTTGCTTTTTGATCGCCAGTTCTCGGGCATGACTTGCCCTGTGTTATGTATTATGACTGATGTAGATCGTTGGTTTTGGTTTTCAGGAAAAATCAGAATGAATTTGAAAGAATAGTCTCAGTTGAAAATTTTGAATTTGAAAGGTTTGACCAAGAGTTGACTTATGTGTAAATGATCTCGGATCGGAATTTTTATGATTTGTCTAGCTCCATTAGGTGATTTATGACTTAGGATCGCGATCGGAATTGGTTTTGGAGGTCCGGTGTGGAATTTGGCTTGAATTGGCGAAAGTAGTATTTTAGCGATTTCCGGTTGATAGGTGAGATTTTGATCCAAGGGTCGGAATGGAATTCCGAGAGTTTCTGTAGCTTCATTATGTGATTTGGGATGTGTGTGCAAAATTTCATGTCATTCGGAGGTGATTTGGTAGGGTTTTTTATCAAATGCGTGTTTCGGAAGTTTTTGGAAAACTTAAGCTTGAATTCGATGTAAGTTGATGGTTTTGATATTGTTTGAGATGTTTTGTTGATTGGAAAAAGTTTGAATGATGTTATGGGGTGTGTTGGCATGTTTGGTCGGGGTCACATGAGGCTCGGATAAGTTTTGGAAGAGTTTTTGGAAGATTTTTGTCGTTTTAAGCATAAGCATGCAATGATCCAAAGGTCCATTTTTAGTTCTAGAGATTGAAATTTGATTTCGAGACTTCCGGAATTTTGATAATGAATTATAGGACTGGTCTGGAAAGTTTGGTCTAATTTCATCAAGTCGCGTTTGGGTTTTGACGCGAAACATCTGTTAATTGTTTAACGAGCGAAATGGATATCGCACTGAGCAAACGAGCTCCGAATTGAGTTTCGATTGAAGGACTATGTTCGTATCATTATTTGTGACTCATAGGAATAAGAATTATCGAATTCAGAGTTCGTATGGTGGAGTTAGAGCCTTTTTAGTGAAAATAAATATTGCTGGTGCAGAAGGTTCTGGTGCGCACCTTTAGCGACCAGATTTGGCACCTTTAGTGACCGGAAAGGTCTTTTAGCGACCAAAATGGGCTTTATTAGTGTTGTTTTATTTTTTTAGCTCATTTTCACGTTTTTCTTGTGAAAGAACACTGCTTGGGTGATTTTTGAGCAAGAAATCATGGAAAATCTTGAGGTAAGTCACTTGTGATCATTTCTACTCCATAATATTGGATTATCATCGAATAATCCGACTAGATTACATATTTTTTAGGAGTAAATTGGGGATTTAGGCCTAGAGATTTGAAAATAAGATTTGAAGATTTGAGGGTCGAGTTGATGTCCGATTTTGGTAAAGTTTATATGCATAGACTCGTGGCGATATAAGGAATCCGTTGATGTTAATTTTTCTGAATTTCGAGAAGTGGGCCCGGGGCTCGGGTTTTGCCAAATTTCGGGTTTTTGATGTTTTTTTAGTTATTTTCGATTGGGTATTGTTCCTACAGCATCATATGACAAATTCGTTCTGATTTTGGATAGATTCGACGCACGAAGAGGCCAATTCGAGAGGCAAGGGCACAACGAGCTAGACTTTTGGCTATCTTGAGGTGAGTAATTGATGTAAATGATGTCCTAAGGGTTTGAAACCCCGGAATTTCACATTGTAACGCTATATTGAGGTGACTTGCACGCCGGATAACGGGCATGGAGTAGAACACCATTGGGGATTGTGACTTGGTCCGTCCCGAGAGATGTTTTTACCGTGTTTTCTACTTGAACTAAATTGAGAATCATCCTTACTTGGATTTGATTGTTACATTTGGGCTTCTTGCCAATTATTTGAATCCTTCAGGGATTGATATCACTGTTTTCGCATATTTTGCATATCATTTGATCTCAGTCCAAGGTTTTAAATACTGTTTTGCAAACTCAGCCATCTTTCTAAGATTTGAAAACTTAAATGATATTTCTAAATGATATTTCGGGCTGAGAACTATTGTTTTACGAATGCCCAAGGGACTTATGATGATTTCTGGACTGAGCATGGATCGGGCTGCGCGCCGCAGCAGTGTTACATTGATATTGAGGCCGAGAGCCTGGTTGATTATATTGATATTGAGGCCGAGAGCCTAGGTGATTATACTGATATTGATATGAGGCCGAGAGCCTAGATTTGATGTCACGAGATGGCTTGATATTGCGCTTGGGCTGTAGGAGCCCTTCCAGAGTCTGTACACACCCCCAGTGAGCGCCGTCAATGATAAATAAATATGGATGGCTCGGGCTGCATGCCGCAGTGGGTACCAGAGGGTACCGTCATATGCATTGCATTTTACTCATGCATTTATTCCTTATCTGCATTATCTGCCATAATAATTATGTGCTCTTATTTCATTGACTGGTTGCTTCATAATGTTCTGAGCCTGAGGGACTGATACTGTTCTGAGATACTGAGCCCGAGGGGCAGATTTTTACTTGTTATTTTGATACTGAGCCCGAGGGGCAGATTTCTACTTGTTGTTTTGATATTGAGCCCGAGGGGCAGATTTCTACTTGCCATTTTACTGCCAAATTACCTGTTTTACTGGTTTAAAAGAAATTTCACATGATATTGCACTAAATTGTTATTTTTAATGATTTCACTGCTTCTGTATAGAATGTTGTGTGCTTTAACGTGTTTTCTTACCTTTAGTCATTATTTATATTTATTACTCACTGGGTCGGAGTACTCACATTACTCCCTGCACCATGTGTGCAGGTACATGTATTCTTGAGGCATAGAGCGAGTTTTCTGCTGTTCAGTTTTCATCGGAGTTATCGAGGTAGCTGCATGGCGTTCGCAGACCCGTTTTCTCCCTTATCTTCTGTTATTTATGATATCTTCAGACTTTGTTCCTAATTCCATACTTTGTAGAATTTTAGTAAACTCTGTAGTAACTCATGACTTGTGACACCCCGGTTAGGGCTGAGTTGGGTTGGATTTCCGTTTTTATCTATACTTTCCGCTATTGGATATTATTAAAACATATTTATCCTATAATTGTGTTAATTAATTGTCTTAAAATGATGAATTGGGTTGAATGGCTGGCCTTGTCTTCATGAGAGGCGTCATCACGACCAGGTTCGGGAATTGGGTCGTGACATTTCTTCTCCCTTTTATAGCTAAATTTTTGAACGGATTTGAAAAATGGATTCCAAACTCTTTCAAAATCTATCTTGTTCAGCCTTGCAGGGTACTTCATTGGGCCCCATCTTCACATGGCTTGGTCGGAGATTCCTTTCGTGTTCGTAATTTTTCTTCCACTCAAAATTATAACTTGTCTTTTAGCACAACTAACATTACCTATTGTCACATCTTCTCTACTTTATGTCACTTGTCACTTTTGTCTTTTAGCACAACGAGCATTTCTTCCTGTCACATCTTCTTTACTTTCTTGTTTTTCTCATTGGTATGCCAATATTATTACTCGGTATACCATCCTTGTTATTTTTCTTTTGTCTTTGGTGCTCTTTTCTTGCTGTTTATATGAGACTTTGCTTTTATGTGTCTAAATGATGTACAGCTATTGTATCAAAACTCATTTCTGACTCATCTTCTTATGGATCTTGAGCATCTTGATAATTTAGATTGTCTTCATAGTTATCATCTTCTCCTGAACTTTGGGTCTTTTCTGGATTTGGACTTGGACTTGGACTTAGATTCTTAACCAGGTGTTTGTCTTGTTCTTCCTTTTCTTGAAAAAAGTTTTCTAATATCTGTTGGATTATATTTTCTATTTTTTTATTTTTTTATTTTTTGAAATTATACCCTTCTTTTTAATGCTTCTCTATGTGTTAATGTTCTGGGTAGACTTCATCTCGATGGACCTTCATCTTCACTTTTTGGCAAAGTGACAGCCATAAACGGATTTTATGTGTCTTTACCGGTTACCGTATGAACCGGACTAGCTATATCATTATCTGATACAATGGATCTTGATGCATCATTGGGGAATGCACACCCTTCTCATCCATTTTTGTTTGAGATGGAGAACTCTATTTTGGACTGTTCATCTCTGAGTCTTGTTGAGAAATAATTTGAGTCTGGGATAATTCAAATCTCAACGCTTGTACCCTGTGCTCCAATACCTTTACCTGCTCCATAAGTTTTGTCTTTTCTTGTGCCAGGGTTTCAGTTTTCTGGTTTATTCGTTTAAAGGCTTCTGTCATTGATGAACAATGATCACAGAATATTATTTTGTCATTGTCTTTTCGGATGTTATATTGAGGGGTTTTTTCTGGCTTTTGTCTTAGTGCTGGGGAGATATAGTAGTTTGGTCCTAATATTCCTTTTGCATAATCTAATGCTTCAGTAAAATCATTAAAATCTTTGAAAAGTGGTTTTTTCTATATCCTTAATGGAATCTAGTACTTCGAACCATGTCTGAAAAATACCATTTGTCTTACCATGTATAACCATAGAATACTTAAATCTTTTGTCTTGGTTTTTATCTGTAAAATATTGTTCTAAAGCATTAAGAGACGCTATAAAATATTTAGTGTCTTTCTTATTATATGTTATCCATAAGTTATCAATTAAACACCGTTGAAGTCTGTCTATGACACATTCTGGTAGGACTCTAAATGACATGTTTGATGGTGGAAAAATATTAAATTATGTTTTTCAAAATTTATTCTTTCCATATTAGTCTGTTCCTTCAAAGGATGTGGCTTAAAATGAAGATTACCTAATACTGTCTGCAAGTATCTGTCTGAGGGTGAGGCTTGAATGCCCTTCCCTTTGTCTTTCAGTCTTGGAAACTGTTGGTCTCATGTTGTACATGTAAAATACTTGTTTATTAATTGACAATAACTTTAAGCCTACTTAACTGATCTGCTAAATTATTATTTTTTTCCTTTAATATGTTCAAAAACCAGATTATATATTGACCATCTTCTTCTACTACTATTCTTTGCGTTTATCTTCTGGTGAAATTTAACTATGGCTTCGCAATAAGTTCTAATTGTTACTTCTTGTTTATTTAATATATATAATTTAAAACTATTTAATCCATAAATTACAGCTAATATCTCTGCATCTATACTACTCATATTTCCTTTTTCTTTATATTTACCACTTTGATAAGCACATATTTTTTATGTGCTCTTATCACTATATTTATTTGGTTTTGCTTTTAGAACTGCTCCTCATCCTTCAAAACTACCGTCTGTTTCTATTATCAAGTAGTATGTTTCTTGTGGCATATTTAAATCAGGAATATTTTTTATTCTTTCTTTAATATTTTGTACTAATTTAATATCTTCTGTGTTAAAATGTTTTTGTCCTGTAGATCTTGTCTTAGCATATAATGGTCATGCTATTTTTCCTAAGTCTTTTATAAAATTTCTCGCATAATTTACTATACCCAAAAACTTTTGTAGCTCTTTGGTACTATCTAATTTATCTGGCATTTCTAGGGCCTTTTTAGCTATATGGGGTTGTAATTTAATTTTTATATCCCCTAAGATTACTCCTAAAAAATTTATATAATTTTTACGTAGTTCCATCTTCTTTTTATTAATTATTATTCCATTATCTACAAATAATCTAAATACTATCTGTAAATGTCCTAAATGTTCTTTAATATCTTTACTAAATACTAATATATCATCTACATATACTAAAACAAATCTCTTATATTCTCCAAATATACTATCCATTTTTCGTTGAAATAATGGTGGAGCTGTTTTTAGTCCGAACGACATTACTAACCATTCGAAGTGTCCTTCTGGACAAGTAAATGCAATCCACTCAATGCTTTCTTCATGCATCTTTACTTGCCAATACCCTGATTTACAGTCAAACTGCTGAATATCCTTTTTCCTTGTATTCTATTTATTAGTTCTGTTTTATCAGGTAACTTATATCCATTTGTTCTAGTGTTATCATTAAGTCTTTTGTAGTTTATTACTATTCTTGCTTTTCCTCTTACTATCTCACTATAGTTTCTAACCATAAAGGCTGCTGACCTGTGTTTAGAAGTAGATCTTCTTATTACTCCTAAATTTATAAGTTCTTTAATTTTAATTTTGAAGTCTTCTAGATCTTGATTTGTAGCTTCTATTAAGGCTGTTTTAATTATATATTCTGGATTAATTATATCTAGTTTACACATAACTTTATTGTTTTCCCAATGTTTTAAAGGTTTTTCTCCTATTATTTCTATTTCATCTAATATTTTTATTATATTATCTAGATCCTTTTCGTTCTTTATTATTCCTATTTTTTGTAGTCCTATTTTAAAATTGTATAATTCTGTTTCAATATCTATTAAAGTATAGTCTTTTTCTAATATATCTCTATCTTCATTTTCTTCTAGTATTAAGGTTTTAGATTCTTCTTTAATCTTACAGCATGTATTTTTATCTTTACACTCTTTACAACATTCTTTTTGATCTTCTTGCAGGTTTTTCTGGCTTACGTTTAGTCGTGTTCTTATCCTGGTTGCAACGTTTAGTCGTGTTCTTATCCTGGTTGCAGTTTCTATTGTTTGTACGGGTGTTTGTGTAATGTTTTTAAAGAATATTGTTCCATCTCTACTGAGCAGGCAGCTACCATTATTATGTAATATGAAACTTAGTCCTAATACAAAGTCTACATTTATGTTTAAGTCCCTTACCGAGATTTTGTCTACCTTGTAGCTGGGTTTGTAGAAATCTAAACATGTATTTATAAAGTTGATCTGTGATTTATCTACATAATGTCTGTATATATTATGGGTTTCGTCCATTTGCATAGCTGCAACTGGTTTATCTAAGGTTTTGATTAGATTTGGAGGAACTATCCTTTTATTTATTATACATCTTGTGCATCCGGAATCTACTAGGGCTAATGTTTCTATTTCATAATCTTCTATTTTGATTCTTGCTAAAAAATTTATTGTACTAAGTTTTTTATCTTCATTACATATAAGCGCATCGCAATTTTCTATACTCATTAATTCTTCTTCTACTGTTGTTATGTTTTCTTTTATATCTTCTAATTTCTCTTTTCCTTTTTCCATTTTCTGTATTCTTTTTTCTAGTTCGTTTATTCTAGCTTCTAATGTCATTATTCTCAAATTCATGATATGATCATTTATTTCTTGGTATTTTTCTTCTTTATTTATTTTTGTTTCAAAATCTTTTTCTATACATGAAATACATCCTTCTAGATAGCATAATTTACATTTAGCTCTTTTATTTCTACTAGGGTACCATTTGCATATGAAACACTGATTACTATCTAATTCTTTATTTCTTTCAAAATTATGGGTACATTCCTCTGATATGTTTACAAAAGTATTTTCTTCTAAGTCTAATTTTTCTAATCCTATCTCATTTATTAATTCTTCCTCTTCTGATTCTGAGGTATCTATTTGAGTTTTTTCTTCTATATCTACGCTTACTATAGAGTATATACTTTCGTTATCTGACATATATTCGTCTACATTTATTAGGGTTTCTTGAAAATCTTCTATTAACTATGAATTTCTTGTTTTATTATTAATTCTTTTTGGGCATGTATTTGCTAAGTGTTCTATACTACCACAAGTAAAACATTCTAGTTTGTTTTTATAGTTCCTATCTGTTCTATACTTTCTAACATGTCTATCCCTATCTAGGTAGGGTTTTCTAGCTGATGATTTTCTAAGATAATAATTTTTTCTGTTGTATCCCTTGTTGTATTGAGGTTTATATTTTCTATATTTCTTCTTTCTATATTCATTTTTGTCATAACTTTGTGTTGTATACACAGTTGATCTACAGAAACTCATATTGTGTTGTTTTAGTTGTTTTTGTATCTGTAAATTGGTACATTTTTCTTGTAGTATTTTCATTATATGTTGTACTTTGTGCCCTATAGACCATTTTGCATGTGGATTTTGTATTACACCTTCTCTTTTATACCATCGTTCTTCTATTTCTCTTCCTAAGACTCCTAGTAGTTTATTAAATAACTTTTTACCTAGATCTTGATCAAAAGCATTTCCACTAATAGTACAATAATAAAAACAATCATTTAAAAACTTTTTTTTATATGAAACCAACTGCTTATACTTAATTGTTCTAATTTTGTTAAAGCGTTCTTTTGTAATACTATTAATCCACTATTTGGATCTTCGCCTGTGATCAAGCTATGTATTTTATTTGTAAAATTATAAGGATTTGGTCTCATTGTTATTAACATTTGAAAATCTTGTGGAAATTCTGATTTATAGGCTTCCCATAATCCCTTTGTTGATTCTCCTAAGAAGGTCTCCATATATTTATACATTGTTTCTGCGTCTGTGTCATTATAAGTTTTTATAAAGTCTGCTACTATTATTCCTTTCCATAGGTCTATTATTGAGTTCCACATTTGTGGATCATGAGCTGCTATATTTAATATTTTACCCTTACTTCCTCATTCCTGTAGTCTTATAGGTTCTTCTATATGCATTCTTTTTCCTGATGGTTTTACATTTTCTATTTCTGTTTCTTGATCTATTCTATATACTCTTTTTCTATGTACATTTCCTGTGCTAGTAGCTATGGTACTTTGATAAGTTGTTCTCTGAAATGGGCTTGGGCTAGAACTAGTTGATTCCATTAATTCTTTTAAACTTATTAGAGATTCTGTCTCTGTTTCTTCATAACTATCTTGTATTTCTTCAAAAATTTGATCGAATTTATCTGATTTTTTCTGTGAAATATTTTCTTTTCTATATCCCCAATTATCTGTTCTTAATTCACATTTCTTAAAATGCTCTTCTACTTTGCTTAAAGTTAATTTTCCAAGTTTACACCCTTTACATTGGAAAGTCTTATTTCTATTTTCTTTAACTAGCCTTCTTGCTTTTTCTAATGCTATGTCTACTTCGAATTCGTCTTGTATTATTTCAATATTCATAAATTCAGTATTATCTTCCATCGTACTTTCAGTTCCATCATCTATTTCTTTTTGGGTAGAATAGTTATAATTGGTAAACCTAATTGATGTTTCTCCTTTAGAGTTTGTATACATTAAATGAGATTCTGGTTTGAATATTTTTGGCTTTGCGAAATCTTCTAGATTCCATTCTAATCCAGCATATTCTTCTGGGTTTATCTTAATAGATTTTATTAATTTTATCTCTTTATTTTCCATTACTTCGATTACATCGTCTACCTTAATTTAAATTTTGTCCCCATCCTTCAAAACTACCGTCTGTTTCTATTATCAAGTAGTCTATTTCTAGTGGCATATTTAAATCAGGAATATTTTTTTATTCTTTCTTTAATATTTTGTACTAATTTAATATCTTCTGTGTTAAAATATTTTTGTCCTGTAGATCCTGTCTTAGCATATAATGGTCCTGCTATTTTCCTAAGTCTTTTATAAAATTTCTTGCATAATTTACTATACCCAAAAACTTTTGTAGCTCTTTAGTACTATCTAATTTATCTGGCATTTCTAGGGCCTTTTTAGCTATATGTGGTTGTAATTTAATTTTTCCATCCCCTAAGATTACTCCTAGAAAATTTATATAATTTTTACATAGTTCCATCTTCTTTTTACTAATTATTATTCCATTATCTACAAATAATCTAAATACTGTCTGTAAATGTCCTAAATGTTCTTTAATATCTTTACTAAATACTAATATATCATCTGCATATACTAAAACAAATCACTTATATTCTCCAAATATATATATATATTAACGGTTTATCCAATAAGAAAATTGAATAATTCGCCCCCAAACCGATAAGCCGCTAATAATAAAATTTCATTTTGTTCCCCCTCCGTTAAACCGATAACCCAATACCAATAAGTCATTAAGCCACTTTTGCGGTTCGATTTGCGATTTTGGTTCGGTTTTGAACACCCCTAATCAATATTAGGATGGAAGCCATATGGATATATATATATATATATAAATTCTTAACGGATTAACAGTTTATCCGATAAGAAAATTGAATAATCCTCCTCCCAAACCGATAAGCCGTTAATAATAAAATTTCAATCTGTTCCCCATCCGTTAAATCGATAACTCAATACCAATAAGTCATTAAGCTACTTTTGCGGTTCGGTTTTGGTTCGATTTTGAACACCCCTAATCAACATCATGTGGTGCAAAAAATATTCGATTATGCACCAAAAGAAACAATAAATTAATAAAACTTGTTTAAAGACCAAAAAATAAAATAATCACAATTCTACTACACTTTAGGTACAGTTAGAAAGACATTAATATATTGTATACAAATAAGTTACAAAATTAGTAAACATATATAATAACTGACTACATTGAAGCTACAAATGCACTAATAAAATTATGTTTAGAGCAAGAAATTAGAAACTAACAACTAGACATAATATATACAATTTGTTTTACAGAAAATGAAACTAACATCTACAAATAGAGCAAATAATAACCAATAAAACCAACTAAATCATGTAGTACATTCCTTAATAAAATTATTTCGAATAATATACAAGAAATCTACAATTTCCAGGGAAAATAAAGAAAAGTTGATAACCAACAATAAATATACACTGTGTCGACAAAATTTCTACAAATACAGAAAACAAAAAATAGACATAGTCATGAGAATGAAAACAGGTTTTGTAACTAAAAAAAAGAACAAAATTGTAAATACTAAAATTTTACCTTCTCCAATGACTGTTTGTCACGATCCCAACCCCGGTCATGATGGCGCCCAACATACTGCTAGTCAAGCCCGACCATTCAACAACATTATCCCAAATTCTTATTCAGATTATAGATAAATATCACAGAGAATTTACTAAGTCATTTCATTCAAGTATATAATTAATAATAAAATCTGCGGAAGTTCAATTAAAATACCATACCATAGCCCAACAGAATCCGGTGTCACGAATATGAGCCTCTAATACAGAATATCCACCTATTACAAGTCTGTCTAGGAAAAATACGGAATAAAAGATAGAGATAGAGGGGAGAGATCAAGGCTGCGAATGCCATGCAGCTACCTCAATACTCCCGGATACTGCTGTTCAGCTAAACAAATCCTCACTCAGCCTGTGGTGTACCTGGATCTGCACGCAAGGTGCATGGAGTAATGTGAGTACTCCGACCCAGTGAGTAATAAACATAAATAAAGGCTGAGAATAAGAAATCATGGAAAAATACAAAGTAAACTATAACTAGCAATTTAGAACAACAAATAGTGAAACAACAAGTCAATTAAATCAGAGTACCAAATACTGAGACATGTATAACAGATAAAAACAAATGCATGAGTGCAATGCAATGCATATGATGATACACTCTAGTACCCACTGCACCGTGCAGCCCGAGCCATCCATTTATTTATCGTCGACGGCGCTCACTGGGGGTGTGTGCAGACTCCGGAGGGGCTCCTACAGCCCAAGCGCAATATCAAGCCATCTCGTGGCATCAAATCTAGGCCCCCGGCCTCATATCAATCTCAGTATAATCAACCAGGCTCTCGGCCTCAATATCAATGTACTCAACCAAGCTCTCGGCCTCAATATCAATGTAATACTGCTGCGGCGCGCAGCCCGATCCATGCTCAATCCAGAAACCATCATAAGCCCCTTGGGCATTTGTAAAACAGTAGTTCTCAGCCCGAAATATCATTTAGAAATATCATTTAAGTTTTTAAATCTTAGAAAGATGGCTGAGTTTGCAAAACAGTATTTAAAACCTTGGGCTGAGGTCAAATGATATGCAAAATATGTTAAAGCAGTGATATCAATCCCTGAAGGATACAAATAATTGGCAAGAAGCCCAAATGTAACAATTAAATCTAAGTAAGGATGATTCTCAATTTAGTTCAAATAGAAATACGGTACAAACATCTCTCGGGACGGACCAAGTCACAATCCCCAATGGTGCTCTACCCCATGCCCGTTATCCGGCGTGCAAGTCACCTCAATATAGCGTTACGATGTGAAATTTCGGGGTTTCAAACCTTCAGGACATCATTTACATTAATTACTCACCTCAAGACGGTCAAAGTCTAGCTCGCTATGCCCTTGCCTCTCAAATTACCCTCCTCGTGCGACGAATCTGCCCAAAATCACAACGAATATGTCGCATTATGCTAAAGAGACAATACCCAATCGAAAGCAATCGAAAAATATCAAAATTCACGAATTTGACAAAACCCGAGCCCTGGGCTGATGTCTTGAAAAATCAGAAAATTAACATCACCGGATTCCTTGTCTCGCCACGAGTCTATACATACCAAGAACTCCCAAATCCGAGTTCAAATGACCCATCAAATCCTAATTGTTTGGTTTCAAAATTCAAGCCCTAGTTCTTGATTTGTAGGCTTATATTTCATGAATCTCTAGGTGGAATTTACAATAAAAACGAGTTCTAAGTCCAAGAAACTTACCTCAAGTAGTTCCCCCTTGAATCTCCACCAAGAAGCTCTCAAAATGATCAACCATGGAGGAAAAATGACCAAAATCGCGGATGAAGTGTTTTATAAACTCACTGCCCAGAATTTTTTCGGAAGTACTGTTCACGCGTGCGGTCACTGTTCACCCATGCGGTCACTGTGCACCCGTGCGGTTACTGTTCACGCGCGGTTACTGTTCACGCTGCTAAAAAAATACAGCAACAGCCAAAGAAATTGCAGCACTTTTCTTTTTACTAAAATGGCTCTAACTCCATCATACGAACTCGGAATTCGATGATTCTTGTTCTTATAAGTCACAAATAATGATACAAACATAGTCCTTCAATCAAAACTCACTTCGGAGCTCGTTTGCTCAGTGCGATATCCATTTCGCTCGTTAAACAATTAACTCATGTTTCGTATCAAAAACCCAATCGCGACTTGATGAAATTAGACCAAACTTTCCAGATCACTCCTATAATTCATTATTTAAATTCTGAAAATCTCGAAATAAAATTTCGATCTCTAGAACTAAAAATGGACCTTTGGATCATTACATGCTTATGCTCAAACGGCAAAAATCTTCCAAAAACTCTTCCAAAACTTATCCGAGCCTCATGGGACCCCGACCAAACATGCCAACATAATTCATAACATTATTCAAACCTCTTCCAATCATCAAAACACCTCAAACAACATCAAATTACCCAAAACTCATCGAATTCAAGCCTAATTTTCTAAAAACTTCCGAAATACACTTTCGATCAAAAACCCGATCAAACCACGTCCGAATGAACTGAAATTTTGCACACATATCCCAAATCACCTAATGAAGCTACATCAACTCTCGGAATTCCATTCCAACTTTCGGATCAAAATCTCACCTATCAACCGGAATTCGCCAAAATACTAACTTCACCAATTCAAGCCTAATTCTACACCGGACCTCCAAAATTACTTCCGATCACACTCCTAAGTCACAAATCATCCCCCGAAGCTAACTGAATCATCGAGATTTAAATCCGAGCCCTCTAACACATAAGTCAACGTCCGGTTGACTTTTCCAAAACAAACCTTCCTTAAAGAGACTAAGTGTCTCATTTCCTACTAAAACCAATCCAAATCAACTCGTTCACACCCAACACTGATAATGAAGCATAAAAAATAGGAAATGGGGAAAACGGGGCAGTAACTCATGAGACGACGGGTCGGGTCGTCACATCCTCCCCAACTTAAATAAACGCTCGTCCTCGAGCGTACCCAGAGTTGTCCTAGAAGCCAACCAATAGCTGAACGATTTTACCAAGAATATACCCGTGGGTGATCCCACACTACCCTATCTCGCATAGGTCCGATAACACAACATAGCTGAAATTTCACAATCCATCTAGTCCATAAACCATAGAACCACACTGCACCTTCCGAAATCATACACAAGATTAGAACTTCACATCCATACTCAGAATAAGCCTGAACCAGCTGTAATAACCCATACCTGCAACATCAGGTGCAATTATCTGATATACCACATAACTCAAACACTCGAAACGATAATTTTTATTCACAGTAGCTGCACATAATAATCGAATATCGATAGGAAACCTCTTAACAACTAAAGCCTCATTCCAACACTTTCACATACTGCCAATGATAAAGGAAACACGCAATAAATCATAACCATTTCCTATGTCAACCATTCATGAAGTCATTTCTCTCCTGGTAATTACCATAGCAAATTTTGAACCGAACCTCAATATTTACCCATCACACATACTGAAATCGAATCCAATCGCATTCATTAATGATTTCAACGATCTCTTCTGACCAAACACACTACTCAGGTGACATGACACATCAATACATGCCTAAGCCACAACTTGCAAAATACGTGCACTAATAAGAAACGGTCCGAACATACTCAATTCATAAAAATGACTCAACTAAGAGAGTTGTACCTCAAACTCACCAGTACTGCCACAACACAAGGCTGAGACCCTGTCTCACATCATAGAAACATGACATACAAATTTGACCCGCAATGTCATGTTTCCATACAGCTTTGCTGCAATGCGCGTTCCTATCCAAATACTACTCCACAGGAAACACCTCAAGTCACTATGCTTGAAATCGACAACCATGCTCAATTGATGTCTGGAGCCAAATCAAATCATTACACCCATGGTGAAACAAATAACACACACCACGCAAACCTGATAGAACATAACTGGTACGTTATTCACCGAGCAACACCCAATTACTCATCTCGCTCGACTTCCACTACTACAACTCCTATCGAAGCCAGACGATCCGGTGCCCGGTACCAAATTAATACCAAAATCAACAACCTCGCCCGGCGACATGCCTAGCCATATGAAACTCATCTGAAAAGTCCCCCAACACCGGAACTGAATTAATGATAGCAACCTTTGCACTGACATCCATCACGAATGCCCAATTAAGAAAGCAATCCTTCCCAACCGTCCGCTGGTCCTTTGAAATATAAACCACTCTGCTAGAACATAATCCAATGCACTTCATCACTCAACCCGTGGCATTTTTGGTATTGCCCGTAGCGCAATAGTTCAGAATCACTCAATACTAAGACAACTAGTCTGAATTCCGACATCACATCCAAAATCTAACATACCAGCAAATAAAGATCCACTCGAGCCTCCAAATCCCGATTGCCGCTAAACGGTGCCGAATACACACGATCCACCACCACAATCTAGCCTGTACATGAGAACTCTTAGTCTCCAACTCCATATGGCACACAAATCATCATACCTGATTCCAGTTTCCACCGTGCGAATACATGCACACCTTTGATACCCAATCATTCCACAACAGATACTCAAAATTTCCCTGTGCTACCAAGCAAACCCGAATACCACCAGTAGACCCACCAAGAACATGTCGCAATACTACCGAAATATCATCAGTTTAATCACATTACCTTTTTCTGAGACATATACTCTCATCAAATCACTTCCAATTAGCAATACCATTTTCTTAATCATTTGAAGATCATTCACCCTAATCATCTGAAGCTTATTTCTCTAATCACCTAAAGTTGCCCGTACCGCCTAAGAATGTTATGAATTTCCATTCAGAACTGAATTGTAACCTTACACACGCAAATCTCAACCCTTAACAACATATCACATATACCATACCATCCTAAGGTAACATGAGGACTTCACCTCCTTTCCGAACCATGAACGTTTACGTACTCAACTAGTCAAGAATTTCCATTGATCTCATCTAGAAGAAAAATTATTACACATCCCATGCTCTGTATGACATACATAGGTCTTGTTCAAATTCTTACAATACCGATACGACGGATGAGATCTGTATAAATTCATAACACCGCCGAATCAACAATTCATTGGGTCTATACTTCTGGCAAGAACTATCACCTCATTCTGAACCAAACAATGGTCTTAACCCCTTAATTTACTTCATATACTTAGATTGCACTGATCTCGAATTCAATGATCTCGTCTCACCCATTCGAACTGCTCAGGCAATAAGCCACCCCAGACATAATCTAAAGCCGTATATGATGCCCCAATATGCCAACAGGCTACCAATTCGAACGCGATATAAAAAAAGAAAATGAACTCTGGAAGGAATTACCAATCCCACGCACTAATACGGACTTTCCTTAGAAAACAGGAAGCAAGGCATACAAAATAGCATATAGAAAACTATACTCAACATCACACTGTTGCAAACTTCATATTTGGTTTACATCTTTAATCAATCAAGTGATCACATGCCACACTTATATAATCTTTCCGTGGGACACACTCCCACAACCTACTATAACAATATCTGGAGCGTACATCCAAACCACCGGTTGCACTAACGCTAAAGAGCGATCAAGAATTATTAACCAGGACGCAAAACCCTTTTTACAAAACACCGATCTTAGGTGACGCTGAAGACAATACCAACTTACCGTAAACATCGAAACTTATCTCCTGCTCATCCGAGCTCATGACATCTTGTCAAAAAATTTCCTTCACTTGTGCCATTCTCGGCCCAATTTCCACAACCAGAACTGATTCACCAGCATGCATCAAATCAGAACTAACATAGTACATAACCGCACAATCCGCTAACCAATAGCAAGCTCCCCAACTTGGCTCGAAGCCATAGATCACAACATACTATACTCATAACGCATATACTCCATTGTTGCCTCAATACCATAGTGAGATTAAACTCGATCCTTCATAAGCTTGTGGAAACACAAATCATTTAGAATTTTTAACTCTTCTGCAAATCTCGCATTCACTCACACAACAGTTAAGCCCACTCTCTAGGCGATCCAATTTAGATTTCAACACATTTTATTCACTTGCAATTGAGGTTTCTAATAGATAACATAAGGATAACACAACTTTAGAATACCCCGCAGGAGATGACCCACCTGCTTTGCCCCCAACTAACATTTCTGCATACCTTCCACCGCCATAAGCATTACGTAGTCACTTGATCTTCCTGAGTCTGTACTCATACCGCAACATGAAATTTACTTCACTCCCAACTAGGAGACATGAAATGATTCTTCACACGCCCATAACTCAAGCTATAACTTGAATCAGGATGGACTTCAATCATCTATTAGTTCTTCTACCATTCAGCAGACCCTTCTCGTCGCTTCCAAATCATATGGATACGCCTCGCAGTACTAACATACTCATCACATAGCCACAACCATCATTTCCACTAACAGGGACACTACCAAACATATAAGTTCAAAAACACTTGTTAACACAATCAGCACCTCGGCACTCCCACCATAGGCAAAGATCCAACCTCAAGTCCTCCAGACTGGCCCACCATAAACTCACAGAGATAACACCTCGCCCCTCGATCGGGTAATCACAAGCCATCGAGGCACATCTGATACTGAGCGCCCATGCGCGCATACGAACGTGTGGAAGGAATTTCAAAAGTTTCTTTTCAAGATGAATCAAGGACGCACGATAAGAATTCAAGAATGTGAAGTTTTCCTAAAGGTTCTGCAGCCTCTCGAGGATAAATACAGACGTCTCCGTACCGATCCGCGAGACTCTACTAAACCGGCTCATAACTCGCGAGACCAATTAACCTAGGCTCTGATACCAACTTGTCACGACCCCAACCCCGGTCATGATGGCGCCCAACACACTGCTAGGCAAGCCCGACCATTCAACAACATTATCCCAAATTCTTATTCAGATTATAGATAAATATCACAGAGAATTTACTAAGTCATTTCATTCAAGTGTATAATTAATAATAAAATTTTGCGGAAGTTCAATTAAAATACCATACCATAGCCCAACAGAATCCGGTGTCACGAATATGAGCCTCTAATACAGAATATCCACCTATTACAAGTTTGTCTAGGAAAAATACAGAATAAAAGATAGAGATAGAGGGGAGGGATCAAGGCTGCGAATGCCATGCAGCTACCTCAATACTCCCGAATACTGCTGTTCAGCTAAACAAATCCTCACTCAACCTGTGGTGTACCTGGATCTACACGCAAGGTGCAGGGAGTAATGTGAGTACTTCGACCCAGTGAGTAATAAACATAAATAAAGGCTGAGAATAAGAAATCATGGAAAAACACAAAGTAAACTATAACTGGCAGTTTAGAACAACAAATAGTGAAGTAACAAGTCAATTAAGTCAGAGTACCAAATACTGAGACAGGTATAACAGATAAAAACAAATGCAAGAGTGCAATGCAATGCATATGATGGTACACTCTAGTACCCACTGTGGCGTGCAGCACGAGCCATCCATTTATTTATCATCGACGACGCTCACTGGGGGTGTGTGCAGACTCCGGAGGGGCTCCTACAGCCCAAGCGCAATATCAAGCCATCTGGTGGCATCAAATCTAGGCCCTCGGCCTCATATCAATCTCAGTATAATCAACCAGGCTCTCGGCCTCAATATCAATGTACTCAACCAGGCTCTCGGCCTCAATATCAATGTAATACTGCTGCGGCGCGCAGCCCGATCCATGCTCAGTCCAGAAACCATCATAAGCCCCATTGGCATTTGTAAAACAGTAGTTCTCAGCCCGAAATATCATTTAGAAATATCATTTAAGTTTTTAAATCTTAGAAAGATGGCTGAGTTTGCAAAACAGTATTTAAAACCTTGGACTGAGGTCAAATGATATGCAAAATATGCGAAAGCAGTGATATCAATCCCTGAAGGATTCAAATAATTGGCAAGAAGCCCAAATGTAACAATTAAATCTAAGTAAGGATGATTCTCAATTTAGTTCAAGTAGAAAACACGGTACAAATATCTCTCGGGACGGACCAAGTCACAATCCCCAATGGTGCTCTACCCCATGCGCGTTATCCGGCGTGCAAGTCACCTCAATATAGCATTACGATGTGAAATTCCGGGGTTTCAAACCCTCAGGACATCATTTACATCAATTACTCACCTCAAGACGGTCAAAGTATAGCTTGCTATGCCCTTGCCACTCAAATTACCCTCCTCGTGCGACGAATCTGCCCAAAATCACAACGAATATGTCGCATTATGCTAAAGAGACAATACCCAATCGAAAGCAATCGAAAAATATCAAAATTTACTAATTTGACAAAACCCGAGCCCTGGGCCGATGTCTCGAAAAATCAGAAAATTAACATCACCGGATTCCTTGTCTCGCCACGAGTCTATACATACCAAGATCTCCCAAATCCGAGTTCAAATGACCCATCAAATCCTAATGGTTTGGTTTCAAAATTCAAGCCCTAGTTCTTGATTTGTAGGCTTATATTTCATGAATCTCTAGGTGAAATTCACAATAAAAACGAGTTCTAAGTCCAAGAAACTTACCTCAAGTCGTTCCCCCTTGAATCTCCACCAAGAAGCTCTCAAAATGATCAACCATGGAGGAAAAATGACCCAAAATCGCGGATGAAGTGTTTTATAAACTCACTGCCCAGAATTTTTTCGGAAGTACTGTTCATGCGTGCGGTCACTGTTCACCCGCGCAGTTACTGTTCACGTGCGGTTACTATTTACGCTGCTAAAAAATACAGCAGCAACCAAAGAAATTGTAGCACTTTTCTTTTTACTAAAATGGCTCTAACTCCATCATACGAACTCGGAATTTGATGATTCTTGTTCCTATGAGTCACAAATAATGATATGAACATAGTCCTTCAATCGAAACTCAATTCAGAGCTCGTTTGCTCAGTGCAATATTCATTTCGCTCGTTAAACAATTAACTCATGTTTCGTGTCAAAAACCCAATCGCGACTTGAAGAAATTAGACCAAACTTTTCAGATCACTCCTATAATTCATTATTTAAATTTTGGAAATCTCGAAATAAAATTTCGATCTCTAGAACTAAAAATGGACCTTTGGATCATTACATGCTTATGCTCAAACGGCAAAACTCTTCCAAAAACTCTTCCAAAACTTATCCGAGCCTCATGGGACCCTGACCAAATATGCCAACATAATTTATAACATTATTCAAACCTCTTTCAATCATCAAAACACCTCAAACAACATCAAATTACCCAAAACTCATCGAATTCAAGCCTAATTTTCTAAAAACTTCCGAAATACACTTTCGATCAAAAACCCGACCAAAGCACGTCCGAATGACCTGAAATTTTGCATACATATCTCAAATCACCTAACTAAGCTACAACAGCTCTCGGAATTCCATTCCGACTCTCGGATCAAAATCTCACCTATCAACCGGAATTCGCCAAAATACTAACTTCGCCAATTCAAGCCTAATTCTACACCGGACCTCCAAAATTACTTCCGATCACACTCCTAAGTCACAAATCATCCCCCGAAGCTAATCGAATCATCGGAATTCAAATCCGAGCTCTCTAACACATAAGTCAACGTCTGATTGACTTTTCCAAAACAAACCTTCCTTAAAGAGACTAAGTGTCTCATTTCCTACTAAAACCAATCCAAATCAACTCGTTTACACCCAACACTGATAATGAAGCATAAAGAAATAGGAAATGGGGAAAACGAGGCGGTAACTCATGAGACGACAGGTCGGGTCGTCACACTGTTGGGGTATGATTTTAGGAGATTTTTGAACCTTCTTCTTTTTTGAAGGTTTGACAATTGGAGAAACTTTGATTTTTTTGTAGGTTTTGGGATAACTTCTTCTTCGGCGAAATCATCATCACGTGCAATACTTTTTCTCTTCTGCTTTACTAATTTAGCAGATGTCGAAGCTTCACCAGCATCCCTTTCATGCTTGAGTTTTGTTCGAGCTTCTGCCCTAGTTTCACGAGGGGAAAGCTTGGACTTTATCTCTGGTTTTGCATGTGTTGATTTCACTATTTTTTGGGGGAATCCTGTGAGAAAATACCCAAATCAAAATTAGAAATATCACCAACATTAGCTTTTTTAGGGTTATTCTTCGAAAATCCTTTCTTATTCATCATAAGGGGAGGAAAATTTTAAGATGTTATTGATTTCGTAGGATTTTGAGAGAGAAATCAGAAAGTTTGAGAGAGATTATAAAAGATTTTTGAACAAAAATGAAAAAGAGCGTTAATGGAGGGAGAGAGTATCAGAATCGTGGGGTGTATGGACAGAGAAACGTGGGAGGAGTGGGTTATGTATGTTAGCGAGATTATATGAGTTAAATGATTCTCATTAAATTTCTAAAATACATATGATTGGTAAATTGTATATGCCTATGTAATTAAATTGAAACTTGAGTAGTGAGGGTAATAATATTTCAAATAGTGTATACAACAACAACAATAATATACCCAGTATTATTCCACATTGTGGGGTCTGGGGAGGGTAGTGTGTACACAGAACTTACCCCTACCTTGTGAGGATAGAGAGGATGTTTCCAATAGACTCTCGGCTCAGGAAAGCATAAGCACCACATTAATGAAAATATAGACAAGGGATAGTACCAAAAAACATATAAAAGAAGAAAAAAAAATAACAAGACAATAAGGTAATCAACAATGAAAGAAAACGACGGTTAGTCATAAAAATCTACTATCAACAGAAAGTGAGACTGCGCGCCAATACTAATGTTATGAACACTCTAGACTACCTAGTCTACTACCCTAATCCTCGACTTCCATACCTTCCTATCAACGATCATATCCTCGATCTGCTGAATCTGTGCCATGTATTACCTAATCACCTCGACCCACCTCTTCTTTGGCCTACCTGTACATCTCTGTAGGCCCTCCAAATTTCAAGTAGTGTATAGGAAGATAAAAATCCCTTTATGCATTATTCCGAAAACAAATAGTTATTGCTGGACCATGGGCTTTGAATACTCCCAACTCTCTCCTACATTCAGGTAACGCCCATTAAAGATACAAGGCCCCAAAAAGCCCATCATTCCAGCCCATAAATCGACTGTTACAAATAGTATATAATACCCTTATAGCAGCAGCAGCATGAGGGATTTTAGTGTTGCAAAGAGAAGACCTCGCCGCCTCCTTCTCTTCTCTCTGCACTGTAAGGCCTTCATTTTCCATCTCTTTTCATTCTTTCATGTATATTTTTCGTATAATCTTTTTTATGCTAATCGTAGTTTTAGCCTATTTTTTTACAATAAGTGTTTTATCGATAACTCAGTTGTTTTCATTTCCCTTGTATATATAATACTAGTTTTGTTTCTTAAAACCGTTTCTTTTTTAGTTGAAGATTTTGGATCTTTGTTTACCCAGCTTTTTTTAAGGTTACTAAATTAGTATAAAATTCACATCGTTCAATTATGTATTGAAATGCTAACCCAATTGAGTGAAAGAGATGTTGTTTTCTTTTGAAATACTTTTCTAATATTACTTCTTTGCATAGGTATCATGTTATTCATTAAGTATTAAGATTGATAATAAAACATTTTAGGTAGGAGATATACGGTTTAAACAGCTGGAATAACCTGAAATTTGTCACAAATAAGTGATATGTGTTGGGTTGGGATGTCGCCTAATCTATTTTAAGATTTATGTCTACGTCATATAGGTATATAAATGATATGAATCATGGGAGCTGTTCATAATATTTGGTTGTTAAATAGGTGCGAATATCTCAATCACTTGTTTGATGTTTTTGGTTTATGTCTTAGGATTTGTATTTTGGTTTATGGCATAACAATTTGGCTGTTGAGTTTTTTCATTTCTGATGAATTCCTGATAGATGTATGTGTATATATGTATATGTATATCCGTTTGTGTAGATATATGAGAGTGTGTGTGTGTGTGTGTTAAAATTGCGTCTAGCTAGTGTCTGTAGTTCGCAAGCATGATGGACTCTGATAAACATAGAGCTTCCTTTTAAAAAACTTTATGTTTTCTGGTGTGTCTTTTTAGAATTTATCTTTTGAAATTTTCATGGTTTAGTTATTAATTTATTATTGAACCTTTGAATGTCTGTCTATTTCTTATATGTGTGTGGATTCTACCTAGTAACAATTTTGAAACCTTCACACATGTGAGATGTGTTATAGTTCTACCTGTTGTTCCGTTTGGATCTTTTAGATTAGATTGCTGTTTGATAATTGGGGGCTTAGCCACATGGATCTGATTTTTAGAGTAATAAACTATGTTTTGGTGGATCTTTTTGGTTAGTCTAATTTGTGTTGTGGTTTCAAATGTCAGGAACATAAACAATTCTGTAGCTGTTACAGTTAACAAGTATTCAAGATGGTGAAGTTCACAGCTGAAGAGCTTAGAAACATTATGGACTACAAGCATAACATTCGTAATATGTCTGTTATTGCTCATGTGGACCATGGTAAGCAACTGAAATAATTCTGATGATGTTGCTTAGTTATAGTTTTTCTGTAGAAATTTTTTTCTCATGTCGAGTAAGAGTAACTTTATTGCCCACTGATCATCTGGAGTTAATCTTGACATTAACATCATACTATTATATATTTTTTGGGTAGTACAATTTTGCTTAATGGTATTTCATTAGTTTTCTTCTCCAGTTTCCCTGTCCGTCCACAGAACAGATTCGAGGTATTGGTAATAGCATACCATCTCTGGTTCTAATTTCCTGATTATCTTTGATCTGACAGGAAAATCTACCCTTACCGACTCTCTGGTGGCGGCTGCTGGTATTATTGCTCAGGAAGTCGCAGGTGATGTCAGAATGACAGATACACGTGCAGATGAAGCTGAGCGTGGTATCACCATCAAGTCCACTGGTATTTCACTATATTATCAGATGACTGATGAATCCTTGAAGAACTTCAAGGGAGAGAGAAATGGGAACGAGTACCTCATTAACCTCATTGATTCACCTGGGCACGTTGACTTCTCATCTGAAGTGACTGCTGCCCTTCGTATTACTGATGGTGCACTTGTTGTGGTTGACTGTGTAGAAGGTGTCTGTGTCCAGACAGAGACTGTGCTCCGTCAGGCCCTCGGTGAAAGGATTCGCCCTGTCTTGACGGTTAACAAGATGGACAGGTGTTTCCTTGAGCTTCAGGTTGATGGAGAGGAGGCTTATCAGACATTTTCCAGGGTTATTGAGAATGCTAATGTCATCATGGCTACATATGAGGATCCCCTTCTCGGTGATGTCCAGGTCTATCCCGAGAAAGGTACTGTTGCTTTCTCTGCTGGATTGCACGGGTGGGCTTTCACTCTCACCAACTTTGCCAAGATGTATGCTTCCAAGTTTGGAGTTGACGAGTCTAAGATGATGGAAAGGCTGTGGGGTGAGAACTTCTTTGACCCTGCCACTAAAAAGTGGACCACCAAAAACACAGGGTCTGCTACATGCAAGCGTGGGTTTGTTCAATTTTGTTATGAGCCAATCAAGCAGATTATTAACACTTGCATGAACGATCAAAAAGATAAGCTCTGGCCGATGTTGCAGAAGCTTGGTGTAACCATGAAATCTGAGGAGAAAGAGTTGATGGGCAAAGCACTAATGAAGCGTGTGATGCAGACCTGGCTTCCTGCAAGTACTGCTCTTCTGGAAATGATGATCTTTCATCTGCCATCTCCTTCCACAGCTCAAAGATACCGTGTGGAAAACCTGTACGAGGGACCTCTTGATGATCAATATGCCAATGCCATCAGGAACTGTGACCCAGAAGGGCCACTTATGCTTTATGTATCCAAAATGATTCCAGCATCAGACAAGGGTAGATTCTTTGCTTTTGGTCGTGTGTTTGCTGGTAAGGTTTGTACTGGCATGAAGGTCAGAATCATGGGTCCCAACTATGTACCTGGTGAAAAGAAGGATTTGTATGTTAAGAATGTGCAAAGAACTGTTATTTGGATGGGTAAGAAGCAAGAAACTGTTGAGGATGTCCCCTGTGGTAACACTGTTGCTATGGTCGGTCTGGATCAATTTATTACCAAGAATGCAACATTGACCAATGAGAAGGAAGTGGAGGCCCATCCAATCAGGGCAATGAAGTTTTCTGTCTCACCAGTTGTGCGTGTCGCTGTTCAGTGCAAGCTTGCATCTGACCTTCCCAAGCTTGTTGAAGGGTTGAAGCGTCTGGCTAAGTCTGATCCTATGGTTCTTTGTTCTATTGAAGAGTCTGGAGAGCATATCATTGCTGGTGCTGGAGAACTCCACCTTGAGATCTGCTTGAAGGACTTGCAGGATGATTTCATGGGTGGTGCTGAGATTATAGTGTCTGATCCTGTTGTGTCCTTCCGTGAGACTGTACTTGAGAAGTCTTGTCGGACTGTGATGAGCAAGTCCCCTAACAAGCATAACCGTTTGTACATGGAAGCTAGACCCATGGAGGAAGGGCTTGCTGAGGCTATTGACGATGGACGCATTGGCCCTAGGGATGATCCCAAAGTTCGTTCCAAGATCTTGTCTGAGGAGTTTGGTTGGGACAAGGATCTTGCAAAGAAAATTTGGTGCTTTGGTCCAGAGACAACTGGTCCCAACATGGTGGTGGATATGTGTAAGGGAGTTCAGTACCTGAATGAAATTAAGGATTCTGTTGTTGCTGGTTTCCAGTGGGCTTCCAAGGAAGGTGCATTGGCTGAAGAGAACATGAGAGGTATTTGCTTTGAAGTCTGTGATGTTGTTCTTCATGCTGATGCTATTCACAGGGGTGGTGGCCAAGTTATTCCCACTGCTAGGAGGGTTATTTATGCTTCTCAGCTTACTGCCAAGCCCCGCCTGTTGGAGCCCGTTTACCTTGTGGAGATTCAGGCTCCAGAGCAAGCCCTTGGTGGCATCTATGGTGTTCTGAACCAGAAGCGTGGACATGTGTTCGAGGAGATGCAGAGGCCAGGAACTCCTCTTTACAATATCAAGGCATACCTTCCTGTCATCGAGTCGTTTGGATTCTCAGGTACCTTGAGGGCTGCTACATCTGGTCAAGCTTTCCCACAATGTGTGTTCGATCATTGGGACATGATGTCATCTGATCCATTGGATGCTGGTACACAAGCTCATCAACTCGTCCTTGATATCCGCAAGAGGAAGGGTTTGAAGCAGGCAGTGACTCCTCTGTCTGAGTTTGAGGACAAGCTATAAAGATGGATTGTCCGAGCTGGCAAAAGATATTTAACCTGCTCAATTGGAGCTTCTATAGTTTTGTTTGCAATTGTCTGTTTGGTTATTAATATGAACTTTTCTTAAATTAGGATGCTAGTTTGTAAGCTTGTTGTTGCGGGACTTGTTACACCTGTCTTTTACGGTGTTAAGAGTGTTACTGCCGTGTTTTATTTAAAGATGTCTTTCAGTTCATTTAAATATTTTTCTACTGCTCATCAAGCTGTTACCTAACAACTGCAGTTTTGTGGAAGGGGACGATGTCTTCTTCTATTTCCATTGACTGGTAATTAATTAGCTTAAATGTAATATGACTTGGAATGCACGAAAATCACTAGAAGCGAAAAGACAATCACTCTAGGAGTCTTCGACCAATGGAACCTCCGATGGAAGTACATGGTTCCATTTAGTGGTTTTAAGTGTGGTTTGTAAAGGGATATGATAACTGACAGCAGTATTGCTAACCAAGAAGCAACCAAACCGACAAACCGCACCAATCCGAATCAAATCGAGAAAAAAACCCGACTATGATTTAGTGTTGGAAAAAAAACCCCGACCATAATTGGTTTGGTTTGGTTTTAACTAAAGAAAGTCAAACCGAAATCAAACCAACCCGACATTACATATATAAAATTTTTAATATATTTAATATATAAATATACTTATTGTGATATAATTTATAAATATTTCTTAAACTTTTCATAATTTTATCTTTTTAAGGTATTATTTCAAGGTAGGACTTGGAACTTTTGAATGTTCCAATAAGTTTATAGCCATTAATATTAGTAACTTAAATAATATTAACAAAAGCCCAAACCAAAATCAAATCAATGCTAATGCTAACAAAATACATTCAATTCAATATTACGAACAACAATGTATTGCATATCTATTTTTTGTTTTGCAATAATTTAGATAAAAATGCATAACCTATTTTCTTTAGCATAACCTATGTATGACTTAGTACTTTTAGATTATGTTTATTTTTATTATGACTTTTTAATTAGCAATATTTATATTACAATTTTATTGTCTTTATTGTTGAATATTCTAGGATAATGTCATGACACATCTCATATTTTGTATTATTTTCTTGAAAAATACCTTATATAGTTGTATCTTACTAGGATTACAGAAATATTTTGAGCACAAGTTATATGTTTTGTGCTACGAAGATTTTACCGGAAAAAACCCGAAAAAACCCGAAAACCCGAGAAAAATCAAGATTGAAAAACCCGAGTTTTATTGGTTTGGTTTGGTCTTTAGATTTAATAACCCGACCCAATTGATTTAATTTGGTAATTGCAAAATTCGAACCAAGCCGACCTATGTACACCCCTAAGTCAGCACAGTCGAAACACTACGTTGGAATGAGAGTGATTTGTAACACGATTGAAGAAATGACTATTATCACGCAACTCTTTCTAAAATTTATAGATGGTCCATTATTCTCAATTTGCAGGTTCTACTTACATCATTCAGATGTGCCTTGACATGAATATGCTAGTTCTCCTGCTTCTCTGTTCAAACATTTTAGTTTGATGACAGTGACTTTGGTATGTGTCCAAAAGAAAACCCCTAAAGGTAAAAGAGAGCAAGGGTGTAATTTGTTCTATTTTCTTAATGTCAAAACTTAATCTCACTCCTTCCTGGTGCTCACGTGTCTGCTTTCTATTAAAAACATAAAGGGAATTGTTGCGATATCTTGGTACTTTTAACTTATTGCATGAGGTATGGCTGCGTAGGAATGGCAATAGGGCAGAGTAGGACGATGCGGGTTAAGTTTTCCCCTGCCAAAATTTGCCCTGCCCCGTTTAACTCCCTGCCCTATTTAGACCTCCCCGCCCTGCTAGGCTGCTAATCTTCTTCTTTTACCGTTTTCTTTATTTTTATTGTTGAAATAAAATATTTTCCCGATTCATTTGTAACTAAGCAAAATAAAGTAGTATTATATTTATGTTCACAAACACGTCTCTGAACTATCAACTTGTTAGATCTATATGATTTTTAAAGTTACCACCCGTTTACGACTAATTATTAAGTCTCCCTTATTGATTAATGCTTAATGACTTTATTTGTTGCTATAATGTTATATTCATTTGAAATGTTTGTTTTTTAACAGGGAGTACAATTTATTTGGTTTAAATGTAAAACCAGTAAAAGTAACCTCAAATAATGAAAATAGATTAGAATATTAAGTTTGGGATTAACATAGAATACTTTTTACCAGAAATTAGATGGAAGATAACTGGGAGCCCATGTTCTTCCTTTTAATTTTTGTCTCCGTTAACAATATTCAGATTTAATATTATCTTTTATTCAACAGTATTGTTGGGTATCGTATAAATAGTGATTCGATCTTCATTTAAGTGTTAGTATATAGTATTAGGAGAGCTAATTGTAATTTTAGAAAATTAGAAAGAAGCTATTATAATTTACAGGAACTATTTCAATTGACTCTTAAATATCAGCTTCTTTCCTTTCATAGTATCAACAGGAAAATTGGAAAGTGTTGCTACCAGTTTCAAGGATAAAAAGAGAAGCATCACAAGAGAAATGGATACCTATACCTGCCCTGCCCTATTAAGAATTTTCAAAAATCAAAGTTTGCCGTGCCCCGCCCTGTTAAGTATTTGCCCTGCTCTGCCCCCTTTCCCCATTGCCATCCCTATTAATTGCCGTGCCCTGCCCCATTGCCATCCCTATTAATTGCGTGGATATTTGGTCTGATGAGCTTCTCTAGTAAATTTACAAGGATTGTTTCTGTAAGCCGATAGAAGAGAATCAGAATTGCAACACAGCAGATCACTTAGAACTCATCGTATATGCTGGACCCAAATTCAAATAGGGATAACACATCTTCCCATCTAGAATTTCTGTAAGAGTCCACTCATTTTAAGCAGTTGCCAACCGTGGAACTGCTAGTTCTGAGAAATATGTAAAACATTAGTTTCCTGATCTTCGACATTGTGGAGGTCAAAGCTCAATTAAGGAACTAGGAGAACTACTCTCTATAACTAGTTAAACTCAAACATACATGCTACCAAACTGTACAAGTCACCAGTTTTACATAGTATCCTACACTAATTTCACAATTAGCAAAACGAATTGTCATATCCAGCAAATTTCTCTGGTCCAAATTTTTGACGACCGAGAGATAGAGAGAGGATGACTTGCACACACCACTTTTGACAAGGCTCTTGAGCTTCCTTGACCAATCTTAAAAGGGAAAATCTTGATTAGGCAATTAGCATACATCCTGGTAGGTGTATGCTCTTCTCAATCTTCTCCTAACGAAACCATAAATATAAAGACAAACAACATTCCCAACCTTATCCTACATGGCACAGCTTTGATCTCTGACGTGTGACAAATGAGAGATGCCCTAACCAATCATGATCTAGAAAATATCACTACTAAATTAAACACACAATCAAACAGCAGCCGTCCTTCGCCTAACAGTAACTTTAGTTAAGCTTCTAGCTTATTTTGAACCATCAGCAGATGCCAAATACTCTTGTGCGGCCAGTGAAGCAATTGGATCAAGTCCTGCAATCATGTCTACTGCTTTCAGTTTCAGCAGACTAGCACAGCAAATGACTCCTATGCTGCAGTCACTTACTGATACCCAGCTTTGCTAGTTCTCAACTGTGCAAATTACGCAGGGACACATACCCTTCATTTTCCATCGGTATATGCTCCCCGAATCTCTCCCTTTTTTTTTTGGATAACCAATAAATTGTTGAGAGCCAGCTGGTGCATGGTTCGAAACTTAGTGGATAATGTACCCGCCTCTTTACTCTTCATCACTTAAATACCAGGCTGTCTGCGGCAGAGTTCAAACCCGTGACGTGTGCTTAATCCACACATTACACTGCACTTTTACCATTAAACCAAAACAACGAAGGCTCCCCTCTCTCTCCTTATCCCCTCTCTCCTTTGAGAGCCCAAAAACTCTGAGGTTCCCAGTAAATTTAGTACAAAAAAATCACCACAAAAGAGGAATATCCAATTGGTTGAACTGAAGGATCAATTTATAAACATCTCGTAGAGGTCATATTGACTGCAGTAGCTGTGCTTATTAGGATCATGACTGGTTAAAGACTTTCAAGTAGCTGGAATCGTCTAGTTATTCACGCTGACGTACCATCATGCACCCAAAGACGAACAGATGCTGCTATATACCATGAGAAAGTTGTAGTGGTCACTGAACAATGTGCAGCAGAAAATCGATCTGTTGGTCTGGAGAAATTCCATCATTGATCAGGTTTAACTAAAGCAGGGGTAATTTGTCTTTGGAATCTTGAGAGCCTGAAAAGTCGGACACAACAGTTAGTCTCAAAACAACCAAATACCCAAACACCTGGACTTTCATGTCCATCAAAATTGTAGAGTAAGAAGAAGACAGGAAGACATTTTGAGAATGCACTCTCTGATGCTATTTGGGGGTAATGTGTACACATGTTCTAAACAATCTACAGAAAACAATGCACAAATTACCAGATTAAGATCTCCCTAATTGATTATAACAGATATATTGTGTATTCCCTGATCTCAGTCCTTAATTACAGATAGTAACAAATATTCTTGACAAAAATTATTTAGAGAAACAAAAAAAATGAAAGCCACAACGTAAGTATTAATCATCAAGCAGGAAATGGGACCAAAATAATCTTGCTCAAGTTCAAACACCAAGTGAGTAATTAAACTAAGAAACACTCTAAGAAAACAAATCAAAAGACCAAACTGCCTTCTCGTAAAAGGTACTACTTAATCCCATGTTTGTCTTCAACTGGTCTGGTAGAAAAGTGGCAGATTAGAAAATGCAGTATCTGGGACTGAGCGAATTTCTCCCACAGTAACACACCAACCCAACCCCTCCTCGGCCTACATTTGCATTTGCTTGGTCCCATGGACGAGTGGTAGATTCGAAACACACAGTTCCGGAATCAGCACGAATTTTCTCCACATTAATATCTCCACCCAACTTCATAGAAAAATATACCCCCCCATCCCATTTAGTGTGAAGGTTTTTGACCGGGCCCGGAGTTTAAGAAAGACAGACTTTTGAACCATATGGTTTTAATTGCCATGAGATTAGTGTGGCTATAAAATCATGTCATTAGGGGTAAAATGAAAACTTAAAGTTAAATTGCAATTAGATATAGAAAGGTGTCAATTCGGAAGAAAATAAAGGTGTCATTCTTTTCGGGATAGATTAAATGTAAGTGCATCACATAAAATGGAGAGGGATTAACATATTTTTGTGTGTGCTTGTGTGCGTGTGTTCCTTAAAAATCATTGTTGGAAGGCATTCTAGACCGAAACCACCAAAAGATGGAGTGTTATCGGAGTTCAAAACACGAACCATATTGATCAAAAGGAGACCAATTTTGGATCAGGTGCTCATAGCAAATGACTCCTGGAAACAGCCTCTCTGCCCCTCGGGGTAGGGGTAAGGTCTGCGTACATATTACCCTCCCCAGACCCCACTTGTGGGATTATACTGGGCCGTTGTTGTTGTTGTGCTCATAGCAAATGAATGGGAAAAAGAACTAGGTATAATGTGCAAAGTCGACATTGAAAAAACATATGACTATGTAAGCTGGGGGTTCTTTCTCAAAAACTCTCCGAAATGTGATTTGGAAGGAAATAGTTAAACTGGATAAGACATCGAATCAGCACATTCAAACTCTCTATTCTCATCAATGAGATACCAAAAGGCTTTTTTTGTCACTGAAAGGGGTATCAGGCAAGGGGACCCTCTCTCCACTTTCTTTTTATGTTGGTAATGGAGGGTTTAAGTAGGACGCTCAGGACAGCTGTACAGGAAGGATGGATAAAGGGTTTCAATGTATCCAGAGGACATCAAACAATCTCAGCAACTCAACATTTTATGAAGATGATAACTTGAGGCAGTGTTAGAGCCTCACATTGACTGGGGGAAAAGAAAGCTTCTTCCGGTCATGAATTCCAAAACATGGAGGAATTAGCAAATACTTTGGATTGCAGAATAGAAAGTTTACCAACTACATATCTGGGCCTTCCTCTTGGAGCAAAACACAGGTAAGATGCAATATGAAATGGGTGCTGGAAATATGTGAGAAAAGGCTAACCAGTTGGAAGAGACAATATTGTCAATGGGAGGTCATATGATTCTAATCAACAGTATTTTGAACTCTATTCATACATGTCCTTATTTCCCATGCCTGTCAAGGTGGAAGATAGGATTGACAGACTGAGAATCAAGAATAAAAGAGCAAATCATCTAGTTAAGTCGAGTAATGTATGCATAAAGAAAGAGGATGAGGAATGCAAATAAAAAACTTACGAGTATAGAATAAGAAGGACCAAATTGATTGTCATGTTTAGAAGGAACTTCAATGATTGGGAAATAGGAAGCATGATAAATTTCTTCATTGTCTTGGGCTCCTCCCGAGGTTTCTCTGATGGATCAGACCAGCTGTCTTGCGAAGCACAAAACAAAGGAATCTTCAGAGTCACATCAATTCAGTTCCGATGAGAGGACCAGACCAGATTGGTCGATGACCATTGAAGCAGATACGGATGTCAAAAGCACTCTATAAAGTGGCTTCCTAGAGTGCTTGGTCACTCAGGAAGCTTGCCTCTGCCTGACTCAAGAAAACTTATAAAGAAGAGGATATCAACTCAGTATAGGTTCTACATGTGTGGAGAAAAAGCTGAAAGTGCCAATCATTTGTGTCTACATTGCTCTACAGCCTTACACAGATCTGGCATCTATTTGCGAGTATTATGGAACTGGTATGAATCTTTTCACTGAGCTGCTAGAACGTTGGAACAACATATGTAGAAACAAGGGTTTGAGAAACAAGTTGGCCCACTATTCCAGCATGTATATTGTGGACATTACAAAAGAAAGAATAGAAGGTATTTTGAAAGGAAGATTAACTCAATCATGAAGATCAAAGCTGAGTGCTAACTTTAATTGCTTTGTTGGTGTAATTTGAAACATGTAAATGATGCTGAAACACTGTTAGATTATGCTGGCTCCCGAAATAGTTGAGCCAGGGACCCTCTTTTTTGCTTTTCAGATGTGGATCACTCGCAGCACCATCTTAGTGCTGCTGAATCGATAAATATTACCACTGCTGATCACAAAAAAAACGTGAAAAATAATAAGCAGGAAAAATCATTTGAAGATGAAAAGAAGTTGCATTTCATTTACTTTATTTTTTACAAGTCACCATAACTTTTATTGATGAAAAGAAGTTGCATTAATGCCTTTTCAATTCTACTGAAGAATCAAACATGATTAGGAAATAAGAGAGCCATAGCCTTACAAGCTGGAAATATTTGGATGAAATGAAGGGGAATATCAAGATCAAATGAATGAAAAATCAATTCCATAACATCAAATTGACTAATCCAAATTACACACAAAAAAGTAAGGTAGGGGTGGAACAATAGGAGCAAAGGTGCCACTTGTTACACCCTCAAAGGAGTAGTTTATGTAAAACTGTTGCATTGCGGTGCATCACCTGATAAAATTTGTGCTTGGTCAGTCCCATGTGCCAGTCACTTGCTGCCTGGATAGTCTTAGTTCCAGCTCTGCTAAACCATCTACTTCAATGAATTATTTCCTGAAATTATTTTAATTTCCAATGCGCATTCCATGTTGAAATGACACATGAAATGGGAAAAGCGAATTGGTAGTTCTCCTACATCTACAGGTCGGCGCCACTGCTACAATTGAGGAACTGAGAAGAATAAGCATCCATTTTCCCAGCGTAGTCTGATCTCTATACCAACCTGGAGTTTTTTCCCTCTAATGATTTTTCCCCATTTTCCAATGAGATTATAGTAACTTCCCCGCCATCTTAACTTCATCAAATAAGGATCACCAGTGTCATCATCTCGAGCATTAATATTTATCTGATGTTCATTTCTCAGTTGTTCTCGGGCTTGCTGTGACCAGTAAAACAGAATATGATCTTCAACAGCCTTGCCGGGCAAAGTAAGAAATGGATGATTGGTATCCACATCAGACAATGTAAGTGCCTTCTTAATAGGCCAATTATCCATCCCCGAAGCCGTGGCAACATACCGCTCCTGGGGAACTGAGAAGAACAAGCATTCATTCGCCCAACGCAACCTGATCTCTTTCCCAACACCAAGTCCCTTCTGCCGAATTATTGTTCCCCATTTCCCAATAAGGTTACAGTAATTTCCCCTCCACTTAAATTTCATTATATAACCTTCGCCGGTATCATAATCTCGGGCATTTACATTCACAGGCTCCTCCTTTCTCAGTTGTTCTTGTTGCTGAGCTGTCCAATGCACAAGAATATGATCCTCAACTAACCGACGGGGCAGAGGGAGAAATGGATGATTAGTGTCCACATCAGAGAGTGTCAAGATCTTCTTAATGGGCCAGTGGTCCTGCACCACGGGTGCTGCCACCATCCGAATTGGTGGGACTGCAACGATCTGCTGCTGCGGGACCGAGAAGTGTAAGCACCCATTTTCCCAACGTACTTTAATCTCTTGCCCAACATCAAGTCCTTTCCCTCGCACGACTCTGCCCCACTTACCAATAAGATTGTAATAGCTTCCCCGCCATTTCAACTTCATCACATACATCTCACCTGTATCATCATCTCGGGCATTAAAATCTACTTGGCCTTGGGCTCTCAAATGGTCTTGTTGTTGTGCTGTCATGTGCAATACAATGTGGTTCTCTACTTGTTGCCGAGACAAAGTGAGAAATGGATGAGTGATATCTACATCAGACAATGTGAGAGCCTTCTTGATAGGCCAAAGATCCTGCATTTGGGGTACAGCACTATAGTATGCTGCTCTTTTCATTTCTGCAACAACCATTGATAAGAATCAATTTACCGCAATGTTATAAAATTATCAACAACGTTATCAAAGAATCTCAATCAATTATGCCTCAAGCCCAAACTAGTTATAGGGTCAGTAATTGAATTCAGAGGAATTAGACTACTTTTACAGGGCAGTCAGCCTACGACACCCTCTTTTATTCGAGCTTGCGCCCTCAACATTTAAACCATTATATAGTAAGATTCCAACATATATTATGCGGATGACTAAATCATATTGTACACAAAAGTTTAACACAAAACCAAAACATTCTTGGCATTCAAAACCGGAAAGCAATGTTTCTGTTTCAGACTAAGAAAAGCACACTACTTTGACATCAATTAACCACAAAAGGGAAGAAACCAGACGTAATAATCAACACCAAAACCTAGTACCACAAGTACTACTACTACTACTACTACTACTACTACTACTACTACCACTACGCCTCAATTTTGAACATTTAAATCTTCAATACCCCAATTCTGTACCAAGTAACCTATTAATAATACACATGCCCAAATAAAAGTATGAAAATCTAGAAAGTCAACGACAAAATAGAGCATGCAGAAGAATCTTATTTTGCTACGTTAATCACTTCATAACGGTATCAGCTCACTCTGACCCAGAAAGGGGTTGAGAATAATAAAAAAAACAAAGGTGAATTATGGGGTTCTTACTTGTTGAAAACTAAGGAGTATGTCTTAGAAAACAGATCGAGAGAAGTTGAGTGGTAGCTATGGGTTAAGAAGTGTGTGTATATATAATAATGGGAAAGTGAATATTTGGAAAAGGTAGAGATCAATCACAAGGGTTTGGAGGGCCAACAAGAAGGAGAATGATGAACAAAAACACATTTTCTGAGGAGGAAAAGCATGTAAAGAGGAGGGGTTTCAATTGGGGCAAAAATAATGCAAATTGTCATGTCTTTTTTACCAGAGAGAGAGAGAATGATGATTGTGCAGGTGCTGATGCTTTTTGTGTGAAGAAGAAACAAGAAAATGAGGGTCAAGTTGAGAAATTGGGAGAGCCAACTGGTGTGATTTTAGGTTTTTTTCACTTCTCTACCCAAGATACGCTCCAACTAGTCCATTTTTTTGTCCTTTAAACAAAGTAAAAATTGCACGCCCTGCTTGGTGGCCTCCATTTAACTTATATTTATTTTTTAAAAAAGTTTTAACTTGTACCCACTTTTTAAACAACTTAAGTCCTCTTTCTCCTCCTCCTCCTTCGTTTTCTTTTTTTTCTTCTTCTTCTCCTTCTTCTTCTTTCTTCTGCTGCTGTTGGTGCTGCTATGAAACTTCACTTCATGGGATGATTGCCATAAGTATATTTATCAGATTATTTAAAAATAAATTATAAATAATTACGTAAGTTAGTAGATAATAATTTGTGAATATTTTCACATACGGAAAGTTTAAAGTCACACTTAGTGATTCTTTTAATGATAATTCTGTTCTTTTCACGTTTATTGTTTCCAAAATTTATGATTTAGATACTGTTGGCAATCTGATTAATTTATAGTAGTACTACACTATGAAACAATAAGGTGATTATTTATCTAGTATGTTAGAAAGCTTTTTCAAAAACTTCAGCGTATGTAGTGCTGAAGTTTTTACAAATGAACTAAATAAATTCAGCATCTTCTGCTGAAGTTTTTGAAAAAGCTTTATGACAAAACTAATGAATCCAGGACAAAAAAACTTCATGTGATGACCCGACCAGTCGTCTCATGCATTACCGCTCTGTTTTCCCCATTTCCGCTTCTTTATGCTTTGTTTATCCGTGTTATGGGGCATCGGGTTGGCCGGATCGAATTCGGAATGAATTTGGTAAAGTTTGAGACACTTAGTCTCTTTTGAGGAAGGTTTAATTGGAAAAGTCAACCGGATGTTGACTTATGTGTTAGAGGGTTCAGATGTGAGTTCCGATGGTTCAGTTAGTTTCGAGAGGTGATTTGGGACTTAGAAGCGTGATCAGAATAGGTTTTGGAGGTTCGAAGTAGATTTAGGCTTGAATTAGCGAAATCAGATTTTTGGCGATTTCCGGTTGATAGGTGAGATTGGATATAGGTGTCGGAATGGAATTCAAAGAGTTGCAGTAGTTTCGTTGTATCATTTGGGACGAGTGTGCAAAATTTTAAGTCATTCGGACGTGGTTTGGTCGGGTTTTTGATCAAAAGCAGAATTTAGAAGATTTTGAAAACTTAGGCTTGAATCGATGTGTTTTGGTCGATTTGATGTTGTTTGAGGTGTTTTGAAGATTGGTACAAGTTTGAATAAGGTTTTGGGATATATTGGGGCCTTTGGTTGAGGTCTCGAGGGCCTCGGGTGAGTTTCGGAGGGTTGAACGGACCATTTTAAGTTAAAGAAAAGTTGCAAATTTCTGTTCAGCTGTTGCAGGTATTTTACTCTTCGCGTTCGCGAGTGGACCCTCGCGTTCGCGAAGAGTCAGTTGAGGAAGGTGGAATTTAAGCCTTCGCATTCACGAGGATGGCTACGCGTTCGCGAAGGGTAGGTGTTTGTGCATCGTGTTCGCGGGGTAGTGTCGCGTTCGCATAGAAGAAAATGAGCGGCTGAGCTTCAGTGGATTTAATTCATCGCGTTCGCGATAGGTGGAACGCGATCGCGAAGGCCGTCTGAGTAAAGCATCACGTTCGCGATGTGGTGGTCGCGATCGCGAAAGAGGAATTTGGTCAAGGTTATTTTTGTGCTTCGCGAACGCGAGTCTTTGACCGCGTTCGCGAAGAAGGATTTTCAGGCCTGGACAGAAGGTTTAAAAGGCCGTCTTGTCCGCGAATGTGGGGTTTATTTCTTCCATTGTTGGTCGTTTTTGGAGCTATTTGAAGAAGATTGAAGAGGGATTCAAGGGGAATCACTTGGATGTAAGAATTTTGGACTTAAAACTCGATTCTATTGTGAAATCTACCAAATAAATCATGGAATCTAAGCCTAAAATTGAGGAATTAGGGCTTGAGATTAAGAGACTTTAAAATGAGAATTTGAGGGGTAATTTAGACTCTGATTTCAGTGTTCTTGGTATGTATGGACTCGTATGAGGATAAGGATTCCATTGACATGATTTTTATCGAGTTTCGAGACATGGGCCTGGGGGTCGGGTTTGGCCAATTTCAGGATTTTTGGTATTATTTGATTGTTTTCGCTTGGGCTTCCTTCCCTTAGCATATTTTGACGCCGTGATTCTGATTTTGAATAGATTCGACGCGAGTGGAGGCAAATTCGAGGGGCAAAGGCGTCGCAGAGTAGTATTTTTCACTGGCTTGAGGTAAGTAACCATTGTAAATCTAGAACTGAGGGTACAAACCCCGGTATTTGACTTATTTTGATAAATGCGGTGACGCACATGCTAGGTGACGAGCGTGTGGGCGTGCACCGATAGGGATTGTGACTTGGTCCATCCCGTAGCGACTATTGAGCCGCATATTTGATTTAAAACCTTATGATATTCCGTACTTTGGTCATTTATACTATATTATAGGCAGTATGACATGTTTGGGGCCTTGTGCCGACCTGTGGATACCCTTAGGGGCATTTTTACTGTTTTCCCTCACTTTATTTGTTGATGATGTTCTGATCGTCAATACCACACAAGAGGGGGGGGGGTGATTTGTGTGATACCCAATTTTCGGTTCTTCTAGGTGTTCTAACTACTACTGTTTGTGAAATAATAAGTACATAAAATAAAGAACACAGAGATTTTTACGTGAAAAATACCTGGCTCAAAAGGTGAAAAACCATGACCTACTACTGAGTAGGATTTTCCCAAACTTCCACTACAATCACTGAGCCAAAACAACATTTACAAAACTCTTGTAAACCTAAGGATTAACTCTAATCCGTTGTGACACACAGCCTCAACTGTTGTGACAATTTCAAGTTAGTTATAACTTGAACACTCTAAGTACCTAATACAATTGCTTCGTTGAAAGGTACAACGTTAAACCACCTACTACAATTGAACTAGAATAACAGAAAGACATAATGGAACTGGTTCTTCTATCTCGTTCAAGTAGCTTCAGGAGTGCACACTCAAATCTCACATAAATTGCTTGCAAAATCGCCTTGCTTTTTGCTCTCAATTTAGTTTAACTTCTGTGTTTATGCAATGCTTGTAAAAGAGAACAATCACTGTCATTTAATAGGTTAGTAATCAGAGTTTGATTGGGACTCAATTACTGATCTTCTATCGTAGTTGAGTCCTTGAAGATCTCAAACTCCAATACTATCTTTATCCTGGATTGTGTTCTCTTCATATAAGGAGACTTTCTCCCCTTATCCAATATGCAACCTTTTCGATTAGATCAGGAAATATTGTTGCTTGATCAGTATGACTTATCTCCTTCACGTGCACCTCACATGTATAGGTTGATCATGACTGTGCTTCACAAGATGGACCTGGTCCAGGACTGAGCTCATTTGTCATTCTTCAAAACTTCAACTGTTCTTGGGCCAACAAATTCCCCCTTTTTGATGATGACAAACTCTGTGCTTTTTACTGATCAAGGGACCTGTAAGAACTCAGCTTAACCATCAACACTAAACTTAGAAAATTCACTTATCATCAAGGACCAGGTTAATTAGGTTATAAATATCACTTATTTCAGAATAATGTGTAAAGCACAATATCTCTTCCTCCTTTTGGCATCATCGAAAAGTTGCATACACAATGTGAATCCCAGATTTTAATAAATACTCATGGCCACTGGGGCAACTGCAAGTGCAATCATGGTGCAATCATCAGTAATCAAACAAACATATTTAAACTATCAATGTCAGAATGATCATTGAACAAGAGAAAACAACATTTGCCATTGATAGAGATATGTTGCCACTAACAATCCACAAAAAGAAAGAAAAACATTCAAACCATGAGCAAAAAATAGAAAAATCCCTAATATGGGTCACTGGGGGTACTAGACCAGCTCAGGAGATAGAGGCTAGGAGTCCTAAGGCTTGGAGGAACTGGAGGGTTGAGTTTGGAGAAAATTCAGCATGTTCTAAAGAATTCCATCATTCTTCTCCTTTTCTTTGGCAAGCTCAATTCTGAGACCATCCCTCTCAGTTTCCACTTCAACTACACGAGCCTTGAACCTAGCAATTTCAGCATCCTTAGCTGCACATTCCTTAACCAGAGTCCTAACTTTGCTGTTGATGGGTGTCTTCAAAGATGAACCGGGTTCAACTGGAATGGCAATGATTGGATAGTCATAGGCAAGAAGAGTTTGATGCCAAAGTGTTCCTTGCTCGAGGCCATTTCCCATTTCTTCAGAGGCACATTTAGCCTGTCCAGAACTGTGGTTAGTATGAAGCCATATGGAGTAGCATGAGCCTTGGAGCCATTTATGACCCTGTCTAGCAGTTTGATAATGAAGGCAGGCCAGTTGATTTGCTTTCCTCTCTCCAGGCACTCCATAAGAACCAGATCCATGTAGTTAGCAGTGTGCCTTCTCTCTTGTCTGGGCAATAAGCACTTGTTGACAAATTCAAACACAACCTTGTGCTCAGGCCTCATCTCACTTTTCTGCACATCCCTGGCTTCATTCACCTCCTCTGAATCACAAAACCTCTTGGTGATTTCAAGGGCAGTAGGGAGGGAGTCCAGGCATGGACACCTTTGCCTAGTATAGTCATCAAACCCTTCAAAGGGTATGTCCAGGCTCTCTCCCAGTTTCTCTGCATCAAACTACTCTTGGACTCCCTTCACCAGGCTACTAGCAACTCCATCCTTAACAATAACATTTACCATAAATTCAATCAACACATTTCTGGCTAGCCTACCATCCATCTGAAGGACCATGTTCTTTCATCCCTGAGCGGCTAAAGCATCCACTAATCTCATCATACCTGGTTCCACCAGGTCCTTCAACAATCTACCTTTTAAAATCTTTCTTCAGCCAAAAATGACAAGCTTGTCCTGTTCCTTCTCAGAATCATTTTCTTCTTCTTCTCCACCCCAGTCATCATCATCAGAAACTTTTGTTTGTTTAGCTTTTACTGCAAATCTTGTCCTCTTAGCTAGTATGGGTTCAGCAGCCACATGCACAGAGGAAGACTTCTTAGAGGAAGTCTTGGGCTTTTTAGGCTTGGGTATAGGAACCTCCACTGTTGTACCCCTTTCTTGATGGACCAGGTTCATCTCCTCTTCCTCAATAACCTTTGAGGATTCTGCAATCTTTCCCTTTTCCTTATCCATTTTCTTTTTCTTACTTTCTTCTAAGGCTTTTTGTAGATCAGCTTCACTCTGTTTTACCTTGCTTCTTGTGGCTCTACCCCTAGGCACTGAAGAGGCAATAGGTGTTGGGGATAAAGCTTTTCTTTTCTTGGAAGGCTTGGGAACATTTGGGGCTTTTGTTGTTGGAGTTCTGCGTTTCTTTGGGTCATAGCTTGCCCCAACCTTTTTTAGTAGATCAACCAAGGTCTCTTCAGTAGATGAAATAGGTCACCTCTCTGTTTGCTCAGATGAACCAACCCCTCAGCAGCTTCCCCAGAACCACTTCCCCTATCTTCAGGCCACTCGTTTCTACTCTTTCATGTTCAACCCTACAAATAGCAGGTACTACACTATTCCCAATTCCCCTCTCTTCACCACATGCACCCTCTCTCTCTTTTTCTTTTTCATAATTCTTTTTACCTCCACTCCTACGTTTCTCAGGCAATTCAACATTCCTAATTGGTCCAAACAGAACAAACCTAGTCTCTAAGTTTTCAATCACAGATGAACTCACCTCAGTAGGAAATTCTTGAATCTTCTTAGAGTCAGAAGACCCATGTCCTTCCCCCTCAGTCGCTGATTGATATGATTTAGACTCAGAGCTGGTGTCAGAATTTAGAGCTTGGCTTTCTTTCATTTGGCTTGCTTTCAACCTTTCATTTAACGTCTTTCTCAAAGCCCCAGATGCTACAGTCTTTCAAGCAAGCATTTTCTGCCTTCGTAGTCTAGGTTTTGGGGATACACTAGGGAGAGTAGATGAGGATGAATTTGAGGGAGGTGGTGGTGGAGGAGTTCCAGGATTTTCTTGTGGGTTAGACATGATTGTCGATTTCTTGAAAGAGTTTGGGAATTTTGGAAAAAAGGGCAGGTGATAGTGAAGACGAGTTTTTGACGGTTTGGAGCTATGATGAAGGCTGTAGAATTGATGTGTATTTAAAGTGAATTCCACATTTAATAAGTAATGACAGCTTTTTGCAATGGTCAAATAGGAGTCTAATCAACCTGAAATTCTAGAATTTGAATGATCTATTTGGCTTCCCTAGATATTAGGCAAAAATTACGGTTTAGAGTTCTAGATGGACGGAACTAGTTCAATGCTAACGGATAGAGTTTTCTAGGAATTTGACAAGTATAGGACTTCTGCTCATGATTGAATTTTTAATCTTTCTAATTGTGTAGAATATAGAAAACATACCTGAACTTTCATATGAACCATACTGATGAACCAGGTTCTTTATTTAGAACTCTCTTGAACATGCCTCAAATGCCATAATAGAGAAAATTTTATAAGAGATCAGTGAGTCATATTAACACATGTCACAGGAGTATACTAATTAAAGTATGAAGCTGGGTAAGAATTAATCTAGATATTTACACATGATTAGAATTTCTAGCCAATTTTTTTTTTGTTTTTTTGTCAAATTTTTTTCATTGCATTCTGAGCTGGACCTATTAGGTGATCTTAATCATCCCTAATTCCAACTTGTTCCACTCAAAGTTTTCTCTACTCAGTGCTTTAGTGAAGATGTCAACAATTTGTTTATCAGTAGCACAAAATTCTATGGAGATCAATCCTTTCTCATAGTTATCTCTCAACAAGTGGTGTCTAACATCTATGTGTTTAGTCCTCTTATGATGTATATGGTTCTTTGTCATACTTATAGCACTAGTATTATCACAGAATATAGAAATGCAACCAATGTCAATTCCAAAATCTACTAGCTGCTATTTGATCCATAACAATTGAGCACAACAAGATGCTGCAACAACATATTCAGCCTCAGCAGTGGATAAGGCCACTGAATTTTGCTTTTTAGCGGCCCATGATACAAGGCATGAACCAAGAAAGTGAGTCATACCTGAGGTGTTTTTCCTATCCACAAGGAAACCTGCATAATCAGCATCAGCATATCCTACTAGATTGAAATTACTACATTTAGGATACCAAAGACACAGATCAGTGGTGCCTTTCAAATATCTTAGTATCCTCTTGACAGTAGTCAAGTGAGACTCTTTAGAATTAGCCTGAAAGCGAGCACAAAGCCATATACTAAAAATAATGTTAGGTCTGCTGGCAGTAAAATACAAGAGTAAACCAATCATACCCCTATAAAACTTTTGATCAACTAATGAACCAGGTTCATCAATGTCTAATTTAGTGGCAGTTGTAATGGGTGTATCTATTTCTTTTGGTTCTTCCATTTTAAACTTTTTGATAAGCTCTTTTGCACACTTCTGCTGATGGATCATGGTTCCATTAGGATTTTGTTTGATATGTAAGCCTAAGAAGAAGTTAAGCTCACCCATCATACTCATTTCAAACTCACTCCCCATTAGTTTTGTAAAATCCTTACTTAGCTTATTAGTGGTGGCCCCAAAGATTATGTCATCAACATATATTTGTACCACAAGGAGATCCTTACCTTTTTTTCTTAGGTATAAGGTACTGTCAATTTTAGCTCTTTTGTAGCCATGTTCAAGCAAAAATTTGGACAGTCGTTCATACCATGCTCTTGGAGCCTGCTTGAGTCCATAGAGAGCCTTGTCTAATTTGTACACATGCTCAGGATATTCCTTGCTCTCAAACCCTGGAGGTTGTTTCACAAACACTTCTTCTTTCAGGTAGCCATTCAGGAAGGCACTTTTGACATCCACATGATGGAGAGTGAATTCCATGTGTGCTGCAAAGGCTACGAGGAGTCTTATTGCCTCTAGTTTTGCAACTAGAGCAAAAGTCTCATCATAGTCTATGCCCTCTTCTTGGCTGTAACTTTGGACCACCAGTCTTGCCTTGTTTCTTGTAACTATTCCATCTTTATCAAGTTTGTTTCTGAAGACCCATTTTGTACCAATAACTGATCTGTCCTTGGGTCTTGGAACTAGATGCCAAACTTGACTCCTTTCGAACTGATTAAGTTCGTCTTGCATTGCATTCACCCAATCTGCATCCTACAAAGCCTCAACAACATTTTTAGGTTCAATAAGAGATAAAAGGCATCAAAAGCACACATATTCTTTAATTGTGATCTAGTTTTGACTCCAGATGTTGGATCAGTGATAATGTTCTCAATAGGATGAGAACTTTGATACTTGTGAGGTTTCACAACCAACTGGTTTCTACTTAGATGCTTCTCCCATGTTCTGTTGCTGAGGAACAGGGTCATGAACAGGTTCTTTTATGGGATTTATTTCAATTCCTCTTTGACTAGTTCCCCATGTCAGGTTGCCCTGAATGGAAGACCCTATTCCATCAGATGTTCCTTCTTTTGGTGCCACTTTGACTTGTTCTGAGGCTTCAGTCAAATCCTTTACCAATCCAATGGCTTCATCTTCATGTTCTTGTCTCTCAGAAAGAATGTTAGTTTCATCAAATACTACATGCACACTTTCTTCTACACACAAAGTTGTTTTATTGAACACTTTATATGCTTTGCTATGTGAAGAATATACCAAGAATACTCCCTCATCACTTCTGGGGTCAAACTTACCTAGGGAGTCTTTTCCATTATTGTGCACAAAGCACTTGCATCCACATGCCCTAAGATGGGATATATTTGGTTTTCTCCCTTTAAATAACTCATAGGGAGTCTTCTCTTCAAGAGGTCTAGTCATGAATCTATTGATAATATAACATGCAGTGTTTACAGCCTCTGCCTAGAAGCTGTGGGGCAGTTTACTAGAAAGAAGCATAGTCCTAGCCATGTATTCAAGAGTCTTATTCTTTCTTTCAACTACTCCATTTTGTTGAGGAGTCCTAGGGGCAGAAAAGTTATGATCTATACCGTTTTCATCACATAATTCAACAAACTTAGCATTTTCAAATTCAGTTCCATGATCAGACCTAATGGATGCAAGTTGATTTCCTAATTGTTTCTGGGTTTTTCTAACAAAAGCAGCAAAAATGTCAAATTCTTCATCTTTAGATGTTAGAAATAGTACCCAGGTAAATCTAGAATAATCATCAACAAGTATCATTACATATTTCTTTCCACCTCTGCTCATGATTCTCATTGGACCACAGAGATCCATATGGACCAGTTCCAACAACTTGGTTGTGCTTACCATTTTCTTGCTTTTGAAGGACGATCTTACCTGCTTCCCCTTGCACAGGCCTCACAAACTTTGTCTTCCTTGAACTTGATGTTAGGTAACCCTATCACCAAGTCCTTAGAGACTAATTTGTTTAGCTGATTCAGACTGGCATGACCAAGTCATTTGTGCCACAGGAGGGGATCATTATCCAACACACTTAGGCAGGTAAGTTCATTTTCTAAGAGAGTAGACAAGTCTACAATGTAAATATTGTTAACTCTCTTTCCCTGTAAAACAATCTTGTCAGTGGTAAGGTTAATCACAAAGCATTTGGTAGAGGTGAATGCTACAAGGTTACCTCTGTCACACAGTTGTGACACACTGATCAGGCTGTATTTCAAGCCATCTATCAAGTAGACATTCTCAATGGAGTGAGAGTCTGTCTTACCTACCTTTCCAACCCCAATAATCTCACCTTTATTCCCATTTCCAAAGGAGACATTACCTCCCTTTAAGTCTTCAAGTGAAAGGAACTGGTTCTTGCTTCCAGTCATATGTTTTGAGCAACCACTATCCATGTACCATATTTGGCTACTTCCCTTCACTTGGACCTACAAAAAGAAATCAAGGGTTAGTCTTAGGAACCCAAACTAGTTTGGGTCCCTTTCTATAGGCAAAGGGATAAATCAAATTCATTTTGGCCCACCCAGGCAGCCTAATTTTTTCTTGAACAAAAGCCTTGTTCTTTTGACGGGCCTTTTCTTTTGCATTACATTCATTTTTGTTATGGCCAGTCCTGCCACAGTGTGTGCAGATTTTGTTCTCAGGAAGAGTGAGGTACTTGCTTTTAGGATCCCATTTAGGTGCTTGAGTCCCATAGCCAAGTCCTCTTTTGTTGCTACTGTGATGTTCTTGTAGCCAGGAAAGTGTATCAGAAGCCTTGTTCCATTTGCAAGTTCTGTCTAGTTCATGTTTTACCTTCCCTAGATTTTCTTTTAATGCTCTTATCTGCTCATCCTTCCTGTACAGCTCATCCTTCTTTTTTTCTAAGTTTTCTTGTAGGGTGAGATGTGTGTGATCAACTTTCTTCTTTCTTGTTTCTAGTTTCCGTTTTAAGTTCTCAGACCTAAGTTCTAGGATACTAGTGTCAAGTTCAAGAACCTGGTTCTTCAACTCAATATTTTTACTCTCACTCTCATTAGCCCTAGACTCTAGATTTTTGCACTTGGTTTTTAGGATCACACATTCCCTAGACAGATCTTCCTTCTCATTGTTGATTATCTCAGACTCATCAATGAAGTCTTGCAGTAGCTCAGACAACCTTTCTTTAGACAGGAATTTAATCTTGTCTTTGAGATGAAGAATACTTACCTCTTGTTCAGCATCTGATTCTCCGATGGCCATAAGTGCTTGTTCATCTCCAGCTTCATCTTCTGAGTCCTCATCTGATGTTTCTCCCCAGGCAACAACCATAGCCTTTGTTGATCCTTTGTTCCTTTTTGGTTGAGCCTGTTCCTTCTTCATGTTCCTTCGTTTAGCCCTTTCCTTCTTCTACTCAATTTCCCATTGAGGACAATTCTTGATCATGTGATCAATCTTACCACATTTTTAGCAACCCTCATTGGTCTGTTTCTCAGGATCCCTTGGTTTGTTGAAGGTTGTACCTCTTGAAGAACCCTTTCCTCTCATCAGATACCTTTTGAAATCTCTTGTGATCATAGCCATTTAATCATCCTCCAGATCTGAACCTTTAGCAATTCTGAGAGCCAGACTTATTTTTCACCTTTTGAGCCAGGTGTTTTCCACGTAAAAATCTCTGTGTTCTTTATTTTATGTACTTATTATTTTGCAAACAGTAGTAGTTAGAACACCTAGCCAGGTTCTTTTAGAGCGAAAATTGGGTACCACACAAATCACCCCCTCTTGTGTGGTATTGATAATTAGAACATCAATTGGTATCAGAGCAGATTATCCTTGAAGAGGTTAACACCTTAGGAAAAGATCAAAATGAGTGCACCACCTGGGAACTGGGAAGGGCAATCCACTGCTAGGCCTCCACTTTTCAATGGTCAGTACTATTCTTAGTGGAAAAACAAGATGAGGGATCACATCATATGAGAAGACTATGAACTCTGGAACATAGTCACTGATGGTCCTCTAGCAACTACAAAGAAGAATGCTGAAGGAGTGGATGTGCCAAAGACAAGAGCTGACTGCACTGCTAAAGACTTGAATAAATGGGAGAAGAATGCCAAGGCCAAGAAATGGCTTGTGTGTGGACTAGGTCCAGATGAGTACAGTAGAATTCAAAGTTGTACCACTGCTAAGGAAATCTGGGACACTCTGCAAGTGGCTCATGAAGGAACACCTCAAGTGAAGAGGTCCAGAGGAACACTGCTGTATTCTCAATATGAGAATTTCACTATGAAGGAAGGAGAAACCATCCAAGAGATGTATACAAGGTTCACCATACTGACAAATGAACTTAAGTCTCTTGGAAGGATTATTCTTGAAGAAGACAAAGTTGAGAAGATTTTGACAAGGGTTTTGCCAGTCTCTTGGGAAAGCAAAATCACTACTATTTAGGAATCAAAGAATATTGCTACCCTCAAGCTGGATGAACTAATTGGAAACCTCACTGCCTATGAACTGAGAAGGCAAACCATGAAAATGGATGCAGTAGTTCCGTTATGTCATTTGGGACGTGTGTGCAAAATTTTAGGTCATTCAGACGTGGTTTGGTCAGGGTTTTTTTTTATCAAAAGCGAAATTTAGAAGTTTTCGGAAACTTAGGCTTGAATCCGATGTGTTTTGGACGATTTGATGTTGTTTGAGGTGTTTTGAAGATTGATACAAGTTTGAATAAGGTTTTGGGATATGTTTGTGTCTTTCGTTGAGGTCCTGGGGGTCTCGGGTGAATTTTGAAGGGTTGAACGGACCATTTTGAGTTAAAGAAAAGTTGCAGATTTCTGTTCAACTGTTGTAGATATTTTACTCTTCGCGTTCGCGAGTGGACCCTCGCGTTCATGAAGAGTCAGTTGAGGAAGGTGAAATTTAAGCCTTTGTGTTCGCGAGGATGGCTACGCATTCGCGAAGGGCTAAGTGTTTGTGCATCGCGTTCGCGGGGTAGTGTCGCGTTCGCATAGAAGAAAATGAGCGGCTGAGCTTCAGTGGATTTAATTCATCGCGTTCACGATAGGTGGAATGAGATCACGAAGGCTGTCTGAGTAAAGCATCACATTCGCGATGTGGTGGTCGCGATCGCGAAAGAGGAATTTGGTCAATGTTATTTTTGTGCTTCGCGAATGCGAGGTTTTGACCGCGTTCGGGAAGAAGGATTTTTAGGCCTGGGCAGAAGGTTTAAAAGGTCGTCTTGTCCGCGAATGTGGGGTTTATTTCTTCCATTGTTGATCGTTTTTTGGAGCTATTTGAAGGAGATTGAAGAGGGATTCAAGGGGAATCACTTGAAGGTAAGAATTTTGGACTTAAAACTCGATTCTATTGTGAAATCTACCTCATAAATCATAGAATCTAAGCCTAAAATTGAGGAATTAGGGCTTGAGATTAAGAGACTTTAAAATGAGAATTTGAGGGGTCATTTGGACTCCGATTTTAGTGTTCTTGGTATGTATGGACTTGTGGGATGATAAGGATTCCATTTATATAATTTTTATCGAGTTTTGAGATGTGGGCCCGGGGGTGGGTTTGGCCAATTTCTGAATTTTTGGTATTATTTGATTGTTTTCGCTTGGGCTTCGTTCCCTTAGCATATTTTGACGCCATGATTATGATTTTGAATAGATTCGATGCGAGTGGATGCAATTCGAGGGGTAAAGGCATCGCACCGGTTTGAGGTAAGTAACCATTGTAAATGTGGAACTGAGGGTACAAACCCCTGGTATTTGACTTGTTTTGATAAATGTGGTGACACACATGCTAGGTGACGAGCGTGTGGGCATTCACCGATAGGGATTGTGACTTGGTCCATCCCGTAGCGACTATTGAGTCGCGTATTTGATTTGAAACCTTATGATATTCCGTACTTTAGTCATTTATACTCTATTATGGGCTGTATGCCATGTTTGGGGCCTTGTGCCGACCTATTGATACCCTTAGGGACATTTTTACTGTTTTCCCTCACTTTATTTGTTGAAAGCATATCCTCAGTCATGTTCTACCTGTTTAAATGTTTAAAACTGGTTTTATCACTCTACTTCTAATTGTGAGGACAGTTTGGGTTGAGTTCCCTAATTTCTATTGTTGTGCCTGAGAGGCTGTGAGATTAATGACTAAGAGAGGTTGAGAACCTAATAATGAGGATATTATATGTATATATTATGGATCGGGCTGCACGCTACAACAATATGTATACTGGATCGAGCTACACGCCGCATCGATATATATATATTGGATCGGGCTGCCCGCCGCAGCGATATGACGCTTGGGCTGTAGGAGCCCCTCCGAAGTCTGTACACCCCCAGTGAGCGTAGTCGACTATAAATTATGGATCGGGATGCACGTTGCAGCGGTTACTATGATTTTTATTACTATGAGATAATAATGAGCCTGGGTGTTGAGAGTGAGTATTGAGTGACGAGACTTGAGTCACGAATGACTGAGAGGCTGCCTGAGGGGCCATATTCTGAGTGATACCTTGCCCGAGGGGCCCAGTTATGTTATTTTCACTGATTTCACTCTTCTTTGAAATAAGCCTCTGTTGTAAGAAATTGCTAAGTATATGATTTCAAGCATTTAAACTAGAATTGATGATTTTTCAACGAAAACTGGTTTTTAAACTGTGGAATTTGATCTGTTATCCTGTTGTTTATTCAGTTATATGATTTTTAACTGCTCATCACTGCTTTCAGACCTTATTTACTTTAGTTACTTATTGAGTTGGCATACTCACGTTACTCCCTACACCTTGTGTGCAGATCTAGGTGCCCAAGTGGCAGAGTGAGGGTCCTCAACTAATTTAGAGGTTGCCGGAGATTTCAAGGTAGCTGCATGGCGTCCGCAGTCTTGTTTTCTCCTTCTTATCTTGTTCTTTTACGCATTTGTAGACTTATGTTGTATCAGACAGTCAGTTATGTAGTAGAAGCTCTAGACTCGTGACACCATGTATTTGGGGCTGTGTAGTTTTCATGTTTATTTGACTTCCGCATATGTAATTGTGTTTTAAATGCTTATTATGGAAATTTGGTATTTAAACCTGTGTTAGAAAATGGTTTTATAAAAGGAATTTGTTGTAGTTAATGGTTTGGGTTGGCTTGGCTTGCCTAGTAATGTGATAGGCGCCATCACGACTGGGTATTTGGGGTCGTGACACTTCAGCTTATTTAGTGCTGAAGTTTTTACAAATGAACTAAATAGCTTCAATATCTTCTATTAAAGTTTTTGAAAAAGATTAATGACAAAACTAATGAATGCAGGACAAAAAAACTTCTGCTTATTTAGTGCTGAAGTTTTTACAAATGAACTAAATAACTTCAGTATCACAAAACTTCAGCTACTACAATGCTTAAGTTCAGCAATTACAAATAAAAACTTCAGCAAATAGAGAACAAAACTTCAGCACTAGAATGCTTAAGTTCAACAAAACTTCAGCACACTTGGTTCGATAATTTTTGCTACTTCAGGCCCGTCTATTAGAATGCTGAAGTTTGCGTGATTGCCTTTGATACTTCAGGCTTGTATGCTGAAGTTACGCGAAAAAGTGTGTACACTTGCAATTTTTTCTGCAAAGCGGGTACAAGTTAAAATGTGACACAAAAAACGGGTATAGATGCAAATGCCCCTTTAAACACAGATAAATTATTAATATTACACCATTATTTTTCATTGCAATTTATGTAACATCATTTTTAATTAGTTCATCTAAAGAGGAATAAGATACTCTATATTTGAAATAATTTTAAATTTAAATTTTTCACACACACATATTATGACATGTGTAAAATCATAAGTTTGAAATATAGTCCTCTTTTTTAAATCGTGGCGAACTAAACTATGTTACGTAAATTGGAACTAAAATAGTAATTTATACTATTATCTTGTAATTGTTCCTCACTCCTATAAGACCTTGTCACTAAGAGTCTGTTTGGAAAGCCACGTGGGAATTGGATTGGGTGTAACTGGGTGTAGTTACATAGTTTGGCATGTTTGTCTGGCCAAGTAATTACTTGGTCAATATGAAAATGGGTGTCATTGGAGAGGTGTAATTACACTCTCCAATTCTCAAGGGGGAGGTGAGAATTGATGGTAGTTACACTATATAATTATAAGGTTACTTTTTAATTTCTTTCCTTTTTATTTTTATTTTTATTTATTTTCTTTATAACTTTTAATTCCCATTATTTAAATTTTTTTATTTTACTTTTACTTTTTTTTTTTAATTTTAAAATATATTTTTCTTTGTATATCATTTATCTTTTATTTCTCTACCTTTACTTCTTGTGAATCCGTATAATTGCTCGTATATTTTATTTCTTATTTATTTTATTTTATTTTCTTCATTTGGTGTAACTACGTGTAACGATCCGACCGGTCGTTTTATGATTTACCACTCTGTTTTCCCCATTTATGCTTCTTTATGTCTTGTTCAGCTGTATTATGTGGTATCGGGTTGGTTGGTTTGGGTTCAGAGTGGTTTTGTAGAGGAATGAGACACTTAGTCTCTTTTGAGTAAGCTTAAGTTGGAAAAGTCAACCGGATGTTGACTTATGGGTAGAAGGCCTCGGATGTGAATTTTGATGGTTCAGATAGCTTCGTTAGGTGATTTGGGACTTAGGGGCATGATTGGAATGTGTTTTGGAGGTCCGTGAAGATTTGGACTTGAATTGGCGAAATTGAAATTTTGGCGCTTTCCCGTTGGTAGTGAAAAATTTGATATCGGGGTCGGAATGGAATTTCGGAAATTAGAGTAGGTCTGTTGTGTTATTTGGGGTGTGCGCGCAAAATTTCAGGTCATTCGGACGAGATTTGATATACTTTTTGATCGAATATGGAATTCAGAAGTTTTGGAATCCTTAGGCTTGAATTCGAGGGTGATTTGATGTTTTGATGTTGTTTTGAGTGTTCCGAAGGTTGAAACAATTTTGAATGATGTTATAGGATGTGCTGACATGTTTGGTTGAGGTCCCGAGGGCCTCGGGTGAGTTTCGGGTGGTTAACGGACCAATTCTTGGTTTTGGAGAGTTGCAGATTTTCTGGTATTTTTGTTGCAGAGGTTTTGTTCTTCGCGTTCGCAATGTTGGTCTCATGATCGCAAAGGTTGAGTCAGAATGTGCATCGCGAACGCGTGGCATAGTTCGCGTTGCGTAGAAGGGTGAAGCAGGCTTGGGCATCAGGCCCTAAGGCATCGCGTTCGCTGCTAGAGGAATGCGTTTGCGTAGGTAAACTGAGCAAGACATCGCATTCGCGGGGTGGTGTTTGCGTTCACGAAAGAGGAAAGTTTGAGCTGTGATTTTTGTGCTTCGCGAACGCGAAGCTTTGACCGCATTCGCGAAGAAAGAAATAATGCCTGGGCAGAAGGTTTAAATAGAGGTCTTCGCAATTTTTAGCCATTTTTCACCATGGTTGAGCGGTTTTGAAGCTTTTTGAGAGGGATTCGAAGGAAAACACTTAAAGGTAAGATTTTTGAACTCAATACTCGATTCTATGATAATTTCTAACTAATTAGACATGAAATTAGTGGGATTTAAAGCCTACAATTGGGGAATTAGGGCTTGAAATTGGAGAGTGTAAATTGGGGATTTGAGGTCCGATTTTGATGTTCTTGGTATGTATGAACTTGTGGGAGGATAAGGATTCTATTAATGTAATTTTTATCTGATTCTGAGATGTGAGCCTGGGGATCGAGTTTGACCAATTTCGGGATTTTTGATGTAAATTAATTATTTTCGCATGAGCTTTGTTCCCTTAGCATATATTGATGTTATGGTTCTGATTTTGGTTAGATTCGGGGCATTTGGAGGCTGAATCAAGAGGCAAGGGCGTCACAGGCTAGAGTTTGGCTTGGCTTGAGGTAAGTAACGCTTTCAAACTTGGTTCTGAGGGTTCGAAACCCCGAACTACGTGTTTTGTGATTACTATTGAGGTAAGGCAAATGCCAAGTGATGGGCGTGTGGGTGTGCACTGTGAGAATTGCGGCCTGGGTCATTCCATGGCACCTCTTAGTGACTCTTTCATGCTGATATCTGTGTTATAATTATGTGATTAAGTTAATGAGCTGCAAATCATGCTAATTATCATGTTAAGGCTTCACGCCAATACTGTTGAGACCTGAGAGGTCGTTTCTTGCTGTCATGTCATTAGTTTCATTGATATTCTGTGCTCAGTCCTATTCATGCATATTATATCATGCCTCACTCTCGATTATTGCTATTTGACACATCATATCATTGTTCGGGCTAGTATCATGATATTGTTTTAGCCCGTGTGTGTGAGACTGGAGAGTAATGACTGAGTGAGGTCGAGAGCCTGATATTGAGTGAAAATATGGGATCGAGCTGCACGCCGCAGCGAGATATTGATCATGCCTTTGTTGGCTTGATATAGTGCTTGGACTAAGAGGAGCCCCTCCGGAGTCTTTACACCCCTAGTGAGCGCAGTTGATGAAATTGAGGGATGGATCTTCCCTAGACACAGATCTTGTCCAAAGTAATTATACCTGGAGATGGATCTTTTTCATAGGGCTGGAATAGCCTTTCTCGGTACTGGATGACTACGGTCAGTGATGTATATATATTTCGGGATGGATCTTACCTGGGTCGGATGGCCATATACAGTACCGATTGGTTGAGCACTTGTGAGTGGAGGCATATGGAACATTGATCATGCTATCTGTGCATTGGTACTTAGAGATTCCTGAGCTTTATATTCCATACTGGTCATATTGTATTTACTTACTGCTGATATTTTACTTGAACTGCAAGCATGTCTACTTTTTCGTACAATTATTTGTATACCAGTTGAGGTTTGGTTCATCACTACTTGTCAGTTCATAGTTTGGACTTGTTACTTACTGAGTTGGTGTACTCACGTTACCCCCTGCACCTTGTGTGCAGATCCATGTATCTTGGGTCACGGTAGCGGTTGCTGATCATATCAGTTGGAGACTTTTCCTTGGAGATTGCGAGGTAGCTGCCCGACGATCGCAGTTCCGCTTTCTGCTTCTTTATCTTCCTCTTAGTATATTTGTTGGATATTCTCAGACTATGTTAGTCTAGTTTATTTCGAACAGTTGTAGCATTCTGCTCATGACTTAGTGACACCCGAGGTCGGACTGGTATTTCTTTCCGCTTGTTTTGATTTCTACTTTTACCTTTTATCGGATTTCTATTAAAAATATTATTTTTCTTAAGTTTTAAATGAAATACAGAGTATTTGGAAATAAGTTGGCTGGTCTAGTTTCACGATAGGTACCATCACGATCGGGTCGGGTTTTGGGTCGTGACACTGCGTTATTATTCTAGTTTTTGAAACTATACTTTCTAATATTAGAAATAATGAGTCATTAACAAACTTGACATATAATGGGTGATGTTATTAAAGTAGAATTTCGTTGTTGAATGAGGCTATAAACTTATTATATTTCCTAATCTAAAGTTGTATTGAGACTTATTTTTATTATGCTGGAATTTGACATATGTAAAATTTATTTTTTTGGATTTTAAAATTGTGTTATATTTATGGTTCCAATTTACTTGTATTAGTAGTATTGAATAGTTATTTCACATTGTATATTATTTATTTTTTAGTTAGAATTGATAGATTAGTTTTGTCAAATATTTGATTAATGCTATGACATTATAATTTTAATTATTAATTTATTTTATCAAACATGCATTCCATGGTGTTGTTACAAAACATATGTTTTTAGTTTTTATAATTAATGAAACTAAATATTATTAATTTGAAAAATATATATATAAATTATCTTTCCAATATTAGTTATAAATATATGATTACTAATTAATGTATATTTAAGAAAAATATGCATATTTAATACCAAATTTTATATCATTTAGACTTATAAAAAATTATTTATAGGCATATATTTATTATATTAACTTTTAATTTTGATAATTAATTCATTTAAAATTTAATCTAACTGTGTAATTACACTTGTGCAACCAAACAATACGCTTGTAATTATACTATAATTACGTTATGACAAATGTCACACTTCCTTTTTCTCGAGGGGATATGGAGTTTTTACAGTTAAAGTGACATTATTTGAAATGAGATTATTCATTTATTCAGAGTCGCCACTTGGAATAATTTATGGTGTCCCAAGTCACTGGTTTATTTTAAATCCCAAATCAAGAAAATTTGACTCTGTTTTAAAGTCCGCAAAATCAGAAGACCAGATAAGAAATTCTGTTAACTCGGAAGAAAGTGTGAGGCACTCCCGAATTCCGTAGCTTTAGCACGATCGCTCAACTATTAATAATTGGCCTAATTATCTGATTTATTACATGTTTAAACCTATTGTACATTTTTAACTTTTTTAAACGCTTTTAATATTTATGAAATTTATTTGAACAAGTTGCGATGGTGCACACTCGTTGTTTTTGTACATATTACGAATCACGCCACGTGACATGCGCCCGCGATTTACAACATGTTTATTTTTAATATTTAAAGTGATGATCGAGTCACGTAAAATACATACTCGAATTGAAAATTACGTATTGTGACCATGTCATGGGAACCGTACTCATGGCCACAATAATTTATTAACCGCGCCTAAAGCAAGCTACAATGTTCGTAATTTTTCTAAAACTAGTTTGAGATTATCGGAGCCTTGAACTATGGATGAAAATTGCCGCCCAAATGTGAATATTAATTAAGGTATGCAGACTTGCTTGTTAGATTATCGAAGCAATTCCATTTTTTGTATTCAACACTATTGAGTAGACAACAGATGATTTCAATCTATTACGTATTTTGAAACTGAACAAGGGTGGGAATCACTCAGCTTCACAAGGATAAAGTCATTAAATAGTGAGTGAGAAACTAATTATAATACCTAAACATAAATCATCACATAGTGATCCTATTAGCCATAAAGCATTGAATGAGGGAAAGCTGGGCTCAGACGGAAAAAGCCCAATCTTCATGTGACTTGGAGCCACATATAACAGGGCATCTGATTGGGCCATACATGACTGGACAAACAAAGTCAGGTCTGCGTCCATCCACACATAGGCCCATATGATTGCCTCTATTGTGGGAGTTACTGAATTTGTTTCTAATTTTAACAAAGTTCAATGATGAGTAGAAGAAAATCATTACTGTAAATTTTACTCGCATTCAAAGCACAAAATAACCAAATCATGTAATTATAAAAATCATATGACAGAAATATTATGACTGAGATGGGTCTTTAACATTGTTCAGATCCTCATGCTTATCAGAGAATTTAATTGTAAATAATCAACATCCTCAAACTTGCAACTTGGATTTCCAAGCTAATGAAATCTCAGAATTTTACACTAAAATTCGTGATTACAATCTTTACTAGAATCAGCAAGGAATAAGGAGTTATACTATAATTTCAGTTCATCTATAACAATATACAACTATAAACACAAGATGGTCAGCTTTTCATTCAAGCCTGCATATCATCAGAGAGTTTAAATCCTCTTTGACTTCACAATTAATAACTTACTCAAATAATGGTTAGGTCTGTAAGCTACCAACATACAAGACAACAATAGCTTCCTCTTATCACACATTGCTACACATGATTGCATTTTTTTATCAGATTCATACTTAGCAGTCGTAGTATACAAATTAGCAATGGAAGACAACATCACATTTTGACATGGATAAAAACAAATTCACATTTCGCATACTATCAATTCCAAAATGAACATGTTCTCATTTGATTCTAGTGATGAACATATAAACAGAAGAGTGATGAATACCTGGACAACAGTGATAAAACTTTAAAACAGCCAAATAGAGACTAGAAACAAACTTTAAAATTGATGTTCAGCTACTAATTGAAGTAGAGCCAGCAACAAACAGTAGAAAATCCCAACTAAATCCTTTAGAAAATAATTGAAAAGTAGAGCTTGACAACCAAGTAAAATTACAACTGAAAAGTAAAACTCAGCATCATCTCTCAACAATAGAACATGAAATTCAAACAGGGAATCAACTTTGTATATCAAAGAGGTGAAACAGAAGGACAAAGATGGGGAAAGCTTGAATTCTTCTCTATATTTTTGATTTTTTCTGTGTTTTTTCTAATTTTTAGAGTATTCTCTTTTTAGGAAAATCAGTGAGGATCCGGAGTGTGTGTGAGACTTCTTCAGAGAATTAGTGTGTGTGTGAGCGCGAAGGAAGGTGAGGTCTTATATAGAGTGTAAGGAGGAGTGTACTACAACAAGGAAACGAGAGAGGGAATAAAGGAGGGTGTCAGCTGAATTTTAGGAAATAAGGGCATTTTAACTGAAAATGGACAACTGTCCACTTTCAGATAATTATCTATTTTTCAGCATCTTTTATTAACAAATTTGGACAGCTGTCCATTTTTCCAGCATGCGCTTTTCTAGAAACATCTAAAACATCCTTCTGAACTCTTTTTTTTAATAAATAAACCTACTAAAATTTCGGCTAAAAACAAAATTATCAAGCTAATATAAAATTAAACAAGGCAGTCAGTAATGTATAGCAAAATATCCTAACATCTAATTAAAACCCCAAAGTTGATTAACTAGCAATTTGTTATTAAACTAGTTAACATGCATTTAAGAAAATCCGAACATACAAGTGTATCAACCTGGATGCTGAGCTAATCTAATTAAGCTGATTTTATCATTCAGACAAGAAAATTCAAATAAAATCTAGAGGAATTTTTTAATTGTTATTATTAAACAAAATGACAAGCCAAAAATGAGATAAAACAAAAATGAGGAAATACCTAATGAAACAAGAATGTTTCAGTTTGGAATGAATTCAAGGGGATCAACCAGATTCCGATGTTTTTTATGCGAATTAAAATTAACGTCAATCAATTGTTCTCGTTAAGAACAATCGATTAACATGATTTTTAGTTTGAATCGAACCTTGAAGCTTCTAAAAACTTGAAAAGGGTAAAACTAGGGCTTCTGGAATTTTAGATCTGGATTTTGGTGAGTTCGGGTGAGTTTTGGAGGCTAAGGCTAAGATATTAGGAGTAAGGGGAAGGTGGAGATTGTAGGGTGAGGATTTGGGGTGTTTGGAGTGGTGGCCGCCGGTTAGGGAGGTGAGGAATTTAGGGGAGGCTAGGGTTTAGGCCTTGAGAGGAGTAACAAATGAGAGATGGGGGAAATAAAAGGGGGTTCTAGGGTCTTGGGGGTCCAATTTGGACAGTTATAAGGGGGTAGGGGTTAGTTCCTGTCATGACCCTAAAATTGACCCGGTTGTGATGGCACCTATCGCAGTACTAGGCCATCCAAAACAACACGAACAATTTGAAGATCTTTTGTAAAATTCATTTTTCTGACAAATTAAGTCTCAAATCTTTCATGTTTAAAATATCAAAAGAAATACGCGGAAACAAGTATGTAAATACATCAACACAACCCGAATCTGGTGTCACTAGTAATGAGTCACTAAGTACAACTCAACACTGTCTGCTTAATACAAATTAAGTCTGAAGTATAAAGTATTAGGATAGGATGGAGAAGGTGTCATGCCCTGAACCTGGGCCTGGACGTAATACGACACTCGGTGCCTGACTACATGTGACCGAGCGAACCAACTGGCTAGCTGAATCAACATGTGGTATCATAACATACTGAATGCGGAAGATAAACTAATACATGCTGATATACCGAAAGTCTGGATGATATAAATCAAAGTGCGAAAATACTAATACAATTCTGAAACATATTTGTAACCAACATAGCTTAATATGAAAGCCTGTGACTCTGTGTAACTGTTACTCTAGTCTATGAGGCCTCTATTTGAGTAACTGAAAATACTGACTGTATGTGAATACTGAAGATTGTAGCAATGATAATGCCCTGAAAGAACTGGGGATCACCAAATAGCTGGTACGAGAATCCTAGCGCTCTGAATCATCCACCTGTAAATCATTACCTGCATCGCGAGATGCAGGCCCCGGGAAAAAGGGACGTCAATACATTTGAATTGTACTGGTATGTAAAATAGCTGAACAAAAGAAATGTCAACACTGAAACTGAAACTGAACTACTAGCTGATAAACTGATAACTGAACAAGGAAGTAAGGATGTGAATACTCCCTCTTCTGAATGATGAACAACTTGTTTATCTGAACATTAAACTGTGGCCTCAGGCCCAATATGTATATATATATAAAACTGCGGCCTCAGGCCCAATATGTATATATATATATGCACAACTACGGCCTCGGGCCCAAGTATACGTATACATAACTGCGACCTCAGGTCCAAAATGCATAAAGCATAAACTGCGGCCTCAGGCCCAAATGCAGGTGTTCAACATTCAGGAATTTAAATCAGGAACTGAGAATCATACTGTAATATGTGATACTGAAATAATGAGCCATACCGACTTACATGATACTGGTATAGTAAATAGGATTAAACTGAGATGAGTATTCATAATAAGTTGATTTGTCATAACTGAAACTCATAGAATATCGAATGATTATGAAACTATGTCATCTAGAGAATATAAGTTCTACTTCTATTCATGGAACCAAGGCATAATTACTTTCTGAGGAAACTAGTAATGTTCATGATGAATGGGACGTAGGGAGAATCATAGATATTCCCAAACGTAAAGAGTTAGCCTTACATACCTCAATTTGCCCCTTAGTGATACTACAATGATCCACACTACTAAGAACCTTCAATCTACAACAACAACATCCAATGGAACCCAATATTAGTAATAAATTCCATAACTTATGCCATTTAGGCATATTATCAAACACCTTGTAGGCATAGATATTTACACCTCATAACTATAGTGTTGGTTCATCCAACTATCACCATTAACCAACAATTCATTCCACCATCATTCCTAACAAATTTATAACTTCCAACAACATATGTATGACCATCCATTCACACCCAACCAACAAATCCTATCAAATAATCACCTTTAAATCCCTACCATGGTCATGCATTTAAATTGGGAATTTATGACTTCCAATCACCATACCATAAGTTGTAATACTTGATTCATACTCATAATTCCATAATAACACCATATATGTAAGTCTAAGGGTGTAGGATTACCTCTTGTAGACCAAATCTTGAAAGATAACTTTTGGGGTGTTCTTGAGATTTTGAAGAAATCCTATGAAACCCAATCAAAATCATGTTGTAACTAGTGATTGAGAAGTGAAATCACCATGATAACACACTTAAAAACTCACCTTAGGTGTGCAATTGGATGCCCTTGTCGAGTTGGGGGTGTAGAGGAAGCCCTAAGCTTGAGAAATGACTCAATTTCTCTTATTTCCGGTCTTTAAGATATTTAAAACCTTCCAGACGCGCGAGCTCGCGCGCCTGTTCGCGCGCGGGAGGCAGAATACTCAGCAAAAACGCGCGACTTCACGCGCGACCTCGCGCTCCTGTTCGCTCTAGTGACACCTGCCCAGTAAAATGGTCATAACTTTCTGTATACATCTCCAAATGACGAACGGTTTTTGCATTGGAAACTAGACTCAAAGGGCTTTAATTTGATAGGTTGTGAATCACACAACTCATTGTATCCAGGTATATATGCTCGCCCAAAAATGAGGTCTTGTGCATACTCATTTGCAAATTTTCAGCTATAATGAAAATTTTCAACTTGGCTTGGACTTAAGCCTCTCCTTAGACCCCAAATCACCTATAATATGCCTCGTACACTTATTATCATAACCACTCAATTACCATCACACTAATACTCATTTAATGCATCCACAACCGATTCAAATTACGGGGTGTTACAGAAGGGCAGGCTGTGAAATCCGTGCAACAACCTTGCTAACTCCGAAAATACACAGATGCTGCGGAAAGCTTAGAAATACATGAATCTGCACACAAAGTGCAGGGAGTAATGTGATACGCCAACTCAGTAAGTAATAAAAGTAAATAAATATTGAGCAGTAGGAAACGATAAATCCACATCATGATAACTCAGTAAGCATAACAAGCTTTCAAATCAGAATATGAGTCAATCATCTCATTAAAAATCCAGCCTTTGGTGAAAAATTCATTTGAAGATGCTCCCAACAGTTTCAATAGAAGTTCAATACAGTTTATAGTAAAAATGATAAAAATCATAATCGGCCCCTCGGGCAAAACGTAGTTCGTATACAGCTCCTTGGGCAAACATAAATCATATACATCTCATAACAGAAAAAAAGTCTCAGTGGAAATAACAAAGCCAAATTAGTGATTAAATTCCTAACATCTCGTAAAAACTCCAGTTTCAATGAAACTTGTTTAAAGCATTTGTTCAACATTTTCAACAGAGGCTCAGTATAAAGAGGAATGAAAATAGGAATTTCATGAAATCAAGCCCTTTGGAAAGGTATCACTCATATATATATATATATATATATATATATATATATATATATATATATATAGCCCCTCGAGCAAGCCTCTCAGTCACTCATGACTCAACTCTCATCAATCAGCGCTCACACTCAACACTCACGCTCAATAGGTACCATTTAATAACCGTTGCGGCGTGCAACCCAATCTATATATATATATAGTCGATTGCGCTCACTAGGGGTGTGCACACTTCAGAGGGGCTCCTATAACCCAAGCGGTATATCATTGTGGCGTGCAGCCCGATCCAACATATCGCTGCGGCATGCATCCCGATCCATTTATTGCTGCGGTGTGCAGCTCGATCCATATATATATATATATTTATGCTCAATAGGTAATATTTAATAACCGTTGCGGCATGCAACCCGATCCAAATATCGCTACGGCGTGCAATCCAATCTATATATATATAGTCGACTACGCTCACTAGGGGTGTGCACACTCCGGAGGGGCTCCTATAGCCCAAGCGGTATATCATTGTGGCGTGCAGCCCGATTCAACATATCGCTGTAGCGTGCATCCCAATCCATATATCGCTGCGGCGTGCAGCTCGATCTATATATATATATATATATCTCGTTGCGGCGTGCAGCCCGATCCATAATATATAATCCTCACAACCAGGCCTTCAGCCACTCTCAGTCATCAATCTCACAATCAGGCCCTCGGCCTCTCTCAGTCATCAATATCACAATCATCGGCTTCTCTCATCCATCAACGTCACAAGCCACTCGGACTATCAGTAAAATAGGGCATTCAGCCCAAAATATCATTTATAGCATCAAAACTGGGTAAATAAGGTTGAGTTATGAAATCAGTAAAACACAGCATGACTGAGTACAAATATTAAGTCAAAACAGTGAGGAATAGTAGTAAAAATCCCCTAAGGGTCCAAACAGTTGGCACGAGGCCCAAATATGACATTCAGCTCAAAACGTAATAACACTTTCCAAAACACAATAGTATCAAATAGTTTTCAATCAAACACGCGACTTAATAGTCGTACGGGATGGATCAAGTCACAATCCCCGACGGTGCACGCCCCCACGCTCGTCATCTAGCGTGTGCGTCACCTCAAAGTAGTGAAACATGTGAAATTCGGGATTTCATACCCTTAGGACAACATTTACAATCATTACTTACCTCAAACTGGTCCAACCTCTAGCCCGCGATTCCCTTACCTCTCAACTCGGCCTTCAAATGCGCCAAATCTAACCAAAATCAGTATATTATCATCAATATACGATAAAGGAACAAAGCTGAAGCGAAAATAATCAAATTAACTCAAAAATCCCGAAATTAGCTCAAACCCGGCCCTCGGGCCCATGTCTCAAAATCTGATAAAAATCACAAAACTGGAAACCCAATCGCTCACGAGTCTACCCAAATCAAATTCACCAAAATCCGATATCAAATGGTCATCCAAATCCCTAAAATCAACTCTCCAAATTTTCTTCCATTTTCCCCAATTTTCACCCCAAATTCCCAAATTAAATTATAAGAATCAAGACATAATCATGGGATTTAACCAAATTTGAGTGAAGAACACTTACCCCAATCAATACTCTGAAAATCCCTTAAAAATCGCCTCAATCCGAGCTCCATAGCTCCAAAAATGTAAAAATGGCCGAAACCCTCGAAATAGAGTACTTTATAATCTGCCCAGGCATTTACCCTATGCTATCACGGACAAACTAATGCGATTGCGAAGAACAAAATTTTCTAGCCCTTCTTTTACCCTATGCGATCGCGGCCATCCCCAGCGATCGCGTAGAACAAATTTTTCCAACAGCCTTCTCCAACTCTTCCGGATAACCTCTAGTATAATGGTCATATCTTTTTATACAGAACTCCAAATTACAATTAGTTTAATTTTCTGAAAACTAGACATCAAGGGATACAACTTATATTTTTGGATCATCTTCAAATTCCTTATAGATTGTGAGATATAAGCTTCCAAAGTCAGGTCAATGCAGCATAGATTTTACTCTATGTGATCGCGGGAAGACTTACGCAATCGCTTAGCACAGCTCCATTTTTCCAAATTTTCTCTATGCTAACGCGGCCAGATATATGCTAACGTAGTGTACACCCCTGAAGCCAAAAACCAGCAACTAGAACTGGTCCGAAACCACCCGAGCACCTCGGGACCCCGCCCGAACATACCAACAAGTCTCAAAACATATCACGGACTTAGTGGAGGCCTCAAATCACATCAAACAACGGTAAAAAACATGAATCATACCTCAATTCAAAATCAATGAACTTTAAAACTTTAACTTCTACAATCGATGCCGAAACCTATCAAATCACGTCCGATTGACCTCAAATTTTGCACACAAGTCACATTTAACATTACGGACCTACTCCAACTTCCGAAATCGAATCCGACCCCGATATCAAAAAGTCCACTCCTGGTCAAACTTTCCAAAATTCCCGCTTTCGCCATTTCAAGCCAAATTCTACTACGGACCTCTAAATCACAATCTAGAGGTGCTCCTAAGTCCAAAATCACCCAACGGAGCTAACCAAATCATAAAAATCCAAATCCGAGATCGAATACTAAAAAGTCAAAACTTGGTCAAGCCTTTCAAATTTAAAGCTTCAAACTGAGAATTGTTCTTTCAAATCTATTTCGATTATCCTGAAAACCAAAACTGATGATTTACATAAGTCATAATACATCACACTGGGCTATTCATGCCTGAAAACTGGCGAGTGAAGTGCAAGTACTCAAAATGACCAGTCGGGTCGCTACATTCTCCCCCACTTAAACATACGTTCGTCCTTGAACGTGCCTAGAGTTGTTCCGAAAGCCACCAAATCGTTGTTTAACCTTAACATGCACATACCTGGGGGTGATCCTATATCACCCTATCCCATATAGATGTAATAATGCAACACGACTGAAATTTCACAATCCAACAAAGCCCATGAACTTTAGAAACAAATTTCGAATTTCGAAATTATCCATAAGATCAGAACCTCACATCTATATACTAAATAAGTCTGAACACGCTTTATAGATACATAACCGCAAATCAAGATAAAATCACATGATATACCTCACAACTCAAACTCTCATAACCGTAACTTCTAATCACAACAGCTGCTCATAGCAACACAATACTGGTAATAAACCTCTTATTAAACAAAACCTCATTCCAATACTTTCGTATACTGTCAATGATGAAAGAAACACGCAAGAAGTCATAACTATTCCTCAGAACAACCATGAAACTCCCTCTCCTTTGGCAAGGACCATAGTAAATTTCTAAGCCGAATCCCGATATTATCCTTCCAACATGCTGAAATCGTATCCGATAGTATTCATTCTAGATCTCAATGACCTCATCTCATCTAATACGACTACTCTAGTAATATGACACATCGATACAATCTAGATCCACAACTCGTGCGACCCGCGCACCAATAAGCAATATCCCAAATGTACTCAAATCATGGAAAAATGACTCAAATGAGAGAGTCGTACTGCAAGCTCACTAGTACCACCACCACACAATGCTGAGAACCCATCACACATCGTAGAACTAGAACATACGAATCTAACCCGAAGGATCATACCTCCACATAACTTCGCTACAATGCGCGACCCTATCCAAACACTGGTCCACATGAAACATCTCAAGTCACTATGATCAAAATCAACAACCACGCGCAATTTGATGTCTAGTACCAAGAGCAAATAATCATAACCACGACGAAACAATGACATAACACCATACAAACCCGAAAGGATACAACCGATACGCCATCCACCGAGCAATACCCGATACTCTTCCCACTCGAATGCCACAATGAGACCCCAATAGAACCGCACCATATGTGCCTATATCTAATAAATCATATCGCCTCGCAACACGAAAAGGTAACTCATAGATCACCCCAGAACACTAATAAGCTCAATAACAATCGAATCAACACATCCCTCAACAATAGCAACTCGGAGTTAACAAAGCCGATTTCGATGCAGAAAACACATCCATATAGGCCTACTAATGAACCCATTATCAAGGAGTTCCTAAAATGCTGCTTCAACTCATTTAACTCCACCGGTGCAATACGATACGGTGCCCGGCACCAAATCAATATCGAAATCAACAACCCTGTCTGGCAGCATACTCGGCAGCAGGAAACACATCCGGAAAATCCCTCACTATCGGAACTGAATCAATGGTAGGAGTTTCTGCACTAACATCCCTCACGAAGGCCAAATAAGAAAGACAACCCATTCCCAACCATCAGCTGGGCCTTTAAAAATGAAATCACTCTACTAGGAACATAACCCGTTGAACCTCGCCACTCAATCCGTGGCACCCATGGCATAGCCAATGCCACCATCATAGTGTAATAGTCTAGAATAGCACGACACAGAGACAACCAATCCATACCCAATATCAAATCAAAATCCACCATACTAAGCAACAACGGATCCACTCGGGCCTCCTAACCTCCAATATTCACCACACAAGACTGATATATGCGGCCCACAACCACGACATAACCTGTCTATGAGAACTCCCGGTCTCTAAATCCATAAAGCACACGAATCACCATATCTGATCCCAACTCCACCGCTCGAATACATAACACACCTCTAATACTTAATCATTCCACGAGGGATACTCTTATAATTCTTTCGTGCCACAAGCAAACTTGAATGTCAACAGTCTATCCAATAAGAGGGCGCCACAATACCAATGAAGTACCCTTAACTCTTGCACATTGCCCTTTCTGAAATATATAACCTCATCAAGCCATACCAATCAATGATCTCATTTATCTAGTCATCTAAAGCTGTCCATGCTGCCTAAGAATTTATGACATTCCTTTCAAAACTGAACCGTGACCTTACACATGTAAATCTCAACCTCACATAACATACCACATATACCATACCATCCTATGATAAATATGAGAACTTCAAAATCCACTCCGAGCTACAAGCAACTACGTACTCAACCAGCTAAGAATTTTTTCCATTTGATCCCATCTAGGAAAAAATCACTATATATCTCATGCTCCTCATGCCAGTAGAAAATACACATCTCTAATCGTGGTAGAAATCATCAGAACTCGATGAATCCCCTTTGCACAAAATTGAACCATCAAGACTGACTCCTTCTAACTTAACGAAGCTATACAAGCCATCAAAACCTAAGAGCATTGCCACGAAACACCTGTAGAAACCCACTGCTTCATAAGCACCCAAGAACCGATCATATCCATTACCATGCCGATCCAGCCTACTACCAAGTTGTCCTAATTCTCTGAGTTTCTTCCGAATTACCTTCAAATTGATACATTTCCTTGATATTACACCACTATCCTTAACTAAAACTTACCCCACAAGCTTTAGCATAAGATCACACCGTTCTAAAGCTCATAAACCGTTGTATTCTTCTGAAGCACCCCCAAAAGTACCACAGCTGAGATACCCATTCTGAAGAGACCCTCTGCAAATCTAAAGTTGTTACCTTCGCCTTCCTGATATTGGTATGTAGAATCCATAATGATACAGAAATTCCACAAGTCTTGTCATCATCCAATGTAAACCTCAGTTTCTATCCAAATACACAACCTGAAAATCTCCAATTATTACATGTAAAATCTTGAACCCATTAGAACCATTCTCGAGAGTCATCTACTCTGCTCAAACCTCAATTAGACTGATCAAACGGACCGACCGACTTGTGCTCCATTAGAACTCCAACACCACTGAAAGTAACCCCACCTTAATGCAACCAAATAAATTCCTGCTCCATGTACATTACATCCTTCACCAATAACAACTCAAGTAATTCCATAAATTCTTATACGCCCATAAAGCATAACACAACCCCTATCCAAAATTTCCTTTATTCGGGTCATCCTCAATTTCAACCTCTGTAAGCCATAACTGATTCACCAGTATGCCCCAAACTGGAACCAATATAGCACATAACTGTGTAATCAACTGATCAATAGCAGACTCTCCCACTCTCCCACTTGGCTCAAAGCCATAGATCAAAACACATAATAACTCATAATGCATATACTATATTACTGCCATAATACCATAGTGAGATTACACTCAATCCTTCATAAGCTTATGCAACACAAACCATCTAGTACTTCAAATCTTCTACAAATCTCGCATTCACCCTAGTAATAGTCAAGCCCACTCTCTTAAGCGACCCAAAATTCAAATTGCAACAACACACATATATTTCACTAGTAAAGAGGACTTCAACAACATAGGGGTCACACAAACCTTAGAACACTCCTCAGGGGATAACTCACCTGCTTTGCCTCAAACTAATGTCTCTTTATACCCTTCCACCATCATAAACATCACGCGATCACTTAATCTTCCTGAGTCTGAACTCATATCACAACATGAAATTTACTTCACTGCCCAAACTAGACAACATGAAAAGATCCTTCAATACACCCATAACTCGGGGCTACACATCATATCAAGATGGAAATCAAGTACCAAATAACTCTCTCTACCCTTAAGAAGACCCCTCTCGTCATATTCAAACCATATGAACACATCTCACAGTCAAATCATACTCGTCACGTAGCTATCTAGTCACCACTTCCACTAATAGGGACACTATCGAACATATAAATCTAGAAGCACGTGCTCACATAATCAACACCTCAGTGCTTAACTATAGGCAAAACCCAGCTTCAAGTCCTCCAGACTGGCCCAACATCAACACACATAATTCACATCTCACCCTTCGATTAGGGAATCACAAGCTGTCGATGCACAGCTAATACCGAGCGCTCATGCGCGCATACGAACGCGTGGAAGGAAGTCAAAGAGTTACATTTCAAGCTGAATCAAGGACATACGATAAGAATACAAGAATGTGGGATTTCCTAAATGTTCTACAGCCTCCCAAAGATAAATACAGACGTCTCCGTACCGATACACGAGACTCTACTAAGCCTGTTCATGACTCGTGAGACCTATGTAACCTAGGCTTTGATACCAACTTGTCACGATCCCAAAACCGACCCAGTCATGATGGCACCTATCGGAGTACTAGGCCAGACAAAACAACACGAATAATTTGAAGATCTTTTGTAAAATTCATTTTTCTGACAGATTAAGTCTTAAATCTTTCATGTTTAAAATATTAAAAGAAATACGCGGAAACAAGTACATAAATACATCAACACAACCCGAATCTTGTATCACTAGTCATGAGCCACTGTACAACTCGACAATGTCTGCTTAATACGAATTAAGTCTGAAATATAAAGTATTAGGACAGGATGGAGAAGGGCAGGGCTGCAAACGCCGTGCAACTACCTTGCTAACTCTGGAAATGCACATAAGCTACGGAAAGCTCAGAAATACATGAATCTGTACACAAGGTGCAGGGAGTAATGTGAGTACGCCAACTCAGTAAGTAATAAAAGTAAATAAAGACTGAGCAGTAGGAAATGATAAATTCAGATCATGATAACTCAGTAAGCATAACAATCTTTCAAATCAGAATATGAGTCAATCATCTCATTAAAAATCCAGCCTTTGGTAAAAAAATCATTTGAAGATGCTGCCAACAGTTTCAATAGAAGTTCAATAAAATTTATAGTAAAAATGAGGAAAATCATAATCGGTCCCTCGGGCAAAACGTAGTTCGTATACAGCCCCTTGAGCAAACATAAATCATATACATCTCATAACAGAAAAAAGTCTCAGTGGAAATAACAAAGCCAAATCAGTGATTAAATTCCGAACATCTCGTAAAAACTCCAGTTTCAATGAAAGTTGTTTAAAAACATTTGTTCAACATTTTCAATAGAGGCTCAGTATAAATAGGAGTGAAAACAGGAATTTCATGAAAACAAGCCCTTCTGGCAAGGCATCACTCATATATATATATAGCCTCTCAGTCACTCATGAATCAACTCTCATCAATCAGCGGTTACACTCAACACTCACGCTCAATAGGTACCATTTAATAATCGCTGCGGTGTGCAGCCCGATCCATATATATATAGTCGACGGCGCTCACTGGGGGTGTGTAGACTCCGGAGGGGCTCTTACAACCCAAGTGCTATATTGTCACATCGTGCAGCCCGATCCATATATCGTTGCGGTGTGCAACCTGATCCATATATCATTGCGGCGTGCAACCCGATCCATATATCGCTGCGGCGTGCAACCCAATCCATAATTATATAATCCTCACAACCAGGCCCTCGTCCTCTCTCAATCATCAATCTCACAATCAGGCCCTTGGCCTCTCTCAGTCATCAACCTCACAATTAGACCCACGGCCTCTCTCAGCCATCAACCTCACAAGCCACTCGGACTATCAATAAAATAGGGAGTTCAGCCCAAAATATCATTTATAGCATCAAAACTGGGTAAATAAGGCTGAGTTATGAAATCAGTAAAACACAGCCTGACTGAGTATAAATATTAAGTCAAAACATTAATGAATAGTAGTAAAAAACCCCTAAGGGTCCAAACAGTTGGCACGAGGCCTAAATATGATATTCAGCTCAAAACATAATACTTCTTTCCAAAACACAATAGTATCAAATAGTTTTCAATCAAATACGCAACTTAATAGTCGTACGGGATAGACTAAGTCACAATCCCCAACAGTGCACGCCCCCACGCTTGTCATCTAGCGTGTGCGTCACCTCAAAGTAGTGAAACGATGTAAAATCCGGGGTTTCATACCCTCAGGACAACATTTACAATCATTACTTACCTTAAACCGGTCCAACCTCTAGCCCGTGATGCCCTTGCCTCTCGACTCAGCCTCTAAATGTGCCAAATCTAACCAAAATTAGTATTATCATCAATGTATGCTAAAGGAACAAAGCCCAAGTGAAAATAATCAAATTAACTCAAAAATCCCGAAATTAGCTCAAACATGGCCCCCGGGCCCACGTTCAAAAATCCGATAAAAATCACAAAACTGGAAAATCCATTCGCTCACGAATCTACCCATATCTACTTCACCAAAATCTGACATCAAATGGCCATCCAAATCCCCAAAGTCAACTATGACGACCCGACTGGTCATCTTAAGAATTTACGCCCCGATCCCCTATTAACTGCTTTCCCCGAGTTTATTTCTGCTATTTTGATTTGTTGGGATGTTCGATTTTGAGTTTCGGAGAGTTTTGGAACACTTAGTCCCTAAATGAGAGCTTAAGTGTGGAAAGTTGGCCATAGTCGGAACAGTGTGAAGATGACCTCAAAATGGAAATCTGATGGTTCTGTAGCTCCGTTGGGTGATTTCGGGGTTAGGAGCCTGTTCGGATTGTGTTTCAGAAGTCCGTAGCTAATTTAGCCTTGAAATGCCGAAAGTTGAATTTTTGAAGTTTTCGGTCTGATAGTGAGATTTTGATCCGAGGGCTGGAATGGAATTCCGAGAGTTGCAGTAGTTCCATTGTGTCATTGGGATGTGTGTGCAAAATTTCAGGTCATTCGGACGTGTTTTGGTTGGGTTTTTGATCAAAAGCGGAATTCGGAAGATTTTAGAAACTTAGGCTTGAATCCGATGTGTTTTGGTTGTTTTGATGTTATTTGTGATGTTTTGAAGATTTGTATAAGTTTGAATAAGATTTGAGGATATGTTGATGTCTTTGGTTGATGTCCCGGGGACCTCGGGATGAATTTGGATGGTTAACGGAGGAAATTTTGGAGTTGAAGTTGCTGCAGCAGCTGGTCTTCTGGTATTTTCGCATTTGCGGTTTGGGGACCGCAGATGCAGACCGCAGAAGGGCTCGCAGAAGCGGAACCGCTCCTACGGTTAGAGGTCTGCAGATGCGGAAGTTGGCATTTTAATGAAAGTCGCAGATGCGACGTTGTGTCCGTAGAAGAGGGACCGCAAAGGCGGAAATCGCTGGGCAGAACATATAAATAGTTGTCTTCGCGAATTTGAGGGGTTCTTTCACCATTTTCATCCGGGTTTGAAGCTTTTGAGAGAGATTTTTGAGAAAAATAAAGGGTAACCGCTTGGAGGTAACATCCTTGACTTCATAACTCGTTTTTATGTGATTAAAGACTTAATTAATGGTGAACAATTTGGGAAAAATGAGTAATTAGGGATTGAGTTTAAAAGACCTTTGAATGAGGATTTGAGGGGTCATTTGGACTCCGATTTCAGTGTTCTTATTATGTATAGACTCGTGAGAGTACGAGATTTCTGAAAATATAAATTTCACCCGATTTCGAGACATGGGCCCAAGGAGCGTTTTGGTCATTTTACATAATTTCACGTATTAGCTGAGACTTTAATTGTAGAATCAGTTACTTGAAGTGCTATTTACATTATGCAATTGAATTGAATAGATTTGGGTCATTTGGAGTCGAGTACTCATGGCAAAAGCGTGGTTTCGGGTTGACTTTGAGCCGGTTCGAGGTAAGTGGCTTGTCCAACCTTGCGTGGGGGACCTTCCCCTTAGGATATGATATATTTGGTAATTGAAATGCCTTGTACGTGAGGTGACAAGTGCGTACTTGAGCTAATTGTTGAAAATTCAGTTTTACTTTAAGTATTTCAATTGAGTTCCTTTTTCCTGCTTTATTCTACTTGCGAATTTAGCATGTTGTAGTTTAGAAAAGCATGTTTAGTTGATTTAGTTGCCTATTTGCTTAAACTGCCTTAATTGCATTACGTGAAGCATGTTAGGCTAGAATTAACTGTTTACTTGGTACAAAATTTTGCATTTAATTGAGTATTCTTGTGTTGCTTCTATGTGTTTCTAATTTGGGACTACGGGACGGCATCCCGGGAGATCCCCTGTACGTATTTATGATCTGGACTGAGGTGCGGGATACCAAGAGATCCCTGGCACGTATATTGAGGATACCAAGAGGTCCTTGGGATACCAAGAGATCCCTAGCATATATTGAGGATACCAAGAGATCCTCGGGATACGAGAGATCCCTAGCATATATTGAGGATACCCAGAGATCCTCGGGATATCGAGAGATCCCTAGCATATATTGAGGCTACCAAGAGATCCTCGGGATACCGAGAGATCCCTAGCATATATTGAGGATACCAAGAGATCCTTGGGGTACCAAGAGATCCCTAGCATATATTGAGGATACCAAGAGATCCTCGGGATACCAAGAGATCCCTAGCATATATTGAGGATACCAAGAGATCCCCGGTTATAATCCTTGTTATGAGTGGTACTTCCTTGTGGTTTGCCTTCATCTCTGTTTCCGTTATTGTACTCTTATTATCCTGCATAGATTCTTACTGTAGATTCTCAATCGTACTGCTTATCTTATCCTGTCATCTTTATATTCATTTAATCTCAGTAGGTCCCTGACCTTCCTCGTCACTACCCAACCAAGGTTAGGCTTGGCACATACTGAGTACCGATGTGGTGTACTCATGCCTCTTCTGCGCATGTTTTTCATGTGCAGATCTAGGTACTTCTACTCAGGCCTACCATCCTTGAGGGAGGTGACTGCTTAGAGACTTCGAGGTACATCTGCTGCGTCCGCAGACCGAGAAGTCCCTTTCTATTCCTGCTTTTAGTATTTAGCCTTTCTGTACTTCTGTTCTTATTAGACAAAATTTCGGAGTTAGAGCTATGTAGTATTTATTTTTCTTAGCTTGTGATTTGTGGGTTTCCGGGTCTTGGATTTGGATATTGGTTTTGAGATTTATATATGGTGTATGCTGAGCGACACATTTAAACACTGTTATTGCCTTATTTCTGTTTTTAAATTGTTTACTTCTGCAAGTTTTGGTTATCTTCTGTAATTTAGGCTTATCTAGTCGTAGAGACTAGGTGCCATCATGATGGTTCACGGAAGGCGAACCGGGGTCATGACATCAACTCTCCAAATTTTCTTCCATTTCCCCAATTTTCACCCCAAATTCCCAAATTAAATGATAAGAATCAAGACATAATCATGGGGTTTAATCAAATTTAAGTGAAGAACACTTACCCCAATCAATCCTCTGAAAATCCCTTAAAGAATTGCCTCAATCCGAGCTCCATAGCTCCAAAAATGCAAAAATGACTGAAACCCTCGAAATAGAGTACTTTATAATCTGCCCAGGCATTTACCCTATGCTATCGTGGACAAACTAATGCGATAGCGAAGCACAAAATTTTCCAGCCCTTCTTTTACCCTATGCGATCGCGGCCATCCTCCAACGATCGCGTAGAACAAATTTTTCCAACAGTCTTCTCCAACTATTCCGGATAGCCTCCAGTATAATGGTCATAACTTTTTGTACAAACTCCAAATTACAATTAGTTTAACTTTATAAAAACTAGACATCATGAGCTACAACTTTCATTTTTGAATCATCTTCAAATTCATTATAGATTGTGAGATATAAGCTTCCAAAATCGGGTCAGTGCATCAGAGATTTTACTCTATGAGATCGCGGGAAGACTTATGCAATCGCATAGCACAACTCCATTTTTCCAAATTTTCTCTATGCTAACGCGGCCAGATCTATGCTAACGCATTGTACACCCCTGAAGCCAAAAACCAGCAACTAGAAATGGTCTGAAACCACCCCGAAACTCACCCGAGCACCTTGGGACCCCGCCCGAACATACCAACAAGTCTCAAAATATATCACAGACTTAGTGAAGGCCTCAAATCACATCAAACAATGCTAAAAACACGAATCATACCTCTATACAAAATCAATGAACTTTGAAAAAAAACTTCCACAACCGATGCCGAAACCTATCAAATCACGTTCGATTGACCCCAAATTTTGCACACAAGTCACATTTGATATTACATACCTTCTCCAACTTCCGGAATCAGAATCCGACCCCGATATCAAAAAGTCCACTCCCGGTCAAACTTTTCAAAATTCCCACTTTCGTCATTTCAAGCCAAATTCTACTACGGACCTCCAAATCACAATCCAGAGGCTCTCCTAAGTCCAAAATCACCCAACGGAGATAACCAAATCATAAAAATTAAAATCCGAGATCGAATACTAAAAAGTCAAAACTTGGTCAAATCTTTCAAATTTAAAGCTTCAAATTGAGAATTGTTCTTCCAAATCTATTCCGATTATCCTGAAAATCAAAAAGGAGGATTTACATAAGTCATAATACATCACACGTGGCTAGTCATGCCCGAGAACTGACGAGCAAAGTGCAAGTGCTCAAAATGATCGATCGGGTCGCTACAGTTCCGAGTCGTCCGATGAGAAAGGATGAAAGGCCAGGATTGAAAGGGGGCAAACGGCGTCATTTGGTGCACTAAGGGGTTGGACCAGTTTTAAATGGAGCTGAGCCTGGGGCGGATGAAGGAAACAAATGGGTTGAGGGCTTTTGGGCTATAGGAATTGTTTTTTTAACCCAATTTTAAATAAAAACCCAACAAGCTTCTCTTTTTCTTTCTTTCATTTCCTTTTCTTTAATTCTAAATTCTAATCAAATTAGTTAGAAACCTAAATTAATCTTAAATCAAATCTAATTTACAAAACCTAATTATCTATTTCTAAAATTTGAATAATTAATTAATTTAAAACTAATAAAAGGAAATTATTAATTAAAAACTACAAGCTAAAAATATAAACACAACTCTTGTTTTTTTTTTTTGTGATTTTCAGTTAATAATGCAACTAATAAATGTAATTAAATCCTAAAAATGCAAATAAGCCTAAAATGCTATGCAATGAAGATTTGGACCTTTTGTGATATTTTTCATGCACAAAACGTGACTAAATGCAAATAATTAAAAGAAGTTCCTAAAAATTTATAAAAGTTAAAAAATAATTAGAAAAAGTTTTTTGTGTGGATTTTGTAGGAGTATTTTTGTGAGGCAAAAATTACGTGCTCACAACAAACAAATAAGTCATCGTAATTACTATATTGTGTAATTACTACCTTAGTAATTACACCAATTCTAATTACCGTGTGGCTTTCCAAACAGACCCTAAATAATTCTCACTTATAACATAGGGGTCATTTGGTTTAAAGATAAATTATGTTAGGATTAGTTATACTGGGATTGGTTCTTCTAGTATTATTTCTTGTTGATTGTCTTGTATATTGTATTAATCCTGGGATGATCAATTTTACTACTTTATTCTGTGATAACTTATCATGGGATTATTATTCCCAGCCTCTGGCAGGTATAACTTATCCTAGTATTATTTTTAATCCAGGGATAATTTATCCCAAGATTAGTAACCAAACAAGGGATAAAGACTGTAGTAAATATTTATTCCAGGATTATTTTGGCTTATCTGTCACGACCCAAAATCCAACTAGTCGTGATGATACATAACCTAACCCGTTAGGTAAGCCAATCAACAACTATCCAATTTAATAAGACTTATTAAAAGAATAAATGATAATATAACTATTTAATATAAGAATTTTCCTAAGGACTAGTAATACAAATCTTGAGCTTCTAAGATTAGAATATACAGTGCTGGTGTGAAATTAAAAATACATCATTTGTCCGAATAATACATAAACAGATTAATAATCCTAAAGCTACCAAGAACAAGAGGCAATTGTAATACTTCCGATCCAACTCCCGCCGTACGCAGTAACATCAACATCCAACATCTGCACGCAAGGTGCAAAAGTGTAGTATGAGTATAACTGACCCCATGTACTCAATAAGTAACAAACCTAACCTTAGGTTGAAAGTAGTGACGAGCTGGAACCAAGGTTGGGTCCGACACCAATAGCCAACAACAGTTCATGAAAACATAGTGCAAGTAATAAAAGAAGTATCTCAAAAATATAATGCTCAGCTCGTTCACAGTTCCAGAAAATAGGCACGCTTTTCAAATATCTCAGTGAAACCCAAATCTTTTACCGAAATTGCCAAGAAAATATGAGTAAGCTTGAAAACTGTGACTTTCCCAAAAATCCTTTTAACAATAAATAAGATGTTTCATTCTCAGATAGCATGAAGAAAGTACATCTCTATGCCTACATGTCAAGATACAGGTAAGATCATGAATGTCATCAAAATCGGGTAGTAGAAGGAAATGGATCTTTATGCATGTATCTCAAGTACACATGTCAAATGAAATGCATCTCAGTGATGAACTCATGTACTCACACTCTCAAAGTACACAATCTCACTGTCTCGCATTCTCTCTCACCATGCTCAATACTCAGCACACTCAATCACTTAGCACTGTACAACACCTGCTGCGGCGTGTAGCCCGATCCACATATATCCATAAGGCTTGTTGCGGCATGCAACCCGATCCACATATATATAGCCATAAGGCTCATTGCGGCATGCAACCTGATCTACACACACATATATATATAGCCATAAGGCCCGTTGCGGCGTGCAATCCAATCTACATTTATACAGCCATAAGGCTCATTGCGGCATGCAACCCGATCTATATCTATCTATCTATCTATATATATATATATACATACTCAACTGTGCTCACTAAGGGTATGTGCAGACTCCGGAAGAGCTCCTTCAACACAAGTGCTATCATAAATCAGTAAAACCCAATGCGGCGTGCAGCCCGATCCCATAAATATCACTCATAATCAGGCCCTCGACCTCATTCAGTTATCAATCTCTCCAGTCTCTCTCTCATGGGCTCACAATGTCATAAAACTAGCCCGAAAATGATGATATAATATATTAATAAATAACAACGGAGACGAGATATGATATGTAATGAATGAATATGACTGAGTACAAAATTTCAATGAAATCGATAAGTCAACAGCAAGAAGCGATCATTATGGGTCCCAACAGTACAAGCATATAGCCTAAACATGATCTCTAGCATGATTGACAGCTCAATTACTTTTGTACGCAGGGATTTCACGGTTACAGATAAGATCAGGTAACTACATAATACCACGGAAATAACAGAGTCATAACTTACACGGTGCACGCCCACACGCCCGTCACCTAGCATGTGCATCACCTCAACACCAAACTCATAATACGTAGTTCGGGGTTTCATACCCTCAACATCATGTTTAGAAGTGTTACTTACCTCGAATAAGCAAATTCTAATACCGATCAAGCCAAGCGATGCTCCAAAATGCCATCACGCATGTAGACACCTCTGAATAGCTCAAAACTAGCCAAAAACAACTCAAGTACATCAAATAAATCCAAAGGAAACAAACCCAATCGATAAAGGTCGAATCTTTAATCAAAAGCCCAAAATCGGCCGAAAAGTCAAAACCCGGGCTTCCACCTTAGAACCCGATGAAACTCAAAAAATCCGACAATCCATTCCATTATGAGTCTAACCATAGCGGTTTCACTCAAATCCAACTCCAAATCGATGTTCAAAACTTAAAAATTTCTCTTTATGAAACTTTAGGCTAAAACCCCTAACCTCTTTAAAATTCAGCAACCAATTGCCAAAAATGAAGATAGATTCATGAAATAAAATCAAAACCAAGTGTAGAACACTTACCCCAATCTTTGTGATGAAAATTGCTCCATAAATTGCCTCAATTCGAGTCCAATATCTCAACATATGAAGAAAGAACCAAAACCTCGATTTTATAGCTTCTGTCCAGCATTTTCGTATATGCGGCTAAAATGTCGCATATGCTACCTCCGCTTCTGCAGAACAAATTTCTACGAAGAAATCCTTGATTAGCCATCACCGCTTCTGCGATCCCTTACCGATCCTGCGACCACGATCCTGCGCTCAGTGATCCACATCTGCGGTTGCGCTGTTGCGCCCAAGCACCTGCACCTGCAATCTTCATGCCCAGCTCTCCTTCATGCCCAGCTCCCCTTCATGCTTCTGCGATGACACTGCTGCTTTTGCTGCTCCGCACCTCCACCCATAACTCCGCAGGTGCGGCCACACCAGAACCAGCAGCCTCAGCAATTCAACATGAAATGAAAATGATTTGAACCTCGTTCGAAACTCACCCGAGCCACTTGGGGCCCCCCTCCAAATATACCGACAAGTCCCATAACATAATACAGACCTACTTGAGGCCTAAAATCATACCTAACAACATCGAAACGATGAATCGCACCTCAATTCGAACTTGATGAACTTTGAACTTTTCAACTTCCATAACTCGTACCGAAACATAGCAAACCAACCCGGAATGAACCCAAATTTTGCACACGAGTCCCAAATGACATAATGAAGCTATTCCAATTTACGGAACCATAATCCGTATCTGATATCAAAAAGTCCACTCCCAGTCAAACTTTCCAAAAAAATCCAACTTTCGCCATTTCAATCCAAAATCACCCAACAGAGATAATAGAACCATCAAAACTCCAATCCGAGATCAAATACTAAAAAGTCAAACTTGGTCAACTCTACCAATTTAAAGCTTCCTAGTTGAGAATCATTATTCCAAATCAATTTCGAATAACCTAAAAACCAAAACCGATGATTCTCATAAGTCATAACATATCATACGGAGCTACTCATGCCCTCAAACCACTGAGCAGAGTGTAAATGCTCAAAACAACCGGTTGGGTCGTTACATCCTCCCCCACTTAAACATACGTTCATCCTCGAACATGCCCAACATTGTTCCAAAGTCGCCAAACCGCCATGTGACATTACCGTGCACATACCAGGGGTGATCCCATGCCACCTTATTCTATATAGGCCCGAAAACACAGCATATTGAAGATCATTACTTCAACCTTTGCCTGTAAACCACAGTATCCAATTTCCAACATTCAAAATTTACTACAAGACTCGAACTTTGCATATACACATTCTCTAAGTCTGAACAAGTTGTATCAAGCCATAACCATAACCCAAGATGCATTCACATGACATACCAAACGAATCGCATACTCTTAGCAAATTTTTCGATCATAGTAGCTGCTCAAAACAACCTAATACCGTAATAAACCTCATTCTAAAACCTTTGTACACTGCAGACGATGAAAGAACACGTAGAGCTCATAATTATTCATCAAATTAACAAGTCATGGGGCACACACTCATTCGACATGAACTATAGAAAATTTCTAAGCCGATCAGCGACTTTGTTCTGTCAAATATACCGCAATCAATCCGATAACACCAATTCTAGATTTGACGACCTCATATTATCAAATACAAGTTACTCTACTGGCATGCTACACCAATATACCTTAAGCCACAAACCGTGCAATCTGTGCACCAATACGCAATAATTCAAATGTTCTCAAACATGGAAAATGACTCAAACGATGGAACCGTCCCGCAAGCTCAGCAAGTACTGTCACAACGAAATGATAAAAACCCATCACACACCTTAAAACCACAACACACAAACCTAACACAAAGGAACATAACTCCGCTACAATGCGTGACCCCATCCAAACACTGGTCCATATGAAATACCTCAAGCCATCCTGCTCAAAATCAATAACCCCGCACAATTCGGCATTAAGTAACCAAAATGCATTATCATAACCACGGAGAAGCAAATGACACAATGCCACATAAATTCGAAAGAACATAATCAATGCACAATCAATCATGCATCACCCAAATACCTATCTCGCTCAAATTCCGCTATAAGGAATCAATAGAACCACACCATGTATGCATATAACCAACAAATCACAACCCCTCGTAGCATATGAGGGTAACTTATAGAATATATCAAAGCACAAATGAGCTCAACACTAACTGAATGGAACATCCCTTACAATGGCAGTACAGAGTCAACCAATCCGGCCCGGGATAGAATACACATCCTCATTAGGCCTACTAATAGGCTCCCAAATAAATCCTGGTCATTCACAATTAGATAATTGACCCTCCGAAGGTCCACGATGACTTAACCACAACACATACTATCATCTGGCTAGTTTTGGCCATATCTTCACAGTCCAACACCACGAAACAACCTGCTACTGAGAACTCCCAGTCTCCAAATCCATAGAACACACGAATCTTCATATCTAACCCTAACTCCACCGCCCGAATGTCTAACACATCTCTCATACACGATTACCCCACGAGGAACTTATTCTTCCATACCACATAGCAATATCTGAAAATCAGCAGTCGATCAACTAGAAGAGTGCCACAATACCAATGAAGTATTCATAAATCAAAACATAGTGCGCTTTCCGAAAGGTACACTCTTCTCAAGCAATACCAAATAGTAATATCATTCACCTAGTCATTTGAAACTATCTATGTTGCCTAAGAATTCAGGACCTTTTTTCAAAACTGAATTGTGACCTTGCACATGCAAATCTCAATCCTACACAACACACCACATTTATTGTGCCATCATATGAAAAGTGCAAGAATCTCATAATCAACTCTGATTCACAAGCAAACTACATACTTAATTAGCTAGGAACCTTCCGTTTGATCTCATCCAGGAGAAAATCACAATACACAACATGTTCCACATACCAGTAGGAAATATACACCTCGAACTGTGGTAGAAACCATTGATAACTCTTTGGAATCCATTTTCACATAACCAAACTATCAGAACTGAATCCCTCTAACTCAACCAAGCCACGCTTGTCACCAAAACCAAAGAGCATTACCGCAAAACACCTGTAGAGACTCGCCACATCATAAGTACCCAAAGAACAAATCATATCCATTACCGTGTTGATCTAACCTATTATCAAGTTGTCCTACTTCTTTGAGTTTCTTCCAAATTTGTCTTCAAATTGATACTTCTCCTTGTCAGAACACCACGATCTTTAACCACAACTTACCCTACGAACCCTAGAATAGAACCACAATGCCCGAAGGCCCATAAGCCGCTAAATTCTCTCTTAAGCACCACATAAGTACCATAACCAGGATACCCACTCTGAAGAGACCTTCTGCGAATCTAAAGTCGTTTCTTTCACCTTCCCGATACTGAAATGTAGAATCCATAATGATATAGAAATACCACGAGTCTCAACACCATCAAATGTAAATCCCATCTTCTAGCTATATACAAATCCTGAAAATTCTCAATTGCTACATATAAACCTTGAATCTATTAGGACCTTTTCGAGAGTCATTTACTCTGCTCAAATTCCACTTGTTTTGCCCAAACGGGCTGAACGACCTATGCCTCATTAGCACAATAACCCCCAAAGAAGTAATTCACTCCTCTAAACAACTAAGTAAATTCCTACTCCGTGCACACTGCATCCCTCACGAATAAACACTCAATCATTCCATGATTCACATATACCCATAGAGTGTAATACAATCCATATCAAAAAATCCCTTACTCGAGTCATCCTCAATCTCAACCTCTACAAGTCATAGCTGATTCACAAGTATACCTCAAATCGAAACCATTACAATACATAGCCGTGCAATCAAATTGTCGATAGTAGACTCCCCCACTTGGCTTAAAGCCATGGAATAAAACATCTAACAACTTACAATAACCATACCCTATTACTGCATTAAGATTCAACTAAATCCTTCATAAGCTCATGTAATACAAACCATCTAATACTTTAAATTATCTGCAAATCTCACATTCACCTTTGTAACAGTCAAGCCAACTTCCACAAGCAGTTTGAACTCAAACTGTAACACATATAATTCTAAAGGATAACTCTCTACAAAAACAACATAGGTGTCGCGCCCCTTTTTCTCGCAAAATCGGATTTCGACATGTGACAACTTTTTTAAATGGAAGATAGAGTGTTAAAAGAGAAAAGTCGCCACCTAACGATTTTTTAACGTGCGTTAGGGCACCTATTTGAAAATAACTCTATTTTAACTAGTCAACATCACCAAAGGTCGGTAAGGGCTCAAATTACCTCAAAGAGAAGGTTTTAGATACTCTTCGAGGTCCACAACTGTGGGTCCCTGCCGAACTTAAGATTATGTGAATTGTAATTAGGTAGTTATCAATTGATAAATAAACAAGCAAGAAGAATAATCTCAATAGTACTCTAAACGTCAACAAAGAGCAATAGAACCCAAAGTCTTAGTGCGTCAGAGTTTCCAAGGATTTCAAATGAACCCCGGGCAGTGCTCGCACCAAAAAAGGTTAATTAATCGAATTCTGGTAGTCTTGGCTTTCAGCCGGCCAAGAGCCAAAGTTTAGAACAATATAGAGTGAAAGAGTAAGAGAGTAATAGTTCTTAAGGTGATTAAAGTCCGTTTAAAAGGGAAGTTGGGGATGGGTTTATATAGTAGTAGAAATTGAACAACAACTAAGGAAACACTGTAAAATCAAACATAATAAAGGAAATAATAGCATACAAAATCGATTTAGAATCAGATTAGGAGAAAAAATCGGTAAACCATAGTTCATGATGGAGAACCAAAATAGTTAAAAATCTCACTGAATTGGACCTATATAATCTCGCCATGAATGTATATAGATGAAAAATCGTCTGAATCTTGAGGGGCTAGTGATGATTGCGCTTGATTCGGAAGATTTGTACTTGCCAATAATGGGGTAAGTACTATGTAATACCATAAGCTTGTAAGTAGCAATGAGTTAACGCGTAAAAAGTAAGAAATCACAAAAGGAATCCATGATTTGATCGGATTCAAAGAAGATTGAGGAAGGCGACTAGGGTTTCTGAAGGGGGAGGGTTTGAGAGAGTATAGAGGCAGTTGCTGAGGGAAAATGGCGATTAGGGTTTGAGGTTGGGTAATTAAAAGAGGGGGATGGTTTATGGGCTGTTGATCTCTGAGATCAATGGCCAAGATTAAAAGAAAAGTGGGGCGGGTCATGGAGACAGGTCCTGACTGGGTTAGAATTAGAGGGCTTGTCTGGATTGGGCTCCGTAAATTGGGCCAGGGGTTTGCAGTGTTTGGGCCATTAATATGGTCCAAAAATTGGCCTAACTTGGGCTATATTTTAAAATACAAGAAATTAGGAAAATAATTTAATAAAATAATTAAATAGAATATAAAAAATGCTATTTATGAAACTTAATACTTTAAAACAACAATGGAGGATAATAAAAAAGTAAAAACTTATTTTGACCTTGAATAAAATGAAAATGCAATAAATTATAAAATATAGGCTATTATTGCCAAAATTGTGCAAATAGCCTAAATAAGCCAATATAATTATATGAAATAAAGTAAAAATATTTGAAACATATATGTTGAAGCAAATAATAACTTTGGATAATTAAATCATCATATAATAATTTAAAGGATAATTAATAAATGTTCAAATAATGTAAATGCAAGAAAATTAGCTTTAAAGCTGTAAAATTATGAAAAATTATAAAAAATACCGCTATAAATCTTGTAAATTAAACAATAATGCAAAATGATATTTTAAAAGCATATATACCATTTGAAAATATGAGGGTAAAATTGGGTATGGGATCACGCAACCTCAGGACAAAACCTCACCTGCCCGACCCGCCTGGCCCAACCGGATCCCCCCTCTTCATTAAAATATCCCAAATCCCCCAAAAACTGGAGAGAGAGGGAACCCCCTCATTTTGGACTAACCCTAGCAGCCTTCTTCTCTAACAAAAAATCAGACCCGTCCCCAAGATAGAACCCTAGCCACCAGAGAACAGACCCTTACCCCTTCACTTCTTCAACATAGCAGATCTGTCGCCTCCCCCATTTTCGATCTATCTATCATCTCTTTAAGAGACTCTCTCTCATTGTTATGGCAGTCGCCTCTCTCATTTTCGGGGCCTCTCTCCCTCGCTGCTGCTGGTCGCCTTTGCCGGATTTAATAGATGGGCGACAACCACAGTTCCACCATGGTGTTTAACCTCTCTCTGGCTTTTACGAGTGATTAAATTCTCAAATTACTGCCATGTGCTGCTGATTCACTTCATGGATGAGCTCCAGATTAGTTGTTGATACCCCTGTTGTTCAGGGATTTTTCTTTTTTTGATTTTCTTTTGATTATTGGCAATTGGGTACACATCTAAGTCCATTGTGCAATTTTATTTGGTTTTGCTTTTCATGGCTGAATATTGGAGTTGTTCGATTTAATGAACCTGCACTAAATACATGGATTTCTGAAGATTGTATATGTTGCTCTTTGCTTATTTGCTTGAAGTTTGCAATGCATTTGAATCCAGTCATGTTGAAAATTCAGTTTCAATATTTATTACTGCTTGAATTGAATCTGGCCATTACTTTTGCTTTTGGTATAAGAATTTGAGAGGTTAAATGTTGAAGTCAAATGTTGCGAACTGGAATAAAGGGGCAATTCACTTTTTCTCGTCAATTTCTTATCATACTTTGTCACCAAAGTTTCTGTCCTTTAGCCTTTCCTTTTAAGGTTTGAATTTCCATCGTTCATTATACTAGTCGTAAGAATGTACATGCTTTGATTTTGAATTGAGATCTGTGAACATTTGTGGATAAATATGATCTCGACGATAAAAATAAGGATAATTTAATTAATTTATCCCAAGTATTTGCGTGAGTACACTGGGTGTTGGTTTGAGCATGCTAGTTAGTAATTAAAGATCTAATTGTTTTATGAGATTAGTCGTGTGCGAGGTCATGTTTTGCAGCTCTAATCACTGTTTGAATTGCTCGGCCAAATCATATTTTGCCAACATTTGTGGGATAAGCCGAAATATTATTGGATCTCTTTTTTTTAATCAGAAGCATTAGCGATTTAGTCCTATCTATAGAATTTATTTTCTTTGGATCTATTTTCGTTTTATTTGATCATATCTCTTTGGAGTTGTTATTTTAATTATTTGGCTCGTCTCGTTTGCTCATTATTTCATGAGTGAAGTTGATATCTATTTTTAATAATTTGACCATAGAGTGTTGCGTTGAAACAAACCTTTGGTTTAATAAATGGTATATTTCATCTAAAAATTTATTTTCATAATTTATGGCCTCGCAACAACCTTAAATTTAGGAGGTTAAACAACTTATAAATATTTGTATCTTGCTTTAGGCGCAATTAAACAAATCATTGTGACTATGAGTACAGTTTTCGTGGCATAGTCATGATACATACCCCCTTCTTCAATTTGAGTGTGCGTTTTACGTGACTCGACATCAACTTCAAAATAATAATAAAATAAATATGTTGTCAATCGCGAGTGCGTTTCACGTGACGCGATTCACAATGTGTACAAAAATAATAAGTGCGCGACATCGCGACTTATTTAAATAAATTCCATAATTCTTAAAAAGCAATTAAACTCTATTAAAAATGGTTAGAAAGTTAAAAATGCACAATAGGCTTTAAACATGTAATAAATCAGATAATTAGGTCACGTATTAATAGTTGAGTGACTGTGCTAAAATCACGGAACTCGGAAGTGCCTCACACCTTCTCCCGGGTTAACAGAATTTCTTACCTGGTCTTCTGGTTTCACGGACTTTAAAACAGAGTCAAACTTCTTTGATTTGAAATTTAAAATAACCGATGACTTGGGACACCATAAATTATTCCAAGTGGCGACTCTAAAATTAAATAAAAATTCCATTTCGAATAATGTCACTTTAATTGGAAAAACTCCATATCCCTCGGAAAAAAGGAGGTGTGATAGCCCTGACGACTCTACTAGGGACGAACCCAGAATCTCTGGTTCAGGGTTCAGAATTCGAGCTTAGGATAACTATTATAGTTGGCTTTTGTTTATTATCTATTTTTTTATGTGTTTAAGCCTAATGTGCTAAATACCGCTTTTTACCACTTTGATATTATTTGAACTGTATATAAAGTTGTTACGAAACCTTTCTTCTCTCTGAGTTTTCTAAATCTTCTGGGAAGTACATGCTGGCGTGAATTCTTTTCTGTTAGTGTCATACCCTAATTTAGAACGAGGATCAGATCAGTTGTAAAGTCGGATGACCTTTTGGTTCTGGTATATTGCCCCCACTCGGCTTGAGTTGTCCGCTCGGGTAAGCCAGGTCTAGAACAATGCACCCCAGGGTTCAAACTTAGAATGACATAACCTCATACCGGACCCCTAGTAGGTACGTTTGTTTGCATCACGTGCATTTGACTTTGGGGACTCAACACATGGGTTGGGTCTGTCTAGGACGGATGTACCTAAATTAAAAGACCATCTGATGCATCTTACGTGCTACTTGCGCATCTATTTATTTCGGCTTGTATGTTGACTGACTTCTAGAATATGAAAAGAAAATAAAAAATAAAAAACAAGAGTGAGACGTAGATATTTGAAAAATTCTGAAACTCTGCCAAAGTTTTGAAAAAAAAGAGAGAAAGGAAATAAGAAAATATTTTCAAAAAGTCATGTTTCCTCTATTCCGTCAAAACTGACCGAACTACGTGGGTCTGATTCTCACCGGATGTGAGATACGTAGGTAAACCTCTTCGGTTTCGGCCCCAATTTTTAAAAATTCAAAAATATTTTCCTTTAATTCCTTCTTTAGGAGTTTTTTCTTAGAAAATTCCAAACAAATAAAAAATAAGCGAATTTTTAAACCCTAAAATATTTTCTTGGTAGAAGTCTTTCATTCGAAAAAAGAAAACAAATCAAATCAAAATCCAAAAAATATTTTCTACCTTTTTAGAAGTCTTTTTTCTAAAAATTAAAAAAAAAAAAAATATTTTCTCTCTTCTTTAGAAGTCTTTCTTTGAAAATTTCAAAAAAAAAAATCAAAATAAAAAATCCAACAATATTTTCTTTCGAAAATTTCAAAAAAAAAAAAATATACACTCTTTTTCTAAAAGCTTTCATGGTTGGAGTTTTATGAAAAAGTTAACAGAAAAAAAGTTAGTTTGTTTACTCCATTCTTGATATTCCCGAACTACGCAAGATCTGATTCATGCGGCATTATGATACGTAGGCAATTCCCATTGTAGTCGATCATAGCCAGAAACAAATTGAGTGAATAATAAGCTGGGGGACAAAAGAAGAAAGAAAGAAAAAAATTTGAGTGAATAAGAAAGAAAAGAGTGACAAAAGTAAATGAAAAAAAAGCGACAAAAAATAAAAGAGTGACAATAACAAAAAAGAGGAAAAGAGAGTTCCAAAAATAAAAGAGCGGCAGAAACAAAAATGAGAAATTAAGGGTGATTAAAGAAAGACAGAAATGAAAGAAAAGAGGTACAGAGTTAAAAAGGATTAGTTTCAGGCCGGGATGAAACATGCAACAGTTCAAACACATGGTAGAAGCGTTTAACTATTTAAGTGCATTGCATCCCAACGTGAGATTTCCTATCTATTAAGCGTCTCAAAACTAACAAGGTTGTTGGGTGTGCAAATTGGCCAGGTTACGTTCGGGTGGTTGGTTTTGTTAGTAATCTTGCTGTGAACAACTAATTTTTGACCACACCCAAATTCTATACTATTTTGGTATAAATATTTCTTTTAGATCTAATCTTAATATTTTAAATTTTTATCTTACTCTTAATAGGTTTTAGTTAAGAAAATTAAAAACTACAAAAATATTCACATTCTTAGAATATATATATATATGTATGTATGTATTTTTACTTTCTTTTAATTTAATAAAAAAAAATGAGTTACCTAACTGCTCCCCCCCCCCCCCCCGATTTCCTCCTCTGAGCCCCATTACCCACTCCCTCACGGCTCTAACCACATATCACATAACTCCTTTTTGAAAAACTCCTTGAACGTGATATAACGGGCTATTTAAGAATAGAAGACACGAGAGAAGGGGGAAGGATCTTTTAAAAAGGAAAAAAGAAAGAACTGACGAGGGGAAGATTTTGGAAAGAAAAGCAAGAGAAAAAGAAAAAGAACGAGAAAGGAGCAGTGTGTGATAACGAAAAGGAAACAACTTTCAGCCATGTAATCCACTCCAAATCACCATTTTTAACATCATAAGTTATTCCATTAGTATCCCATAGCAGTAGTTCATCCTTTTTCTTCGATAACCAGCCACAAAACCCAACTGAAATTTAAAATAATCATAAACACCATTGAAACACCCGTCGAAGCATTACTATTTGGTTTCGCGTCGAGGTTCACGGAGCAGCGAGGTTTCCGGCAAGGCTCTGTTAGAGACGTTCCTCAAGTTTTCCGGTCCAATTTTAGTTAAAGATTCTTGCTTTTTCTCTGTTTGAGTTCAGCTCACGTTGATGTTGTCCACTGCTCTGTAAGCTTGCTTGGATTTCTTTAATATTAAAAGATTTCAGAGGTCCGTTCTTCCTTCCTTCACTGTTTTGCTCTTTAATATCATGCTTTGTCAGTTTTCCTCAACCTCTTATGATTGTGTTGTTTGAATGTTTGTGTTAGTTCGTAAAAAAATAAAATAAAAAACTTACTCAAAGCATGATGGTTTGGCTTATCTCATTAAATTTTGTTATAGTGTTTAATGTGTTGTTCTCTTTAAATAAGTCTTTGTGAGTTAGTTTATTGTTGTCATTATCTTTATTTCATGAAAGTACGGAGAAGAACCAGTAGGGTTATATTAATGTCGTAGGCAGTTTGGTATCGTGCTAATAATAATGACAATCATATAATGAGGAAAATTAATTGTTCATTAATAGGGATTAGGATCACAATGCCACTAGTTTTTCTTTTTGAATCAAACATGGGAATGACTACTTGTCCTTTTGTTCTTTAAAGAGTTGATGTTTCTAGTTGTGATTTCTTGAAATATTATAATTCTTAATTATTCAAATCTATATATCTATATAAAAGAGGGAATAAATATGGTAACTTGGCACTTCTCTTTGGCCAAGGATCCTATTTATCTTTTTTCTCCTTTTTTTTGTTGCATTTTTCTCTAATTTTTATTTAAGTAAATTAGCTCAATAATAGCTTGAGTCTTTTTGATTCCCCCACTTTTATTATACTCAAAATGACACCTTCTTTCTACCGTTTCAAAATGACACCTTATTAAACTTTTTTCTACTGTTTCAAACTCTTTCCCTTCCCCATAATTACTTATTAATTTGATACATTAACATCTCATATATTGTGTTTAAATAAATGGCTAATGTGTTTAGACACCCATTGTCAGGCTATGTCACATTCTTAATAAACCAAGCTTGATTCGTAACTCCTCTTTCCTTGCCAAAGCAGTGCACAATCTTCATTTTCCTATGTTATATGTCCTCCTTTCTAGCTCATTGTTTATCTACATCAATTCTCTATGTATGTAATTTTTATATTCAATATTTGTTTATTTTTTATTTCTATTCATCTAAATATTGATAACTTCAACCATAACTTTTGTTAAAGTTGTGATTTTTGGTGCAGGTGTAAGTAGTGATGCTAAAGTTTTATAGTTGATGATGCAATAAGTGAAACAGCCCAGAATGAACTTCTGCAAGTGGTATTAGATTTTCGGGAGATAAAATTATTGTCTCTGACATGCATAGTTGATATGTTATTAATCAATATGCATGCGATTTGATTTATTTAGTATAAAAAGAAGTTTCTAAGAGAATTTATATTCTTATGTTTTTTGCATAATAAATTTGTCCAATATATATATATATATATATATATATATATATATATATATATATGTATGTATGTATGTATGTATGTATGTATATAAAGAAGGGACAAAGAGATAGCTAGGAAAAGTATTTATCTTTCTCATATCTATTATATAGATATATATATAAAGTATTTATCTTTCTCATATCTATTATATATATATAATAGATATGTATCTTTCTCATATCCTATTTGGGATTTTCTCTATTTTAATACAAGATTCTATATCTATTAAACTTAAAAACGAGATTCTAACTGCAGATCCATAATAAATATAGAAAGAGAAAGGCATTTTTTCCAAAACGAATAAATGCTATGATTGTAACGGTGCAAGTATTACACAATATAATGATGCAACGATCATAACGTTTCACTGTTTTTGAAATGGTCTATTAAAGAAATATTTTAAGCAGCCCATTTCAAAGAAAAGTAAAAACAACTTCTTTGTTTTTTAGTAGAATACATGTATAAAATGAAAATGTATCCAAAAAGACAAGAAATACCATCTATTTATGCACAAGAAATTCACCCTCCAACCAGTAAGTCGGTATACACTAGGAACAACCAAAAGCCCAACATCCCTTAGGCTTCCAATCGTTCTCCTTTTGGACATCATTAGGAGATGCTTCGAAATTGGCAATCATATTTTCTATTATGTTCTATGATGGCCAGACTTCTTTGAAATATTAGGCCTCCAATGCTTTCTACAATAAAGTACTTCTAAGCTTGGTATTGTAAATTTATAAATTTTTTCTTGTGTTGACTTGATGAAATAATACTATGTTTTATTGTATAAAGTATGTAAAATGTTAGTGAAGTAGTTCTTTTGCAATTTATGATAGCTTTGAATGGTAATTAATTTGATATCTAATGGTACGTGGTTTAATCAGTTTAATTACAAAACTGAAAGCTTGCTATTTCACTGTCTTCATCAATGAGATGTAATAACATATGACATATTTTCTTTGTTTTTACAGATTTTTACTGTTATGACTATGTCCAGTTATGTAAAAATTCACATTTGAATATAGTAGGATTCTTTCCTTCGTTCTTTTCACCAACTTATGTTAAATTGTCCAAAAACCATCTATTAAATGTTTAGAGTCTCATCCGATTCCTTATAGTGAATGTTTATTTATATGTAATGTCTCTCTGCTTGAAATTTCAGCCCGTAGAAAAGTTTAATTCGAGGGCGTTTAGTGCTATATGGAAAGTAAGGTTGGAGAGAGTTGTACTTTCATGGAGAAATAGCAAAGTGTTAGAATCAAAAAGTGAAGCAGAAATTGGAATATTTCTTCGGGTTCTAAGGAGGTTGATAGTAATGATATATCTAATTACACATGGGTTTGAGAGGGTACTTGTGACGAATTTATTTTTTTAGAGAGAAAATTTAGACTTAGAAATCTGCTGACTTAAAATACTCAATAAGACAATAATCAATACTCCTATAAAAATTTGATACTCCAGCGGTTTTCGCTACAAGAAAGCATGATAAAATCTTATAACTACATAAATATTAATAGTAAAACTCATTTCCTACTGTGAAAGGACACCATCTCCAAGCAAAGGATATAAAGGTAAGCAAAAAATAAATAGACAACTGCAAAGAAAGAGAAGATATGAATAAGGAAAGAGAAGGAAAAACCAAAGGAATAGATTTGTGAATTTTCAGTTTGACAATTAATTCTGTCATTGAAGACGTTATTAACATCGTTTTCTTCTTTAATTTTGTCGTAATTTGATTAATTACTTTTTCCCCTATTTTAAAATTTTAACGAGTGGAGAAAATTATATATTCAAGACACTTCTGTATACATATATATAGAAAATAAAGAACCATTTTTTCTAAACAAATATCCATGTAACCAAATTATTTACTAAGCAAAGAAAATATATCAATTGTAAGTTTATGATATAGTTTAATAATTTCGTATGTATGTCTTGCCTATATTTTTTAGTTTTCTAACTTTTATGTATTCAGAGATTTTTTCCAGTTAACAAGAAATTCAATATATGTAAGAACTGCTTTTTTTGTTCTCTAAGACCGCGCGAAGTGTGACAAATTCACTAGTACATGGATAATGCTGAAATTTCTTTTAGAACACTTAAAAATTTATTAGCATCTTAACAATAGAGAGAGATGATGATTTAGGATGTACAAGTGATAACCAATTTTAAATGGGTGTTCAGCCTAAGTCATTTTAGTAACGGGTTGCTAGACTTAATTCTTTAGAAGAAAAGCTTTAGACGTATCTTTAAATATTAGCCCATGTGTTCATACCCAAACCTTGGATTGATATGCTTAAAAAATAAAAGGATCATGTGCGCATTCCACGTCTTGATACCTTTTAACTTTACAATAATTATGATTTAACCATGTGTATATTCTGTATCTTGGTTTAACACCTAATTTCAAAGAAGTACCTCGTGTGCGTTCCGCATCTTGGTGAATACAATTAATAAAATATAATAATTAATTAAGCGGTAATAAATAAGCCATAATCAATAAAATATAAGAATAGCTAATTTGATTTAAGCCTTATATTAGTCAATAAAAGTGACCGTGCTAGAACCACGGGATTCGAGGGGTGCCTTACATCTTCCCCTCGGTCAACAAAATTTCTTACTCAGTCTTCTGTTTCGTAGACCATAATTAAGAGTCAAACTTTCCTTTTGAAAGGGGATTCAAATAAAAGGTGACTTGGAACACCAAAACTCAATTCCAAGTGGCGACTCTAAATAATAAATAATCCCTTTTCAAAACATCACTTCAATTGGAAAAACTCTTCTAACTCAACCTCATGATAGGGTTGTGGGGGAAAAAGAGGTGTGATACTTGCTTCCCATCCTTACTTCACAAGATCCAAAGGTAGGGTTCATGTGGCCTCAGAAAGTCATCTACCAATTATCGATCTTGAGGATAGCCCAGAGTTGGCTATTCTACAGCCAGAATCAGCCGCCACTAAAGAGAATAGGATGTTGCGTCTCTGCATATTGGAAATGTGAGACGCCTGGTCTAATGGTAGGCAACCGCCAAGTGCAATCCCTGGGTTCCCTAAGTTGATCTTCAGGTAAATGAGGCTACCAACACCACTGTGCCCAACCCGTTCATCTGATGCGGGTACCCTACAATGCCGTTTAACAGTCCCGAAATGCTTTCTGTGGTTCCCCCCCAGGCGCCGACCCCAAATACACTACTATTGATGTTCTCTACAGCACTAGTTTGCACCACAGCACAACCAACTTTACCATGGGCGTATGTTGAGCCTCCAATGTTCGCCTTTCAGGATCCACAACTTCAAACAGAAATAACATATATGACCCCGTACTCCTTTACTCAACCTTCGCAATATGATTTTTCGGTGGAGCAAGAAAAGGTTTTCAAGAATCCCGAACAAGAAGAAATGGCTTGGAAAATGAAAAGCCTAGAACAAAGCCTAAAAAACATACAAGGCCTGAGTGGCCAAAAGAGTGTCTCATACTCTGACCTGTGTTTGTTTCCCCATGTTCACTTTCCGGTTGGTTTCAAAACGCCAAAATTTGAAAAGTACGATAGGCACGGAGACCCGATCGCTCATCTGAAATGATGTGGTAACCAGTTGAGGGGTGCTGTGGTAAAGAGGAGTTGCTAATAGCCTATTTTGCAGAAAGCCTCACTAGAATCGCTTCTGAATGGTATATAGATCAAGAAATTACCCATTGGCATGTGTGGGACGATCTGGCCAAAGATTTTGTCCGCCAGTTCCAATATAATGTGGAGATCGCTCTCGACAGAAACTCTTTGTCCAATTTGAAAAAGAAATAGTAGAAAACTTCCGTGAATATGTTGTCAAATGGCGTGAGCAAGCTGCCAGGGTAAATCCTCCAATGGACGAAGCAAAAATGGTTGTGGTCTTTTTACAGGACCAAAAAGCGGACAACTTTCAGAATATGATGTCTATGGGTAAGCCATTCGCTGAGGCTATCAAAATTGGAGAGATGGTAGAAAATGGGTTAAAACGAGCCGAATCTTGAGTCATGATGCCTTTAAGGCCACATCACAGGTTGTTCAAAATGGTTTGGAGGGTTTGATGAACAGAAATTAGAGAGAAAAGGGAGTCATGATGGCTTCGAGCTCGAAGGGGACCCGTTGTCACGTCCCAATTCCCCAAACCCGGTCGTGATGGCGCCTCTCGTGAAGACAAGGCCAGCCAGACCAAAATAGACCACCTCTTTTAAATAGTTAAATACCATCAGTAGTTCTAAAATGTGAAATAATAACCATAATTTGCGGAATTAACGATAACAACAGTAGAAACCATCCCGACACAGCCCAAACCGGGGTGTCACAAGTCATGAGCAACTAATAGTTCCGGATACCAGTCTACTAGATACGAAATCCGTTACAGAAGTTCAAGAACATGAAAATAGTAAGATAAGGGAGGCACGGGGGCTGCAGACGCCAATAGCTACCTCGTAGTCTCTGAAAACACTGCCTGGACTGGGAGGATCAGCACTCAGGAGCGGACTCTGCACGCCTGAATCTGCACACACGGTAGGGGGAGTAATGTGAGTACTCCGACTTAGTGAGTAATAATCATAAATAATGGCTGAAAGTAAGAAAACACGTAAAGGCACAAAGCAATTCTATATCAAGCAGTAAAATCACTTAAGGCAGTAAATCCATGAAAAAATCAAATGAAGTTCCTTTAAACCAAGTAAAACAGGTAATTTAGCAGGTGAATAACAAGTAGAAATCCGCCCCTCGAGCACAGTAACAATCACTCAGAATAGTATTAGCCCCTCGAGCTCACTCTCGGTACAATATCAGCCCCTCGGGCTCACTCTCAGTACAATATCAGCACCTCGGGCTCACTCTCAAATCATGATGGGTACCTGCGCTCACCGTGGGGGTGCAGACTCCGGAGGGGCCCCTTACGGCCCAAGCGCAATATCAAGCTATCTCGTGGCAATAAAAAGTATCTCAGGCCCTCGGCCTCATATCACTCAACATATCCTCACATATGGCCCTCGGCCTCACTCAGTCCGAAAATCATCACAAGCCCCTCAGACATTAGTAAAACAGTAGTTCTCAGCCCAAGACATCATTTAGAAATATCATTTAGGTTCAATTACGAATAAAAGTGGCTGAGTTTGTAAAATAGTAAATATCAACAGGACTGAGTTCAAGTAATAAGTAAAACCGTGAGGAATTAGTGATAAAAATCCCCGGAGGGTTCAAATAGTTGGCACGAAGCCCAAATATGGCAATCAGCCCAAATCATGACGATAACAAATAATTTTCAGTCAAATACACGGTAAAATCATCAATCGGGACGGACCAAGTCACAATCCCCAGTAGTAAAAGACCCCACGCTCATCACCCAGCGTGTGTCTCACCTCAATACAACACTACGATGTGCAAATCTGGGGTTTCAAACCCTCAGGACATCATTTACAACCATTACTCACCTCGAACCGGCTAATTCTCTAGCTTGCGACGCCTTTGCCCCTCGAATTGGCCTCCACGCGCGTCGAATCTATCCAAAATCAGAACGAATACGTCACAATATGCTAAGGGAACAAATCCCAAGCGAAAACAATCGAATTATCACAAAATTCCAGAAATTGGTCAAACTCGACCCCCGGGCCCACATCTCGAAATTTGACAAAATTCATAAACTAGAATCCTTATACTCTCACGAGTCTATCCATACAAAAATTATCCAATTCCGATACCATTTGGTCCTTAAAATCATAATTTTATATTTTTGAAAGATTTCACAATTTTCTTCCCAAATTCCATCCCAAATCACGAATTAAATGATGAATTCAATGATAGATTCATGTACTCTAGCCAAATTTGAGTTAGAATCACTTACCCCGATGAATTTCTTGAAAAAACCTTCGAAAAATCGCCAAAATCCGAGCTCTCTAGGTCAAAATATCAAATAAAACTTAAATCCTCATATTTATAGAGTACCCCACAGATTTCCACCTCCGCGGGCTGCACAAAATCGACCACGGTCCGCATAAAATCAGTGCGGTCCGCACAAAAACGACCGCGGCCGCACAAGTTTTCCTCTGCAGTGACATGCTTTAGTATTTTGGCCATAACTTTCGCTACAGATGTCTAAATTGCGATAGATTTAGCTTTCTGGAAACTAGACACGAAGGGCTAGAATTTTTGTTTTTAAATTATCTCACAATTCCTTTTAGATCAAATAATATAAGCTTCCGAAGTAGGACTAGTGAAAAGTTCCCCACCGCGGCCGCACAGCATTTTGTGCGGGCCGCACAATACCTACCGCGGCCGCACTTCTTTTTGTGCGGTCCGTACAACACATACCGCAGTCGCACTTCTTTTTGTGTGGACCGCACGGGTGGGTTCAGAGGCCTGCAACCCTTCTAGACCTGCTACAGCTATGATTTTCGGCCTAACACATCTCGGAACCTACCCAGAACTCCCGGAACTTCAAACTAATTGTACCAACACATCCCATGACATCGTTCAACTTGTTCAAAACTTCGGAACGCTCACAACAACATCAATCACCAATTTAACATAGGATTCAAGCCTAAGAACTCCAAGAACTCTTAAATTATGCTTTCGATCAAAAAGTCTAACAAATCTCATCCGAATGACCTAAAATTTTGCACACACATCCCAAATGACACAACGAAGCTACAGTCACTCTCGGAATTCCATTCCGACCCCTATATCGAAATCTCGCCTATCAATCAGAACCGCCAAAATATCAACTTCGCCAATTTAAGCCTAAATATTCTCTACAACTCCAAAACCCATGCCGATCCCGCTCCTAAGTCACAAATCACCTCTCGAAGCTAACTGAACCATCGAAACTCACTTCTGAGCCTTCTAACACATAAGTCAACATCCGGTTGATTTTTCCAACTTAAGCCTTTTTAAAAGAGACTAAGTGTCTCATTTCTTACCATATCCTCTCCGAACTCGAACTAATCAACCCGATCACATAAAACACGGATAACGAAGCGTAAAGAAGCTAAAATAGGGGAAAACGGAGCGGAAACTCATGAGACGACTGGCCGAGTTGTCACATCCTCCCCAACTTAAACAAACGTTCGTCCTCGACCGAGTCAAGAAACATTTCTGTAGCCTCAAACAAGTGAGGATATCTGCTACGCATCTCCCGCTCGGTGTCCCAGGTAGCCTCCTCTACGGGACGACCTCTCCACTGCACTTTCACTGAAGCTATATCCTTTGACCTCAACTTTCGAACCTGACGACTCAAAATTGCTACTGGCTCTACATCATAGGTCAAATCATCATCCAACTGAACCGTGCTGAAGTTCAAAACATGAGACGGATCCCCAATATACTTTCGGAGCATAGAAATATGAAATGCCGGATGCACACTCGATAGGCTGGGTGGCAAAACAAGTTCATAAGCCACCTGTCCAATCCTCCGAAGCACCTCAAAAGGCCCAATGAACCGCAGACTCAACTTTCCTTTCTTCCCAAATCTCATAACACCCTTCATGGGCGAAACCTTCGGCAAGACCTTCTTACCAACCATGTAGGACACATTTCGAACCTTCTGGTCCGCATAACTCTTCTGTCGCGATTGAGCTGTACGAAGCCTCTCCTAAATCACCTTCACCTTCTCTAAGGCATCCTGAACCAAATCTATCCCCAATAGCCTAGCCTTGCCGGGCTCGAACCAACCAACTGGAGATCTACACCGCTTCCCATACAAAGCCTCATATGGAGCCATCTGAATACTCGACTGGTAGCTGTTGTTGTAAGCAAACTCTGCAAGCGGTAGAAACTTATCCCATGAACCTCTGAAATCAATAACACAAGCACGCAACATATCCTCCAATATCTGAATAGTACGCTCGGACTGCCCATCCGTCTGAGGGTGAAAAACTATGCTCAACTCCACTTGAGTACCCAACTCTCGCTGAACAGACTTCCAAAACTGGGAAGTAAAATGAGTACCCCAATCTGAAATGATAGAAACTGGATCACCATGCAGCCAAACAATCTCTCGGATATATAACTCAGCTAACCGCTCTGAAGAATAGGTAGTACAGATAGGAATGAAGTGTGCGGACTTGGTCAGCCGATCCACAATCACCCAAATAGTATCGAACTTCTTCAAAGTCCGTAGAAGTCCAAAAACAAAGTCCATAGTGATCCTCTCCCACTTCCACTCAGGAATAACCACCTGCTGAAGTAAGCCACCCGGTCTCTGATGCTCATATTTCACCTGCTGACAATTGAGACACCGAGCTACAAATCCCACAATATCTTTCTTCATTCTTCTCCACCAATAGTGCTGCCTCAAATCCTGATACATCTTCGCGGCACCTGGATGAATAGAATACCGCGAGCTATGGGCCTCCTCCAGAATCAACTCTCTCAGCCCATCCACATTGGGCACACAAATCCGGCCCTGCATCCTCAACACCCCATCATCAACGATGGTCACATCTCTGGCATCATCATGCTGAACTCTATCCTTAAGGACAAACAAATACGGGTCATCATACTGGCGCTCTTTGATGCGATCAAATAAGGAAGACCGAGAAACCATGCAAGCCAACACCCGACTGGGCTCCGAAATATCCAACCTTACGAACCGATTGGCCAAGGCCTGAACATCAATTGCAAAGGGTCTCTCCCCAACTGGAATATATGCCAAACTCCCCATACTCACTGCCTTTCGTCTCAAAGCATCGACCACCACATTGGCCTTTCCCGGATTGTACAATATAGTGATAACATAATCCTTAAGCAACTCAACCATCTCCGGTGCCTCAAATTAAGATCCTTTTGTTTGAACAAATGCTAAAGACTGCGATGATCAGTGAACACCTCACAAGATACGCCATACAAGTAATGCCTCCAAATTTTCAATGCATGAACTATGGCAGCCAACTCCAAATCATGAACGGGGTAGTTCTTCTCATGGGGCTTCAATTGACGAGAAGCATACACAATAACTCTTCCCTCCTACATAAATACACAACCAATACCAACTCTCGAAGCATCACAATACACAGTATATGAACCTAAAGCTGATGGCAAGACCAATACTGGAGCTGTGGTCAAAGCCGTCTTAAGCTTCTGAAAGCTCTCCTCATACTCATCCGACCACACGAATGAAACACCCTTCTGAGTCAATTTGCTCAAGGGCGATGCGATAGATGAGAATCTCTTAACAAACCAGCGATAATAGCCTGCCAACCCAAGAAAGCTACGAATCTCTGTGGCTGAGGACGATCTAAGCCAACTCTGAACCGCCTCAATCTTTTTTGGATCAACCTGAATACCCTCGCTAGACACCACGTGCCCCAAGAAAGCCACTGAACTGAGCCAAAACTCACACTTGGAGAATTTTGCATAATGCTTCTCCTCCCTCAATCTCTGCAATACAACTTGCAAATGCTCCGCGTGCTCCTCCTGACTACACGAGTACACTAGGATATCATCAATGAATACTATAATGAACGAATTAAGATAAGGTCGGAATACGCTGTTCATCAAATGCATGAACGCTGCTAGGGCATTGGTTAGCCCGAAAGACATCACAAGGACCATATCTAGTCCTGAAAGCAGTCTTAAAAATATCTGACTCCCTGATCTTCAAATGGTGATAGCCCGAACAGAGATTAATCTTGGAGAACACTCTCGCTCCTTGAAACTGGTCAAATAAATCATCAATGCGAGGCAATGGATACTTGTTCTTAATTGTTACCTTGTTCAATTACCTATAATCGATGCACATTCTCATTGTGCCATCCATCTTCTTCACAAACAAAACCGACGCACCCCAAGGTGACACACTAGGCCGAGTGAACCCCTTATCTAGGAGTTCCTAAAGCTGTTCCTTCAAATCTTTCAACTCCGCTGTTGCCATACGATACGACAGAATAGAAATGGGCTCAGTGCCCGACACCAGGTCAATACCAAAATCAATATCCCTGTCCGGTGGCATGCCCAACAGGTCTGCAGGAAAAATATCGGGAAAATCCCTCACAACTGGGACAAAATCAATACTAGGAGTCTTAGTTCCAACATCCCTCACAAACGCTAGATATGAAAGGCAACCTTTCCCAACCATACGCTGGGCCTTCAAGAAAGAGATCACTTTACTAGGAACATAATCAGTCACACCACGCCACTCGATCCGCGGTACACCCGGTATAGCCAAAATGACGGTCTTAGCATGATAGTCTAGAATAACACGACATGGAGATAACCAATCCATGCCCAAAATGGCATCGAAATCCACCATGATCAATAGTAATAGATCCAATTGGGTCTTTGGACCCCCAATAGTCACCACACATGACCGGTACACACGGTCTACAATAACAGTATCGCCTACCGGGGTAGATACATGAATAGGTAAAGCAAGAAACTCACGGGGTGTACCGAAATAACGAGCAAAATATGATGACATATAAGAAAAGGTGGAATCGGGATCAAATAATATAGAGACATCTTTATGGCAGACTGAAACAATACTTGTAATGATAGCATCTGAAGCAATGGCGTCTGGCCTGCCTGGAAATGCATAGAAATGGGCCTGACCGCCCCATGATCGACCTCCCCCTCTGGGCGACCCCTGGCTGCCTGACCTCCACCCCTAGCTGGGTGGGTGGGTGGTGAAGTAACTGGAGCAGAAGTCGAGGGCTGACCCCTCTGCTGGGATGAACTAGCAACACGACGAGGACACTACCTCCACACATGCCCAAATTCTTCACACTAAAAACAACTCCCAGGTGCTGGAGAAGGGGACTGAAGGGAACCCCTCGCACCGGAGTGACTAGCTGATGCACTCGGCATAGAAGAACCCTGAGCTGACGGGGCATGAGATGAACTCTAAGCTGGGAGGGTACTAAGTGATGACTGGCCCTGCTGAGTACCATGATAACCATGACCCGAAGATGCCCCACGATAACCTAGGCGGGCTGATTAAGTAGGCTTGAAACAACGACCTCTACCATGCTGGAACTGGCCCCTCGAAGGAGCACCACTGTAACTGCCAGATCCTCGAGGCCTCTTGGCCTCCCTCTCCTCCTAATCCTAACGGTGAACCGTCTCAATCTCGCCAGCGATATCAACCACCTCCTCGAACATATCACCCAACACTCTCTCTAGTTATCAAAATACGGAGATGGTAGTTAAGGCCATCAACAAATCTCCTGATCCTCTCACAATCTGTCGGAACCATCCAGACAACATGATGAGCCAACTCAGAAAACCACGAATCATACTGTGACACAGTCATATCCCCCTATCTCAACCATTCAAACTGTCTACGCAGCTCCTCTCTACGAGACTGCGATACATACTTCTCCAGGAAAAGAATGGAGAATTTATGCCAAGTAATGGGCGCTGCTCCAACCGGCCTACGCCTCTCATACACCTCCCACCAAGTGAAGGTAGCCCCAGAAAACTGAAAGGTAGTAAATGCCACACCACTAGACTCAAGAATCCCTGCTGTACGGAGCATCCACTGGCACTTATCCAAGAAACCCTAGGCATCCTCGCCCTCTGCTCCGCTAAATATCGGAGGTTGGAGTCTACCAAACCTCTCAAGACGACGCTGCTCATCATCCGGCATAACTTTCACAACAAACTTCTGAGCTGGTGTAACCGGCTGGGCTGGAGGTGCCCCCAGCGTCTGAAGTCCCTGCACTACCTGCTCAGGTGTGCGAGCAGTAGGAGGCTAATTGCCTCCCCCGACCTGTGAAGTAGCTGCTGCTGTAGTGGTTGAAACTGCCTGAGCTAGGCCAGTGCAAATTGATAAGATCTGTGCCAAGGCCTCCTGAAGACCCGAAATCATGATGGGCACAGCTGGTGCCTAAACTAGTGCTGCTGGAGCATCCATAGCTGGAGCCTGATCCGGAGCTAGGGCAGCTGGTGGATCTACAGGTGCTGCCCTCGCTGCTCTGCCTCTGCCGCGACCACGACCGCATCCACGGCCTCTGGTGGTCTTAACTGGTGGCACTGGTGGTCGTCCACCTCGTCCGATAGCTCGCGTCCTCATCATCTGTGAGAGAATGGAATAACAAAAGTTTTGTACTTGGACCAACAAGTTCACACGACAAGAATTTCAAGAATATGAAGTTTTTCCTAAAGGTTCTGCAGCCTCTCGAGGATAAATACAGACGTCTCCATACCAATTCGCGAGACTCTACTAAACCTGCTCATGACTCGTGATACCTAAGTAACCTAGGCTCTGATACCAACTTGTCACGACCCAATTCCCCAAACCCGGTCGTGATGGCGCCTCTCGTGAAGACAAGGCCAGCCAGACCAAAATAGACCACCTCTTTTAAATAGTTAAATACCATAAGTAGTTCTAAAACGTGACATAATACCAATAATTTGCGGAATTAACGATAACAATAGTAGAAACCATCCCGACACAGCCCAAACCGGGGTGTCACAAGTCATGAGCAACTAATAGTTCTGGATACCAGTCTACTAGATACGAAATCCATTACAGAAGTTCAAGAACATGAAAATAGTAAGATAAGGGAGGCACGAGGGCTGCAGACGCCAACAACTACCTCGTAGTCTCCGAAAACACTGCCTGGACTGGGAGGATCAGCACTCAGGAGCGGACTTTGCGATGCCTGAATCTGCACACACGGTGCAGGGAGTAATGTGAGTACTCCGACTCAGTGAGTAATAATCATAAATAATGACTGAAAGCAAGAAAACACGTAAAGGCACAAAGCAATTCTATATCAAGCAGTAAAATTACTTAAGGCAGTAAATCCATAAAGAAATCAAATGAAGTTCCTTTAAACCAAGTAAAACAGGTAATTTAGCAGGTGAATAACAAGTAGAAATTCGCCCCTCGGGCACACTAACAATCACTCAGAACAGAATCAACCCCTCGGGCCCACTCTCGGTACAATATCAGCCCGCCCTTCGGGCTCACTCTTAGTATAGTATCAACCCCTCGGGCTCACTCTCAAATCATGATGGTTACCCGCGCTCACTGTGGAGGTGCAAACTCCGGAGGGGCCCCTTACGGCCCAAGCGCAATATCAAGCCATCTTGTGGCAATAAAAAGTATCTCAGGCCCTCGGCCTCATATCACTTAGCATATCCTCACATATGACCCTCGGCCTCACTCAGTCCGAAAATCATCACAAGCCCCTCGGGCATTAGTAAAATAGTAGTTCTCAGCCCAAGACATCATTTAGAAATATCATTTAAGTTCAATTACGAATAAAAGTGGCTGAGTTTGTAAAACAGTAAATATCAACATGACTGAGTTCAAGTAATAAGTCAAACCGTGAGGAATTAGTGATAAAAATCCCCGGAGGGTTCAAATAGTTGGCACGAAGCCCAAATATGAAAATCAGCCCAAATCATGACGATAACAAATAATTTTCAGTGAAATACGTGGTAAAATCATCAATCGGGACGGACCAAGTCACAATCCCCAGTAGTAAAAGACCCCACGCTCATCAACCAGCGCGTGTCTCACCTCAATACAGCACTACAATGTGCAAATCTGGGGTTTCAAACCCTCAGGACATCATTTACAACAATTACTCACCTCGAACCGGCTAATTCTCTAGCTTGCGACGCCTTTGCCCCTCGAATTGGCCTCCACGCACGTCGAATCTATCCAAAATCAGAACGAATACGTCACAATATGCTAAGGGAACAAATCCCAAGCAAAAACAATCGAATTATCACAAAATTCCAGAAATTGGTCAAACCCGACCCCCAGGCCCACATCTTGGAATTTGAGAAAATTCACAAACTAGAATCTTTATACTCTCACGAGTATATCCATACGAAAATTATCCAATTCCGATATCATTTGGTCCTTCAAATCATCATTTTATATTTTTGAAAGATTTTACAATTTTCTTCCCAAATTCCATCCCAAATCACGAATTAAATGATGAATTCAATGATAGATTCATGCACTCTAGCTAAATCTGAGTTGAAATCACTTACCCCGATGAATTTCTTGAAAAAACCTTCAAACAATCGCCAAAATCCGAGCTCTCTATGTCAAAATATCAAATAAAACCCAAAACCTCGTATTTATAGAGTACCCCACAGATTTCCACCTCCGCGGGCCGCACAAAATCGACTGCGGTCCGCACAAAACCAGTGCGGTCCGCACAAAAATGACCGCGGCCGCACAAGCTTTCCTCTGCAGTGACAGGCTTTAGTGGTTTCGCCATAACTTTCGCTACAGATGTCCAAATGGAAATATCTTTACTTTTCAGGAAACTAGACACGAAGGGCTACAATTTGCGTGTTTGAATCATCTCAAAATTTGTTATAGATCAAACGATATGACCTTCCGAAGTAGGACCAGCGGAATGTTCTTCACCGCGGCCACACACCATTTTGTGCGGTCCGCACAACACCTACCGCGGCCGCACTTCATTTTGTGCGGTCTGCACAACACATACCGCGGCCGCACTTCTTTTTGTGTGGACCGCGCGGGTGAGTTCCGAGGCCTGCAACCCTTCTGGACCTGCTACAGCTATGATTTTCGGCCTAAAACATCCCGGAACCTACCCCGAACTCCCGGAACTTCAAACCAATTGTACCAACACATCCCATGACATCGTTCAAACTTGTTCAAAACTTCGGAATGCTCACAACAACATCAATCACCAACTTAACATAAAATTCAAGCCTAAGGACTCCAAGAACTCTTAAATTATGCTTTCGATCAAAAAGTCTATCAAATCTCATCTGAATGACCTAAAATTTTGCACACACATCCCAAATGACACAACGAAGCTACTTTCACTCTCGGAATTCCATTCTGACCCCTATATCAAAATCTCGCATATCAACCGGAACCGCCAAAATATCAACTTCGCCAATTTAAGCCTAAATCTTCTCTACAACTCCAAAACCCATGCCGATCGCGCTCCTAAGTCACAAATCATCTCCCGAAGCTAACCGAACCATCGGAACTTACTTCCGAACCTTCTAGCACATAAGACAACATCCAGTTGACTTTTCCAACTTAAGCCTTCTTAAAAGAGAATAAGTATCTCATTTCTTACCATATCCTCTCCGAACTCGAACTAATCAACCCGATCACATAAAACACGGATAACGAAGCGTAAAGAAGCTAAAATAGGGGAAAATGGAGCGGTAACTCATGAGACGACTGGCTGTGTCGTCACACTCGCAGGGCATTTAACCAATCGTATATGCTCCCTAAGGTCCCTCAACACTGTTATCCCCATTAAAATGCTGCTTATGCCGTGGCACCGCCTCCCTATGCGGTGATAAACATGCAACCTTACACGTGGCCACAATATTTTATACAAAATCGAGCTCCACCTCCCAGAAATACCCATTCTTACCAAGCTTCATATAATTCCCTACCAAATGATCCCCAACACAATCCTCGCTCAAGAGAGCCTTTCAGAAAGAATCATTTCACCCCTATTGGTGAATCGTATCCAAGCTTGTTCCAAAAGTTAATCAGGCTAGATCTGCTGCAGCTAGTGGCCCCGAACCAGCCAAACCCCGAGTTCCCCTCGCACCGGACTAATGCTAGATCTGAATACCACTCTGGAGCAGTGGGATACAGTACAGAGGACTGTTGGACCCTCAAAAGGGCAGTTGAAGACTTGATTGAAGCTGAAAGAATCGTTCTTTAGGACGAAAAGGCTCCTGATGTGACGAATAATTTGTTGCCTGCTCACAACACCGGGCCAATAGAAGGAATAATTTATGAATATGAGGAATTTGATCTGGCAGTGAAGGCCATTGCAGCCATTGCCGAGACAGAAGAAAAGCCAAAAAACGGTCGCTAAACCTGAAAGTTCCCCATCAGACGGGAGTTTCGGTAGCCAGTCTTGCTATCTTTTGTGTGTCCGGATTAATCTCAGGATGTGATCCAGATGTTTTACTTTATTATCTTACTTTCCGATGTAAACCCTTATATCTTTAAAATTAAAAAAAAAAATCAAAATCAAAAAACGAAAAAACATCAAATGAAATCAATAATCATCTATGTCTCTTTTCTTAATCTTGTCACTTTTCTTATTCTTTTTTCAGTTCTGTTAGATGCAGATTTCAATTACATGACATGATTACAGACTTCATGCCTAGATCTTAACATGCTATCTGACTTCGAAATAATGAATCAAGAATCAGATTGCAATGAAAATAGGTTTAAGGAAATAAAACAAAGAATCGGAACAACTAAAGAAAAATTGGCTCCAGATTGGAAAGATCCATATATGGTAACGAGAGTACTGCCAAAAGAGAGCGTTGTACCTAGGAAATATCAAAGAAAATGTTCCTGAAACAACTGTCAACGCAGATGCAGTCCAAAGGTACTATTTTGATCCTCTATATAGCATTAATGCTCCGATTGGTATGACGAAAGCTTTCTTTCTCGCTATCTAAACACTATTAACCATTTTGCCATTCTTTTGAACCAGTTACCTTCCTTTGATTACCCTCTTTGGAACCTGAAAGTGTTATTGAAAAAAATAAAAAAAAATAAAAAAAGAAAATGAAATGAAAAATGAAAAAACAAAGAGGAAAAAGAAAAAAAAGAGAAGAAAATGAAACGGGAGAAAAAAAAAGAAAATAAAAAAGAAAACAAAGTTGCTTGAACTACGTTCGACTTGATTCCGAAAGGATACGTAGGCAGCCTCTCTCTAGGGTTCAGTCACACCAAAACAAAACTTCACATTCCCTCAAAAGTTGAAACTGGGGTAGATGATTCGGCGATGGTTTCGCCTGAACGGTTCCAAAGTTGTATTTCAATCCGATTTCTTTTCACCCAAATCCTTTCCAAGTCTTTTCGATCAATTAGTAAGAATGTTCAAGAATTGGAGGATACAATCATTCAGATCTAATACAACCAAATGAGAGGACTAAAATGAGAGAGTCTTGCCAGTAAAAACCACCACGGGCTACCGTAAGGCAATGGTAAGTAGAGAATGTAAAAATGAGAGAGTCTTGTCAGTGAACTTGCAAAGAGTACTATAAGGCGATAGTGAGAAGACAAATGAAAGAGACCAGTTGGTGAAAACCCGCAAAAGGATCCATTGATCAAAAAGAGAATCTTCACAGCCATGGGCATCAACATAGTCTGGGGTAAGGTTTCTCAATTTCAAGGCAAAAGTTATGACGAATTTCTGAAAGTCGGACGGTTTACATAGATCAGGCATCCAGTCCAAAAGACATGTCATGTTCATTGAAGTCCGCATGTACTCTAGTTAAGTCTTTCTTTACTTTCCCCCAAAGGGATACCTCTTATCTAAATTTATTGTCCATTCCATTATTTGTTTTTCTTTGAATCCCTTTCGGTCTAACTATGTTCCAAAACTAAGGCGAAGAAGGGATGACAAGATTTATTTACAGAGCTTTCGCTTGATACAAGTTAGTATGCAAAAAAAAGGCACCTAGTCTCGGTAGGGGTTTCAAGTCAACCCCGACTGGCCATGGTGGCTAATGCTTTAAAATCAAAACTCTTGGAAGAGGAAAATCAAATTGAAATGCCTATAAGGGCAAATGAAGTTGAAAAGGTTGAGTCCCATTTGACTAACCTTCTTGGCAAGGTTTGAAGAGGCAAAAGTTCCCCAATGTTCCGAAGGTAAAAATTGGAAAAAAACAAGTCAGAAGTGAAAGGCCTACGAAAGCAAAATAAAGTCGAAAAAGGTTGAGTCCCACGCGACCAACCATCATGACAAAGTCTGGAAAAGCCGAGGTTCTCCGAGGTTTGAAATGCAATCGGTATTCAGGAAATAACCGGTTGCAGTTGAAAGTATCATCAAAGGAGCCAGGCCAAGATCAAGTGACTGAAATAATCGAGGACACAAAACCAACCGCCGTTTTAAACTAACAAATTATTTTCTGTTTAAAAAACAGGAAACAGGTGCAATCCAAAGTAACCTTGTAAGAAGTAGGTGCAACCAAAAAGAAATCGCGTGAAGACTAAAATAGCTCTGCGACAACAACCACTCCAAAAAAAAGGAAATCTTCCAAATTCTTCCCCACATTTACTCATTTTCTTAATAAAAGAAAAAGGAAAAAAAAGAAAAAGAAAGAAGTTCCAAATTATGGTAGTATAGGGTCTCCAATCCCTAGCTGCATTTTCCAACATAGGGTCTCTACTCTCTAGTCGTTTTTCTAACATAAGGTGTCACGACCCAAAATCCACTAAGGGTCGTGATGGCGCCGGACACCATTGTCAGGCAAGCCAACCCTAAATAACTAGTAGTTTCTCGTTTTAGATATTTATGATTTCACCTCTTTTTTACATTTAAACAATAAGGAATAAATTTCCACTGAATAATTAATGATATCTTTACCAATTTCAAAATACTGACTACTTCCATAGACATCCCAGAACCCGGTGTCACAAGTGCATGAGCATTTACTAGGGAATGAAGTAAAATACAGTAAATGTCCGGAATACAAGTGGACAAAAATGAAAATATAGTACAATACTCTGAAGGAGACTCTGCTAGCTACGGACGTCTCGATAAATGCAACTCACCTAAGTCTCCGTATCAACCATGCCGCTATGCCACTAAGCCACTAGCTACACATAAACCTGTGCAACAAAAATGCACAGCAAGTGTAGTATGAGTACGAAAACAATGTGTACCCAATGAGTATCCCGTTTAATCTCGATGAAGTAGAGATGAGAGGTCGACTTCGACACTTACTAGTGGTCCAATGGTAGTATATTATTAATGCGAATAATCATGGATTTATTAAGAACGACACTAATTTCAAATAAGTCACGAACAGGTAAATGTTCCTTTTTATATTAAAAGTCTCTAGATTCATAATCTATTAATTTTCAATTATCTCAAGGCTAGGAGGGCAAATATCTCAATAAATTTCAAGGCAAGCAATACAAGCATGCACAAATCATGCCGAGGTCGTACGACTCGATCCAACATATTTAAACTGTGCACTGCCAGAGGGTCGAATGGCGCGAACCATAGATGCATCTATTTAATCTACCGAGGCGTTCAGCCCGTTCCGAAATTAAACACACAAAGACAATCAATCAAGAAGTCAACAGGGAACAATTATCCAAAGAAATGCCAATTCTCTTTTAAAGATTTTTGAAAATGAAGTTTAAATCTTTTTCGAAATTCATTTACTAATCCTATATGATTTAAGCAATTTAAACTGTCAACAAGGTTACAAATATTCCAAGTATAGCATGCTTTTGGGTACTAGACTACCTGGACTTACACATAATAGTAGCTACGCACGGACTCTCGTCACCTCGTGCATACATAGCCCCCATAAATAGGAGCACATAACTAATTATTTCACCTATGGGGACAATTACCTCTTACAAGGTTAGAAAGGAGACTCACCTTGCTCCGAAGTTCCATAACCGACATTCCACGCCCTTCTGAAGATTCAATTCGATGAAAAAATGCTCCAAAACTAGCCAATAATCATGTAAACCCATTAATAGGCGTTCAATTACTCATTATAATCCAATTTATAGCAATTCCTAACCCCGATTGAAAATATGACAAAATTGCCCTTAGGCCCACGTGTCTGGATACCAAAATTTTTCGAAGATAAAGTTTACCCATAATCTCACGAACTCAAATATGTAATTTGCTCTCAATTTCATGCCCAAAATCGTGGTCAAAATTCAAGAATATCAAATTTCTATGTCTTTCTCAAAACCCCAAATTTCCATTAATTTCATGTTAAAATTCATACATAATCAATGTATTTAACTCCTAATAGGTGGGGATAACATACCTTGCCATTGAATGATTAAAACCCCTCTTGAAATCCTCTAAGAATAGCCCAAGCCAAGAGAAAAATGAAAGAAATGGTCCAAATCTCGTCTTAAAACAAGTCACTGCCAAGCACTGCCCTTCTTCGTGAACGCGAAAATGCCCTCGCGTTCTCGAAGCACAACCTGATTTAGCCCCAAAATTTCTTCATCGCGTTCACGACCCGATGCTCGCGTTCGCGAAGGCCAGCTCCCCGGACCCTACGTGTTCGCGTTCCAGACCTCGCGTTCACGTAGGCCAACGGCCTCAGGCCCCGCTCCCCTCTTTCCTTCTACACGTTCGCGATCTCCCATACGCGTTCGCGTAGTAAACTCAACCCACCCCTTCGCGTTCGCGATTTCCACTTCGCGTTCGCGAAGGCTAAATCCAGCAACCTCCCACTTTCCTCTTCGCGAACGCGGGACTCCCTTCGTATTCGTGAAGAAGGAAACCTGATACCAGCAATCAACAACAGTTTTTTATCCAAATTTAATCCGGAACCACCCCGAAACACACCCGAGGCCCCTGGGACCCCGTCTAATCACACAAACCAGTCCCATAACTTAACACGGACCTGCTCGAGGCCTCAAATCACATCAAACAACATCAAAATCATGAATCGTACTCCAATCCAAACTTTATGAACTTTGAAGTTTCAAACTTCTACATACGATGCCGAAACCCGTCAAATCACGTCCGATTGACCTTAAATTTTGCACACAAATCATATTCGATATTACGGACCTGCTCCAACTTTCGGAATTGGAATCCGACCCCGATATCAAAAAGTCAAACTCTCGGTCAAACTTCTCAAAAACCTTCAAATTTCTATCTCTTGCCAAATGTCTTCAAAATGACCTACGGACCTTCGAATTCACTTCCGATCGCGCTCCCAAATCCAGAATCACCATACGGAGCTACTCCTAGACTCGGAATCCCAAACGGACATCGATAACACTGAAATGAACTTCAAACCAAACTTATGAAATTTCTTCCAAAATGCTAACTTCCACAATAGGTGCCAAAACACTCCCGGTTTATCCAAAACCCGATCCGGGCATACACCCAAGTCCGAAATCATCATTCGAACCTACTGGAATCTTCAGATCCCGATTCCGAGGTTGTTTACTCTGAAATCCAATCTCAGTCAATTCTTTCAATTTAAAGCTTCCGAAATGAGAATTCCCTTTCCAAATCAACTCCGAATTCTCCGGAATTCAAATCCGACCATGTATACAAGTCATAATACCTGAAGTGAAGCTGCTCATGGCTCCAAACTGCTGAACGACGTGCTAGAGCTCAAAACGACCGGTCGGGTCGTTACATTCTCCCCCACTTAACATACGTTCATCCTCGAACGTGCTGAGGGCTACACTAAAGTTGTCCGAAATCACTATTTACCACCTCGAGCACCTACCCGTGCTACCACAACTCCGTCAAGCATATTAGCTCTAGCAAATATGAAGATATCCTCTTTCATTCAAGCAAATAAGCTTAGAGCCCGATTCCAACATCCGGAATTCTCTGCCAGGCCTGTTTCCAATATATGAATACCACATCAATCACTACACGAGGTACCAGAACATGACTGCATGCCTTTGCAGAATTCTCACCATGCACCACATCATTCACGGGACCATAATAACATTCTCTGATCATAATAACCGACATTCCCTAAATCTAATGCTCACAATGCACCTCATGATAGATATAAGTCTTGTTCCAACTCTCGCAATACTGCCACGTCGGAAGAGATGTGTAGAAATTCATAACCAACTGCCGAATCAACAAATCATTGGGTCTATACTCCTGACAGGAACCATCACCTCATTCTGAACCAAATAATAGTCTCTGCTCCTTAATATACTTCATATAATCAGATTGCAATGATCCTAAATCCAATGATCTCGTCTTATCCAGTACGAACTGCTCAGGCAATAAGCCACCCCGGACATGATCAAAAGTCTCTTATGATGCCACAATGTGCCAATAGGCTACCAATTCGAACACGATACAAAAGGAAAACAAACTTTGAAAAGGAAATCCAATTACCCCGCTCGCGAATTATACATGCGACGCGGTCAACATAACTAAACAAACACCCCGCTCACAAATCATACATGTGACACGGGAACACAACAAATAGGAGTTTTCCTCAGAAAATAGGAAACGAAACGCATAAAAACAGATATAAGGAACTGTACTCAACATCCCACTGTTGCGGCGCGCAACCCGATCCAAACAACATACTCATGGTGGCGTGCCACCCGATCCACACAACATACCCATGGTGGTGTGCCACCCGATCCATAGGTAAAATTCACACAAGGTGATACACACCGAGCTAAATTGCTCATTACAACAAAAATATCGAATATCGGTCACAAGCTCGCTAGGTGCATAATACCATTCCCTGGGGAGACATATAGAGCTATAAGCTACAAACTCAAGCACAAGTGGGGCGCAATATACGATCTGAATCTCAAGAGCCATTCAACTCATATAATATCATCTCTACGCGGGACCTCAACACATAAGAAATTCACCAAGGCATCTCACAACCCATACAGCGTGATATATTATTACATGAAATAGCGGACGACGAAATAGTACCCCGACTACTCTTCCATAAGGAGCGCATTGCTGAAATGAACACATCTGGCCTGATATAGAGCCCATATTCACATTTAAATCCATCCACAGACCTCAAGCTGGTTCTGATCGTACTGAACTAAGCTAATTACCTTTCAAAGGTCCATAATAACTCCTTGTTTTCTCATAACACACAAGAGCAACCATCATAACCAGAGTAATCCTCCACAGTCCACAACCCAATAAACTGAGTGCCCTCCAGGCATCAATTCTCAATTTAACGACATCACCACAATCTTCATACTTGGTTTAACTCTTCAATAAATCAAGTGACTACATGCCACACTTATAAAACCTTCCCATGAGGCACACTCCCACAACTTTCCGTAACAGATGACAGGTCTGTACATCCAAACCACCGGCCGCACTAACGCTGAAAAGCGATCAAGAACCCTTAACCAGGATGCAAAGCCTTTTTCACAAAACACTGATCTCAGGCGACGCTGAAGACAATACCAACTTACTTTAAACATCGAAACTCCTTTCCTGCTCATCCGAGCTCGTGACATCCTTGTCAACACCGAACTGCAACCCTGATCCTCGCTTCAAATTCCATACCCTGCACCCAACATGCCAATATACAATAGAACACGATCTTCATCATAACTTCGGAACCACTAATAGATTAATACTTCATCATATAGAAACTTTTCACTTAGCTCATTTCAGGAGAACCATAGCAACACACAAGTTAATTCTCATAACCGCAGAATATGCAAATTTCTAAGTAGTGGACTAAGCCACCATAGCCCTTCCAGGATCCGCCTACACATAACAGGCCATAACAATAGAATACTTCTGAATAATATCGATTTCGGCGGCCGACAAATCTCACACGTACCGTCAGAAATCACTTGCAAAACTTGATCACACTGAAGGAACTGATCATTACCATCGATATGCCAATTCAACTATGGCCAACCAATCTATCTTCTTCCAATTTATCCTTGATTGCCTTAGAAATAACTCCATTCGACACATAACACGCTCCATCCGCACTCATCCCGAGTGACCTTGAATCACGAGACTATGCTGTCTCAAATCCCACGAACCATTTCATACCTACCAAATGCTACACTGCAAGTCAAACATCATAGAACATTCTGGGCCTCTTCTCATAAGCTGCCACAAAGCTTGATTCTTAACCATAACTATAGGCTCAAAATCATTGGGCACCACAATTTACACCTATGAATCCACTAGGACCGTTGTTGAGAGCCACCCGCTCTAACTTGGACCCGAATATATTCAACTCCATGAATCTTCTAGCACATGAATACCCTTTCGATGAAGCACCCGGCAGAGTCACTTCCCTTGAAACCCGCATCTACACAAGGCGTAAATCCTGAATCCTTCCCCAAGTCTGAACATAAGCCAATAAGGCCAACCATAACACACCTTTAACAATTCTTTTGCTCAAATTACCACTTATGTTCTTTCCCTGTAGCTGAAATAACACATCAATATGCTAATAACCAGAAACCTCGCAAGTAATTAACCATGCAACCCAATCATAGGCGGTGGGACTCTCCCACTTAGCTTGAAGCCACTATTACGCACCTCTGGGATTCACCAGGATTCTCTATCTCTTATTGACATGACCTCGCACAATTAAACCGCCAGATTCTTTGAAATCCTTCCATTAGCACTTCATGAACACCCTAAATTTCCATTAACATTCACATATTTGACCTCTTACCGGAATGGCCAGTAAAATCCTCCGTAGAAGCTTTGCCAACCATGCGACCGCTAACCTGATCACAGGAGCCACCTGTGGAAATCACTTTCTGACATCTTCCAACACTACTGCACGGGGTACATTCGCTTACGACATCAATAACTCATCCTGAGTTCGAGCTCACTCTCTGGCTGCACAAGTCCATTCACCCCTCGTGGACGTCAATTAGATGTGCTACAACATCCTTCCAATTTCAAGTTATGTTGTATCCTTCTTCATTTAAAGCAGCTCCTTTTCGTTATATCAAATCTCTTGCCGCATAATAGCCCATGCTTCAAATTAAATCCGTAGGCCCCAATCACCAATCTCTAAAATTTCCAAATCATTCCAAACTCTCCTCAAGGTGCATAGTCATCCTACCGCAAAGCCCATATGCAACTCCGCCACTCTCCCACTTTGGTGGAACTCACCCCTTTAATCGACTACTCGACCTTTACTTCTTATACCTAGCCTTCTAGAAGTTTTAACCACCGCTTGACACTCCCCACATGTCCTTCCTCATCCTTTGCTGCTTAGCTGTTACCTTAAATAAAATCCATCTTTGTAGTGCTTGAACCCACGAACCTCTACCAACTTTAAATCTCCCCGAGGTCATCTTTCTTGGGCCATCAACACGAGATATACCGATTCAATCCTGAACCACCGCACATCGCGATCTCTGACAGTCGCCTCTCCATTATTATTTCACAATATCATACCCCAAAGGCAAATTGAAGGAAACCATAACACCGGCGAACTCAACATATTCAATCGAGGACGACGATACCACGTCATAGATGAAAGTTCCACTACGCTCGAAAATACCAAGTCTCGTTACTCCATCAAACCAAACTTGAACATTTATAGCCCGATTGCCTCTCTTCAACGCATAGACAAACACTCTACCATTACACCAATATTGTGCTATAACAATGCACAAATCGTCATGACAATTAATGCCAAATCTCAAAATCTTAGGTAATACTGAAACTGAGCTGAAACGACAGAACGACCTTCTGCAAGGCAACGACAATAGCCCGATCAAATACGCAGGGAGGAACATCCCGCACCACATCTGTAGTACCATTACATCTTCTCAATTCCTGATTTATAATAAGCGCTTCACGTCACATAAGATTGAGTAGGAAAGAAACAAAGGCATAAGCCTCAAAGGAATCAAACCAAACAATGAGGAATCAAGAAGGGAGGTGCTCCTAACAGTCCTGTAGCCTCTCGAAGATAAGTACCGATCTGCGAGACTCTACTAGACTTGCTCATGACTCATGAGACCTAAGGGAACCTAGTGCTCTAATACCATGTTTTCACGACCCAAAATCCACTAAGGGTCGTGATGGCGCCAGATACCATTGTCAGGCAAGCCAACACTAAATAACTAGTAGTTTCGCGTTTTAGATATTTCTGATTTCACCTCTTTTATACGTTTAAACAATAAGGAATAAATTTCCACTAAATAATTAATGATATCTTTAACAATTTCAAAATACTGACTACTTCCATAGAGATCCCAGAATCCGGTGTCACAAGTGCATGAGCATTTACTAGGGAATGAAGTAAAATACAGTAAATGTCCGGAATACAAGTGGACAGAAATGAAAATATAGTACAATACTCTAAAGGAAACTCTGCTAGCTACGGACGCCTCGATAAATGCAACTCACCTAAGTCTCCGTATCAACCATGCTGCTATGCCACTAAGCCACTAGCCACACATAAACCTGTGCAACAAAAATGCACAGCAAGTGTAGTATGAGTACAAAAACAACGTGTACCCAATGAGTATCTCGTCTAATCTCGAAGAAGTAGGGACGAGAGGTCGACTTCGACACTTACTAATGATCCAATAGTAATATATTATTAATGCGAATAATCATGGATTTATTAAGAACGATAGTAATTTCAAATAAGTCACGAACATATAAAAGTTCCTTTTTATATTAAAAGTCTTCGGATTCATAATCTATTAATTTTCAATTATCTCAAGGCTAGGAGGACAAATATCAATATCAATAAATTTCAAGGCAAGCAATACAAGCATGCACAAATCATGCCGAGGTCGTACGACCCGATCCAACAATATTTAAACTGTGCACTGCCAGAGGGTCGAATGGCGCGAACCATAGATGCATCTATTTAATCTACCGAGGCGTTCAGCCCGTTCTGAAATTAAACACACACAAAAAATCAATCAAGAAGTCAAAAGGGAACAATTAACCAAAGAAATGCCAATTCTCTTTTAAAGATTTTTGAAAATGAAGTTTAAATCTTTTTAGAAATTCATTTACTAATCCGATATGATTTAAGCAATTCAAACTGTCAACAAGGTTACAAATATTCCAGGTATAGCATGCTTTTGGGTCCTAGACTACCCGGACTTACACATAATAGTAGCTACGTACAAACTCTCGTCACCTCGTGCGTACGTAGACCCCACAAATAGGAGCACATAACCAATTATTTCACCTATGGGGACAATTCCCTCTTACAAGGTTAGAAAAGAGACTCACCTTGCTCCGAAGTTCCATAGCCGGCATTCCACGCCCTTCTGAAGACCCAATTCGATGCAAAAATGCTCCAAAACTAGCCAATAATCATGTAAACCGCTTAATAGGCGTTCAATTACTCATTATAATCCAATTTATAATAATTCCTAACCTCGATTGAAAAGTTGGCAAAATTGCCCTTGGGCCCACGTGCCCGGATTCCAAAATTTTTTGAAGATAAAGTTTACCCATAATCTCACGAACTCAAATATGTAATTTGCTCTCAATTTCATGCCAAAATCGTGGTCAAAATTCAAGAATATCAAATTTCTAAGTCATCCTCAAAACCTCAAATTTCCACTAATTTTCATGTTAAAATCCATACATAATCAATGTATTTAACTCCTAATAGGTGGGGATAACATACCTTGCCATTGAATGATGTAACCCCCTCTTGAAATCCTCCAAGAATAGCCCAAGCCAAGAGAAAAATGAAAGAAATAGGCCAAATCCCGTCTTAAATCAAGTCACTGCCCAACACTGCCCTTCTTCGCGAACGCGGAAATGCCCTCGCGTTCGCGAAGTAAAACCTGCTTCTATCCCAAAATTTCTTCATCGCATTCGCGACCTGATGCTCGCGTTCGCGACCTGATGCTCGCGTTCGCGACCTGATGCTCACGTTCGCGAAGGCCAGCTCCCCGGACCCTACGCGTTCGCATTCAAGACCTCACGTTCGCGTAGGCCAACGGCCTCAGGCCCCGCTCCCCTCTTTCCTTCTACACGTTCATGATCTCCAGTACGCATTCGTGTAGTCAACTCAGCCCACCCCTTCGCGTTTGCGATTTCCACTTCATGTTCACGAAGGCCAAATCTAGTAGCCTCCCACTTTCCTCTTCGTGAACGCGGGACTCCCTTCGCGTTCGCGAAGAAGGAAACCAGATACCAGCAATCAGCAACAGCTTTTAATCCAAATTCGATTCAGAACCACCCCGAAACACACTTAAGGCCCCCGAGACCCCGTCTAATCACACAAACCAATCCCATAACTTAATACGGACCTGGTCGAGGCCTCAAATCACATCAGACAATATCGAAATCATGAATCGTACTCCAATCCAAACTTTATGAACTTTGAAATTTCAAACTTCTACATTCGATGCCGAAACCTGCCAAATCACGTCCGATTGACCTCAAATTTTGCACACAAGTCATATTCAACATTACGGACTTGCTCCAACTTTTGAAATTGGATTCCGACCCTGATATCAAAAAGTCAAACTCTTGGTCAAACTTCTCAAAAACCTTCAAATTTCTATCTCTAGCCAAATGTTTTCAAAATGACCTACGGACCTCCGAATTCACTTCCGATCACGCTCCCAACTCCAGAATCACCATACAGAGATACTCCTAGACTCTGAATCCCAAACGAACATCGATAACACTGAAATGCACTTCAACCCAAACTTATGAAATTTCTTCCAAAATGCTAACTTCCACAATAGGCACCAAAATGCTCCCGGGTCATCCAAAACCCGATCAGGGCATACACCCAAGATCAAAATCATTATACGAACCTACTGGAACCTTCAGATCCCGATTCTAAGGTCGTTTACTCTGAAATCCAATCTTAGTCAATTCTTTCAACTTAAATCTTCCAAAATGAGAATTCCCTTTCCAAATCAACTCCGAATTCCCTAGAATTCAATTCCAACCATGCATACAAGTCATAATACCTAAAGTGAAGCTGCTCATGGCCCCAAACTGCTGAACAACGTGCTAGAGCTCAAAACGATTGGTCGGGTCGTTACATAGGGTCTCCACTCCCTAGTCATTTATTCAACATAGGGTCTCCACTTCCTAGTTGATTTTATCTTAGACATATGGTCTCCACTCCCTAGTAGCTTTCCCAACATAGGGTCTCCACTCCCTAGTTGATTTTATTTTAGACATACGATATCCACTCCTTAGTCTCTTTTCCAACATAAGGTCTCTATTCCCTAGTTGATTTTATTTTAGACATAGGATCTCCACTACCTAGTCACTTTTCTAACATAGGGTCTCCACTCCCTAGTTGATTTTATTTTTAGACATAGGGTTTTCACTCTCTAACCGCTTTTCCCACATAGGGTCCCCACTCTCTAGTTGAAATTATTTTGGACATAGGGTCTCCACTCCCTAGTCGCTTTTCCAACATAGGGTCTCCACCCCCTAGTTGATTTTGTTTTAGACATAGGGTCTCCACTCCCTAGTTGCTTTTCCAATATAGGGTCTCCACTCCCTAGTTGATTTCATTTTAGACATAGGGTCTCCACTTCCTAGTCATTTTTCCAATGTAGGGTCTCCACTCCCTAGTCGTTTTTCCAACAAAGGGTCTCCACTCCTTAGTTGATTTCGTTTTAGACATGGGGTCTCCACTCCCTAGTTGTTTTTCCAACATAGGATCTCCACTCCCTAGTCGTTTTACCAACAGAGGGTCTCCACTCCCTAATTGATTTTGTTTTAAACAAATGGGTCTCCGCTCTCTAGTTGCTTTTCCAATATAGGATCTCCACTTCCTAGTTGATTTTGTTTTAAACATAGGGTCTCCACTCCCTAGTCTCTTTTCCAACATAGGGTCTCTACTCCCTAGTTGATTTTATGTTTAGACATAGGGTCTCCACTCCCTAGTCGAGTTGATCTTAAATGAAGGATACACCATCCCAATGAATCACGTTTTTCCCAAGGTACACCAACCCCGACCTTTTATTACTTTAAATAATGAAGTAGTATAGAATTTTATTACAAATAACTATGAAATTTTCCTAGTGAAAATTGGGACAGAAAAATTTCGTTCGTTCGTTTGTTTTGGTGCCTGAGCAGGTTATACCTCGAGGCACCGGGTTCGAGATGACCAAAAAGAAGTCGTAATCCAAAATAAAGAAAAGAAAGAGAAAAGAAGTGAATCCAAAGTGCACAAGAGGAGAAAAGATATAGACTGCTCAAGACATGACTGAAGTCACAAGCTTTGCATGTCCCGTCTTGATCCGAAAAAGTCGAAGAAGAATGAACTAGCACCTGCAGCTAGCAAGCATCAAGATTCCGATCAAAGTTTGTGTAAAGAACCAGCCAAGACTCAAGATCAAGCTTCAAAAGAGTTATAGATAGAAATCTTGTAACTCATAGTTGATAGGCTTGTTTAGTTTCTTTTCATTTTGATTTTGGTGTAAGAAAGAGTGCAGCAAGTAGCAACAGCAACAACAACGGTGAATTTACGGCTCTTCCGGTAGTCCAAACTACTAAAATTTCCAAAACTACACTGACCTGATTCTTTTATAGCCAAGGATATGTAGGCAACCTCTGAAGCAAGGTTGGGTAAAACTTTTTCAAAATGCTTCCAACGGAGTATCAACGGGCAAAAGTTGTTTATGATTGCTCACTTTATCTTTGCCCGAAAACTCTTCATGTTCTCAAGCAAAAAGGGGCAGCTATAAGCACCTAATTTTTGCCCCACATAGAAATTACTCCTAAAAATAGTTCAAAAATAATTTTAATGATATTTATAAAATTGTAGGAGTTTTTCTTTTATTTGTTTTGCATTATTAGCGGTGTTCATGCATATTCATAAATGTTTTTTTTAAATCGTAAAAAAAACATCAAAAATATTTTATCTTTCAGTGCGTTAATTGCATTTAGGAATTAATCATAGGTTACAAGCATGATTAAAATAAAAATCACAAAAAAATGCATTATCTTTAATCAATTAGTTTAATTAATTAGTTAAAATACTAATAGGTTATTTTGGCAAAACAAATTCAATTAGTATTAATGTGGCTCTTTTTGAAAAATCAAATAAAAGAGGAACAAGGTCTTTTGTTACTTGTTCCAAATTGGCTCAATTCTAGCGGCCCAAAACCTCACCTACCCGAACCGCCTGGCCCAACCAGATCCCCCCTCTTCATTAAAATATCCCAGATCCCCCAAAACCTAGAGAGAGAGGGATCCCCCTTATTTTGGACTAACCCTAACAGCCTTCTTATCTAACAAAATAGAACCCTAGCCGCTAGAAAAACAGAGAACGGACCCTTGCCCCCTCACTTCTTTAACATAGCAGATCTGCCGCCTCCCCCATTTTCAATCTATCTATCATCTCTTTTGAGAGACACTCTCTCATTGTTATGGCAGTCGCCTCTCTCATTTTCGGGGCCTCTCTCTCTCTCTCGCTACTACTGGTCGCCTTTGCCAGATTAAATAGACGGACGACGACCACAGTTTCACCACGGTGCTTAACCTCTCTCTGGCTTAGTGCTGGCAAAATAGGCCCACATTTTATAGCCCGCCCAATCCACCCATATTTTATTAGGCTGGATGAGTGATATTTTAAGTGGGTCACATTTGGGCTTCAACCCATATTTTACCCATAAAATATGGGTATTTGTGGGTAAAAGTTGGGTAATATATGGGTTGGTAATCTATGCTACTTTCAGTCTTTCACGACACATTTTCCAGTATTGATCTTCGTCTCCTTCAACAGCTGATTGTTGACATGTGATTTTTGACCCTCCCCAAGATTTTTTCATATTTAGCACGTAAATATTTAATTTAGGCTTAATATAGGTATTTCAACACATTTTCTCTTTTACTTTATTTTATTACAAGAAAAATAAAAATTGCAAAAAAATATATTTTAGTATGTATCTTTCATAAATTTTAAAAAACAAATACAAAAAATAGTACCATATTTTTATCTTTATATAATTTTGAAAATACAAAAATATATATATAATAGTTTCATGTTAGCTTTTGCATTGTGTAGTATTTTTATCTTATTTTAAAATAAGTCAATTAAGGTGTTGGATCACAATTTTAAGTGTTTTAGAGCCCAATTCTTGGCCCAATTCGGATTAGTCCATTAAGCCTAGGGACCCTTCTAGACTCTTCTTTGGAACAAAAATAAATAAAAAAGACCCTAAGGACTTAACACAAAAAGACCTAGGGACTAATTGACAAAATACACAAAATAATAACCTAAACCTAGACTCTACACATAGGAACACCTAAAAAGTAGGAAAAAGCAGCCTAAATCTAGGGGATATACACACGGACCCGCCGAATACAAAAAACGAACCCCTTCCCTGTCCTTCATCTTCTTCATCAACCTGTAGGCAACCACCAACTCCAAGTCCAACAACAACATCACAGCAGCCCTTCACTAGTTCAACGAACACAGCCACCCCGCCGTTCCCACTTCATCCCTGAACCTTAAAGCCGTTGGAACCTCTGTTTTCTCGACTGAACGGAAACGGCGACACCACCACCTTCTCCAACCAAAGCTTGTCGGGATACGCACACACGCCGTCACGTACAAAGACCAAAATAGGACAGAAATCAAGGGAATAATAGTGAGGCTTGAGGAACCCATTTGGCAGATCTTCATTTGTTCTTTGAAAGCCAAAAAGATACAAAAAAAAGAAACATATTTTCTGTTTCGTTCTTTATTTTTGATTCTGGGGTGTGTTCAAGGATGGACTCTGATTGAAATGTGGTTTTGAATTCGTGTTTGGGTTGAGCCTTCCGGTGTTAATTTGGATCCCGTCGATTATTTGGTTTTCGATGAGGATTCAATCCATCGAGGTTCCGTCGTGGTCTCCGACTTACGGTCTGTTTGTGTTCAACTACAGTGTCGCATTTTTCTTGTAAACTAGTTGGAATATCTTTAATATATTGAAAGATTTCAGAGGTCTGTTCTTCTTTCCTTCACTGTTTAGCTCTTAATATCATGTTTTGACAACTTCCCTTAATCTCTTATTGAATGTTTGTGTTAGTTCATAAAAAACTTAAAAGACTGTGATGACTTATACTTATATTTCTTCAGCAACCCACAACATGAGAGGTTGTTTTATCTCATTAATTTTTGTCGAGCTTACTGTGTTGTTCTCTTTTTGTGAGTTTAGTTATTGTTGGTATTATCTTGATTTCATGAAAGTTCAAAGAAGAACCAGACCAGTAGGGTTATATTAATGTCGTAGTCAATTTGGTATCATGCTAATAATAATGACAATCATATGATGAGGAAAATTAATTGTTAATTAATAAGGATTAAGATCATAGTGCCACTAGTTTTTTGAATCAAACATGAGAAGGACGATTTTATCTTTCTTTAAAGAGTTAAGGTCTTTAGTTGTGATTTGTTGAAGTATTGTAATTTATAATTATTCTAATACATGGATAGTGCTGAAATTTCTTTTGGCACACTTGAAAATGCATTAGCATCTTAATAATGGAGAGAGATGATGATTTAGGACGTACATGTGATAACCATTTTTAAAATGGATTTTCGGCCTATGTACACGTTCGCGTGACATAGTTACGATTCTTTTAAAAATAAAAATCAAGGTATGCGTTCGCGCAACTTTGGCCAAGCTTTTCCTAAATATGCGTTCGCGCAACTTTGGCCAAGCTTTTCCTAAATAATTAAGTGTTAGGAATTGTGGACACGTACGCGTGTCATGTTTTTTGACACACCGAGCGAAATGAGTACACGTACACGTGACTCATTTCAGGTTAATTTCTTAATTAAAAGCGGTTAAGGGAGGGGATACACATAGGTTCTAAAATGAGTAATTAGACAATTTTAATAAGCCAAGTATGATCAAAGCGACTGTGCTAGAACCACGGAACTCGGGAATGCCTAACACCTTCTCCCGGGTTAACAGAATTCCTTACCCGGACTTCTGTGTTCGCAGACTGTATAACATAGTCAATCTTTCCTCGATTTGGGATCTTAAACTGGTGACTTGGGATACCATAAATTATTCCAAGTGGCAACTCTGATATTTTAATAAAATAAATTAATCCCATTTCGATTGTCACTTAAATTGAAAAAACTCCCTTATACCCTTTACGAGGTGTAGGTAAAAATGAGGTGTGACAGCTCTGGCGACTTTGCTGGGGACAAGAACCCAGAATCTCTGGTTCAGGGTTCAAGAATTCGAGCTTGTTAATATGATTTTGCTTGACTTTATTTATTGTTGATATTACTGTATTTTGTGAACCTTTATGCTAATTGCTGCCTATTTACCGCTTTAATATTGTTTGAATTGTATATAACTGTCTTCTTACGCCACCCCTCTGAGTCTTCTGAAAATGGTGCACACGTTCGCGTGACCTACTTTTTCTGTAGAAATTATACCAAATAGAACGAGGCTGGGCAAGCGACAAGGCCGGGTGGACTTCAGTGCTCCCGGTACGTCGCCCCCTCTTCGGCCCCAGTTGTCCGCTCGGGTACCCAAGTTTAGAACAAAACCCCAGGATTTAAACCTAGAAAAACATAGCTTCATGCCGGATCCCTAGTAGGAACGCTTGTTTGCATCATGTGCATTTTATTTAGGGGACTCATCACAGGGGTTGGGTCCGTCTAGGACAGGTGTACCCAAAATAACAGACCATCTTGATGCATCCTATGTGCTACATGTTGCATTTCTTCAAGGGTAAAAGAGTCATTTGTCAGACCAATGATAGTTGAGGGCAAATGAAAAAGAAAAAAAAAAGAAAAAGAGGTTGAAGTGTGAAGATAAAGTGAGTGGGACCTAATTATGTTTTCTGTCACATTTTTGTTAAGGAAAAAAAAGAGCTTGAAAATTCAAAAAAAAAAAAAAAAGATTTTGCACTTTTGCATCATTTTCCGAAAAATCAAAAATCAAAAAAAAGAAGGAAAAAGAAAATCCAAAAAAAATATGTTGCATGTTTCATCATTTTCAAGGAAAAAGCAAAAAATATGTTTTCTCTAAATTAGTTGTTTTTTTAATTCTCGGCCGTATCCAATTTGCCCGAACTACGCATACCTGATTCTCGTCTTTCGGGGCGTGATACGTAGGCAACCCACATATGGTCCGGTCTTCCTAGTAAGTCTTAGGTTCTTGGCTTTGCGGGGTCTTAGCCAAATCTTGCATTTTATCCACTTTTAGCCGCATAGGTTAATTTTGCAGAAATAGCTTCAATCATGTCTGGCATGTGTCTAGTAAGGAATGTTATTGTCTCACATAGTGTTGGTTTCAGTTTTCTCATACAGGTGTGGATCTACTTACCGGAGTTTAGGCATGACAGACTTCTTAGGACCATCCAGTCAGGAGTTTGCTTAAGGAGATTTTTTTAGTTATTATGTCTTGAGTCTGTTGTTTTTTTTATGTCGTCTTTTACCTTCCAGTTTTGTAGAGTAATGTTGGGTCTTTTGTTTTTGTATTTCCTATTTTTGTATTGGAAAAAGATGTGTTATAAATCAAAAATCCAAAAAGGGATATTTTGCGTTTTTATATTTTCGTTAGAATTTTCTTTAGGAATACTACTCCTAGAAATTGGAAAAAAATCGTTTGATGTGGTTTTTCTTTTAGGCAATTAATATCTAGAACCTAAAAGAAAAATTTATTTTTATATTCCCTTTAGTATATTAGGACCAAAAAAAGAGAATTTTTGTTTTTAGTACCTCTTTAAAGGTTTTCTCTAAGATATTAATTCCAAAAATCCAAAAAAAGATTTTCCTTTGAGGTCATAGAAAAAATTTTCTTTTATTCTTACTAGATTTAGGACATTGCACATAGAAGAAATAAGATACCTTATCTTCTGTTTATTTTTAAAATTTCCCCTTTAGGTAATTAAAAATTGAAATCCAAAAATAATTTTTGTCTTTTTCATTTCTCATTACGAAATTTTTCTTCAGGGATATCAAATGAAAATTCAAAAAAAAAAAGAGTCAAAAAATATTTTTCTCTCTTCTAGGATTTTTCTTTAATAGAGTATTTGTTTCAAAAAAGAAAAGAAAAAGAAAAAAAATCCGTTAAGCTTGAGTTTAAAATAGGTTATAGAACATTAAGTCTATAAAATTAAAAAAAAAAAGGATTTGCTTCTTTTATTTCTCTTTTCTCATCAGAGTAGTCACTAAGGTAAAAAGAAAATGAAAAAGAGAACGTTAGTTCGTTTGCTTTATTCTCGATCTTCCAGAACTACGCAAAGATCTGATTCATGCGGGGTCATGATACGTAGGCAACCTACACAGGGTTTGATCGAATCATTTTTTTATTATTAAAAGAAAAGAAAAATAAAAAAAAGGAAAAAAAGAAAAAAAAGAGGTGAAATTGTGGGATGTGAAATATGAGAGAAAGAAAAGAGTGATGATTAAAAAAAAAGAGAAATGAAGGAAAATGAGCGAGCTCAGAAGTGCTAGAAAAACAAAGAAAAGAGAGGTTGAAATGAACAAATTGGGATGATGCTAACTGACCTTTGTACCCTCGAAGTCATTTAAGAACTGATAACTGTGGCTAGGTGCATTGTACATAAAGTGATATTATCTTATGTTAAATGCCCTAACGCTAACGGGATGACCCCATTTTGTTCCTTTTGATATCTTCATAGTAGAAAGGTAGTTGGTTTGTGGTTCTCGAAGTAGTAACTCCTCTCCACAACATAAGGTCAAAAGGCAATGGTGGACAACAATAAAATTGGGTTAGTTGATACCGGTACCCCAAAGCAGTTGGTTGACACAGAACACTGGTTTGGTTGATGAGGTAAGGATGTTAAGACAACACATGACAGACATGTATCAGGCCTGGATGACTGGGAAGGCATCACCCCCGCCACCACCTAGCCTCTTAGATGCTGCCTTTATCCAAACTCCGGTCATAGTGCCAGATGATCCCCCATACTCTCCAGATCCACCCGTTTATCACAGCTTTCCCAATCGTCCTAGTAGCTCCATCACTCATCCTCCAGTTACCTCTCTCCAAAATTGCCCTCATGTCATATCCACTATTCCCAACAATGAATATCCACTCAAAGCTCATGATGGCCAATACTACCCCGTAGAGGTTGCCCACAAGGTTCTGACTCATACAAGAAGAGCCCTCGGGGTGAGCTTCATGCTGAACATGAAAAAGTCACGGGAAAAGAAGGGCGAGACGAGATATCCAGGAAGCTGAAAAGCATAGAACAGTACTTAAAGAACATGCAAGGGACGGGAGACCAGGTTAGCATGTCTTACAAAGAGTTGTGTATGTTCCCTGACGTTTGCCTACCCGCGGGATTTAAAGTGCCAAAATGTAACTTGTATGATGGGTGTGGAGATCTGGTAGCCCACCTGAGGGTTTACTACAGTGAAATGAGAAGTGTTGGAGAGAAAGATGACTTGTTGATGGCCTATTTCAGTAAGAGCTTGACTGGGGCAGCTTTGGAATGGAACAATCGTCAAGATGTTGGTAAGTGGCCTACATTGGGTGACATGACTCAAGATTTTATTCGATACTTTCAATATAAATCAGGCATTACCCCAGACCGCTCCTCCCTATCTAAAATGGAAAAGAAGCCGGAGGAAAGCTTTAGGGAGTTTGGTGTCACGACCCAAACTGGAGGGCCATGACTAGCACCCGACCATACTTGCCGAGCACTAACGTACATTTTATCTAACCTTTTTTTATTATCTTTTAGGGTTGATGAGATCAATATAAATGGTAGACCTGGATCATGGACAACCAACAATAAAATATGATGGCATGAACATACATAGAAGGAGATGACCAGAAAATCAAGAAACTACATATAAGGTACGAGCTACAACGCTACCATGAAAGACTATACAACAAAAACCAACCGACAAGGCGTACCAAACTATACATGAGTCGACACTTGTCTATGAGCCTCTAAATGAACATAAGTGCTGCAACATAGCCGGAACAAGGCCCCGACATACCCATAATGTCTATAACAAAAATGCATACCAAGACTACGGCAAGTCCGGAGAAGGGATCTCGCCAATAACTGTTGAACTGGACAACCTACTGTGGTAGGGGAGCTGCACCTGCCTGTCTATTAGGTCCTTCAGCACGACATGCGACATCCATAAACAAAAGGATGTCAGTATGAATAAAGTACTGAGTATGTAAGGCAGGGAACCATAAATATGAACAGTAATGTAAGCAGGGATATAGAATATACAACCTGGAACATCTGAGTACCTCTGAGGGCTACTGATATGAAATGTATGATACACATGTATGTATACATAAACTTTTAAAACATACGCCTCTGTGGGCATCATCATCATCATATCGTACCCAGCCATAATAGGCTTGGTAAATACGTACCCGGCCGTCATAAGGCTCAGTAGAATCGTACCCGGCCACGTGGAGCTCGGTAAAACCCAACTGTTCAGTGGTTGCACAATATGTGCCGTACTCGGCCGACTATAGCGCGGCTCGGTAGAGTAAAATACATATATATAATGCATGCTCGACTCATGGAATCATATTCTAAACCTTTCGGAGTGACGTAAGGTCGGTATCCTCTATACACGTTATTAGGACCAACTCTTCATTACGAACCTTATAAGAATCAGGAAGTACCAACAACATTGATAACATAAGAATAAGAGAAGCAACATTAACATCAATCGTTCCATAAGAGGGAAAGCAATGTAAGTACTGCTAGCTTCTAAGAGTAGAGTATCTTTGGAAGCTCGTTCATTACATTATGTACAATCAGAGTCGTGCAAAAGAAGAAAAGGGATAGCCTCACATACCTTGTATATACTGCCCCAATCACAAGCTATGCAATTGTCACAACTCCTTAGTCTACAATAAGAGAAATGATACTATCGTTATCATTTAAGCGTCATAACTATTATGTATCGACCACAACCTATTTTACATTGAAACGGATAGAACCTCCCCTATATATATGACTTCACACAATTCCAAACAATCACCAAACAGCCCAAACAACATCAATAATAAACATATTGAGCCTCCCAAAATAGTCCACGCACAACCTAATTACATCATACATGCGACGACCACCGTAGTCGTGTCAAACGACCTGGAAATGTTACTAATCAATATCAGCCACAACCCTACATATATATGGTGTTCCTCCACACCGTTCCACCTCCAAAACTCCACAAAATAGTAGTAAAACACGCAACCCAATAGCAATACAAAACAGTCCATAAAACAGTCCGCTATAAGTGAATAACTCGAACTTACGGCTTTCGATCACCGTCCCGTGAGTTCTTACATGTATAGAACGAATTACCATGAATTCACAGCAGATAAAAATGTATGAAAGATTGCAGTAACTTACCTTGCTTGTTGGATAACTCATCCCTTCCCTTGGTTCTTCAAACTCTAGGTGTTACCTTCAAATAGAACTTGAAAGAGAGGGAAAATCGATTAGGGTTTGTGTGGGATTTTTGGGGAGGAGTTGTAGGGGGTTAACTTTGGTTTTGAGGGTCTGAAATATGGATGAAATAACTGAGTTCATAACCCCTTAAAAGTCCTATCTTGTCCGACTTAGGTCTTTTAATTTTGTCCTATCATTTTGGCAAGTAGGTGATGCACCTACTTGTCATCTACCAATCTGCGCATGCTTGCGAAAATATGAATATCTCTATACTCAGAGATTGTATTGACAAAGGGTTTAATGCGTTGGAAACTAGACTCGTAGATATTTAATTTGGTTGGTAGATCACCCCATAATTCCTTGTAAATTAGGAGAAAAGTTTGGAAATATATAACCTAATGTTTATGAACCTATGTTGCGACAACGTTTGTCGACTTTTGTTTCATAACTCGTTTGACTTCAAGACTTATGATACAGATATTATATGATTCAAACACTTTAATACATGACCTTGAGTGTATTAAGAACCTCTAGGTTTACCTGAAAATACGAGTTACAACATCCTTGATTCGTTTAACTTCTAATACTTGTTAATCACCCTTATACACCCTTGTATCACTTAAGACCAATAGGATTAACTTCTTATCATCTCAAAGGTAATTCCTTCTTGAATTTATGTTAACTAATATATGGCATGAACTAACGCATGTGGATATGGGTTGTAACACCCTTCCCCCCTTAGGAACATTCGTCCTCGAATGTAAGGGTTCATGGGGAGTTTAAATCATCGTGGATTCCGGTCAAGTTTCTCCCATAAATAGAGGACAAACTTGCAAGCGGTTAACTCAACGTATGGCCTTACAAGAGTATGCAAAGCATTATGGACATGTACATTATCTGCATATCGCCATTTTGTATTAAGGAAGAGTATTCTCAAGTTATTGCTTACCTCATAGAGCCATTTCACCTTCCAATGTATCATGTGTTCCACCAGCATCCTTGTTATCTTCATTCTGGAATAGGTATGGGTATTTAGACTTCATCTCCTCTTCTGCTTTCCATGTTATTTCTTCCATATTTTTGTTCCTCCACAATACTTTGACGGAAGCTACATCTTTTGTTCTCAGCTTGCGGACTTGCCGATCTAATATCGCCACTGGCACTTCTTCATATGATAGGTCCTCTGTAACTTGTACATCTTTGATAGGGACGACTCGAGAAGGGTCTCCAATACATTTTCTCAACATAGATACATGGAATACCGGGTGGACAAATTCCAATTCGGATGGCAATTCTAACTCATAAGCAACCTGTCCAATCCGTCGAAGAATTTTATACGGCCCGATATACCTTGGACTCAGCTTACCTTTCTTCCCAAAACGCATAATACCCTTCATTGGTGAGATCCTCAGGAAAACCCAATCACCAACCTCAAACTCTAGATCACGACGTCGGACATCAGAATAAGATTTTTGCCTGCTTTGTGCCGTCCTCAATCGCTCCTGTATCACTTTCACCTTCTCAATAGCTTGGTGAATCAAATCTGGCCCATATAATTCTGTTTCACCGACTTCGAACCATCCAACTGGTGATCTACATCTCCTCCCGTATAGTGCCTCGTATGGGGCCATTTTAATACTGGAATGGTAGCTATTGTTATAGGCGAATTCTATGAGTGGAAGATGATCATCCCAATTCCCCTTAAAATCTAGAACACATGCTCGTAGCATATCTTCCAGTGTCTGAATGGTACGTTCAGCCTGTCCGTCAGTCTGCGGATGAAATGCAGTGCTGAGATTTACTTGTGTGCCTAAACCCTTCTGGAAAGACCTCCAAAAGTTAGCCGTAAATTGAGCTCCTCGGTCTGATATAATAGATATGGGCACACCATGAAGCCTAACAATCTCCTTGATATACAACTTCGCATAATCTTCAGCCGTGTAAGTTGTCTTCACTGGCAGAAAATGGGCACATTTTGTAAGTCGATCAATTATCACCCAGATGGAGTCAAACTTATGATAAGAGCGAGGTAATCCAATAATGAAGTCCATATTAATCACCTCCCACTTCCAGGTCGGAATCTCTATATTCTGAAGCAATCCACCGGGTTTCTGATGTTCTATCTTTGCTTGTTGACAATTGGTACACTAGACTACAAATTCTGCAATAGACTTCTTCATGTTATCCCACCAATACTGCTCCTTGACATCATGATACATCTTTGTCGAGCTGGGATGGATGGAATATCGGGATTGATGAATCTCATTCATAATCTTCTCTCGCAACCCTGCCACATTAGGCACACACAATCGGCTCTGGTATCTCAGTGCCCCATCTCTTCCGATCTCAAAAGCCATACTTTTACACTGCTGAATGCTCTCTCTTAATCGTACTAAGATAGGATCTTCATATTGTCGTGCTTTTACCTCGGCTACCAAAGATGATTCTGATGTATTCTGTACAGTAACACCTCCGTCATTAGAGTCTAACAATCTGATTCTCATATTGGCTAGCTGATGAAGCTCTTTAATCAACCCCCATCTACCTGCCTCAATATGTACTAAGCTTCCCATTGATTTACGGCTGAGAGCACCTGCCACAACATTGGCTTTACTGGGATGATACAATATCTCGACGTCGTAGTCTTTCAATAATTCAAGCCACCTACGCTGCCTCAAATTCACCTCTTTTTGCTTGAAGATGTATTGTAAACTCTTGTGATCTGTGTAGATGTCAACATGGACACCGTATAAGTAGTGCCACCATATCTTCAAAGCATATATTACTACAGCCAATTCCAAATCATGCGTTGGATAATTCTTTTCATGCTTCTTCAATTGTCTTGATGCATAAGCAATCACCTTCCCACGCTGCATCAATACGCACCCAAACCTATACCTGAGGCATCATAATATACCACATAACCTTCTGTTCCTTCAGGAAGAGTGAGCACTGGTGCGGATGTCAATCGATTCTTCAGCTCCTGAAAACTACGTTCACAAGTGTCAGACCACTGGAACTTGGTAGCTTTCTGTGTTAACTTAGTCAATGGTGATGATATAGAGGAAAACCCTTCCACAAACCGCCTATAATATCCTGCTAGCCCTAGGAAGCTGCGGACTTCTGATGGTGTTGTAGGTCTCGGCCAATTCTTTACTGCATCGATCTTCTGAGTGTCGACACTAATACCCTCGTCAGATATCACATGGCCAAGGAACGCTACTGAGTTCAACCAAAATTCACATTTGAAGAGCTTAGCATATAACTTACGATCCTGAAGGGTCTATAATACTATCCGCAAGTGGCCCGCATGTTCCGCCTCTGAATGAGAATATACTAGAATGTCATCAATGAATACAATCACGAACACATCAAGATAGGGCCTGAATATAGTATTCATGAGATCCATAAAAGCTGCTGGGGCATTTGTTAGCCCGAACGACATCACCAAGAACTCAAAGTGCCCATATCTTGTCCGGAAGGCCGTCTTTGGAATATCCTTCTCCCTAACCCTCACCTGATGATACCCTGAACGTAAATCAATCTTAGAGAAATACTTGGCACCCTGGAGTTGGTCAAACAGGTCATCAATTCTTGGAAGTGGATACTTGTTCTTTATAGTAGACTTATTCAACTGTCGATAGTCGATACACATCCGTAACGACCCGTCTTTCTTCCGCACGAATAGGACTGGTGCACCCCAAGGTGAAGTGCTAGGCCTAATAAAGCCCTTATCCAGCAAGTCCTTCAACTGCACCTTCAACTCTCGCAACTCTGCCGGGGCCATTCTGTATGGAGGAATAGAGATCGGTTGAGTGTCAGGCAACACATCAATGCTAAACTCAATCTCCCTTTCAGGAGGAAGGCATGGGAGTTCATCTGGGAAAACATTTGGGAATTCGTTGACCACGGGGATTGATTGTAAAGTAGGCGGTTTCGCCTCCGCATCCCTAACGCGAACGAAATGATAAATGTAACCTTTTGAGATCATTTTCCTTGCCTTAAGATAGGAAATAAACCTACCTTTTGGTGTAGCAATATTCCCTTTCCATTCAATGATGGGTTCACCAGGAAATTGAAACCTAACCATCTTCGTACGACAGTCAACATTTGCATAGCATGAGGCCAACCAGTCCATTCCCATTATCACATCAAAATCAACCATTTCTAACTCAAATAAATTTGCCGAGGTTTGACGACTACAAATCATCACAGTGCAACCTCTATATACCCTTCTAGCAATCACAGAATCTCCTATCGGAGTAGATACCGCAAGGGGTTTACTTATCAATTCAGGTTCAATGCCAAACTTATTAGCCACAAAGGGTGTAACATATGATAATGTAGATCCCGGATCAATCAGCGCATATACATCATAAGAAAACACAGATATAATACCTGTAACAACATCTGGAGACGACTCGAGATCCTGTCGACCTACTAGAGCATAGGTTCGATTTTGAGCACCACTCGAACTCGGCACTGCACCTCTACCTCTACCACGACCTGTCGATTGCTGAAAACCCCATGCTGGAGGTCGAACTGATGAGGAAGAAGAAGACACAGATCCAGTTGGCTGAGCCATACCATCACCTCCCCTGTTAGGACAATCCCGCATCATATGGCCAGGCTATCCGCAAGAATAACATGCATCATAACCTCGACGGCACAGTCCAAAGTGGGCCTTGCCGCACTGATCACAACGTGGTATTGTGGGTCTCATCTGACTAGTATCCCTGTGATGTTGCGAGCCTGATGCCTGCGAACTCTGACCTGGACCAGAATGGGTAAATCGATCATATTGAGGCCTCTGAAACTGTGGGGGAGCACTAGCTACAGGTGGCGCCGAACTCCTCGAAGACTGGGGCCTGACGCTGCCTCTGAAGTCATTAGAATACCTTGCAAATCTCGCCCTCTTATGCTGGCCCCTATCCTGATCCCTATCTTCCCTCTGATGGCGTTTACGATCCTCTAGGGTCTGGGCATAAGCTTGAATACGGGAAATATCCATGCCCTCCACCAAAGAGGCTGTCGTGCACTCATTTATCAGATGTGGTCCCAATCCGTTCACGAACAAATGCACCCTATCACTCATCTCGGCCACCATATTGGGAGCATACCTTGCTAAAGAATCGAACTACATACTGTACTCTCGCACACTCATATTACCTTGTCTAAGGTTCAAGAAATTATTAGCTCTAGCTCGTCGTATCTCAACTGGCAAGTAGTGACGAAGAAAGGCCTCAGAAAATTCCTTCCACACAGCTGGAGAAGTGTTCGAACCCCTGGATCTCTCCCAACTATCATACCAGAGAACCGCTAAATCCCATAGCCGATAAGAAGCCAACTCTACTGCCTCTGTATCACTAACATGCATAACCCGAAGTGTACGATGAACCTGGTCAATAAAAGTCTGTGGGTCCTCCTTGGGGTCTGATCCGGTAAACACTTGAGGGTCTAAATTAATAAAATCACGAACTCTCATACTAACTGGTTTCTCAGCAGCACCTGTATTCTGCCTCTGAGCCTGAACAGCTACCAAGCTAGTCAATAACTGCAAAACAATCCGCATATCATGGTTTGTAGCGCCAGATGGAGGAACTGGAGGTGCTGGATGCCTCCTAATACCTCTGGAAGAGACGGGGTAGCTGAGGTATGAGACGACATCTCACTCTGAGCCTCACTTTGGCCTGCTCTGGCTTGGGGCACCTGACTGGTACCCTCTCCCGCAGCTGTATCAAGCCGTCTACTAATTGTTTGCTTCCTAGTCGAAGGCATCGCTGAAAGAAAACAAGGTGAATATTAGAGACAAACACTTACGACTCAACTCTACGCACGATCTAGATTCAGGAAGAAGGTAACAACCCTAGATGTCATGTAGCCTCCTGATTATAAATGTGGCGCGCTACACATCCATAATCAAGACTCTACTAGACACGGCTCATAGACAACCCCTAGGACAGACTTGCTCTGATACCAAGTTTGTCACGACCCAAACTGAAGGGCCATGACTAGCACCCGACCACACTTGCCGAGCACCAACGTACATTTCATCTAACCTTCATTATTATCTTTTAAGGCTGACGAGATCAATATAAATGGTAGACCTAGATCATGGACAACCAGCAATAAAATATGACGGCATGAACATACATAGCAGGGGATGACCAGACAATCAAGAAACTACGTATAAGGTATGAGCTACCACGCTACTATGAAAGACTATACAACAAAAACTAGCCGACAAGGCATACCAAACTATACATGAGCCGACACCTGTCTATGAGCCTCTAAAAGAACATAAGTGTTGCAACATAGCCGGAACAGGGCCCCGACATACCCATAATGTCTATAACAAAAATTGCATACCAAGACCAAGGCAAGTCCGGAGAAGGGATCTCGCCAATCACCGCTGAACTGGACAGTCTACTGTGGTGGGGGAGCTGCACCTGCCTGTCTATTAGGGCCGGTAGCACAACATGCAGCGTCCACAAACAAAAGGACATCAGTACAAATAAAGTACTGAGTATGTAAGGCAGGGAACCATAAATATGAACATTAATGTAAGCAGGGATAAAGAATATACAACCTGGAACATCTGAGCACCTCTGAGGGCTACTGACATGAAATGCATGATACATATGTATGTATACATAAACTTTTAAAATATATGTCTCTGTGGGCATCATCATCATCATATCGTACCCAACCATAATAGGCTTGGTAAAAATGTACCCGACTGTCATAAGGCTCGGTAGAATCGTACCTGGCCAGGTGGAGCTCGGTAAAACCCAACTGCTCAGTGGTTGCACAATATGTGCCGTACCCGGCCGACTATAGTGCGACTCGGTAGAGTAAAATAGATACATATATATAATGCATGCTCGACTCATGGAATCACATTCTAAACCTTTCAGAGTGACGTAAGGTCGGTATCCTCTGTACACGTTATTAGGACCAACTCTTCATTACGAACCTTATAAGAATCAGGAAGTACCAACAACATTGATAACATAAGAATAAGAGAAGCAACATTAACATCAATCGTTCCATAAGAGGGAAAGCAATGTAAGTACTGCTAGCTTCTAAGAGTAGAGTATCTTTGGAAGCTCGTTCATTACATTATGTACAATCGGAGTCGTGCAAAAGAAGAAAAGGGATAGCCTCACATACCTTGTATATACTGCCCCAATCACAAGCTATGCAATTGTCACAACTCCTTAGTCTACAATAAGAGAAACGATACTATCGTTATCATTTAAGCGTCATAACTATTATGTATCGACCACAACCTATTTTACGTTGAAACGGACAACACCTCCCCTATATATATGACTTCACACCATTCCAAACAATCACCAAACAGCCCAAACAACATCAATAATAAACATATTGAGCCTCCCAAAATAGTCCACACACAACCTAATTACATCATACATACGACGACCACCGTAGTCGTGTCAAACGACCCGAAAATGTTACGAATCACTATCAGCCCACAACCCTACATATATATGGTGTTCCTCCACACCCTTACACCTCTAAAACTCCACAAAATAGTAGTAAAACACGCAGCCCAATAGCAACACAAAACAGTCCATAAAACAGTCCGCTACAAGTGAATAACTCGAACTCACGGCTTCCGATCACCGTCCCGTGAGTTCTTACATGTATAGAACGAATTACCATGAATTCACAGCAGAGAAAAATGTATGAAAGATGGCAGTAACTTACCTTACTTGTTGGATAACTCAGCCCTTCCCTTGGTTCTTCAAACTCTAGGTTTTACCTTCAAATAGAACTTGAAAGAGAGGGAAAATCGATTAGGGTTTGTGTGGGATTTTTGGGGAGGAGTTGCAGGGGTTAACTTTGGTTTTGAGGGTCTGAAATATGGATGAAATAACTGAGTTCATAACCCCTTAAAAGTCCTCTCTTGGCCGACTTAGGTCTTTTAATTTTGTCCTATCATTTTGGCAAGTAGGTGATGCACCTACTTGTCATCTACCAATCTGCGCAGGCTTGCGAAAATATGAATATCTCTATACACCTAGATCGTATTGACAAATGGTTTAATGCGTTGGAAACTAGTCTCATAGATCTTTAATTTTGTGGGTAGATCACCCTGTAATTCCTTTTAAATTAGGAGAAAAGCTTAGAAATATTTAACCTAATGTTTAAGTAAAATTATGAACCTAAGTTGCGACAACGTTTGTCGACTTTTGTTTCATAACTCGTTTGACTTCAAGACTTATGATACGGATATTATATGATTCAAACACTTTAATACATGACCTTGAGTGTATTAAGAACCTCTAGGTTTACCTGAAAATACGAGTTACAACATCCTTGATTCGCTTAACTTCTAATACTTGTTAATCACCCTTATACACCCTTGTATCACTTAAGACCAATATGATTAACTTCTTATTATCTCAAAGGTAATTCCTTCTTGAATTTATGTTAACTAATATATGACTTGAACTAACGCATGTGGATATGGGTTGTAACATTTGGGCTCAGATGGAGGGAGCAAGCTGCTCGAGTCAGTACCCCGATTGGTGAAGAAGAAATGGTTGAGCTTTTCCTACTAGCCCAGGGGCTCACTTATTTCAATCATTTGATCCCGGCATTGGGAAAGCCTTTCAATGATGTGTTAAAAATAGGGGAGATGGTAGAAGAGGGAATCAAGTCCGGCAAAATCATGAGTTGTTCGGCATTGAAAGATACTACAAAAGATATTCAGAACATCCCAGTAAGTTTGGGTGGATGAAAGAGAAATAGAAAAGATGATTCGCTGGGCATTCCTGCTCAACACTTTCATCCTCGACATCGGCCCCATGAATATCCTTGTGCACCAGATGATCCTCTCCAATGCTATTTTTCTCCAATGAAACCCCAAACTCGTACGTCACTTTCCCAGTACCCTGTCCACAATTCACCACCATATGCTCCACACCCACGAGGCGCGCGATGGCCCACACCACTTCCCCAAATGTCTTACCTGCCCCCTCAAGCATATCAGCCCCTTGCCCGCAAAAAGTTCCAGCTGAGGCCAGAATATAAACTGAAAAAACTACTGAAAAAAGAAAAGGCTTTCACCCCTATTGGAGAATCATATGCCAGTTTGTTCCAAAGGTTGAGGCAATGGGACATGTTAAAGCCGATTCAGATAAAAAAAGCCAAACCCTCTGCCAAAGAAGTTTGATTTTTCCCAAAGATGTGCATATTGCTCCGATGCCCTAGGTCACAGTACAGAAAGTGTTGGCACCTGAAAAATGCGATTCAGAAGCTTATTAATGCAGGTGACATTGTCGTGCAAAATCCAGATGCAGCAGACACTAGCCAAGGGCTATCGCCTGTGCGTAATGAGACGCGTATGGTAGGTATCATTTATTTTTAAAAGGAATATGAGAATTCTTCTGAGATCCTCGGAGGTCCACGTGCTACGAAGCTTTCAGCGCTATCAGAGGTTGATCCTAAGAACGAGCAGGCACATGGAACCCAAAAGCAATTTGTTAAGAACAATGTGATGGAAACTTGTGAAGGTCCTAGTAATGTTGATGCAGAAGTCAGTGGCTAAGATGCTGAGTTTGGTGATTGGAAAGATGCTGTTTTCTTGGTTAGCCAGGGAGGAGTTTTGGTGGTTTATTTTGTTGTCATTTCTGTTGTCCGGGTTATTTCCAGGGTTGTAATCCAGATATTGTCTTGTGACTCAAACCCTTCTATCCTTTTATTTTGCCTAGTTTTTTAGTCGTAGTAGCTCATTTAGTGTTGTCTCGGTTTGTTCTAGGTTTGTAACCCCAGTTTAGTTTGCTTGTTTTGTTGTTCAAATCCTTTCACCAGCTGTCTAATGCAATTTTTTGTTTTCTGTAACTGCTAGTCATTTTTTGTTTAGTCCTCTTTTCTTTTATAGTTCTTTTCCTGTTGACTCTAGTGACATGACATGCAGGCATAATACTCAGCCTGGTTTTAAAAGTCAATTTAGTCATGAAGCAATGAAGCAATTTTGAAGATGTAGGGACATGCGAGGGGAAATAAGCAAAAGCATTTTGAGATCACTTCAAGACCGAATTGTGTGAAACTGGGGCAGATAGAACATAAAGAAACCCTATTGAAATGCATCCTGCCGCATCGGGTCGAAGCTAAAGGCAAGTTCATTCCAAATTTGCAAGGGGCTGTTCGCGGTAATGAGAGTGAGAGTGTTGTCCAATGGTGCTTTGTATTTAACAGATGTATAAGGTAAATGTGTAGAAATAGCTATCAATTCTGATGCGGTCAAAAGATATTATGTATTATTTCTTTGGTTAAGTTATGTTTGTTTGTACTTGGCATGTTTTGAAGATTGGAATGACGAAGGCATTTTGTTCGGCTATCTAAACACTTTATCCTTTGTTACCCTTTTTGAGCCTTATTTTTTTTTCATACCCCTCTTTTGGAATCAGTAGTAAAGTTCAGAAACGCAAGTGCAAAATGTAAGTAAAGGACAAAGAGAAAAAGAGAAATAAAAGAATGAAAAGAGAAATAAAAGAATGAAGAGAGAAAGAAAAGAATGAAAAGAAAAAGAAAAAAAAAGAAAAAGAGAGGAAAAAACAACAAAAAGAAAAACAAAAAGAAGAAAAGAAGATAAAGAAAAAGAAAAGAAAAATCACAACAAACAAAGTAATTCCTATGACATGAACTACGTTCGACCTAATTCCTTTTAAGAATACGTAGGCAGCCTCACAGTTCGGTCCCATCAAAATAAAAATCCAAAAGTCCCCAAGCAAAGAAACTGGGGTAGAAGTTGCGGTTGTTATGGGAAAATCTGGTTCCAAAAGTTGTAATTTTGAACCCGGTTGAGTTTGTTTTGAGCCTTTTGATACGCTTTCTTTCTAACCCCATCCAAAAGCCCACATTATGGTCCAGAGAAAGACCTTCCGATCAATCTTTAAGAGATGCCGAGGCGAGCAAGTAGAGGTGATCAAGGGTAAAATTCCGGTCCAAACGAGGAAAATGAAAATGAGAGAGTCTTATTGGTGAAAACCCTCACGGGCACCGTAAGGAGATGAAAGCTGAGAGAAATAAAAAATGAGAGAGTCTTATTGGTGAGAACCTTCACGAGCACCTTGAGGCAACTGTAAGTTGAGAGAAAGAACAAAATGAGAGAGGCTTGATGGTGAAAACCCTTCGGCCACTACAAGTCGAATAGGGATTGTGAATTAGATTGGATAATCGGAGCATTGAAGCCCAGTTTCACGGTTTGGGGGTATAACAAGAGTTGAACATCAGACTTGCTTGACAAAATATCCATAGGTGCATGTCATGGTTATTAGAGTTGGTATCCATATCTGATAGGTTTCTACTTTGTAGTTTTCTTGTTAGGAATTATCTCTTTCCATTGTCCTTTACTCTGTTCCTTTTGTCTTGTTTACTTCTTCTTCCTGAGTCTGTTTGGTCAGAACAAGTGAGAAATAACTTCAAAATTTGCCACTAGCTTTCCAATTGCACAAAACGGGATCTGTCTAGCACATCAAAGTGTCATAAGTCCAGAAAGAACAAAAAGCGCACTGAGTTGGTAACAATTAACATGATTTGGGACCCATGTGAAATACAAAGGTTTGGTATATATCAACAATGCAACAGATGAAGGGTGTTAGGTGAACGGATCAAAGGTATTTTCTGTGATAAGATTGACAAAGAAAGTGGTTAACCAATGATAAGTAAGGTCTTCCAAGCAGAAATCAAAGTTATCATGGCAAATGAAGGAGCAATAGACCTCAAGGCCAAAACCAATGTTTTAAATCAGGAAAGAACAGCATACGCATTGAGTGGGTGGCAATTGACGTGCTTTGGGATTCATATGAGACACAAAGGTTTGGTAAATGTCATTTCATGAGCAATGCAACAGATAGAGGGTATTGGGTCTGAACGGAGAAGAGGTATTTTCTATGATAAGGGTGACAGAGAAAGTGGTTAATCAATAAACAAGCAAGGTCTTCGAGTGAAAATCAAAGTTATCATGGGAAGTGAAGGATCAACCGCCCTCAAAGTCAAGGCCACAAACCAACCACCATATTTTTAAACTGACAAGATTTTTCTTTGATTAGAAACAGGGGCAGAAATTTCATTTGTTTCGGAGAAACCCTTCGTTAAGGAAAAGCAAGCACCAAATAGGCTTGACAGTAAATTTTCAGGACCCTCATGGAAAAATGGGACCTAGTTTAAAATTCGAAACAATCATGAGTAACATAATCTAGCATAAATGTATCCCAAAGGAATATAAGTTGGCTTCAAAGTTTGTATGTTTAAGATATGATTCAATTAGGAATTTTCAGGACCCTCCTGAATAATGGGACCTAGAGTTAAGATTTCTATTAGATAACAAGATTTAGCGTAGGTTCTATTATAGGGTAGAATAATTCAGCCGTAAAAGAATTGTCACTTTTAAGATAAAAATTGACTTTTGATTTTCAGGACCCTCATGGATAATGGGGTGTAGTTTTAAAACTTGCTCGGATAACAAGACTTAGCATAAGATATACCTTCAGAAGACATAATTTAGCTTTAAAATTGTCATTTAAATAGGAGTTGTCAGGACCCTCCTATATAACGGGATCTAGCTTTCAAATTCTTGATAATGTTTGGTAACATGATTCAGTTTAACACTCACAGATGTGCCCATCTACCAAACTGGGGCAGAAAATTTTCTGTGTTTTGTCTATTTTTGTTGAAATCAGGCAGCCACTTGGATAACAGGGAGAAGCAGTTCGAGTTCAGCAATCAGGCGCCCACCTGGAGAGCACGGGAATACAATTCAAGTTCAGCAGTCAGGCGCCCATCTGGAGAGCACGGGAATACAATTAAAGTTCAGCAGTCAGGCGCCCACCTAGAGAGCACGAGAATACAATTCAAGTTCAGCAGTCAGGCGCCCATCTGGAGAGCACGGGAATATAGTTCAAGTTCAGCAGTCAGGCACCCACCTAGAGAGCACAGGAATACAATTCAAGTTCAGCAGTCAGGCGCCCACCTGGAGAGCACAGGAATACAAATCAAGTTTAGCAGTCAGGCGCCCACCTGGAGAGCATGTGAGTACGGTTCAAGTTCAGCAGTCAGGCGCCCACCTGGAGAGTACGGTAATACAGTTCAAGTTCAGCAGTCAGGCGCCCACCTAGAGAGCACGGGAATACAATTCAAGTTCAGCAGTCAGGCGCCCACCTAGAGAGCACGGGAATACATTTCAAGTTCAGCAGTCAGGCATCCACCTGGAGAAAGGGAAAGCATCTCAGAGTACAATTCGAGTTCAGCAATCAGGCATCCACCTGGAGAAAAGGGAAATCATCTCAGATTACAATTCAAGTTAGCAATAAAAGAAGCTCGTGGCAAGAATGCGAGTCAACAGTCCGAGGTGATCAACAGAAGTTAGTCGCAATAAGGAAAAAGAGGGGAATACAGGAAGCTAATCCAAATGCAGAAGTTGATGAAAGACGTGGGTTGCTCAAGACATGGCCAAGGTTACAAGCACTGCATGCCCGGTTTTGATCCTAAAAGCTGAAGAAGAACGAGCTAGCACCTGCAACTAGCAGGCGTCAAGGTTCAAATCCAAAGTCTGCATGAAGAACCATTCAAGACACAAGATCAAGCTTCGGAAGACTTATATATAGGAATCTTGTAACTCGTAGTTGGTAGGCTTATATAGTCTTTTTCATGTTTTGATTTTTGATGTAACATCAGGACTACGGACCGGAACCTCGGCGGAACGGCACCTTGACCAGCTCTCCACCTCGGTACACTCCATCATCTCACTCACCTCTGAACTACACGTGGCCTGATTTCTTTATAGCCAAGGATATGTAGGCAGCTCAGATACCAGGGCTCGGTCACATTCCCCTCTCTATTAGTTTTAGTCTCTCTAAATAAGGGTCGGGTCAAAACACCTGTCTAGTCATTCTTTGTCTGAAAATACTTCGTCTTTTCAATCAAAGAAGGGCAGCTGTAGATATGTGATTTTTAACCCTCCCCAAGATTTTTTCATATTTAGCACGTAAATATTTAATTTAGTCTTAATATAACTATTTCAACTCATTTTTACTCTTTTACTTTATTTTATTACAAGAAAAATAAAAATTACAAAAAAAATAATATTATAGGATGTATCTTTCATAATTTTTTTTAAAAAATACAAAAAATAGTACCATATTTTTATCTTTATATAATTTTGAAAATACAAAAAAATATATAATAGTTTCATGTTAGCTTTTGCATTGTGTAGTATTTTTACCTTATTTTAAAATGAGTCAATTAAGGTGTTGGATCACAATTTTAAGAGTTTTAGAGCCCAATTCTTGGCCCAATTCGGATTAATCCATTAAGCCTAGGGACCCTTCTAGACTCTTCTTTGGAACAAAAACAAATAAAAAAGACCCTAAGGAGTTAACACAAAAAGACCTAGGGACTAATTGGCAAAATACACAAAATAATAACCTAAACCTAGACTCTACATATAGGAACGCCTAAAAAGCAGGAAAAAGCAGCCTAAATCAAGGGATATACACACGGACCCGTCGAATACAAAAAACGAACCCCTCCCCTGTCCTTCATCTTCTTCATCAACCTGTAGGCAATCACCAACTCCAAGTCTAACAACAACATCACAACAGCCCTTTACCAGTTCAATAGACACAGCCACCCCGCCGTTCCCACTTCATCCCTGAACCTTAAAGTTGTTGGAACCTCTGTTTTCTCGACTGAACGGAACCGGCGACACCATCACCTTCTCCAACCAAAGCTCGCTGGAATACGCACACACGCCGTCACGTACAAAGACCAAAATGGGACAGAAATCAAGGGAATAATAGTGAGGCTTGGGGAACACATTTTGCAAATCTTCATTTGTTCTTTGAAATCCAAAAAGATACAAAAAAAAGAAACATATTTTCTGTTTCGTTCATTATTTTTGATTCTGGGTTGTGTTCAAGGATGGACTTTAATTGAAATATGGTTTTGAATTCGTGTTTGGGTTGAGCCTTCCGGTGTTAATTCGGATCCCGTCGATTATTTGGTTTTCCGGTGAGGATTCAATCCTTCGAGGTTCCATCGGGGTCTCCGGCTTACGGTCTATTTGTGTTCAACTACAGTGTCACATTTTTCTTGTAAACTAGTTGGAAGATCTTTAATATATTGAAAGATTTCAGAGGTCCGTTCTTCTTTCCTTCACTGTTTAGCTCTTAATATCATGTTTTGACAACTACCCTTAATCTCTTATTGAATGTTTGTGTAAGTTCATAAAAAACTTAAAAGACTGTGATGACTTATACTTATATTTCTTCAGCAACCCACAACATGAGGGTTTGTCTTATCTCATTAATTTTTGTCGAGCTTACTATGTTGTTCTCTTTTTGTGAGTTTAGTTATTGTTATTATTATCTTGATTTCATGAAAGTTCAAAGAAGAACCAGACCAGTAGAGTTATATTAATGTCGTAGTCAATTTGGTATCGTGCTAATATAATGACAATCATATGATAAGGAAAATTAATTGTTAATTAATAAGGATTAAGATCATAGTACCACTAGTTTTTTGAACCAAACATGAGAAGGACGATTTTATCTTTCTTTAAAGAGTTAAGGTCTCTAGTTGTGATTTGTTGAAGTATTCTAATTTATAATTATTCTAATATATGGATAGTGCTGAAATTTCTTTTGGCACACTTGAAAATGCATTAGCATCTTAATAATGGAGAGAGATGTATAGGTGATAACCACTTTTAAAATGGATTTTCGGCCTATGTACACGTTCGCGTGACATAGTTACGATTCTTTTAAAAATAAAAATCAAGGTATGCATTCGCGCAACTTTGGCCAAGCTTTTCCTAAATATGCGTTCGCGCAACTTGGCCAAGCTTTTCCTAAAAAACTAAGTGTTAGGAATTGTGGACACGTACTCGTGACATGATTTTTGACACACCGAGCAAAATGAGTACACGTACGCGTGACTCATTTCAAGTTAATTTCTTAATTAAAAGCGGTTAAGGGAGGGGATCCACATAGGTTCTAAAATGAGTAATTAGACAATTTTAATAAGCCAAGTATGATCAAAGCGACCGTGCTAGAACCACGAAACTCGGGAATGCCTAACACCTTCTCCCGGGTTAACAGAATTCCTTACTCGGACTTCTGTGTTCTTAGACTGTATAACAGAGTCAATCTTTCCTCGATTCGGGATCTTAAACTGGTGACTTGGGACACCATAAATTATCCCAAGTGGCGACTCTGATTTTTTTTAAAAATAAAATAATTCCGTTTCGATTGTCACTTAAATTGGAAAAACTCCCTTATACCCTTTACGAGGTGTAGGTAAAAAGGAGGTGTGACAACGGTTTCTCTTCATCAATCTCTTTAAGGGTAACCTCTCTGCCCCAGTCCCTTGAAACCTTCTTCCTCATCCTCCTTTTTTTCTTCTTTTCCTTCTTTTGTTTTTAAATTTTAGAGCTAGGGTTGGTGCGTAGCTCTAAAAATAAGCAGAAGTTATTATTTATTTTATCATTCCAAATTTAATTTCAAGAAATATATCATAATTGCTTTCTATGGTGAAATTAATTCCAAGAAATATATCATTTTGAATTTGTGATTGTATAGGCTAATTAGAAGTCCAATAAACTCCCAACACCGAGAGCACCTATCTCGCTAATGTCGACTTCACTCAACGAGAACTTCCTTTTCCTATGGAAATCAGTGTTCTATCCACAAACTAGGTAATTGTTTTTCACAGAAAAGGAAAATATAAATCAATCCCCAGTTTTTTTGTCTTTCCTTTTACTTATGGGGTTTAGTTTTTTACACTTTCGAATATCTGCATAACTGCTTATAACTATTAGATTCTTTGTTCTGTATTTCTCCCAAATTTAAGTTATAAATTTTCTCAAGTTATTTCGCTAAGAAATTTCAGCTCAGGAATGAGTTTAGTAATGAGTCCAAATATGCCAGTGTTATATTTTGAACTTTTGCTTTCTATGTTAGGTAGAGATGTCTACGGAGGTTAATGAGGAGGCTATTGAGGAGTCATATGATTTTAGTTCGTCAATCCCAACAAAATGAGCTAAAAAAAATACTTCCGTTGTTTGGAATACCTTTCAAAAATTGCCTCGTGCTACTATTGGTGAAAGGGGCAAAGCGCAATGTAAGGTATGTAAGATGATCTATGTAGCAGATTCTAAGTCTGGAACTTCAAATTTGAAGCGACATATGCACACATAAATAATACGCAAGGGCGTAGGTGTGAGCCAATTGATCAAGCAATTTATCGGGAGAAATTGTCTGTGGCTATTCTAAAGCATAATTATCCTTTTAGCTTTGTCGAGCATAAAGAAATAGGGATATCCATTTGTACTTAAATCCAACTGTCAAAACCATTTCAAGAAATACCGCCAAGTCTGATACTTTGAAAATGTATGATAGGGAAAAAGAATTTCTAAAGAATGAGCTTGCCGCGATTCCTAGTAGGGTGTGTTTGACTTCGGACATGTGGACTTCTGTAGCATCAAATGGCTATATGTGTTTAACTGCTCATTATGTTGATTTGAATTGGATTCTTCAAAAAATAATATTGATTTTCCGTCATGTGGCCCCTCCACATTCTGGTTCAGTTTTAGGTACTTTTCTAATTGAGTTTATTAAGGAATGGGACATTGAAAAGAAGATCTTTACTCTTACATTGGATAATGATAGTTGCAATAGGGGTGTGGTTGATATTTTAAAAGAACATTTATCTTTGAGGCGTTCACTAGTTTGTGATGGAAAGTTCTTTCATGTTCGTTGTGGGAACCACATATTGAATTTAATAGTGAAGGCTGGTTTGGAAAAAGCTGATGCATCTATTATAAAAATTAGAGAAGGTGTTAAGCATATTAAACATTCGGAAGGAAGAATTTTGAAATTTGTGGAATGCATTAAGAATCTTGGGCTACCGTGCTCAAAGAAGCTTCGCCAAGATATGACTATTCGTTGGAATTCTACTTTTCAAATGCTTGAAAGTGCTCTCCTCTACCAGCAAGCTTATATTCAATATAAGTTAGTTGATACTGATTTTAAATATGCTCTTTCTGAGGAGGAATGAAAAAGGGTAGAGACGATTGCTAAGTTTTTGAAGCCATTTTATGATATCACTACATTGTTTTCCGGAAGCAAATATCCAACTGCCAATTTGTATCTACCTAATGTATGGAAAATTCAAATGTTGTTAGAGGAAGAAAGAAATAGTAGTGACCTAGTTATGAATGAGATGGCTACATTAATGTTAAGGAAGTTCAAAAAATATTGGAGGTCTTACAGTAAGATCTTATCACTTGCCATTGTCCTTGATCCTCGATATAAAATGAAGTTTGTGAAATTTTGCTTCTCCAAAATTGATCCTGCGACTACTGATGCGAAGGTAAAAATTGTTGAAGATCATTTGCAATTGTTGTTCAAAGAATACTTGGTACCTTCGATCTCAATTTCCTTAATGGAGGAGCATGCTTATGATAGATGTACCAATGAAGCAAGGGATAAGCTTGAGGAGTTTGATGTGTTTGAGAACCAAGAGTCTGGTAGAGGTAAAACACAATTAGATTTGTACATGGAGGAGCCTAATCTTGATCGTAAAGCAAATCCAGATTTGGATGTGCTTGCCTTTTGGAAGGAAAATAGACTAAGGTTTCCAGAACTCTCATTGATGGCATGAAATGTCTTGAGTTACCACTGTTGCCTCAGAGTCTACCTTTAGCATTGGAGGTCGTATTATTGGAAAGTTTCAAAGCTCTATTTTGCCTGCAAATGCAGAGGCAAAGTTGTGTACTAGAGATTGGCTTTGCGAACAAGAAGGTAAATCATTTTATTTATACTATTCTTTTGTTCTGTTCTTTTGTAATAGTGCTCCAATAAATTAATTTTACATTTTCTTGTTTGTTTTTGTAAGATTGTATTGAATCAGACACTGATGAGGATGAAATTGCGGTACACCTGCAGCTACATCTTGATAAACTTAGTTCACATTGATAGGTAAAGTTGTGTAGAAATAGTTATGACTGGCTTATGTAAGGAACTTACCCTTGTATGGACTATGGAGTAAGCAGAGACAATTGTTGAAGGATGTTTCAGATTTTGTTGCCATGCTTGGGAAAATTGCATTTGCTATCTAGTCTTCAGTCGTATCTTGATACTTCAGTGTTTGTGGTTTATTTATGTCATTTTGAAGCATTAGTTCGACGAGTTTATGGCACTATCTCTGTTATTGTAGAGTTTGAAAAAATAGCAGTTAGGTTGGCTTATTTCATGGCAGTATTTCATTTATGTTAGTATCTCTGTTATTGTCAGTTGCTTAAGTTTGAAAAAGGACAAAAAAAGAAGAAGAAAGAAGTAACTTCGTATGATAATATTTAGGAGTAATATACTTCATTAACGAAAATATACAGGCTCTTTCCTTGACGAAGTTTGGAATCTATACCAAACTATTTTAATATCAAGTTGGCCATGTCAAAATAAAAAAGAAAGAAAACTTATGGTCATTGAATAATTTTTAAATATTCTTGTCACTGAGAAAATATAGAAAATATTCTGATAACAAGTTAATTAAGGTCAGTTTAATTCTAAAATCAGTTTTTAGAGCAGTTTCTCAATCTCACAGGATCGATCTATTAAAAACTGCATAACACAAAATGGATGAATGGATCATGCCCATTTTTTACCCAACTCATATTTTACCCAACCCGTATTTTACCCATATTAATATGGACCGGTTGCAATCGAACCCATTTTTGTCCAACCCGTTTTTAACCCGCCCAAATCCGACCCAACCCGCCCATTTGCCACCACTACTCTGGCTTTTAAGAGTGATTAAATTCTCAAATTGTTGTCGTGTGCTGCTGATTCACTTCATGGATGAGCTCCAGATTAGCTGTTGATACCCCTGGTGTTCAGGGATTTATTTTTCTGATTTTCTTTTGATTATTGTCAACTAGGTACGCATCTAAGTCCATTGTATAATTTTATTTGGTTTTGCTTTTCATGGCTGAATATTGGAGTTGTTCAATTTAAATGAACCTGCATTAAATACATGGATTTCTGAAGATTGCATATGTTGCTCTTTGCTTATTTGCTTGATGTTTAAAATGCATTTGAATCCAGTCATGTTGAAAATCCTGTTTCGATATTTTATTACTGTTTGAATTGAATCTGGCCATTACTGTTGCTTTTGGTATAAGAATTCGAGAGGTTAAATTCTTGAAGTCAAATGTTGCAAACTAGAATAAAGGGGCAATTCACTTTTCCTCATCAATTTCTTATCATACTTTGTCACCAAAGTTTCTGTCCTTTAGCCTTTCCTGTTAAGGTTCAAATTTCCATCATTCATGATATTAGTCGTAAGAATGGACATGCTTGGATTTTGAATTGAGATCTGTGAACATTTGTGGCTAAATATGATCTGTACGATAAAAATTACGATAATTTAATCAATTTATCCCCATGTATTTGCGTGAGTACACTAGGTGTTGGTTTCAGCATGCTAGTTAGTAATTATAGAGCTAATTATGTTCTGAGATTAGTCGTGTGTGAGGTCATGTTTTGCAGCTCTAGTCACTATTTGAATTGCTTGGCCAAATCTAATTCTGCCAACATTTGTGGGATAAGCCGAAATATTAATTTCTTAAGTTGTTTAAATGTTGGATCTCTTTGTTAAATCAGAAGCATTAATGATTTAGTCCTTTCTATAGAATTTATTTTGTTTGGCTCTATTCTTTTTTTTATATGATCATATGTCTTTGGAGTTGTTTATTGGGTTCGTCTCGTTCGCTCATTATATGCAATTGATTCATGAGTGAAGTTGATATCTATTTTTAATATTTTGGCCGTAGAGTGTTGAGTTGAAACAAACTTTTGATTTAATAAATCGTATATTTCATCCAAAAATTTATTTCCATAACCTCACAACAACCTTAAATTTAGGAAATTAAACAAGTTATAAATATTTGTAGCTTGCTTTAGGCGCGATTAAATAAATTATCGTGACTATTGGTACGATTCCCGTGGCATAGTCATGATACATAACCCCCTCCCCCAATTCGAGTGTGCATTTCACGTGACTCGACGTCAACTTCAAAATAATAATAAAATAAACATATTATAAATTACGGATGCGTTTCACGTGACGCGATTCGCAATGTGTACAATAACAATAAGTGTGCAACATCGCGACTTATTTAAATAGATTCCATAAATCGTAAAAGCAATAAAAACTCTATTAAAAGTGGTTAGAAAGTTAAAAATGCACAATAAGTTTTAAATATGTAATACATCAAATAATTAGGCCAGTATTAATAGTTGAGCAACCGTGCTAAAACCACGGAACTCGGGAGTGCCTCACACCTTCTCCCGGGTTAACATAATTCTTTACCCGGTCTTCTGGTTTTACAGACTTCAAAACAGAGTCAAACTTCCTCGATTTGGGATTTAAAATAAACCGGTGAATTGAGACACCATAAATTACTTCAAGTGGCGACTCTAAAATTAAATAAATAATCCCATTTCGAATAATATCACTTTAATTGGAAAAACTCCCTATCCCTCAGGAAAAAAGAGGTGTGATAATAAGTAGCAAACCTAAACTTAGGTTGAAAGTAGTGACGAGCTGGAATAAAGGTCGGGTCCGACACCAATAGACAATAACAATTCATAACAACATAGTGTAAGTAATAAAAGAAGTATCTCAGAAATAGAATGCTCAACTCATTCACAGTTCCATAAAATAGGCATGCTTTTCAAGTATCTCAGTAAAAACCCAAATCTTTTACCGAAATTGCCAAGAAAATATGAGTAAGATGGAAAACTGTGATTTTCCCAAAAATCCTTTTAACAATAAATAAGATGTTTCATTTTTCGATAGCATGAGGAAAGTACAACTCTATGCCTACATGTCAAGATGCAGGTAAACTCATGAATGTCACCAAAACTGGGTAGCAGAAGGAAATTGATCTCTTTGCATGTATCTCAAGTATGCATGTCAAATGCAATGCATCTCAGTGATGAACTCATGTACTCACACTCTCAGAGTACTCAATCTCACTGTCTCGCATTCTCTCTCACTACGCTCAATACTTATCACGCTCAATCACTCAGCACTATATAATACCTGATGCGGCGTGCAACCCGATCCACGTATAGACGTAGGTTCGTTGTGGCATGCAATCCGATTCACATATATAGAGTCATAAGGCTCGTTCCAACATGCAACCCGATCCACATATATATATAGCCATAAGGCTCATTCCGACATGCAACCCGGTCCACATTTATATAGCCATAAGGCTCGTTGTAGTGCACACACACACACATACACACATATATATAAAATTAACTGCGCTCACTAGGGGTGTGTGTAGACTCCGGAGGGGCTCCTTCAGCCCAAGCGCTATCATAAATTAGTAAAACCCGCTGCGGCATGCAACCGGATCCCATAAATATTCATTTATAATCGGGCCCTCGGCCTTATTCAGTCATCAATCTCTCCAGTCTCTCTTTCACGGGCTCACAATATCTTGAAACTAGCCCCAAAATGATGATATGATGTATTAATAAATAACAATAGATACTGAGATATGATATGTAATGAATGAATATGTCTGAGTATGAAATTTCAATGAAATCAATAAGTCAACAGTAAGAAACGACCACTATGGGTCCCAACAGTACAAGCATATAGCCTAAATATGATCTCTAGCATGATTGACAACTCAATTAATTTAGTACCCAGAGATTTTACGGTAACAGATAAGATTAGGTAACTACACAGTACCACAGAAATAACAGAGTCATAACTTACACAGTGCACACCCACACACCCGTCACCTACCATGTGCGTCACCTCAATACCAAACACATAACACGTAATTCGGGGTTTCATACCCTCAACACCAAGTTTAGAAGTGTTACTTACCTCGAGCAAGCAAATTTCAATACCAAGCAAGCCAAGCGATGCTCCAATATGTCATCACGCGCTTAGAGACCTCCGAACGGCTCAAAACTAGCCAAAAACAACTCAAGTACGTCAAATAATGCCACAGGAAACAAACCCAATCGATAAAGGTTGAATGTTTAATCAAAAGCCCAATATCGGCCAAAAAGTCAAAACCCGGGCCTACACCTTGGAACCCACTGAAACACATAAAATCCGATAACATATTCCATTATGAGTCCAACCATATTAGTTTCACTCAAATCCAACTCCAAATCGATGTTCAAAACTCAAAAATTCGCTTTATGAACTTTAGGCTAAAGCCCCTAATTCCTCTTTAAAATTCATCAACCAATATCCGAAAAATAAGATAGATTCATGAAAGAAAATCAAAACCAAGTGTAGAACACTTATACTAATTCTTGTGATAAAAAGTGCTCCAAAAATTGCCTCAATCCGAGTCCCACATCTCAAAATATGAAGAAAGAACCAAAACCTCGATTTTATAGCTTATGTCCAGCATTTTCGCATATGCGGCTAAAATGTCGCATCTACTACCTCCATTCCTACGGATCAAATTTTGCTTCTGCGAAGAAATCCTTGATTAGCCATCACCATTTCTGCTATCCGTTACCGCTTCTTCGACCACGCTCCTGCGCTCAGTGATCCACATTTGCGGTTGCGCAGGTGCGCCCAAGCACCCGCACCTGCGATCCTTATGCCCATCTCCCCTTCACACTTCTGTGATGACAAAACCGCTTTTGCAGCTCTACACCTGCGCTCATAACTCCGCACGTACAGTCACACCAGAACCAATAGCCTTAGCAATTCAACATGAAATGAAAATAATTCAAACCTCGTCCGAAACTTACCCGAGCCAGTCGGGACCCCGTCCAAATATATAGACAAGTCCTATAACATAACAAAGACCTACTCAAGGCCTCAAATCACACCTAATAATATCGAAACGACAAATCACACCTCAATTCGGACTTGATGAACTTTGAACTTTTCAAGTTCCATAACTCGTGCCAAAACATAGCAAACCAATCCAGAATCAACCTAAATTTTGCTCACTAGTCCCAAATGACATAACGAAGCTATTCCAATTACCGGAACCATAATCCGGATCCGATATCAAAAAGTCCACTCCCGGTCAAACTTTTCTAAAATATCCAACTTTCGCCATCTCAAGACAAATTCAACTATGGACCTCCAAATCATAATCCGGACACACTTCTAAGTATAATGACCCGACCAATCGTTTCATGTGTTATCTCTCCGTTTTCCCTATTTCTACTTCTTATTGTCTTATTTAGTGGTATTATGTGTGATCGGGTTAGTCGGTTTGAATCCGGAATAGTTTCGGTAGGGTTTGAGACACTTAGTCTCTTTTGAGTAAGCTTAAGTTGGAAAAGTCAACCGGATGTTGACTTGTGAGAAAAAGGGCTCGGATGTGAGTTCCAATGGTTTGGATAGCTTCGGGAGATGATTTGAGACTTAGGAGTGTGATCGGTACGTGTTTTGGAGGTCCGTAATAGATTTAGGCTTGAATTGGCGAAGTTGGAATTTTGGCATTTCCAGTTGTTAGGTGAGATTTTGATTTAGGGGTCGGAATGGAATTCCGTGAGTTGCAGTAGTACATTGTGTCATTTGGGATGTGTGTGCAAAATTTCAGGTCAGTTAGACTTGGTTTGATGGACTTTTTGATCAAAAGCGGAATTCGGAAGATTTTTGGAACCGTAGGCTTGAATCCGATGTGATTTGGTTGATTCAATGTTGTTTGAGGTGTTTTGAAGATTGGTATAAGTTTGGATAATGGTATGTGACTTGTATGTGTTTTTGGTTGAGGTCCAAGGGGCATCGGGATGATTTCGGATGGTTGACGGAAGATTTGAGTTGGGTTTTGGCACCTGGAGTTTTCCCATTTGCTGTCATAACCACACTTGCGGCTAGGGGACTGCAGGTGCGGTCTCGCAAAAGCAAATTTGGAGCCGCAGATGCGGCCAAAGGCGAATGAGTGAAACTATAGATGCGGGAGGTGAACTGCACCTTCGGGCCCGCAGATGCGGAGTTCGGGTCGCAGGTATGGAAGGAGACTTAAGTGGTGACCGCAGAAGCGGTGCGCTTGACCGTAGAAGCGGTTGCGCAGATGTGGAAATGAACCGCAGGTGTAAAAATCCTGGGTCAGAAAGTATAAAAGATTTTCTTCGCGATTTTTGAGTTATTCTTCACCATTTTCATGCGGGTTTGAGCTTGAGGGAGCTATTTCAAGAGGGATTTCAAGGGAATTTCATAGAGGTAGGGTTTTTGGACCCTATATGCATTTCTATGGTGTTATTTCACTGATTTGTCTTGAAATTAATGGAAATTAATGGTTAAAAATTGGGAATTAGGGCTTGATATTGGAGACCTTTGAGTAAGGGTTTAAGGGGTCATTTGTAGTCGGATTTTAGTACTTTTGATATGGATGAACTCATGGGAGGATAAGGAGTTTATTGATGTAATTTTTATCGGATTCCAAGACGTGGGTCCGGGGGTCGGGTTTTATATTGTAATTTAATTTTTTTCGCATGGGCTTCGTTCCCTTAGCATATTTTGACGTCATGATTCTGATTTTGGATAGATTCGGCGCGAGTTGAGGCTGATTCGAGAGGCAAAGGCATTCCGAGCTAGAGTTTGGACGGGATAAAGGTGAGTAATGATTGTAAATGTTGTCCTAAGGGTATGAAACCCCAGATTTCACATAGTTGTGCTATTTCGTGGTGACACACACGCTAGATGACGGGCGTGGGGTCGTGCACTATTGGGGATTGTGACTTAGTCCATTCCGAATGACTGTTTTACTGCGTATTTGATTGAAAACTATTTGCTATCATCATGTTTTGGGCTGAATACCATATTTGGGCCTCGCGCCAACTGTTTTGGACCCTTTATGGGATTTCTACTACTATTCCTCACTATTTTGATTTTATACTTGTACTCAGTCATGCTATATTATACTGTTTTCATAACTCAACCATGTTTACTCTATTTTGACATCTTAAATGATATTTTGAGCTGAGCATCGTATTTTACTGCGCCCGATTGGTTTTTTTCGAGATTTTTTATTGAGTAGGGCCGAGGGCTTGTGTTGTGAGGTTGTTTTGGGATCGGGCTGCGCGCCACAGTGGTATTGTACTGATTCACGATTAGGATGCCGAGGGCCCGAGTTGTACACCACAAGGTGGCTTGATATGAGGCCGAGAGCCTGTTTGATTATGCCACGAGATGACTTGATATTGCGCTTGGGCCGTAAGGGGCCCCTCTCGGAGTCTGTACACCCCTAGTGAGCGTGGGTACCTAGTGTGAGATGTGTTATAGCCCAAGGGGCTGATGTTGTTCCATGTTATTGCCTGAGGGGCTGATACGAGTGATTGTGAGATAGCCCGAGAGGCTGATTCTGTTGGTAATTTTACCCGAGAGGCTAATTTTATGTGTCTATCTTTTCTTACTACTTTTCATTCACTCGTTTAACTGTTAATGGATGTTTTAAAGAGGTTTTTACTGAACTAAGGTGTTTCTCTATGAGCTTTTACTAATTATTGCCTTGTTTGATTTTTTATACTGCCTCTTTGTAGCATTTTGCTGTGTTTTACGTGTTTTCTTATCGCTCAGCTGCTTTTACTTTTATTACTAACTGAGTTGGCATACTCACATTACTCCCTGCACCCTGTGTGTAGATTCAGGAGCTTCGGGTCCTACTAGCGAGGGCTGATTGCTTCCAATAAGCTATTCGAATTTCACTAGGTAGCTGCTCGGCATTCGCAGCCCAGTGTTTCTCCTTCCTATCTTTATTTTCCTTGTACTATCCTTGTACTAGACTTTGTAGACTTTACATACTCTTAGTCGGATGTTTTAGATGCTCATGACTGGTGACACCCCAATGTCGGGATGTGTTTGTTTCCGCATTTGTTCTATTTCACTCTATTTTGGGATTGATCACTTATTAATGACTTAATTATGAATTATTTTAACTATTAATTAGTTTGGGGGTTTGTGTCGGCTGGCCTTGTTTCACGATAGATGCCATCACGACTGGACCAATTTGTGGTCGTGACAAGTTGGTATCGGAGCCTAGGTTACATAGGTCTTACGAGTCATAAGCATGTTTAGTAGATTCTTGCGGACCGGTACAAAGACATCTGTATTTATCCTCGGCAGGCTGCCGAACCTTTAGGAAAACTTCATATTCTTGAAATTCTTGTCGTGCAAATCTATTGATCCGAGTACTAAACTTCTGTTATTCTATTCTCTCACAGATGGTGAGGACACGAGTGACTGGTCAGGATGGATGACCACTAGTACCACCAGCTGTGCCCACTAGAGGTTGAGGACGCGGTCGAGGCCGTGGTAGGGGCAGGGGTATAGCCCGCACAGCTAGGGCAGCACCTGCAGATCCACCAGCTGCCCTAGTTTAGGATCAGGTTACAGTTATGGACGCTCCAGCAGCACCAGCTCAGGCACTAGTTGTGCTTATTGTTATTCCAGGTCTTCAGGAGGCCCTGGCTCAGATTCTATCAGTATGCACTAGCCTAGCTCAAGAGGTCTCCATTACTACAGCCGCAGCTACTTCTTAGGCCAGGGGAGGCACTCAGACTCCCGTCGCTCGCTCACCTGAACAGGTCGTGCAGGGACTTCAGACACTAGGGGCACATCCAGCCCAACCCGGTAGCAGTTGTTCAGGATTATGTAATTCCTGCTATGCCAGAGGATAAGCAACGCAGGTTGGAGAGGTTTGGTAGACTTCAGCTTCCGACTTTCAGTGGTGTAGAGGGCGAGGATGCCCAGGGTTACATGGACAAGTGTTAGAGGATTCTTCATACAACGGGTATTCTAGAGACAAGCAGGGTCGCTTTCACTATTTTTTAGTTTTCTGGAGCTGCCTTCACTTGGTAGGAGGTTTATGAGAGGCGTAGGCCTATTGGTGCAGCACCCCTTACCTGACAACAATTCTCCATTCTCTTTTTGGAGAAGTATGTGCCACAGTTTCGCAGAGAGGAGCTACGTAGGCAGTTTGAGTTGTTACGCCAGGGAGATATGACTGTGACACAATATGAGATGAGGTTCTCGGAGTTAGCTCGTCATGATATTTGGTTGGTTCCTACAAAGAGAGAGAGAGGATTAGGAGGTTCGTGGATGGCCTCACGTATCAGCTTCAGATTCTTATGACCAGGGAAAGGGTGTCTGGTGCTACTTTTGAGGAGGTTGTTGACATTGCTCGCGAGATTGAGTTAGTTCGTCGCCAGGAGCGAGATGAGAGGGAGGCCAAGAGGCATCGAGGATCTGGTAGTTATGGTGGAGCTCTTTCGAGGGGTCAGTTTCAGCACGATAGAGGCCGTCCATTCAGGCATGCTCAGCTAGCTCGCCCAGGTTATCGTGGGGCGTCATCGAGTCATGGTTCTCATAGTTCTCATCAGGGCCAATCATCACTCAGTGCCCTTCCAGCCTAGAGTTCGTACCGTGCTCCGTCAGTTCAGGGCTCTTCTATGCCAGGTGCATCTACTAGTCATTCCGGTGCTAGGGGTTCCCTTCAGTCCCCGCCTCCAGCATCAGGGAGTTGCTATGAGTGTGGAGAATTAGGTCATATGTGTAGGCAGTGTCCTCATCATCTTGGGGGTTCATCTTAGTAGAGGAGTCAGCCATCGGCTTCAGCACCAATTACTTCACTACCACCCACCCAACCAGCTAGGGGTAGATGTCAGTCAGCTAGGGGTCGCCTAGAGGGGGAGGCCAATTAGGTAGCGGTTAGGCCCATTTCTATGCACTTCCAGCTAGACCCGATGCTATTTGTTCAGACGTTGTGATTACATGTATTGTCTCAGTCTGCCACAGAGATGCATCTATATTATTTGATCCCGGTTCCACTTATTCTTATGTGTCATCATACTTTGCTTGTTATTTGGATACACCCCATAAGTCTCTTATTTCATCTGTTCGTGTATCTACTCTGGTGGGCGATACTGTTGGTTTAGACCATGTGGTGACTATAAGGGGTCTGGAGACCTGAGTGGATCTTTTGTTGTTAAGTTTGGTAGACTTTGATGTTATATTGGGCATGGATTGGCTATCTCTATGTCGTGTTATTTTGGACTGTCATGCTAAGACAGTGACATTGGCTATGCCGGGTGTTCCACGGATTAAGTGGCGAGGTTCGACTGATTATCTTCCCTGTAGGGTAATTTCATTCTTGAAGGCCTAGCATATTGTTGGGAAGGGTTGTCTTTCATATTTAATATTTGTGAAGGATGTCGGTGCAGAGACTCCTAGTATTGATTCTGTTCCTGTTGTGATGGATTTTCTTGATGTGTTTCCTGTAGGCCTGCTGGGCATGCCGCCGGACATGCATATTGATTTTGGTATTGATCTGGTGCCGGGCACTCAGCTCATTTCTATTCCACCGTATCGTATGGCACCAGAGGAGTTAAAGGAATTAAAGAAGTAGCTTCAGGAACTCTTTGATAAGGGGTTTCTTTAGCCTAGTGTGTCGCCTTGGGGTGAGCATGTCCTATTTGTGAAGAAGAAGGATGGCTCGATGAGGATGTGCATTGATTATAGGCAGTTGAACAAAGTAACAATCAAGAACAAGTATCTTTTGCCTCGTATCTATGATTTGCTTGACCAACTTCAAGGAGCTAGGGTGTTCTCCAAGATTGATCTCCGTTCAGGTTATCCCCAGTTGAAGATCAGGGACTTGGATATTCTTAAGACAGCTTTTAGGACCCGATATGGTCATTATGAGTTTATGGTGATGTCGCTTGGGCTGACCAATGCCCCATCAGTGTTCATGCATTTGATGAACAATGTGTTTCGGTCTTATCTCGAATCATTTGTCATAGTCTTCATTGATGATATTCTGGTATACTCACGTAGCCAGGAGGAGCATGCAGAGCATTTGAGAGTTGTGTTGCAGAGATTGAGGGAGGAGAAGCTTTATGCAAAGTTCTCCAAGTGTGAGTTTTGGCTCAGTTCAGTGGCTTTTTTGGGGCACGTGGTATCCAGTGAGGGTATTCAAGTTGATCCGAAGAAGATAGAGGCGGTTCAGAGTTGGCCCAGACCGTCCTCAACCACATTGATTCGCAACTTCCTTGGTTTGGGGGGTTATTACCGTCAGTTTGTTTAGGGATTTTTGTCTATCGCATCACCCTTGACCAAGTTGACTAAGAAGGGTGCTCCATTCATGTGGTCGAATAAGTGTGAGGAGAGCTTTTAGAAGCTCAAGACTGCCTTGACCACAGCTCCAATGTTAGTTTTGCCATCAGCTTCAGGTTCATATACCGTGTATTGTGATGCTTCAAGAGTTGGTATTGGGTGTGTATTGATGTAGGAGGGTAGAGTTATTGCTTATGCTTCTCGTTAGTTGAAGCCTCATGAGAAGAATTACCCTATTCATGATTTGAAGTTGGCTGCCATTGTTCACGCGTTGAAAATTTGGAGGTATTATTTGTATGGTGTATCTTGTGAGGTGTTTACTGATCATCATAGCCTCCAGCACTTGTTCAAACAGAAGGATCTCAATTTGAGGCAGCGAAGATGGTTGAAGTTGCTAAAGGATTATTATATCACTATTTTGTACCATTCGGGAAAGGCCAATGTGGTGGCCGATGCCTTGAGTAGAAAGGCGGTGAGTATGGGGAGTTTGGCATATATTCCAGTTGGGGAGAGACCTCTTGAAGTTGATGTTCAGGCCTTGGCCAATCAGTTCGTGAGGTTGGATATTTCAGAGCCTAGTCGGGTATTGGCTTGTGTGATTTCTCGGTCTTCCTTATTTTATCCCATCAGAGAGCGCCAGTATGATGATCCTCATTTTCTTGTCCTTAAGGACAGAGTTCAGCACGATGATGCTAGAGATGTGACTATTGGTGATGATGGGATGTTAAGGATGCATGGCCGGATATGTGTGCCCAATGTAGATGGGCTTCGGGAGTTGATTCTGGAGGAAGTCCATAGCTTGCGGTATTCCATTCATTCGGGTTTCGCGAAGATGTATTAGGATCTGAGATAACATTATTGGTGGAGGAGAATGAAGAAGGACATTATGGGATTTGTAGCTCAGTGTCTCAATTGTCAGCAGGTGAAATATGAGCATCAGAGACCGGGTGGCTTGCTTTAGCGGATGGATATTCCAGAGTGTAAGTGAGAGTGAATCACCATAGACTTTGTAGTTAGACTCCCACGAAATTTGAAGAAGTTTGGTGCTATTTGGGTGATTGTGGATCGGCTGACCAAGTCCACACACTTCATTCCTGTGTGTACTAACTATTGTTCAGAGCGGTTGGCATAGATCTATATCTGGGAGATTGTTCATTTGCATGGTGTCCCATTTTCCATCATTTCAGATAGGGGCACTCATTTTACTTCACAATTTTGGAGGTCTGTGTAGCGAGATTTGGGTACTCAGGTTGAGTTGAGAATAACTTTTTACCGTCAGACGGACGGGCAGTCTGCGCGCACTATTTAGATATTGGAGGACATGTTGCGCGCTTTTGTCATTGATTTGGGACGGTCATGGGATCAGTTTCTACCGCTCGTAGAGTTTTCTTATAACAACAGTTACCAGTCGAGTGTTCAGATGGCTCCATATGAGGCTTTGTATGGGAGGCGGTGTAGATCTCCAGTTGGTTGGTTTTAGCCGGGTGAGGCTAGGCTATTGGGTACAGACTTGGTGCAGGATGCTTTAGACAAGGTGAAGGTGATTCAGGAGAGGCTTTGTATGGCGTAGTTGAGTCAAAAGAGTTATGCTGACAGGAAGGTTCGGGATGCGTCGTACATGGTTGGTGAGAAGGTTTTGTTGAAGGTTTCACCCATGAAGAGTGTTATAAGATTTGGGAAGAAGGGTAAATTGAGTCCTCGGTTCATTGGTCTTTTTGAGGTGCTTCGGAGGAATGGAGAGGTGGCTTATAAGCTTGCTTTGCCACCCAGCCTGTCGAGTGTGCATCCGGTATTTCATATTTCTATGCTCCGAAAGTATATTGGGGATCCATCTCATGTTCTGGATTTCAGCACGATTCGGTCAGATGATTATTTGACTTATGATGTGGAGCCAATAGCTATTTTGGAGTGTCAGGTTCGGAAATTGAGATCAAAGGATATAGCTTCAGTGAAAGTGCAGTGGAGAGGTCGGCCAGTGGAGGAGGCTACCTGGGAGACAGAGCAGGAGATGCGGAGCAAATATCCTCACCTATTTAAGGCTTTAGGTATGTTTCTTGACCCGTTCGAGGACGAATGTTTGTTTAAGAGGGGGAGGATGTAACGACCCGGCTGGTCGTTTCATATGTTACCGCTCCATTTTTCCTATTTCTACTTCTTATTGTCTTGTTCATCGGTATTATGTGTGATCGGGTTAGTCGGTTTGAATCCAGAACGGTTTTGGTAAGGTTTGAGACACTTAGTCTCTTTTGAGTAAGCTTAAGTTGAAAAAGTCAACCAGATATTGACTTGTGAGAAAAAGGGCTCGGATGTGAATTCCGATGGTTCAGATAGCTTCGAAAGATGATTTGGGACTTAGGTGTATGATCAGAACGTGTTTTGGAGGTCCGTAGTAGATTTAGGCTTGAATTGGCGAAGTTGGAATTTTGGTGTTTCTAGTTGATAGGTGAGATTTGGATCTAGGGGTCGGAATGAAATTCTGGGAGTTGCAGTAGGTCCGTTATGTCATTTGGGATGTGTGTGCAAAATTTCAGGTCATTCGGACGTGGTTTGATGGACTTTTTGATTAAAGGCAGAATTCGGTAGATTTTTGAAACCTTAGGCTTGAATCCAATGTGATTTGGTTGATTCGATGTTGTTTGAGGTGTTTTGAAGATTGGTATAAGTTTGGATAGTGGTATGTGACTTATTTCTGTTTTTAGTTAAGGTCCAGGGGGCCTCAGGGTGATTTCGGATGGTTGATGGAAGATTTGAGTTGGGTTTTCGCAGCTGAAGTTTTCCCATTTGCTGTCATAACCACACCTGCGGCTAGGGGACCGCAGATGCGGCCAAAGGCAAAGTGAGTGAAACCGTAGATGCGGGAAGTGATCCGCACCTACGGGCCCGCAGATGCAGAGTTCGGGTCGCAGGTGCGGAAGGAGACTTAAGTAGTGACCGCAAAAGCGGTGTGCTTGACCACAGAAGCAATTGCGCAGATGGAAAAATGAACTGCAGGTGCGAAAAGCCTGGGTCAGAAAGTATAAAACATTTCCTTCGCAATATTTGAGTTATTCTTCTCCATTTTCGTGCGGGTTTGAGCTTGAGGTAGCTATTTGAAGAAGGATTTCATAGAGGTAAGATTTTGGACCCTAAACTCGTTTCTATGGTGTTATTTCACTGATTTGGCTTGAAATTAATGGAAATTAAGGGTTAAAAATTGGGAATTAGGGGTTGAGATTGGAGGCCTTTGAGTAAGGGTTTGAGGGGTCATTTGTAGTCGGATTTTGGGATTTATGTTGTAATTTGATTATTTTCGCATGGGCTTCATTCCCTTAGCATATTTTAACGTCATGATTCTGATTTTGGATAGATTCGACGCGAGTTGAGGCCGATTCGAGAGGCAAAGCCATCGCGGGCTAGAGTTTGAACCGGATAGAGGTGAGTAATGATTGTAAATGTTGTCCTGAGGGTATGAAACCCCGGATTTCACATCGTTGTGCTATTTTGAGGTGATGCACACGCTAGATGACGAGCGTGGGGTCGTGCACTATTGGGGATTGTGACTTAGTCCATCCCGAATGACTGTTTTACAGCGTATTTGATTTAAAGTTATTTGCTATCATCATGTTTTGGGCTGAATGCCATATTTCGGCCTCGTTCCAACTATTTTGGACCCTTATGGAATTTCTACTACTATTCCTCATTGTTTTGACTTTATACTTGTACTTAGTCATGCTATATTCTACTGTTTTTATAACTTAGCCATGTTTACTCTATTTTGACACCTTAAATGATATTTTGAGCTAAGCATCGTATTTTACTATGCCCGAGTGGTTTTGTTTAGAGATTTCTGACTGAGTAGGGCCGAGATACTATGTTGTGATGTTGTTATGGGATCGGGCTGCGCGCCGTAGCGGTATTGTGCTGATTCACGATTAGGAGGTCGAGGGCCTAAGTTTTATGCCACAAGGTGGCTTGATATGAGGCCGAGAGACTGTTTGATTATGCCACGAGATAGCTTGATATTGCACTTGGGCCGTAAGGGGCCCCTCCCGGAGTTTGTACACCCCTAGTGAGCACGGGTACCCAGTGGAGATGTGTTATAGCCCGAAGGGCTGATTCTGTTGGTAATTTTGCCCGAGGGGCTGATTTTATGTGTCTATCTTTTCTCATTGCTATTCATTCACTAGTTTAACTGTTAAAGGATGTTTTAAAGAGGTTTTTACTGAGCTAAGGTGTTTTTATGAGCTTTTACTGATTATTGCCTTGTTTGATTTTTATACTGTCTCTTTGTAGCATTTTGTTGTGTTTTACGTGTTTTCTTGTCGCTCAGCTGCTTTTACTTTTATTAGTCACTGAGTTGGCGTACTCACATTACTCCCTACACCTTGTGTGCAGATTCAGGAGCTTCAGGTCCCGCTAGCGAGGGCTGATTGCTTCTAGTAGGCTGTTTGGAGTTCACTAGGTAGCTGCTTGGCGTTCGCAGCCCAGTGTTTCTCCTTCCTATCTTTATTTTCCTTGTACTAGCCTTGTACTAGACTGTGTAGAATTTTTATACTCTTAGTCGGATGTTTTAGATGCTCATGACTGGTGACACCCCGATGTCGGGTTGTGTTTGTTTCCAAATTTGTTCTATTTCACTCTATTTTGGGATTTATCACTTATTAATTACTTAATTATGAATTATTTTAACTGTTAATTGATTTGGGGGTTTGTGTCGGCTGGCCTTGTTTCACGAGAGGTGCCATCACGACCGGCCCGGTTTGGGGTCATGACACTAAGTCTAAAGTCGCTTAACGGAGGTAATGGAACCATCAAAACTCCAATCTAAGGTCAAATACTAAAAAGTCAAACTTGGTCAACTCTTCCAGTTTAAAGCTTCCTAGTTGAGAATCATTCTTCCAAATCAATTTCGAATAATCTGAAAACCAAAATCGACAATTCTCATAAGTCATAATACATCATACAAAGCTATTCATGCCCTCAAACCACCGAGCATAGTGTAAATGTTCAAAACGACTGTTCGAGTCGTTATATTATCCATCATATAGACGACCCCTTAGAGTTGAGTCTCCAAATTGAAGATTAATGGTTTAAATAAACTCTATTTTTACTGTTACTACAAGTCATACACTAGTTTATAAATACACATACAAGTTTAATAAATATCAAAAGTTCTTATAAACTAAATCATTCAATGAGCACTTTTGATTTAACCTGTGATGACCCGATAGGTCATCTCACATTTTAGAACAAAATTCCATATTTTGAATTCTTAAATATCTTATTTTATCCTTCCTCGATTTGCGTGCATGGTCCGAGTGTCTTTCCAGAAGGCTTATATGTTTAAAACTTATAAAAATAAGAATTTTGCCTTAAAAGTTAAATTTAGTTGACTTCGGTAGACGTTTTGAGTAAACTAACTGGGATCTGTAATTTGACGGTCTGGGTGGGTCCGTATCGTAATTTGGGACCTTAGCGTATGCCCGGAATCTAATTCCAAGGTCCCCAACTCGAGATATAAATTTTTGTTGAAAATTAAAAGTCTGAAAGTTTAATGATTTTTAAGAATTGATTGATGTTTGGCCTTGTTGATACCGGGTCCGTATTTTGATTCCGGAGGCTGTTACAGGTCCGCTATTATATTTATGACTTGTCTATGAAATTTGGTGAGAAATGGAGTTAGTTTGGCGTGATTCAGACGTCCGGTTGTGAAAATAGAAGTTTTAAAGCTTTCTTGAAAAGTTTATTCATTTTAGTATTCAATTCATAGTTCTAGGTGTTATTTTGGCAATTTGATTGCGCGAGCAAGTTCGTATGATGTTTTTGGACTTGTGTGAATGTTGGATTTGGAGCAAGGGCTCGGGTGAGTTTCAGATAGGCTACAGGGTGCTTTGAACTTAGAAAATCTGGTGTGTTTCCTGCAACTGGTGTTCTGGTGTGTTGTGCTTCACGATCGCGAAGCCATTCTCGTGATCGCAAAGGGGATCTAGGTTAGGGGAAGATTTTTCACTACGCGAACGCGATACCATGGTCACGAACGCGGAGCATTGGGGGGTTTCTCTACGCAAACGCGACCCGTCTCACGCGAACGTATAGCTTTAGCTAGGCTGGGTAGGGGAGTTGAGGTAACTCTACGCGAACGCGAGCCCAGTCTCGCGAATGCGGAGATCAGGGGGATAGACCTTCGTGAACGCGTACAACTATTAAATAGTCCCATTAAGGGATTATGGCCATTCTTTCAAATTTTCAAAAGCTAGAAAGCCTAGAGACGATTCTTCCAAGATAATTTCTTCCCCAAATTGTTGGTAAGTGATTATAACCAAGTTTCTTTCAATTATCCATTATATTTCATTAGTTCTCAACCTAAAATCTAGTGTTCCTATGATGGAAATTGGGGGTTTGGATAGAATTAGGGATTTTTGAGAAATTGGGATTTAGACCTCAAATTGAGATCGGATTCCAAACCTAATTACATAATCGGGGTCGGGGGTGAATGGGTAAATGAATTTTGATCCGAACCTCGGGTTTCGACCAAGCGGGCTCTGGGTCGATTTTTGACTTTTTGGGGGAAAGTTTGGGAATTCAAAATTTATGCATTGAAGTTGATTCCTTTAGCAATAATTGATATTATTTAGTGAATTGTGGTTAGATATGAGTGGTTTGGAGGCGGATTCTAGAGGAAAAGCTGTGATTGAGCTTTGCGTGGCTTTTGGAGCGAGGTAAGTGTCTTGGTTAACCTTGACTTGAGGGAATTAGGAATGCTCAGACTATGTGCTATGTGGATTTCATGTGAGCGGCGTATATGCAAGGTGACAAGTGCTTATACGCCGTCGAATTACCTGTTTTCCCTGATTTTTCACTTTTCACTTAGTTGCTTCCTTCCCTGTCTTAACTATTAAATGCTCTACATGTTTTCCCTGCTTAACTGCTACTTGTTAATCAATGTCTTCTCTTGTTCATGATGTCATCTATTTTTTATAGTTTCACGAATCCCTGCTATTTGTTAAATTTGATTTGTCTGTGCCTTCTAATTGTAAATTACTGGATTGGTCTCGCTGCGTAGTATTACTTATGTAGATTCTTATACTGTTAAAGGTTTCCATTTTGGTTCAGTTTGACATTTATTGATAGTAAAGGTTTGGTGGTGTGAACTATTAATTTGACTGTGTACATTGAGTGTTTGGTACTGATATGGTGGGATCGGGCTGCACGCCTTAGCAAGTGTTATATGGGTGGAATGATATGGTGGAATAAGGGTGAATATACACTACATGGTGGGATCGGGTTACACGCCACGATATGTAAAATAAGGGTGGATTAATGTGGTGAAATAAGGGTGAACTGTGATACTGATAATAATATATGGTGGGACCGGGTTGCACGACGCAACATACATATATATATTATTTTTTATTGTTGATGCTATTACGGTAGAATAAGGGAGGATTATGTGTTGTCTGGTGGGATCGGGTTGCGCGCTGCAACAACCTATATGTTTCCATTTCTTGAGCTGTGTTGGTTTTCCGGTATTTGTATTTAAACTGTTAAAGATTGGTAATTCTGAGCGACGCTGGTTTAGTCTTGAGGCTGTAGTTATCATTTTTAGTTGATTGTTTAATTCTATTCAGTATTTCTATTATTTTGTCATTATATATATATTGCATATAGGTTATAGTGTAGGTGACCCGCCTTAGCCTCGTCACTACTTTGTCGAGGTTAGGCTCAGCACTTACATATATATATATATATATATATATATGCTGCATATAGGTTATAGTGTAGGTGACCCGCCTTAGCCTCGTCACTACTTCGTCGAGGTTAGGCTCGACACTTACCACTACATAGGGTCAATTGTACTGATACTACACTCTATACACTGTGCAGATTTCGGAGTCAATCCCAGTGCGGTTATTAGCGCGCTTGGATTAGACATTCGCGGAGACTTGAGGTACGACTGTTCAGCGCCCGCAGCTCCTGGAGTTCCCATCCTCTTTCTATTTAGTTGTATACTTTCATTCAAACAGCTTTGTATTTACTTCAGACCCTTATATGTATTACTCTAGAAGCTCGTGCACTTGTGACACCAGATTCAAGGATTTGTAATAGGTGTTTGGCTGGTTTAGCTTCCGCATTTTCACTTAGAATATTTCAAGTTATTTCAGTTCTTTATTAATGTTATCATTTAAACTGTTTGTCGCGCCCCATTTTTTCCCCTTTCTTCCAGTTGGAGAGGAGTTTCTGGGTTTCGACATTCATGGGGTGTAATGACTCCTTTCCTTTTGGGAATTGGGTATTTGAAGAGTCGCCACCTAATGATTTAAGGTGCATTAGGACACCTATAGAGTTCATTTACAACTGTGTTTGATAACCAGAGATTGGGTAAGGGCTTGAAATTATCCCAAGGGGAAGGTGTTAGGCACCCCTCAGGATCTACTAGTGTGGTTCCCGGCCAGATAGTTTTTGTAAATTTGTGCAATTAGAAAGTAATCAAATAAGGCTCAAGTAAGAGGGGATTTAAGTTAAACACACAAGTGTTTGAAAACAATTATTGAAAGGCAAGGTTTGAATGAGTTATAAGCTAAACATGCTTGTAAAAATAAAGGGGGTCATAGGTTTGTTTGTAATATGGATCACATCAATGCAATACCCGGTATGATACTCTTTAGAAGAGTGGATACACGTGGTATTAGCGCACCGATCATCATATCCATATCTACCCTTCCCACCCCGTTAAGGCACTAAAGCGTGGATTGGTCCCGACCTCTATTACGTGCTATTACCCATCCCATTTCTATCAGTACCAAAGGAATTTAAGACTACTATTCCTATAAGAGGGAGGTTTTGGGCTGACTCTTAGGTTTAAAGGTAAAAGCTAAGGCGACAAACAAAAAAACACGTAGGACTTCATTTAGAGGGAAACATGTAAGCAATTATAAGGCTCATGTATTCCTCCACAAATAATGCATGTAAATAGCACGACTCAAATACAATTAATGTCACGACCCCGGTTCGCCCTCCGTGAACCATCGTGACGGCACCTAGTCTCTACGACTAGGTAAGACTAAATTGCAAAAGAAAAACTAAAATTTGCAGAAGTAAAACAATTTAAAACAGGAATAAAGTAATAATAGTGTTTTAGTGTGCCACTCGGCATATACCATGTTCAACTCTCAATACCAAAACATAAATCCAAGACCCGGAAACCCACAAATCACAAGCTAAGATCAATACTACATGGCTCTAACTCTGAAATGTCTAATAAGAACAGAAAAATATAGAAGGGCTAAAATAATAAAAGCAGGAACAGAAAGGGACTTCTCGGTCTGCGGACGCGGCAGATGTACCTTGAAGTCACTATAGCAGTCGCCTCCTCAAGGATGATAGGCCTGAGTAGCGGTACCTGGATCTGCACATGAAAAACATACACAGAAGAGGCATGAGTACACCACAGCGGTACTCCGTAAGAGCCAAGCCTAACCTCGGTTGGGTAGTGACGAGGAAGGTCAGAGCCCTACTAAGGTAAAATAAAGAATATGAGACATGACAATATAAGATAAGCAGTACAATTGAAAATCTACAGTAAGAATCTACACATGATAATAAGGAGTATAATAACGGAAACAGAAATAATGGCAAACACCAGGAAGTACCACTCATAACAAGCATGATAACTGGGAATCTCTCAGTATCCCGAGGATCTCTTAGTACCATCAATATATGCCAGGGATCTCTTGGTATCCCGAGGATCTCTCGGTATCCTCAATGTATGCTAGGGATCTCTTGGTATCCCGAGGATCTATTGGTATCTTCAATATATGCTAGGGATCTCCTGATGATCTGTTAGTATGCTCAATATATGCTAGGGATCTCTCGGTATCCCGATGATCTCTTGGTATCCTCAATATACGTGCCAGGGATCTCTTGGTATCCCGCACCTCAGTCCAGGTCATAAATACATACAGGGGATCTCCCGGGATGCCGTCCTGTAGTCCCAAAGTAAAAACACACAACAGCAACACAAAAATACCCAATTAAGTTAAATTTCGTACCAAGTAAACAGTTAATCCTAGCCTAACATACTTCACGTAATGCAAGTAAGGTAGTTTAAGTAAATAGACAATTAAGTCAACTAAACATGCTTTTCTAAACTAGCAACATGCTAAATTCACAAGTAGAATAAAACAGGAAAAAGAACTCAATTGAAATACTTAAGGAAAAATCGGATTTCAACAATTAGCTCAAGTACGCGCTCGTCACCTCACATACAAGGCATTTCAATTATCAAATATATCATATCCTAAGGGGAAGGTCCCCACACAAGGTTAAACAAGCCACTTAGCTCGAACCGGCTCAAAGTCAACCCGAAACCACGCTTTTGCCACGAGTACTCGACTCCAAATGGCCCAAATCTATTCAATTCAATTGCATAACGTAAATAACACTTGGAGAAACTGATTCTACAATTAAATTCTAAGCTAATATGCGAAATTAGGTAAAATAACCAAAATGCCCCTGGGGCCCACATCTCGGAATCGGGTGAAATTTACATTTTTAGAAACCTCGTATTCTCACGAGTCTATACATAACAAAACACTGAAATTGGAGTCCAAATGACCCCTCAAATCATCAATTATAGGCCTCTTAAACTCAATCCCTAATTACCCATTTTCCCCAAATTTTTCACCACTAATTAGGTCTTTAATCACATAAAAATGAGTTATGAAGTCAAGGACGTTACCTCCAAGCGATTTCCCTTTGTTTTCCTCAAAAATATCTCTCAAAAGCTTCGAACCCGAATGAAAATAGTGAGAGAATCCCTCAAATTCGCGAAGGCAACTATTTATATGTTCTGCCCAACAATTTCTGCATTTGCGACCCTAGGACCGCATCTGCGGTCCCGCTTCTGCGGAGACTTAGTCGCATCTGCGACTTTTCATTAAATGGCCAATTTTCGCACCTGCGGTCTCCAACTCGCAGGTGCGATTCCGCTTCTGCGGTAATATTCCTTGCATCTGCGGAACCTGCTAACCTCCCTCAATTTCACTTCTGCTACCTCTTAGCCGCTTCTGCGGCGCTGCATCTATGGTCCCCAAGCCGCAGATGCAAAAATACCAGAAGCAACAAAAATACAGCAGTTACAACAATTTCTCAAACTTCCCGTCAAACATCCGAAATCATCCCGAGGCCCCCGGGACCTCAACCAAAGGCACCAACATCACCTAATACCTCATTCAAACTTGTACCAATCCTTAAAACACCTAAAAAAACATCAAAACCTCGAATTAATCAAGGATTTGAGCCTAAGAACTCCAATTTTTCCCAAAATACGCTTTCGATCAAAAAGTCTATCAAACCTCGTCCGAATGACCTGAAATTTTGCACACACATGCTAAATGACACAATGAAACTAGCAACTCTCAGAATTCCATTCCGGCCCTCGAATCAAAATCTCGCTATCAAACCGGAAACTTCAAAAATTCAACCTTCGGTGTTTCAAGCCTTTATTAGCTACGGACCTCCAAAACACAATCTGAACATGCTCCTAACCCCAAAATCACCCAACGGAGCTAATGAAACCATCAGATTTCCATTCCGAGACCGTCTTCAGACTGTTTCGACTACGGTCAACTTTCCAACACTTAAGCTCTCATTTAGGGACTATGTGTCCCAAAACTTCCCGAAACTCAAAACCGAACGTCCCGGCAAATCACATTAGCAGAAATAAACTTGGGAAAAACAATTAATAGGGGATCGAGGTATTAATTCTTAAGACGACCGACCGGGTCATCACATCCTCCTACACTTAAACATTCTTTCGTCCTCGAACGAGCATAAAGACATACCTGAAGTAGTGAAAAGATGAGGGTAACGGCTGCGCATATCCTGCTCGGTCTCCCAGGTCGCCTCCTCGACCGGCTGACCTCGCCACTGAACCTTAAGTGATGCAATGTTCTTTGACCTCAGCTTGCTAACCTACTTGTCCAATATTACCACTGGCTCCTCAATATAAGATAGATCCTTGTTCAACTGGACTGAACTGAAATCCAATACGTGCGACAGATCACCGTGATACCTCCGGAGCATCGAAACATGAAATACCAGATGAACTCCTGCCAAGCTGGGAGGTAAGGCAAGCTCATAAGAAACCTCCCCCACACGCCTCAATATCTCAAAAGGGCCAATAAACCTCGGACTCAACTTCCCTTTCTTCCCAAATCTCATAACGCCCTTCATAGGCGATACCCAAAGAAGAACCCGCTCTCCAACCATATAGGAAACATCACGAACCTTCCGGCCGTGTAACTCTTCTATCTGGACTGGGCTGTACGGAGTGTATCCTGAATCACATTAACCTTCTCCAAAGCATCCTGAAACAAATCTGTGCCTAATAGTCTAGCCTCATTTGGCTCAAACCAAACTACCGGGGATCTACACCGCCTCCCATATAAAGCCTCATACGGTGCCATCTGAATGCTGGACTGATAGCTGTTGTTGTAAACAAACTCTGCCATTGGAAAAAATTGATCCCAAGACCCTCCAAGCTCAATCACACACGCACAGAGCATATCCTCAAGAATCTGAATAGTGCGCTCCGACTGTCCGTCCCTCTGAGGGTGAAATGTTGTACTCAACTCCACTTGCGTACCCAACTCATGCTGAACGCCCCTCTAGAACCGTGATGTGAACTAAGTACCTCTATCTGAAATGATAGACACTGGAATACCATGCAGACGAATAATCTCCCGGATATAAATCTCCGCCCGCCGCTCTGAAGAATAAGTAGTACACACAGAAATGAAATGAGCGGACTTGGTCAGCCGATCCACAATCACCCAAATAACATCAAACTTCCTCAAAGTCCGTGGGAGCCCAACTACAAAGTCCATGGTGATCTGCTCCCACTTCCACTCCGGAATCTCTATCTGCTGAAGCAACTAGCCCAGTCTCTATGCTCATACTTCACCTGTTGACAGTTAAGACACCAAGCTATTAATCCAACTATATTTTTCTTCATCTGCCTCCACCAATAGTGTTGTCTCAAATCCTGATACATCTTCGCGACACCCGGATGAATGGAATATCGTGAGCTATGGGCCTCCTCTAGAATCAACTCTCGAAGCCCATCAACATTGGGTACACAAATCAAACCCTGCATCCTCAATACCCTATCATCACCAATAGTCACATCTCTGGCATCACCGTGATGAACCTTGTCCTTGAGGACAACAAATGAGGGTCATCATACTGCTGCTCCCTCATACAATCAAATAAGGAAGACCGAGAAACCACGCAAGCTAGAACCCGACTGGGCTCCGAAAGATCCAATCTCACAAACTTGTTGGCTAAGGCCTGAATATGCATCACCATAGGCCTCTCTGATGCTGGTAAATAAGCCAAACTCCCCAAACTCTCTGCCCGGCGACTCAAAGCATCGGCCACCATATTGGCCTTTCCAGGGTGATACAAAATAGTGATATCATAGTCCTTTAGCAACTCCAACCATCTCCTCTGGCGCAAATTTAGATCCTTTTGCTTGAACAAGTGCTGCAAGCTCCAATGGTCAGTATAAATCTCACAAGGCACACTGTATAAGTAATGGAGCCAAATCTTCAGGGTGTGAACAATGGCAGCTAACTCAAGGTCCTAAACATGGTAGTTCTTCTCATGTATCTTCAACTGTCTGGACGCGTAGGCAATCACCCTACTGTCCTGCTTCAACATCGCTCCGAGGCCAATCCTCGAGGCATCACAATAGACCATATAAGACCCCGAACCTATAGGCAATATCAAAATTAGGGTTGTGGTCAAAGCTGTCTTGAGCTTCTGAAAGCTTGCCTTACACTCCTCCGTCCACTAAAATAGAGCACCCTTCTGGATCAACCTGGTCATAGAGGCTGCAATCGATGAAAACCCCTCCACAAAACAACGGTAGTAACCCGCCAAACCAAGGAAACTGCAGATCTCTGTAGCTGAGGACGGTCTAAGCCAATTCTGCACGGCCTCTACCTTCTTCAGATCTACCTGAATACACCCACTCGATACCACGTGGCCTAAGAATGCCACTGATTCCAACCAAAACTTACATTTAGAGAATTTAGCATATAACTTCTTCTCTCTCAGAGTTTGAAGCATAGTCCTCAGGTGCTGCTCATGATCTTCCCGACTCTGAGAATACACCAGAATATCATCAATAAAGACAATGATGAACGAGTCAAGATACGACCGGAACACACTGGGCATCAAATGCATAAAGGTTGTTGGGGCGTTGGTCAACTCAAATGACATAACAAGGAACTCGTAATGACCATACCGAGTCCTGAAAGCAGTCTTCGGGATATCTGGCTCCCGAATCTTCAACTGATGGTAACCTGAGCACAAATCAATCTTATAAAACACATGTGCGCCCTGAAGCTGGTCAAACAGATCATCAATACGAGGCAAAGGATAATGGTTCTTCACTGTAACCTTGTTCAACTGGCGTTAATCAATACACATACGGATAGAACCATCCTTTTTCTTCACAAACAAGACAAGAACACCCCAAGGTGATACACTAGGCTGAATAAAACCCTTATCAAGCAATTCTTGTAACTGATCCTTCAAATCCTTCAACTCAGGAGGAGCCATACGATACAGAGGAATAGAAATAGGCTGAGTGCCCGGCAACAGATCAATGCCAAAATCAATATCTCTATCAGGCGGCATGCCTGGAAAATCAACTGGAAACACATCGGGAAAATCACGTACTACTGGAACTGAATCAAATGAACGGGTATCAATACTGATATCTCTCACATAAGCTAAATACGTGTCACACCCCTTCTCAAGCATACACTGAGCTTTAAGAAAAGAAATAATTCTATTGGGAGTGTGATCTAAAGTGCCCCTCCACTCAACACGCGATATACCTGGCATAGCCAGCGTCACAGTTTTAGCGTGACAATCAAGAATGGCATAATGGGGCGACAACCATTCCACTCCTAAGATAATATCAAAATCAACTATGCTAAGTAACATAAGATCGACTCTTGTCTCAAAACCACTAAGAGCAACCAAACACGACCGATAAACACGGTCCACAATAAGAGAATCTCCCACAGGAGTAGAAACATAAACAGGAGAACTCAAAGAATCCCGAGATACACCCAAATGCAGAGAAAAATAAGAAGACACATAAGAGTAAGTAGAGCCTGGATCGAATAGAACTGATGCATCTCTGTGGCAAATCGATATAATACATGTGATGATAGTATCGGAGGCAACAACCTCGGTACATGTAGGAAGGGCATAGTATCTGGCTTGGCCTCCCCTCGAGGGTGACCTCTACCTCCCCGACCTCCACCTCTAGCTGGCTGAGCAGGCGGGGTAGCAACTGGAGCTGTAATCATAGCCTTAGAACTTTGCGGGGCACGCTATAGCTAAAAAGTATGTGGAAGTGCACTCCTCCCAAGTTTAGGGAAATCCCTCACCACGTGGCATGTGTCACAACACTCAAAACAAGCTCTGGGAGGACGTGGCAGCTATGACTAGCTCGGGTCAGGTCTGCTGGATTGACCTCTGAAAGCACCCCGCGCAGGAGGCACACTAGAAACCGGAGGTACATAATAAGGCTCTTGAGGCCTAGGAAGAGCTGGAGCACTACTAGTTGCTAGAAGAGCTGAATGAACAGGACGCCTCATATAACCCCTACCATGACAACCTATAGTTGGGGTACGGGCACCAGAATAATGGCCCGACTTTCGAGACCTCTTGGCCTCCCTCTCCTCTCTCTTCTTAGCATGCATACCCTCAATCCTCCTAGCGATGCTCACCACCTGCTAATAAGAAATATCCATCTCCAACTCACGAGCCATGCTAGATCTAATGCTAGGAATAAGGCCCTCAATAAACCGGCGAACGCTCTCACGAATAGTAGAAACCAAGGCTAGTGCATCCCTAGCCAAAACTGGTGTAACCGACAGCATACTCTGAGACAGTTATAGTACCCTAACGCAAATGCTCAAACTCTGCGCGCCATGCATCCCTAAGGCTCTGAGGATCATACTCTCTCAGGAACATATCTGAAAACTGAGTCCAAGTCAGTGAAGCAGCCTCATTCAGACTGTCTAACTCATAGGTGCGCCACCACTCATAAGCGACTCCTCGAAGCTGGAAAGTAGTGAAAGAAACCCCGCTCGATCCTGAGATACCCATGGTACGGAGAATACGGTAACACTCATCAAGAAATCCCAGAGCATCATCCGATGCTACACCACTGAATACAGGAGGCTTGTACTTCTTGAACCTATCAAGCCTCAACTTCTCCTCCTCGGAAGCCGTTGCCTTGTCCTCTGGCTGAACTAGCACTTCAGGTGGCACAGGGATAATCTCAGGGACCTTCTTAACATGTACTCGATGCTCAGCAGTGTGGACGGCAGGAGTCTATGATACTCCCCTGGTCTAGGACATAGTTGCAGTAAGGGGAAGCAACCCTGCCTGAGCCAAAGTGGTGTACATGCTCATGAACTGTGCCAAAGTCTCCTAAAGAGCTGGAGTACTAGTAGCAGTAGGCGTGTCAGGTGCCTGGACTCCGGCTGGATCCATTGGTGGTTCCTCGGTGGCAGCTCGCGTAGGTGCCCTGGCTACACCACGTGCGCGTCCTTGACCTCTACCCCGACCCTGGCCTCTGAAGGCTATAGTAGGAGGTGCGGGTGCCTGATCGTCTCGGGTAGCACGTGTCCTCACAATTTGTGAGAGAATAGAAGATAGAAGTTTAAAATTGTGATGTCAAAATACCGCACGACAAGGTAATCAAATGAAGTGGAAATTATCCTAACAACTACATATCCTCTCGTAGATAAGTACAGACGTCTCCGTACCGATCAACGAGACTCTAATAAACCGGCTTGTGATCCATGACTCCTATGAAGCTAGAGCTTTGATACCAACTTGTCACGACCCCGGTTCGCCCTCCGTGAACCATCGTGACGGCACCTAGTCTTTGCGACTAGGTAAGCCTAAATTGCGAAAGAAAACCAAAATTTACGGAAGTAAAACAATTTAAAACAGGAATAAAGTAATAATAGTGTTTAAATGTGCCACTCGTCATACACCATGTTCAACTCTCAATACCAAAACATAAATCCAAAACCGAAAACCCACGAATCACAAACTAAGATCAATATTACATGGCTCTAACTCCAGAATGTCTAATAAGAACAGAAAAATACAGAAGGGCTAAAATACTAAAAGCAGGAATAGAAGGGGACTTCTCGGTCTGCGGACGCGGCAGATTTACCTCGAAGTCTCTAAAGCAGTCACCTCCTCAAGGATGATAGGCCTGAGTAGCGGTACCTGGATCTGCACATGAAAAACATGCGCAGAAGAGGCATGAGTACACCACAACTGTACTTCATAAGTGCCAAGCCTAACCTCGGTTGGGTAGTGACGAGGAATGTCAGGGCCCTACTGAGGTAAAATAAAGAATATGAGACATGACAGTATAAGATAAGCAGTACAGTTGAAAATCTACAGTAAGAATCTACACATGATAATAAGGAGTACAATAACGGAAACAGAAATAATGGCAAACACCAGGAAGTACCACTCATAACAAAGATGATAACCGGGGATCTTTCAGTATCCCGAGGATCTCTTGCTACCCTCAATATATGCCAAGTATCTCTTGGAATCTCGAGGATCTCTCGGTATCCTCAATGTATGCTAGGGATCTCTTGGTATCCTCAATATATGCCAGGGATCTCTTGGTATCCCGAGGATCTCTTGGTATCCTCAATATACGTGCCAGGGATCTCTTGGTATCCCGCACCTCAGTCCAGGTCATAAATACATATAGGGGATCTCCCGGCATGTCGTCCCGTAGTCCAAAGTAAAAACACACAGCAGCAACACAAGAATACCCAATTAAGCTAAATTTCGTACCAAGTAAACAGTTAATCCTAGCCTAACATACTTCACGTAATGTAAGTAAGGCAGTTTAAGAAAATAGACAATTAGGTCAACTAAACATACTTTTCTAAACTAGCAACATGCTAAATTCACAAGTAAAATAAAACAGGAAAAAGAACTCAATTGAAATACTTAAGGAAAAATCGGATTTTCAACAATTAACTCAAGTACGCGCTCGTCACCTCACGTACAAGTCATTTCAATTATCAAATATATCATATCCTAAGTGGAAGGTCCCCCACACAAGGTTAGACAAGCCACTTAGCTCGAACCAGCTCAAAGTAAACCCGAAACCACGCTTTTGTCACGAGTACTCGGCTCCAAATGGCCCAAATTTATTCAATTCAATTGCATAACGTAAATAACACTTCGAATAACTAATTCTACAATTAAAGTCTAAGCTAATACGCGAAATTAGGTAAAATGAACAAAACGCCCCTCGGTCCCACTTCTCGGAATTGGGTGAAATTTGCATTTTCAGAAACCTCGTACTCTCACGAGTCTATACATAACAAGAACACTGAAATCGGAGTCCAAATGACCCCTCAAATCCTCAATTAAAGGCCTCTTAAACTCAAGCCCTAATTACCTATTTTTCCCAAATTTCTCACCACTAATTAGGTCTTTAATCACATAAAAATGAGTTATGAAGTCAAGGACGTTACCTCTAAGCGATTCCCCTTTGTTTTCCTCAAAAATCTCTCTCAAAAGGTTCAAACCCGGATGAAAATGGTAAGAGAATCCCTCAAATTCGCGAAGGTAACTATTTATATGTTCTACCCAGCGATTTCCACATTTGCGACCCTTTTGCAGAGACTTACTCGCATCTGCGACTTCTCATTAAATGGCCAATTTCCGCACCTGCGGTCTCCAACTCGCATGTGCGATTCCGCTTCTGCGGAGATATCCCTCGCATCTGCGAAACCTGCTAACCTCCCTCAATTTCGCTTATGCGGCGCCCCATCTGCGGTCCCCAAATCGCAGATGCGAAAATACCAGAAGCATCAAAAATACAGCAGCTGCAACAATTTCTCAAACTTCCCGTCAACCACCCGAAATCACCCCGAGGCCCCCTGGACCTCAACCAAAGGCACCAACATCTCCTAATACCTCATTCAAGCTTGTACCAATCCTTTAAACACCTAAAACAACATTGTAACCTCGAATTAATCAAGGATTTGAGCTTAAGAACTCCAATTTTCCCCAAAATACACTTTCGATCAAAAAGTCTGTCAAACCTCGTCCGAATGACCTGAAATTTTTCACACACATCCCAAATGACACAACGGAACTATTGCAACTCTAGGAATTTGATTCTAACCTTCGTATTAAAATCTCGCTATCTAACCGGAAACTTCAAAAATTCAACCTTCAGCGTTTCTAGCCTAAATTAGCTACGGACCTCCAAAACACAATCTGAGCACGCTCCTAACCCAAAAATCATCCAACGGAGCTAACGGAACCATCAGATTTCCATTCCGAGGCCGTCTTCACATTGTTCCGACTACGGTCAACTTTCCAACACTTAAGCTCTCATTTAGGGACTAAGTGTCCCAAAACTCCCCGAAACTCAAAACTAAACATTCCGGCAAATCACAGAAATAAACTTGGGAAAAGTAGTTAATAGGAGATCATGGCGTTAATTCTTAAGAATACCGGCTAGTTGGTCACAATTTAGGTCTTAATTTTAAAATCCTAAAGCAGAGAGTTTGAGTCAGAACCAGATTCATTATATAACTTAGAAAAGAAATCCGAATCAGGCCTGCCTGCTGGTTGTAGCAATTGGTAATTAACAAAGGCAATTCCAATTTTATTTAAGTAGTTACCTAAGGCTTTCCTAGGCGTAATAGTTATGTCCTATGAGCATGATATCTATATGGATTAGGAATGTAGTAGAGCAGTGATTAATTTTAAACGGACAGCTTGAGACCCTATAGGCATGCTTTCTAACTGTATTAATTTAAGGCAGTGTTTGAAAACTTATTAAAGAAGCGACAGATTAACTAATCCAATTCAGAATGAAAACGTGAACTAAATGGCTTCTAAACTGGTTTTAAGTTCTTATAGGCATAATTTCTATTATAGCTATTTAGATCCTATAGGCATGGTATCTAGGTGTCAAAAGCTGACTTTGACTTATAGACATGATTTCTAAGGTAAACGAATCTGGATACATACTGTAATGAAAATTGAACTTCAATTAATTTACATCCTATATGCATGGTTTCTAATTGTGTGAATGTAAAGCATGCAGAATTTATTTTAAACCAGAGCATATCCTATAGGCATGATATCTAACAAGCCATGTTTGGAATCAAAATAGATCCTATAGGCATGTTATCTACCCAATTTACCCACAGCATACAACTACCCACCCTTTCACTAATCACCCCGATATTGTTTACAAATTATTACAGACCAAATGATTGAATTACAAAAAAAAAGTGCAGAAATAAGAAATTACAACCAAAGGAAGACTGATCTTGACTTCCTCTCTGAGTTATGTAATAAATCACCTCAAAAGACAATATGTTCCAAAGCCTTTCTCATATCTGGGTGTGTCAAAGTTCCCTAAGGACCTCAAGGGATCCCGGGCAGTGCTCACACCCAGATTTGCATAACCAGACAGAATGAGTGCAATGTGGAAGGGCCAGCCCTTATATGTCCAAGTTTAGAGGGAGCTCAAGGGTCCCAAGGTAAGGCTTACACAAGAGGGGCAGAACCTAGATTCTAAGAATATAGTGGAAGTGCAGAACACATGTTGAAAGAGGTTTATTTAAAAAAAAGCTGGACTGATAGTCCATTTAGAAAGAAATTAATGACAGAGGTGATTGAAATCAGTTTGTAGTAGTAAAACTCAAACTACACAGAACCAGTAGTCATACAAAAGGGGTCAAGGGATTTTGGGGATACATTGTCTGTAAGCACATGACCCCAGTAGGAGTCTGGTTTGGTCATGCACAGCAATAGTTTGATGCTGGCATGGCCACAAACCAGCCAAAGAAACAGAAACACATAGAGGGGATATGGGGGTTTGGGGTTCATAAGTCAGCAAGTACACAACAAATGACTGACAGAGTGCACACATAGGGGAAGTATTAATCTAAGGGGAAAGGGAACATATTACAACATGCTAGTAATGTAACTTGACTGCAGAACCACAAACAGAAGCAGACAAGAATGAGGGAAACTGAAACAACTAAAGACGCATGTTGTTGTTGAGGCTTGCAAAAATTAACTAGGTCATACCAGTAGAGAAGCAAAGTGCAAAAAGGTAAAGCAAGCAAGATTTCACAATCTAGCCTTGGCTTTCAGCCAGCTAGTCAAAGCAATAGCACAAGTAGTAGTAAAGAAAGAGAGAGTTTTTAATTGTAAATGTGTGTTCTGAACTCAAATTGTTCATGTGTTTAAAGAAGAGAGCATAGGTTATTTATAGTTTTGAAAACGAGTAAAGAATAAGGTAAAAGTAAGGTTTTAATATAGACATGGAAACAATCACAATCAGAATCAATCAGTACAAGTGCTTCCCTTTCATTAGGGAATTACTGCTCAAACAGATACTAACAGGGTCAAATAAGGAAAGAAATCAGTTTGAGACAGATTGATTATTGCCATATAAGGGGTTGTAAAAGTATGAAGTAAATAATTGAGCATAAGTACAAAATATGCTTAGTTTTGGGAAAGAATTCAGCAAGGTAAAACATCACAGTAATCAAAGGAGGGGAATCAATTAATTTAAACAAACGAGTAAAATTAGGGCTCATAAGAAAATTTTGCAACCAGTCGCAATATTGAAGGAATCAGGATCATTCAAGGAAGAGTCATAACTCTGCACCTCAACATATAAATAGCAAGGAATGAACAGGCATGCAGGGTCAAACATATTGACAAAAAGAAGCAACACAAACATACAATAGCAACAAGGGTAAGCTAGGATTCAGTAGTAAAAGAAACCCATTCGAAGCAAAGTAGTCAGGTAGTCACATAGAACCAAAGTGTAGAGAACCAAACTAATAGGTAAGAAAGCCAGAAATAGGTAAAGGCCTTCAAACTCATAGTAATAAGCGAGGAAAATTCCTTTAAGAAATTAGGGCTTCAACAATAGTCAAGTTTAAGAGATGATAAGAACTCAGAACCAGATAAGTCAAACAAGGAAAAGAGAGTCAGAAACAAAGAACTTAATCGAACAAGTATACATTCATACAAACAAAGACAATTTTAGAACTCGGATAAGATCAAAAGACCTAGGGTTTGCAATATGCTGAATCAGGTAGAAGGAAAGCATAAACAAGTCGTTTAAACATAGTAAAATTATAAACAACATTAAAATTAGAGATGAGATCTTTAAAAGAAGTTAAGAGAAACCCTAATCGTTGAAAAATAAAGAGTCATTTTGAAAGAAAATCGAAGAACCTTCGAGAAAACACTTAAGAAGTTCGTAATAAGCACAGATCTAAGATAGATCTGAAAGAAAATCAAAAGATCTTAAAGCTAGGGTTTCAGAGAACCCGAAAAAGTGAGAAAGGCTTTGAAAGTTATCGATCTAGCCAGAAAAGTCAAGGATTTGAATTGAACGGCCATGGATGGTCTGAGAAAGACCATAGATAGAGGTTGAGCAAGGACTGGACCAGATCTCTTCGAGATCTGTCCATGAAATTACACAAACGGGCCACCAGAAGATGTAGGAGGCTGGTATACATCTTGAACGTCCATGAGATTCCATGGATTAGACAGGGATTGCAAGGAATTAGGGTGGAACTGGGTGGCGGCGGCTAGGGCTTATGTGAGGCTGCAGAGAGAATTGAGAGGAAAGGAATTCAAGGGCAGCGGGTGGTGAGAAAGTGAGTTAGGGTAAGGGGTCGTTTGGGTTTAATTATGGAAGGGTGAATGGTGGTCGTTGATCATATAGGTGGGGAATCTGGGTTTGGGTAGGTTTAAAATTGGGCCAGGGTCGGGTTTAATTCGAAATTCGGCTGGGGAATTGGGGTTCAATTTAGGCTAGAATTGAAATACAAATGAGCTATTATTTAAATAGCAAATTTTCCACCTTTTAAATTATAAAAAATAGTAAATAAATTTCTGAAAATAAATTGAAAATGCTAAAATGATTCACAACATGTAAATAGTAATTTAAAAATCTTAATTTTATGAATATAAAACACAATTAAATTTTTAAAAGGCTAATATTGCAATTATATGCAATTGGCTTTAAAAAATACTAAATAAAATTGTAAAAATATGTAAAAATTACTTTGCCCATATTTTGACATAAATATAAAAATCCAATAAATGAATCATCAAAAATAATAATTTTGGACATAATTATTGAGATTTTATGGATGAAAAAGGGAAATAAATTGATTTAAAAACCTTAAACAAATTATGGAAAAATAATAAAACATTTGAACATGCTTATGTATGCATTTATATGCTATTTTGAAAGTATTTTGCATATTGAAAATATATAGGGAAAAATTGGGTATCAACACTGTTAAAAGGAGTAAATTGTTCTAACATTGGCTTGCTCGAAAGTGAAATGTTAGGCGCCATCACAGTCCCGACGGTGGAAATTTCATGTCGTGACAAGCTGGTATCAGAGCACTAGGTTACATAGATCTCATGAGTCACGAGCAAACTTAGTAGAGTATGGAGTATCGGTACGGACATGTCTGTACTTATCTCCCAGAGGCTATGGAGTTAGGAACAATTTCACTTCTATTCTTCTCTGTCGTGCGATGTTTATTCTATCATTGTTGATTGAAACCTTCTATTCTATTCTCATGCAGATGGCGAGCACACGTATTGCGTCTTCAGCTGAGCAACAGCCAGAGCCCCCAGTGGTAGCTCCTACGAGGGGCAGAGGTCGAGGCCAAGGCAATGCCAGAGGCCGAGGCAGGGGCAGGGCTCGACTTAGAGCACGAACAGCAACATCAGCGGCAGAGACTCAAGTGTAGTTTGATGAGGAGGCTCCAGCTTAGACTGTTCCAGCAGGACCAGATTAGGTCCCGAGGGGTTCATTGCCACCCCAGTGTTGTAGGATGCTTTGGTCCGTTTGATGGGCATTATGGAGAGTGTGGCATAGGCCGACACTTTTCCCAAGGCATCAGCCGTCTCTCAAGCTAGAGGAGGAGCACTGATTCCTTCTACTCACACCCCGGAGAAGATGGCTCCCCAGTATCAGACTCCAGCAGCTCAGCCAGTTGGAGTAGTTTAGCCATTTGTTGCGGCACAGGCCGGTGATGGACATGCTATGACTCCTGAGGTTTTATTGAGATTGGACAAGTTCACCAAGCTCTTTCTAGATCACTATTGTGGGTCACCTTCTGAGGACCCACAAGATTATCTTGACCGCTGCCATGAGGTGCTGCGGAACATGGGGATTGTTGTAAGGCCCCATGAAAATTTTTGCTCAAAACCCGAGATATGAATAGCTATGCGGTCCATTATGCGGTCACATAATAGCTATGCGGCCGCATAGTCGCCACAGAGTGAGGGAGTTTGATGGTTAATTTTGAGGTCAACTATGTGACCAATTATGCGATCGCACAATCAATATACGGGCCGCATAGTCATCGCATAATCGCCTTGGAATTTTGCGAGTGGCAGTTCTGTGGTGCATTATGTGACTGCAGAACAGGTATGCAGACCGCATTTTTGTTGCATACCCGGGTAGTTTGTTTATGTTTTGGGAGCCATTTCATGGTCCCTTTTGCGGACTACATGTCAATATGCGATCGCAGAGCTGTTCCAAGGCTCCAAATTTCTAATTTTCTTAACCGACCCCATGTCGATATATTATACACTACCCTTCATTTTAGGCCTATTTTCTGATGCATTTAGAGAGAGAGAGAGAGAGGGTCCTAGAGGGAGAAGGGGTTCTTCATCAACATTTCTCCTAAGATCTTGCTTAAACCTTAAATATTTGTCAAGAAAGGCACCTAGGTCTTCTTCCTAAAAGGTAAGGTTCTATAACCCAAGATCTTAATTACTATATATAACTAGGATAGACCATTAGAAGGGTAATCCATGAGGATGAGAGTGGATATCTTGCATGCATGAGTTCTTAAAGTATTTGGTGAGGTTTTGAGCTAAGGATGGGATGAGGGATGGTAGGATCTTTCACAAATAGTTTTAAAAGCATAACACCCACTTAGTGTTTGAAAATATGCTCACATGAGCTAGAATTATTATTACCTCTCTAATTTGTGGTTCGGTTTGTCATGTTCCTAAGAGATTGACGTTGTTAAGAGTCTCGGAGTATAGTAGGACTTAAGGAAAGCTCAATCGAGGTATGTAGGCTAAACTTTCTCTCTCGAAAGTGAATTCCATATTGTTTTGTAAGTTTAAGTGTGGTTTGTCTACCAAATTGGTATAGCCTTGAGTCACGTTTTAAATGATGGTTAGTATACTAATCGGGTGAGAAGAATTCGATCTGTTTAATGCTCCTTGTCGCTCTTATGTGTACTAAATGCCTTGATTTAATGTGCCTATTTGTTGATAAATTGTAAAGATGTTTGGAAATGAATCGAATGAGAAAATGTGAAACAAATTATGAAATAAGCCTCGGCTCAACTCTTATGAACTAACTTCAAAAATAGAATGGTCTAAAGGCCTTATACCTGAACTATGCCCATAAGTGGTTGTTTTAGATAATGCTTTGGGTTATAAATACATTCAATGTAATGCTAGTCCTTACACATTCCGATGTTGAAATTGTGCATTTGTCATGATGGAAAAAGGGGTAATTCAAGGATAATTGAGGTGATTGCTTGCTTATAACTTCAATGTGTATTTCAATTGTTGGTTGGCATGTTCCCCTTTGGGAAGAATCCTTTGTGTTTGATGATTTTATTACTATTGACTAGAAATTATATAATTCCCGGAATATTCGGTACATTGATACTGGTTGGTGATCCTTGGAAATAAGGGAGATGGAAAATGTGGAAAAACAAATGCGGCCTTCGTGCCATGAAAAACATGAATCTTGTGAAAGGGCCAAAGGGCCAAAGAAATAATGTTATCGAGAGAGATTGAGGACATTTATACAAAAATGTGAAAGGTATTGAGGTAATCATGGTTGTGTTTATGCTACATTTGTATACTTGTATTTATACTACAATTGCATGCAATATCAAATCAAATCAAAAAAATGTTTTTGGGAGTATCATTAGCAAAACCGAGGAAGGGTGGGTCATAAGGCTCACACCTGAAACTGCACGTGCCGGTGTAGGGATGGATCGTGGTTATTTCCCTTAATTGGGATGAACTTGGTAACATTTGTAAATTGGTAAAGCCTACCCACACGACATATGTGGGAAGGCAGCCGAGCCGATCGAGCCGTGATCGAACGCCATGCCGCACATATGATATTGTGCTGGGAATCAAAAACTGGAAATTGTGATTGTGGTACATGTCTCCAAAGGGACGACCTAGCCAATCGGGTCGTGATCGGACTCCGTGCTAACAAAGACAGTGGTATAACTCATATCGGTGCTAATGAGCTCCCAACCAAAAATTATATATATTATTTTCGTAAACTAGAAGACTTACATGTTTCAAATTGGATGCTGGTATATTGTTGATTTTGACTTACTATTTTGTGGTTTCTTTGCTTGTATGGTTATTCTATTCTGAAAGTGGACTTTTAGCCTTACATATTAGTACTATTCGACGGCGCTAACATCCCTCTTGCCGGGGGGGGGCTGTATCGTGTAATTATACAGGTGGTTCCATAGCGGCTGGCATAGACCGGTGATAGCGGTACTCTCTTCCCAACAGTCTTGGTGAGCCCCACTCCATCTCAGAGTCATGTCATGTATCTTTTGTTCATTTTCTCATCACGTTTTGAGGTATAGCCAGAGCCTTGTTGTCGGCATTTCCCTATTACTCTTCTATTGTATTTAGAGGCTTTGTAGACTATTTGTGGGTGGCGGTTGATGTTGGGAGTCCAGACTAGAAAGGTTGGTACTTGACAAACATATTTTTCATTAAACTTGTAAACTTGTAATATTTTGTAAACTATGAATGAAGTCATTAACGGAAATGAAATGAAAGTTGCTAATGGAAGATTGCCTAGTGTTTTGTTAAATGGGATAACATTCCCTCTTTATTCATGAACTAGCTTAGGTAGAATGAAATCTAACAGACTTGCTTAGTCGGGTTTACTCAGTTGAGCGCCGGTCACGTTCTACGGTTTATTGGGCTTGACAATAGTGGAGAGCTATGGGGTCGATTTTGCTGTGTTTCAGATGATAGGTTCCACCAAGAGATGGTGGAATGATTTTTTATTGACTAGACCAGCTGTGTCGCCTGCTTTTACTTGAGACCAGGCAATTCGAGTGCCTCCAGAAGGGTAGTATGACTGTCACCCAATATGAGGCCCCTTTTGTGGACTTATCCCGTCATGCTATTCTTCTGCTTCCTATCAAGAGAGAGAAAGGGTGAGGTAGTTTATTGAGGGACACACTCATCCTATCAAGTTTTAGATGGCCAAGGAGACCGAGAATGAGATCTCATTTCAGACAGCTGCCAATGGTACCAAGCGGATTGAGGATGTTCTTTCACAAGAGAGAGGGCAGGGGTCTGACAAGAGACCTTGTCATTCTGGCGGATTCAGTGGCGCCTCATTTAGAGGCAGGGATACTTTTGTAGGGGTCATCCTCCCAGGCCATATCATTCAGCGCTTCAGGCATCCCACGGTGCTTCAGGTAGTCGTGGTCCTTATATGCCTTATTTTGGACAGCCAACCTACAGTGCACCACCAGCTCCTATTAGTGCACCTCCTATTTAGAGTTATTACTGTGGTCATCCGGCCCGTTCGGGCTAGTCTCAGTTTCAGTAGCCACAACATCAGGATGAGTGTTTTAAGTGTGGTGGTTTTGGGCACATCAGGAGAACCTATCTGAGATTATTGGGCGGTACGCCACAGTAGAGTTCTCGTGCCATGATTCCGGCACCGGGTGCACCACCGCCCGCTCTGCCAGCTAGAAGTAGGGGTCAAGCAGCCAAAGGTAGAGGTCAGGCCGATAGAGGTGGAGGTCAGGCTGCTAAAAGTGGAGGCCAGCTAGCAGGAGGTCGTCCTAGGGATATGGTTCAGAGTGGTAGGGCCTAGCCCCGATGTTATGCTTTCCCAGCCCGGCCTGAGGCAGAGCCGTCTGATGCTATTATCATAGGTACTGTTTTAGTTTACAGTAGAGATGCTTCAGTTCTATTTGATCCGGGTTCTACTTATTCTTATGTGTCATCCTATTTTGCTTTATATCTGGTTGTGCCTCGTATTGTTTGAGTACCTTTGTGTATGTGTCCACACTTGTGGGAGATTCTACTATTGTAAATCATGTCTATCATTCGTGTGTGGTTATCATTGGGGGTCTTGAGACTAGCGTAGATCTTCTACTCCTCGATATGGTTGATTTTGATATCATTTTGGGTATCGATTTGCTGTCACCTTATCATGCTATATTGGATTGTCACGCCAAGATGGTGACCTTAGCCTAACCGGGTTTGCCTCGATTAGAGTGGAGAGGGACTCCTGGCCATTCTACTAGTAGAGTTATCTCTTATATAAAGGCTCGGCGTATGGTCGAGAAGGGTTGTCTAGCATATTTGGCTTATGTTCGCGATTCTAGTACTGAGGTCCTTCCATGGATTCTGTGCCAGTTGTCCGAGAGTTTCCAAAGGTATTTCCTGCAGACTTGCCGAGGATGCCACCCAAGAGGAATATCGACTTCTGTATTGACTTGGTTCCGGGCACTCAGCCCATTTCTATTCCGCCATACCGTATGGCCCTGTCAGAGTTGAAAGAATTGAAGGAGCAGTTGCAAGATTTGCTTTATAAGGACTTTATTAGACCTAGTTTCTCGTCCTGGGGTGCGCCTGTGTTGTTTGTGAAAAAGAAGGATAGGTCGATGAGGATGTGCATAGATTATCAGCAGTTGAACAAAGTCACCATCATGAACAAGTATCCATTGCCAAGGATTGATGACTTATTTGATTAGCTCCAGGGTGCCAAAGTTTTTTGATAGATCGATTTGAGGTTTGACTACCATCAGTTGAGGATTAGGGCATCCGATGTCCCTAAGACAACCTTTCAGACTCGGTATGGGCGTTATGAGTTTTTAGTGATGTCATTTGGGTTGACAAATGCCCCAGCAACATTTATGGATTTGATGAACCGGGTGTTCAAGCCTTATCTGGATTCCTTTGTGATTGTATTTATTGATGATATCTTAATGTACTCCTGCAGTCGATAGGATCATGAGCAATATCTTCGGATCGTACTTCAGACTCTTAGTGACAGCCAGTTATATGATAAGTTTTCAAAATGCGAGTTTTGGTTGGACTCGGTCACCTTCTTGGGACACTTTGTATCAACAAAGAGTATTCAGGTGGATCCTAAGAAGATTGAGGCAGTTCAGAACTGGCCTAGACCTACTCCAACCACAGAGATCCAGAGTTTCTTGGGTTTGGCAGCCCCGTTCAGGTGGTTAGACGAGTGTAAGGCGAGCTTTCAGAAGCTCAAGACTACTTTGACTACAGCGCTGGTGTTGGTATTGCCCATAGGTCCAGGATCTTATACAGTATATTGTGATGCATCTTGTATTAGACTGGGTGCAATATTGATGCAGAGTGGCAAGGTAATAGCATATGCTTCGCGGCAGCTGAAGGTTCATGAGAAGAATTACCCTGCTCATGATCTAGAGTTGGCATTCATTATTTGTGCGCTGAAGATTTGGAGGCACTATTTTTACGACGTGTCGTGCGAGGTATTCACAGATCATCAGAGTTTGTAGTACTTGTTCAAGCAGAAGGAGCTCAATTTGAGGCAGAGGAGGTGGTTGGAGCTATTGAAAGACAATGATATCACCATCTTGTATCATCCCAGGAAGGCCAATGTGGTGGCCGATGCTTTGAGTAGAAAATCAGCTAGTATGGGTAGCATTGCGTACATTCCAGTCAAGGAGAGACCGTTTGCATTAGATGTTCAGGCTTTGGCCAATCAGTTCATTAGGTTGGATGTTTCTGAGCCCAACCATGTTCTAGCTTGCACGGTCGCTCGGTCTTCATTGTTTGAACACATCAGAGATCGATAGTATGATGACCCTCATTTTCTTATCCTTAGGGACACATTGCGCCATGGTGGTGCCAAGCAGGTTACAGTTGAAGATGATGGAGTTATAAGGATGTAAGGTTGTGTTTGTGTGCCTAATGTGAATGGACTTCGTGAGTTAATTCTAGAGGAGGCCCACAGTTCCTGGTATTATATTCATCCGAGCGCCGCCAAGATGTATCAAGATTTGTGGCAGTATTATTGGTGGAGGAGGATGAAGAAATATATAGATGCACATGTATCTCAGTGTCTAAATTGTCAGCAGGTAAAGTATGAGCATTAGATACCCGGTGCTTTGCTTTAGAAGTTAGAGATTCTTGAGTGGAAGTGGGAGATTATCACTATGAATTTCATTGTTGGACTCCCACGGACTCATAAAGAGTTCGATGCAGTTTGGGTCATTGTGGATAGGCTGACCAAGTCAGCGCATTTCATTCCTGTGGCAGTTACCTATTTTACAGAGCGGTTGGCAGATATTTACATCCCCGAGATCGTTCATCTTCATGGTGTGCTTGTGTCTATCATTTTGGATCGAGATACATAGTTTACCTTGCATTTTTGGAGGGCAGTACAATATGAGTTGGGCACGCAGATTGAGTTGAGCACAACATTTCATCCTCAGACGGATAGACAATCCGAGCGCACTATTCAAATATTGGAGTATATGCTCCGTGCTTGTGTTATAGACTTCAGAGGCTCTTGGGATCAGTTCTTGCCACTTGCGGGATTTGCCTACAACAACAACTACCAGTCGAGCATTCAGATGGCTCTCTGTGAGGCATTATACGGTAGGCAATGCCGATCACCAGTCGGATGGTTTGAGTCGGGGGAGAGTTGATACCTAATTTTTCCCTATATATTTTTAATATGCATATATACTTTCAAAATAGCATATATATGCATATATAAGCATGCATAAGGTTATTATAATATTTCTATAATTTTAAAGATTTTAAATTAATTTATTTCCTTCCCTTTTACTCATAAAATCCCCAATAATTATCTCTCAAATTATTGTTGTAGTGATTTAGTCATTTATTTTCTATATTTATGCCAAAATATGGTTAAAATATTTTTTATGCATTTTTATAATTGCATTTTGTATTTTTAAAGCTAAAATTGCATATAATTGTAATATTAGCCTTATTAATGTATAATTACATTTATATGCATAAAATCGACCTTCTATATTTTTAAAATGTTGAAAATCTATTTTAAATCATTTTAGTACACAAAATTATTTTCCAGATATTATTTATTATTTAGTATAAATTATACAGGAAAAATTGGCTATTTAACATATGGCCATATTGCATTTTCAATTTTATCCTTAATTTAAACTTTACCCAGCCCAATTTTGTATTAAACTACCTGACCCAAACCCTAAACCCGCCTACTAGACCCAGAATCAATTGAACCATGACCGTTGATCTGAGAGATCAACGGCCCGTATTAACCCCTTCCTTTATTATCCCAAACGACCCCCTAACCCTAAGTCATTTTCCAAATCCGCCGCCTCTGTGTTCTTTCATATCATCTCCTCTCTCAGCTACCCAACCAAACCCTAGACCCTTTAGCCGCTGACCTTCCTTCTCTGGTCTTCTCCGGTGATCTCCCGTCAACTCCTAAGCCTCCAATGGCTCCTCTCATGCTATGCTTGCATTCTCTAAGGTCTTCAAGGGCCCAAGGCCACACCGACTTGCACCTAGGGCTCATCACTTGCCTGTTGTTGGCTACTCCAGTGTGATTTTGAGCAAAATCACATCGTATTTGTCATGATCCTTGGGATTCTAGATAGGTTCTTTCATCTCTATATGGATTTCTTCTGAAAACCCCAATTTCTTCCTGTATCTCTTAGATCTGTACAGATCTAGGTCGATTCGAGTTGGTTTCTTTGGTATTTTACACTGTTCTTGGAACTCTTTTACAAAAATCATCAATTTCAAAGTGTTTCCGCATTCTTCTAAAATTAGGGTTTTCGGAACTTCTTCTAAAACTTTATTTAAACTGATTTTTATGTTTAAACTTCTATTTCTTGCATATTTTGACTGATTCTATGATTTTACTACCTTTTCAACTCGCCTATGTTAAAAGCCCTAATTTTTCTAGATCTTCTTCGTTTGGTTCTATGTATTAGCATGACTGCTCGTTTCTTATTTGAGTTTCTATAACTATCTCACTTCGAATGTGTTTCTACTGAGTTTCTTATGCCTAACTTACATCGCCTCTGTATGCTTATGTTCATCTTGACTAGTCAATACTTGCTTCTTTGCTTGTTGTATTTGGTTACTCCTACTTCACTCCTTTTATATGCTAAGACTCTCTATTTGATTGCCTCTGAACTCCTTGTTTCTTGGCTTGAATTGAAAACTTCCCTGTTTTAACTTGTTTACTTGTTACTCTCCTTAAATCAATGATTTCGAATCCCTGATTCCCTGACTTACTATGTGCTGATATTCGATTATTTCCATATTCTGCAACTTTATTTTGTCTTATTACCTTATTTAGATTAACCGAGTACTTTACTGATTCTTCATTATTTGTTTCCCTAATTGAACCCCTATGTACTTACCCCTAATTGTCTATTCTGTACCTGATGCTCTACTTGATTTCTTTCCTCAAATATTTTCTGCCTATTATCGTTGGTTGATTACCCCTTAATTAAAGGAGTACTTGCATTGATTTGATTCTGATTAGTATTTGGTTCCATAATTACTATGCTACTATGATTCTTGCCTTATTTTACCTAATTTCGAACTGCTATATATATATACACTCTCTCATTAACACAAACATACGAACCTTTTGGTTAAAAGGCTCTCTCACACTTAAACTTTCTGCTCTCTCTTTTGTGCTACTTGCTATTATTCTGAGTTAGCTGGCTGCAAGCCAAGGCTAACTATTGTGCTATCCTTCTCCTTCACTTTTGTTTACTATCTTCTTTACTGGTATGTTGTAATTTCAATTCAAGTTCCAAAAACAATATGGTTCTTTTATTGCTTCAGTTCATCTTGTTTCTAATTTGCTTTTACTTATGGTTTTGCTATGAAACTTGCAGTTAATATGATTGCATGATTAGCATGTCATGTACTCCCCTTTCTTAGGATCAGTATGAACATGTTACCCCTCCCCCTCTATGTAGTTTTGCTCAATGTGATTTTGCTCTATCCGGTTTCTGGTATGAGTCTCCTTGTGAAGTAGTCTGCACTCCTAAACTTGTATGGTTCTGGGATTGACCTGAAATCATGTGGGTCTTATACTAAAACCCCTTAAGCATTGCTGGTTCTGTGACTATTTTCGATCAGTTGTGTCTGAGCATGTCTGTACCAATTCCTAAGACCTTTGCCTATTATGTGTTTACAATCATGTGTTCTATGTATCCCCGATCCCCATCACCCCATGTATGTAGGTTTGTTCCTTCTGTTTTGGTCCCGTGAGTATTGTTGATGTGGTTTTGGACTCCATGTTTCATTTATTGTTGTCTAATCATGTAACTCTATCTTTTCAACTTACGGCATGACTACCTCTTTTACTCCACAAACTATTTCCAGCAAATCTCTTTTAATATTATTTTCCTACTGAAACCTTTCAAACTATGCTAAGCACTCTCACTCTACTCCTAAGTCACTAGGTTCTGCCCCCTCCAGTATGTGTATTGCCTTGGGATCCTTTTGAGAACCCTCTGAATTCTGGCATACTGAGGCTGGCCATTCTACACCGCACTTACTCAATTTGGTTACTAAGTCTAGGTGTAAGCATTGCCCGGGATCCTTGAGATCCTTAGGAAACTTTGATGCACCTAGACAATGATTACTGTGTATGGAAGATGGGCATTTGAGGCTATTGGAGGCTTTGGAAATCTGGGCCTATCTGTTGGCTCCCTATAGAATAACTTCTTATTTTCTTATCTACTTATGTAATTCATTCATATGGGCTGTAATAACTTGTAAACGAATATTGGGGTAACTAGTGAAAGGGGTGGGTAGTTACATGTTTGTAGGGCAATGCGGGTAGAAACCATGCCTATAGGACTTTATATTTTTACTACATTTGCCTTACCATGTTAGAAATCATGCCTATAGGTCTCAAGTGATTCCTTAATAGAAATCATGCTTATAGGTCTTAAAACTAACTTCACAAGTAGATGCCAATCCTATAGGATATAATCCAATCCAACTTCTGTCATAACAAGTGTTTACATGTGTTTGTCATTTGTCATCATGCCTTCAAAGTTTCTGAAATTAGTATTGAATAACTAGATATCATGCCTATAGGAAACAACACTAGAAATTCTACATGTCGATCTAAACCAGCTTAGTTTAAATAAATCAATGATTAGTTCACTTCTAAACCAGTTTAATTAGTGGTTTATATTTCCTTGAAATGAGTTCTTTCAAAAACTACCTTAATCTATCATTAGAAATCATGCCAAAGGGATCCAAGAGTCTGTTTTAAAATCTGCCCTGTTTTACTATAAAACGTAGTTATCAGTATTCCGCGTAGGCAAGCCTATAGGGCATTTTCAAAATCTTGCATTTCTGAAATTGTTTTGGTACTTAATGTCATTCTGATCTTCTTAACAGACTTAATAAATCAGTAGGCAATATGATAGGGAAATTACTTCTGAGTTTATAAAATAAACTACCTGTCTGCAGTGTCCTGATATTCACTTAGACGACATGCCTTAGGATACTGTTTAACAAAAGGCCCTTATTTGTGCTTGAGTCGTGCTGTTTATGTGTATTGTTTGAGGAGGTAAATTTGAGCCTCTAATTGCTCCTTTTTATCTTATGTGCTAAAGTCCTAATTGTTCTTGCCTGTCGCCTTAGTATTTTCACCTTTAAAACCTTAGGGGTCTGTCTAGAACCACCTATAGGTAGAGGTCCTAAATCCCTCCAGGACTATTAAGAAGGGACGGGTAATAGCATGCAACAGAGATCGCTGACCAACACTCGCTTTAAATGACCACTAAGGGGATGGGAAGGGTAGATATGGGATGTGATGACTACGTGCTAATATCACGTGTAGCCCCTCATTGAGGAGTGTTTACCGGACATTGTGTGGGGTGATCCTATAGGCTAACTAACCTAGGACTCCCCCCTTTTTCCAAAATTCCTTTTTTGTTTAAGACTTTGTTTTATACAATTTTTCCAAAACCTTTGTCTTATTATTTGAGTGATACAAACATGCCTTATTTTTAATTATTTGTTTCAAGTATTTATTTGGACTAATTCATGACTATAATTTCGGCCGGGACCCACAGTTGTGGACCAAGAGGAGTGCCTAACACCTTCCCCTTGAGGTCATTTCGAGCCCTTACCCTAATCTCTGGTAATGCAAACCAATCCAAGAGTTAATCACTCTAGGTGCCCTAACGCACCATAACTCGTTAGGTGACGACTCTTCAAATACCCAATTCCCGAAAGGAAATGAGTTATTACACCCCTTGAATGTCAAAACCTGGACCGCTCTCCGCGGAGGGAAAAAATGGGGTGCGACAGCATGACGACTCTGCTGAGAATATCTTTAGGCTTTTACCATAATGAACTTATCTTTTTACTAATTTGTCCAAGCATGCTTTATCCCGTTCCCTTCCCCCTTATTTGAATTTAACTGTCCATTTGTTAAGCGTTTATGGTTCTTTATCTCTGAAACTGACCTATCTCTTTGTTTTCTTTTTCCTGTAACTGTCTTTCAATTATTTAAATGTTGTATTTATTTTTCCTACGTGAAAATACTTGACTACATGTTATTAATTGCTGCATAAATCATGCTCCGCACCATATTTCACTCGTGCCTATCAAATCCTATAGCAATGCTTTAATGAGTGGTTGCACTCTTCCTATTTACTACCCTTAAATTCGAAAGGCTTATTTGCGGTAAAACCAGTCGATCAGTGGTGTAGTCGACGGTTTAGTTATGTTGTCCACATAATGATCCTTAAGATAAGCCTTATCCAAAGTCCATCGGGTTTTTCATAATCCCAACGGACATAACCACGTTTTGTGCATTAATTTGGAGAACTAAATGCCGATATATTGATCATAAATGTATAAATAGTCGAGTCCGGTGGGGGTAAAGTCTAACCCTTTTGTTTTGGAGAAAATGAGGCACGAGGTCCCCAGATTCTATATGGTTAGCAACATCCCACCATTGCTGCTAGATTGGTGGGAGGACCTTTCCTCAAGTGATAAGAAACATGTGAGAAAATACCTGGGTAACCTGCCTTCCTTGCTAGATATTGAGCCAAACAACAAGTTGATCGAGGCTGCCACTTTATTCTGGGATAGTGAATGAGTTGTGTTTCATTTTTACACCGCTTTTAGAGGAAATTGGAGGGCTTGAGAGGTTGACTTGGCACAGTCTCGGGCTATTGGTACCATAAAACCGTACAGGTAGGGGATTTTTGAAGATGATGGGGCTGAAGAAGAATGTCAACCTAGTGTGCTTGAAGGAATCCTACATACCTTTCGAATACCTGTACGAGAGGTATGGCCATAGCAAGTCTTTCCGCACTTACCATGATGAGATCTCTCTCACTTCTCTGTGTCACATCCACCGCAGAGTATTTGTATTCATTGTATGCTTTCTAGGCCTGATAGTGTTCCCAACGGAAAAAGGAAGAATCCACACTAGGTTGTCCATGGTCGCCAAGACTCTGATGGAAGGGATTAATGGACATACATATATCATAGTTCCCATGATCATAGCCGACATCTACAGGACTCTGGAGTGTTGTTAAAGAGGGGTCAAGCATTTCAAGGGTTGTAATTTGTTGCTGCAGTTATAGTTGCTGGAGGATTTCCAAAAGGGTCGCTATCGTCAAGAATTTCCGTGAAGGGCTTGGAACGACCATATTGCCTTCCATCACCCTAAGCAGATGACTTACATTCCAGACAGATTTGCTCAGCCAAAAAACACTAGATAATGGGTAGAGTTCTTCGACAATCTGACTGAGGAACATGTGCAATGGATGTTTGAATGGTTCCCAACAGACGGGTTTATTATCATGTCTAGGGATGCTCCACACTTGGTGCTGATCGGGTTGAGAGGGA